>NW_020618825.1:4025677-4688302 GCF_003573695.1 Papaver somniferum
CGCTTACATAGTTTAAAGTTTTAACGTGAAGATAACCAATTAATTAATACGAAGAACCAACAGACATGGGGTGTCAACTTCAGAAGCGCACGGGACTAAAAGCAAAAACTACTTTGGAGAGCTTAGTTATAGAGATTCCTTATGTCCCCTTTGGATATCTCTATATAAGCTTCACACCAGGTCTACATTTCTTCATCCAAAAAACTGAAATCTAATAAACTTTCTGCTTCTACTAATTCAATACAAAATGGCTTCTTTCCATGTGCGCTCCATCAGTTTACCTACAAACTCACATCCTCTCACTCTTGCACTGGAGGAACAATTGTGCCAGCTAAAAGCATCTTCATCTTCATCAATCAGCCAAAATTTATCTGGTCTACAAAAATTGTATGAGTGAGTTGAGGATTTCCTTTCTACTCAAGATGGGAAATGCTTAGACACTGTTTTGGACGGATCTATCATGTTGTTAGATGTTTGCAGTATTATCAAGGATGTATTGTCTCAGATGAGACAGTCTGTTCAAGAACTACAATCATCCATTCGTAGACGATCAAATGAAGTTTTTGAATACATGATTTCAAGAAAGAAACTCACCAAAGTGATCCGCAAGTGCCTTGCAGATCTTAAGAACAACAAGAAAAACAAAATTAGCTTGCTATCAGAAGTTGAAGCTACAACTTTAGCCATTTTTGAATCTATATCGTCTCTTGTTTCTGCTCCAAAAGAAAACAAGTCCTTGATCTCTAAATTGACGCTTACCAAGCAAGTTGCACACATCAAACAAACTTTCGAAGTTGACATTGCCGTAAAAGCCCTTACCAAGGGCATTGAAGTAAACAATGTACAAAAAACATTGGGAGCCCTTGAAATGACCCTTCAAGATCTTGAAGATGGACTAGAAACTGTCTTCAGATGTTTAATAAAACACAGAGTTTCACTTCTCAACATCAACTAGTAGCAACATATTTCGCTACTAATCCACCATTAGCATTTTCGCGTTTTATTATGAAAATGCTCATGGAATTTTGTACACATTTACCGTAAATGAAAAGAATGTAAATATCAATACAACAAATTCTTTAACTACATATATTTGCTTATTACATTACATATATCTCCATTTTTATCACTTGCTGGAAAATACATCTGGATGATTCTAATGGTTGCAATAAATCAGCGTTCTTGTTAGGTAGTGGTTAGATACGTGTTCATCCTTATCAAACTACCATTGACTTAATATTGGAAATATAAAAATTGGCAATGTAGTCAGATCGGGAACATATAATCGATAAGAAATCAATATCTCACACATGCATAACCGATCTTATTTAGGCTGTCAGGATAATATTCTAATTGTATGCAGAGATTAATATTCTAATTGTCTGCAGAGATACTGATCCAAAAAATGTGCATCCAATGCACTGTAATTGAAAGTTTGCATGGGTATGTGCATACCTGTCTTGTTTACCTCCACCCCTTCATTTAGGTAAAACACCATTTATTAGTCTTACAAATATGATAATGTTGTTCGATCAGGAACCACGAGAGCCTAAAGGTAAGCATATCAGTATATGTTTGAGAAAAAACTAATCGATTCAATTTATTATTAAATAACAAGGCTGTCATACTCTAACATGACATACATAAACATCGCATAAGCGCATGCCAAAAATGTTAGTCGTGCATATACAAATTGTTGATTGTGTTCTTTAATTTTCATTTTGAAAGGAGGCCTATGGTTTGATCTCCATCATGGATGGTGTCACACCTTCAAATACCCCATAAATTTCTCGTGAAAGGATAACCCGGCAGCACAATGGTTTTGTGAATAAAATTTCACCCACTTGCACTTCATCCTTATAAGTTTGCACCTATACAAACAACTAACACGTCAGGTCAATCAGTGGAAGTTTTTACAGCCTTCTTTCACTTCTCTAAACTCCTCAAATACACTCCATAATGCATTCAACCTTTGCCATAATTTACCAACAACAATCAGCCAACCAAGAACACTTAGAACATGACACAATCACTTTATTTATACAGCAAATTCACTTGGCCAAACCGTGCATAACCGTTACACACGCATGGGACAACCATCTGTCCCATAAAGCAGTTCTGTTAACCGCCAATAACTGTGCTAACAGGCCAGCTCTTCTCTAACTCATGCCAATCATCCAACACCTGTTCTTAAGCAGTTAGAACTCTTCTCCCACGCTTATAAACTCCTTTATAACCGCCTCTCTTCATCATGCATCATTGGCATGCTTGTGAAGATCGTAACTGACTTGCAACCGTCACTTGAGCCATATTGCACACTTGCTGTGCCATACTGGATTCCGCATTGGTCCAACGCTGAGCCCTCTTGGCCCTGCATGCTTATCTCTGTAATCTAATGCACGATCATTACTTAAGCTTCAATCATCGGGGCCATCTCCTTAAGCTCAGTCTAGTTACTTATGCGTCATATGTGCTTCACTACGCCAATTTTTTTGACAATAGCAATGCAACTCTTGCATTACCAACTTGTTTGCATTATTCAAGCTTTGGGCAACCTTGAATATATGCGATAGAACAAATCTTGATCTTTTTTTTACTCTTGAACCATCCTTGAGTTTGGGCCAACTCAATTCCATGGATATGCATTGATGCCAACATCGCATGTTGCTTTAGTCACTTTGGCTTGTCTTGCCTTTCCTCAATGAAGCTTCATTGTGTCAGACAATAAGATGCATTCCTTAGCCAAATGTATTTACAATGTAGTGCCACTATTGGACTTCACTGGCCCTGCCGGGTGCCACTATCTTAGTGCCTAACAATCTATACATTATACCGCTATTATGGCTTCGTTGCGCTATTATAGCTTACGTTGTGCTATTATGGCTTCGCTTTGTACCATTACGACGGAGTACTGACTTGGCCTGCAACTCTGTAACGCACAATCATTGTGGTACACTTGCGGCCATGTCATAGACCTCCCACACCTAATCCGTTCAACGTCCTCGTTGAACGCGACCCAGTATGAACACCATACTTGTCTTAACTTTGATTCACTTGCTTTCAGAACCTTCTCTGAAAATCGGAAACTACTTTTGACTAAACCCTATCCAATGGTCCCCTCCGATTGCATCCACATCACTTAGCTTTACTTCTTTGCCATTGATCTCATATATTTGAGCCACTTGTCGGCTTCGTGCACTACGCTTACGTTGATACGAAAATTATGCATCAATACTAAAATGCAAACCTGAAATTCTTCTTATCCATTCCCTTTAGCTGGAATTTCGCCTTTGAATCATTTATGCCTAAGTGTACGCACTAAATGATTCTTCTTCTACTGATCACCACGATCATTGCCATAGTCTTTCGCTTCCCGAATTTGCCTTTGGCATCTCAGTCAACGTGACAAGGACTTATAAATGACTTGGCATCATTTTCAATCAGTTTTGCTAGAAACCCTCATTTGAACTGTTGTTCTCTGTGTTCCTCATTAAGCACGTCACAAATTAAATAGGGGTTCTCTTTGCATAAGACAACCGAATTCAATACTTCATGCCTCGCCAAACTCTGATTATGCAAACCTCATTCAAGAAATCATTTCTATGAATGTGGCCACTAAGTATAAACTCTATACTTATGCCATCTTGCATACCCGTACTAGAATGGTGAGTTTTCTTTGCTTAACTTCCATACAACAAAACTATAGAGTTGCACATCCCATCTACGCAACTGTGACTAACTATCTCTTGGACATATCATTAGCTAACACGTTAGTTGTCCATACACTATGCCTTCAAATCCAATATGTCTCCAAATACTTCTTTTAACTGCATTGCTTGTTTCCTGGAAAGTGTGTGTCTTTCGCCAAGTCCATGAGTTCTACCCAACTCATGCTTGCTGATAAAATGATTTCTAACTTGTTGTATTGCTTGCACTATCGCCGCGCACCTGCTATCGTGCCATTTTGCAATTCCCAAACAGCAACATCACTTCTACATCAACTAGGACCCCTGTCCTATGCTTTGCTTATTAGATTTCAACTTGTCTTGCTATTGCATACGTTAGGCTAAGTATGTTACTTGCAGCATCTCCCCATGAACTAGCTTTACATCGTAAATAAAGAGGCAAGGATTTATAAACGAAAAAACCTTCATTCATTACTTCTATTACATAAAAAGACCATGTACCATTACATGATTGATCCACTGATCACTTTTGGAAAGCTAAAAATTCATTAACAAAGCAAATTTCTTACACCAAAGCAAAATATATACAAACTTGAAGGCTCAAATAAAAGTTTGTACAACCAAACTCTACACACAGAGTTTGCACCAACCAACAACTTAAGCTATTTAAAAAAAGTCTAGAAACACTCTTTTTTTGATGAAGACAACAACACTTACTTATTTTTAGCTTAGTTTCTTTTGTCGAAGTTAGCGACCACTTCGCTACGAGGTCTCTTCCTTGAACCTTCACTTCGGCCTTCACGAGTCTTGCTAGAATGATTCTCATAATCATCCCCAATTGATGTCTTAAGTTGCACCTTGAGTGGAAAGCTTCTAGCGAAGTATAAAAATTTGCAAATAAAACATCCCCTATACTTCCGGCTGAAGGGAGTAGTTCCTCTTCCTTAGTTTCATGCTTGCGCTTACTGCCAACAGATTTTTCCTTCCTTTTGGATTCCCCTTCACAGCCTTGCACATCTTCAGTTGTTGTGCAACTAGTAATCCCTCTTACCGCTTGAATACCCAGCTGGATACTCTGGATTTTGCGCTTCTTGAGTTCAGCAATCACACTCGAACCCGCGCTAGCCAGAAATTGTAACATCAGATCTTCTTCACTCATGCCACATACTTCTTGCACCAATGCAAGGAAGTTTTCATCATAGGCATGTGGTGTACCCGTCATTTTTAGCCTACGCAAACTCTCTCTTGCGTACCAAGCACCATTGCTTTGCCAGAATCGACATCTCAGTCCATCTTTCGTGTCACTCCATGACAAAGGATTGGCATAACCAGCAATTTCATCTTCTTGCAGCATAGTTCTCCACCAAACCTTTGCATCACCACCAAGGTAATTGCCTACGAGAGTTACTTTTTGTCCTTTCGCAGTTTCATTCGCCTCAAAGTATGCCTCAACGTCATACAAGAAATTATCAATTTCTCTAGCATTTACGGAACCTGCGTAAACTCTTTGTTCGGGGACTCGATTTGAGCTTTCTCCATGCACGTCTGCCCCTACAAACATGTCGTTACTGATTAACCCGCGAATGCTTGCCACTTCCTCTGACATTTGCTTCGCATGGCTTGTTAGTATGGTCTTTATGTCACTGAATTGCACCTTCAATTCAGTCACTTCAGCATTGGTTTCGCTATTCAAAAGGGTCGCATCAGACACCTTGTGTGACGGATCAGAGAATTTTTGCTCCCAACGGGCCGGGTTACGGCCCGCTTGGCCAGCTCCACCTCCCTGAAACGCCACTCAAGTCGAAAAGTAAATAATTCATGTTCGTTGGAAAAAAAATCCCTAAATTAGTAGGTAACAATCGTTCCTCACCAAACAACAAACTTGAGATCTTGCTGAACAGAAATCTCATTGGTCTCAAGATTAGAATTTTATGAGCATATGTCTCATACCATAATACTCATAAAATTCCACAAGAGTTCCAATTTCCGAAAATAAGAATCGTCCAATTGCCATTTCTGCCAGTTTCATGGCCAGTTGCCATTTCCAATATTTCCATGGCCAGTTGCCAATCCTAAGATTTTTGTGGCCGGGTGCCAATCCTAAGATTTCCATAGCCAGTTGCCACCCCCAATATTTTCGTGGCCAGTTGCCACTCCTAAGATTTCCGTGGCCAGTTGCCACTCCCAAGATTTCCAAGATTTCGCTTGCCAAGGTTGCAATCATCTCTGAATTCAGATGATATGAACAACCTTGTAGATTTGTGTTGAACCGCATAGCGGCTGCCTACATACCCTCTCTGTTGCTCGAGGGGATCAAGCACGACCGTAGTTCGTCACTATTTGTTTAGATAGTATGAACTACCTTCAGCAGCAGAAACTATCCCTTTCAATGGATGGTCCGAAATGCATAGCAACAACTATCCCTACTTGTCAAATCACCATCCATATCATTCTTAACAAGATTGGAGTAGCCAATATAATGTAAAAAAATAACATCTTACAGATCAGTCTCAACCAATTTAATATCCAGTAAATTTAATGAACCAAACGACAATCCGAAAGAAGCTATTTCTTATATTCTCATTTTCCTTACATGCATATTGACAAATTCAGTTGAATCCAGGTTAACCTAAATATAGAATTTATGCACATCAAATAAATTAAAATTCCGACTCCTAGGTTATGCATATCATATACATCTCTAAATATGTATCCTGTTTAAACCTTGAATCGAAATAGTGAATGGGAACTGGTCAACGGTGTACCATTTAAGATATCAAACACAAACTGGTAACCTAAGAAGGAACGTACAGGAAATTATCCAACGAACTCAAATTGCATAAGTTAAAGCACAAATACTCAGTGAACACAAATGAAACACTAAATGGTACAGACACCAAAATATGCAGCACCAAGAGGCCAATATAAAATGGATAGAAAATCAAAATTACAGAACAATATATGAACGCCTTACCTTGATTTCTCTAGTGTAGCAAGCACAGCTCAGTTTCTGACAACTCCATTACAATTTCGCTTTAATAACAATAGTTAATACAACACCTAAAATTCTTGTTACTATTCAAGCGGAAACCACAATGTAATATGAGATTTTCATACCACAGAAATCTAAAGTCAGGGTCACGTCGTCGACACTCATTGACACTCCTTAGTCCTCCTTAATATGCTACTGATCCCTATGAGATATTTTTACTGTTTACTACCAGATTCGAAAGAAGCATTTCCCACACACTAGCTATACAATAGCCAAGTCATACTAACACACATCGAAACAAAGCTTATACAAGGATTTATGGGAAATCATGGACCATACCATTTAATCATGGATACTAAAATCTTTACATTTCCCCATTAACGTACCAAGTACAACTCACTGCATTTTCATTTAGTAAACATTTCATTTATACTAATCTACATTCCATTTAGTAAACATTTCATTCCTAAAAAGCCATCAATCCTCATTAACGAACATTTCCTCGTTAACCAACATTTCCTCTTCAAGGCTTTTTATCAACCATTTTACAATCATAGTAAGTAATGACAAACAATCCAAAATAATGATCATAATTATAGATATGCAACAAATAAACACGGTGGATGCATATACACACAGGTTCTTCATACCGATATTCCGACTAGTGGTAACCATTTAGCTCACTGTATCTGACAGTTCCTCGTCATACTGGACCACAAATATAATCGGATCTATGCCCGAAATTCGAACAGAACATTCAACTAATTGAGTATACAATATAGTGGAAACACCCACTGTAACGGTAATAGTGGTAGTAAATTTAAGTTGAGATATTAAGGAACATAATATGTCCTGCAGCCATAGCTCGATCTAAAAAGATGTTTACAGTTAAGCTAATTAACTCACGAACTAAAACTTGGTAGAGCCTATTTATCAAACTCTTCATTTTAAGAGATCTAACATAATTCCATTAAGGAAGATAAGAACCATCCCTACTAAACATGTGGTCTCCATTTCATAGAAAGATTCAACAGCAAAGCTAAGAATCCATTAATTTCACTTTTAGTCGTGTATTGCAAAACTGGAAAGGGCATTAAAATCTTACCTAACAATTTCCTCAACTCAGATTAGTAAATCAATAAATTGACACAAACTACCGATAACCCAAGCTCTAGTATCATCTAAAATTGAAGTTTAATCATCTAATTTTATAAAAATCCCAAGTTGTGATAAACCCTAACTTCCTTGTTTTTACATCAACTTCACATTACAGAAGAAAATTAATAAGACTAGGTACTAAATCACAACTCGTATCAAGTGTGCTAAGATCAACACTCAAGTTGGCACGAACCATATTTAAGAACCGCTCTCCTCAGATCGATTCTAAATTGAAGAACATAAAGGATGATTTCTTTACCTTGTTTATAAAACCGGACGAGATTAACAATATATGCAACTCCAAGTAATCAAATCTCTACAGAATTAACTCATGCATGATTTCAATCAATTTGTCTCGATTTTCTCCAATTACCAGAGAAGCAAAAAGGGGAAATGAAATAAAGAAAAAGAAGCATATGAAGACCCGCTTGAGTTCTCCTGGTCAAGCTATTTTAATTTGGGTCGCGCAAATTACTCAAGTGTCCCTAACTACCCATATAAGCCACGTGTCTTGCATGCTAAAATTTCTTATTTTAGTAAATCTTCTACTAATTAGACACATAATGGGACAATCCAAGAGTGTTAAAGGCACTCCGTATCAGACTTTCAGGCACTCTAAGTGCAGAATTGGGTTAACAGGTTAACTTAAACCCGATAAAAGGGTACGGAATGTCACACCTTGTCTTCTACATCACTTACCCTGCCATCAAATTCGTTAAACCAATCTGATGTTCTTCTTTCAAGTAGGTCTAGCCTGTCCTTATCTTCAGAAACTAGAGAATTTTCAATGCCATCAGCACCAAAGTCAATGGTTAAATCTCCAAGATCACCATATTCCTCAAGCTGATCGAATGTACTCGGTAGTTCTTCATCGATCATCATGCCATTAAAACTTATTTCTAATGAAACACTCTAAAAATAATGCGCCACTTACTTGCTTACAGGAAAATAGCTTTAGAAAGAAAGAAGTATTAGTGTATTATCCAACAAATACACTCGACTGTATACAAAACACAACTCAGATACTACTGTCACACCTTCAAACACCCCAGAAATTTCTTGCGAAAGTGTAACCCGGCAGCACAATGGTTCTGTGAATAAAACTTCACTCACTTGCACTTCAGCCTTATAAGTTTGCACCTATGCAAACATCCAACACGTCAGGTCAATCAGTGGAAGTCTTTACATCCTTCTTTCACTTCTCTAAACTCCTCAATACACCCCATATTGCATTCAAGTTTTGCCATACTTTACCAACAACAATCAGCCAACCAAGAACACTTAGAAAATGACATAATCACTTCATTATATTGCATCAAAGGGAAGAAATACAAAACTTTCCCACTTGGGGACTTACACAGACTTGTTCACCTTTGAACCAAGCCTTAGTCTTACAAAAACTCTCATATTCACTCACATATGCAAACTTCACTCTCACATATGCTACCTTTTTCAAGCCTGCCGAATTTCCCCTCCTTAGGACTATTTATACATCATATTCACTTTGCCAAACCGTGCATAACCATTACACACACATGGGACGACCATCTGTCCCATAAAGCAGTTCTGTTAACCGCCAATAACTGTTCTAACTGGCCAGTTCTTCTCTAACTCGTGTCAATCATCCAACATCTGTTCTTAAGCAGTTAGAAATCTTCTTCCACGCTTATAAACTCCGTTATAACCGCCTCTCTTCATCATGCATCATTGGAATGCTTGTGAAGCTCGTAACTGACTTGCAACCGTCACTTGAGCCATATTGCACACTTGTTGTGCCATACTGGATTCTGCATTGCTCCAATGCTCAGCCCTCTTGGATCTGCATGTTTATCTCTCTAAGCTAATGCAAGGTCATCCTTAAGCTTCAATAATCAGGGCTGGCTCCTTAAGTTCACTCTAGTTAATTATGCGTCATATGTGCTTCACTACACCAATTAGCTTGACAATAGAAATGCAACTCTTTCATTACCAACTTGTTTGCATTATTCAAGCTTTGGCTAACCTTGAATATATGTCATAGACCAACTCTTGATCTATTCTTCACTCTTTCATCATCCTTGAGTTTGGTCCAACTCAATTCCATGGATATGCATCAATGCCAACATCGCATGTTGCATCTGTAACTTTGGCCTCGTCTTTCCTTTCCCTCAATGAAGCTTCATTATGTCGTCCAATAAGCTTCATTCCTTAGCCAAATGTATTTACAATGTACCGCCACTCTTGCGCTTCACTGGCCCTGCAGGGTGCCACTATCTTAGTGCCTAACAGTCTATACAGTATACCGCTATTATGGCTTCGTTGCGCTATTATAGCTTACGTTGTGCTATTATGGCTTCGCATTGCACCATTACGACGGAGTACTGACTTGGCCTGCAACTCTGTAACGCACAATCATTGTGCTACCCTTGCGGCCATGTCATAGATGGGGAGGGTTAGGAGCCATGGGCTAGATGGCTCCCAAGCCCATATTTGCCAATCCTAAGCTCATTTTTGCATATGATTCCCAAGCCCTTCTTTTCCTTTTGTTAGATTTTTCCTATCCCAAGCCCTTCTTTGCCTTTTGGTAGATGGTTGTTTTGACTTTTGAGGCATATTCCCTAAAAATAAAATAACTAGGTAGTAAACCAATAACTCCTTGTCCACGAATTTTGATAATGACAATAATGTCCATATTCTTATATTTTTTAAATTATTCATTTATTTTGCTTTATTTTGCTTTTGTTTGTCTGTGTTTGTTTTTTTGTTTTGCTTTGTTTTTTTCCATAGTTCCAGCATTACGGCAAACTCGTGTCAAATATATAGCGGATTTGGGCGCTCTAGCCAAAACGAATCCTATTTTAGCTGAAAGGTGTTTTATTTGCTCGCAGTTCCCGTTTGATACCTGATAAAGCAAATCTGGGTTTTCGTTTCCCTCGGGACGGAGTGGAAGGTCAACCAGCGGTAGACGTCTCTTGCAAGAATAAATTCAAAGAGCGGCGAAGAAATCCTTTATTTACAAAACCTAAACTTTTGGTTCGGTTGACAAGTTATTATCCAAATCTAATCTTTTTTAGCACATACCTAAGTTCGATTGTCCTATTCATTGATCAAGCAAAGAATAATTAAGAGGATCGAGCTTAGTGTTTTTCTTCGTAAAATGATTTTATGCTATCATTTTGTGGGTAATCATCAGCCAAACTATTCATTAAAACTTTCAGGATGGATAAAAATGAGTCCTTCGGCTGATAATTTTTGGGTTTGGGTTTTCTATTATTCTTTAATGCATCTTTTTCTACATTAGAAATATATTTTTGGAAACCATGAGTCAGTTCTTAAGTCACTAGTTAGTCATTTTGTCATGGGACTAGAAATAATCCGTGCCGTAACGTTATTGGTTAAGACTCTGTAATATAGTGTCCTAATTTATTGTTAATAAAAATTGAGAAAGTGTAATGCAAGCGTGTATCTAATTAAGTTAATTATTGTATAGTTCACTTCTATTGTAAATAGAGGTGGCAGTGTATTCCTAAATCTGGTTAGGCCGAATTCCACACGTTTTGCTTGAAAATTTGGTTATGTTACTGAAAATTCCAGATCTTTCTAGAATTCTCATGTAAATAATATGTGAATTCAGTTTAATCGGCAATAAATTAAAATAAATTAAATTATGTCAATTCTTTTATTTTGTTATAATTTTTTTATTTTCGCAGGACATTCCCAAAGATTAGATGTCTGTGATATCCATAGATTTGCAAGACGATGACCATATAAGAAATGCCCTTGCATTCTCCATTAGTGGGGTTTATGGGATTACCAGAGTTAGTTCCCATATCTGATTAATGTTCTCTTTCAATTTGTTTCCATTATGGGTTTTTAGCTATGTTTCTTTCTGATTTTCAATTTATGAAGAAGCATAACATGAACTAAAAGTAACCACATGTATTACGAAATTGTTTGCCACTGAAAACATGTACAAGAAAAGTTAAAAGACATTCAGCTTAGAATAATTGAGAGATTCATGTAAACTGATTCGTTTCCAAAGAGATTGGGAATTTAAAGGTCATACACATCTCTTCTTCTTGAGCAGATTTTGTTATCATATTAGTCATTTTTTCTTTTGTATGTATAGGTATATGCATTTCCAGTTTCAGTAGAGTTATAGAGATGGTGCGGAGAAGCCAAGCAGTAAGCCTAATTCAGATTTGTAAAAGAAAAGTTTCAAAATTCTGAGGATCACGATCTGACGTCACAAACACTTTCGACTACAAAAATTTGTTTAAGTATATATACACACACCAAGCAATATGATTGAACCTACCATATCGACAAATAGAGTAAGAAAATATTCTCTTCTACATATGCTTATTATATTTTTCGATTTATCCTTACTCGTTACTATATATTCTGAAGGCATGCATATATATAAAGTATGCTAACTATTAATACTGTTGATAAATTACATAAGAACCTGTGATCTAGCGATAGTGCGGGAGCACTTGCTTCGGCTTAGCACACAAACACCGGTCTCTAGTAACTTAGGATATTCCTGGAGAATCAAATATGGTTGCTCCAAGAGCATTTTTAGAAGCCAAGAACCATCTATCGTCCATGTCTGGTAGAGTCTTTCTTGCAATGGAAAAGGATAGACGATAGGATTGCACTGGATAGGCTGTTCTATCGGTTCTTACAGGGAGGTAGTCAAATAAGATTTCTACGGACTTTCATAGATTTTTTATTTGAGTGACTCCCATAGATTCTCTGAAAATATAGATATTTTTAGTGATTCTCTTAGAGTGTTGTAGTGATTTTTTGTGACTTATAGAGACAAAAAAATGAGATTTAAAAAGAGTCTTTGTGATTTATAGAGAAATAAAATAGTATAGTATCCAAATAAAAATTCAAAAAATCTATTGATTTTTCTTATTATTCACGTTATAATGTTAATCAAAGTGCCACGAATACATAGTAAAATATGTATTAATTGTCAAAAAAAATCCCACTGTTTTTTTTTTCCTCTACAAATGACAAGGGTTGTTTTCAAATCCCATTTTTTTATTATGCACGTTTTAATGTTAATAAAAGTACCATGAATGCTTAGTAAAATATGTGTCGTTGTCAAAATAAATCTCAATCTTGTCCTATGCATAAGTTTTTATTCTCTTTATTCCATTCATCCCACATTTTAATAAAAGTACACTACTCGGCATCTTCTCATTGTAAATGGCCCATTCATTGGTCATCATCTCAAACAAAAAATGAGAATTTTTTTCTGGTCATGCTCTCAAAAACAAGTATTCCCCATATTTCCAAGTCTGCCAAAATATCACCTCTTGGGGAGAGATTTCAACCATGCCTATTTTCCAAAAAAAAATCTCTCCAAATCTCTGAAAAACACAAATCAGTGACTTTCAATTCTCATTCGAATAACATGAGTGTTGGAGTGACTCTTATGAAATCCTAATCCAATAACATGGAGTTTCAGAGAATATAAATGCCTTAAAAAAGTCTCTAACCAATAACAAGAGACATTCTGAGATTCTCTGAAAATCTCTATGGACTAACAGAAGATTTGGAAACTCCCCAGAAGTTACACATTTGAATAACCCCATGTTAGAGACATGAATTCACAAAAAATTTCATTTAAAGCTGGAGTAAGAAATGCACTTGGTTGTATCGTAATCTCCTTTTTGTTTCCTACACGGGCTTAGTCAAATGAGATTTTAGATGACTTTCAGAGACTTCTCAAATCCACCGTTAGTCCGTTGAGATTTTTGGTGAGTCTCTTAATTAATGTCTCTTCTTATTGGTCAGACACTTCTTTTAAGTCATTTAAATTCTCTGAAACTTCATGTTATTGGATTAGGATTTCATAAGAGTCATTACAACATCCCTGTCATTCAGATGAGAATTGAAAGTTATTGATTTATTATTTTCAGAGATTTGGAGAGGTGATATTTCTGAAGACTTGGAAACATAGGGAATATTTGTTTTTGAGAATATGACCATTTTTTTTTGAGCTGATGACCAAGTAACGGGCCATTTACGAAGTAAACAGTTGCAAGATTGCATAAAAAATAAAATGAATGTGGGATGACTGAAAAGAAAAAAAAATGGAAACATAGGCATAAGAAAACAAAGAGATTTAATTTGACAATGAACACGTATTAAAGTATCTGGTAGATGTTTTGCATTTTTGATTAGATATTGTACATTTTTTTTGTATCTACAAATCACAGAGACTCTTTACGAATATCAATTTGTCTCTACAAGTCACCAAGATTCTCTAATATACTCTTAGAGAATCATCAGAAATCTCTATATTTTTAGAGAATCTTCAGGACTCACGTTCAAATAAAAAGTCTATAAAGTCTATATAAATCTCAGTTGACTACCTCCTCATTAGTCAATTGAGATTTGTGGAGATTTGTGTTAGTCAATAGAGAGTTCTTCAGAATCTAAAACAACCTCTGTTATTGGATCGTGACTTTCTAAAAGTTTTAAGAGTTCTCTGTTATTGGATTTGGAATTTGAAATCAATGACTTATGGTTTTGAAAAACTTATAGAGACTTTTACTACACAACATAGGCTAGAACAAGTCTCTCCTAAGTATGTGATATTTTGAGAGACTTTGTTCTTTCTTTTTTCTTTAAGGATTAAATATCAAAATATTAAAAACAATAACCAAATAAGATACAATTAAATTCGTAAAAAATGAAAGAAAAAATTGTTGTCTTCCAAAACCCAATAAATTTACTAAAGATTCAAATCCCTTTTGTTCGTCTTGTTTTGATTTTATTGGCAAAATGTTTATAATTTTTGTTAGCCATGCATGGACTAATACATTTTTTCATTGCTATTTATATATATATATATATATATATTTTGTAAAATAAATAAATATATTGATTGTCTCATGTGTGTAAGATGAAATTCATATATATTTTATTGTCTCAATGAATCACCATAATTCTTTGAAAATTATTCAAAGAATCTCTCGGAATCTCTAAACTCATAGATAGTCACCCAAAATTTCTTGCATAAAAAGTATATGAATGTATCTACTAATCACAATTGTTTGTGTGTTAATTTCCTTTTTGTATCTTAACCCCCGGATGATAAAATATTTATGGGCAAAAAAGTAATTTGCCCAAACCTAAAACAAAGTAACTAGGGTTTCGTAATGCTACCTATATATAGAAAGAGAAATAGAGTTAGAGACTCGTGATGAATGCGTCGAGAATTAAAAAGAATAGAAAGATAGAAACTTCCAACAGATTTAATGGAGAAGTTACCATCAGAAATCAGAGCAAACATATTTTATGGCTTACCGATAGTATCACACTTGCGGTACAGAGAAGTATGCAAAACATGGGAAACTCTGCTACCTAAACCCAAGATGGGTTTACTTCACGTCAAGGAAATTAATTTTGAAGCAGAATTCTTCTTTTCAGAACTAAATAATGAAGATAAGGTTAGTACTAATCATGTCGATGAACAACTATGCTCTATCGGAACACTTACGATAGACCACCATTTATCAGCCTCCAAAAGTTTCATGGTTGGTTCTTGTAACGGTTTACTTTGTTATACCCAGATACAAACCTTCAAATGTTTTGTAATACATATCTATATTTGCAATCCTGTGACTAAAGAGCAAATTGAAACTTCCGGTTATTAAATGGTGGCGCCGTTGTGAGAAAATTGACTCAAACCCGGCGATTGGATTTGAATTCGGTTACAATCGTGCAAGTAGTGAGTACAAATTTGTTGTTATGCGGGGAAATGATGACCGGGATGTTCAGGTGTATACACTCCAGCAAGTTGGTAATGTATGGAGAAGCAAAACAGGTACTGATAAACACCCTTTATTCCCCTTGAGTATATTACCATCAACCGGTGTATTTGCAGGTGGATCTCTTCACTGGATATATCAGTGAAGTACAAAACCTAAGGTTGTAGCTTTTGATTTGGACTATGAAACGTTTGATTTTCTCCCATCAATACCTTTTGTTAGCCATGGCGTTAAGCATGTCAGCCTCATGTCATTGGGAGGGAATTTGTGCTTCCTAGAAGTAGTTCCATGAAAAGTTGTCACAATTTGGGAGTTAAGTTATTGGAAGACTGTCAAGTATGCACTAAGGAGTAGGAATACTTGTCAAGCATATACAACAACACCCTTGGATTGCGAAGTTTCGTTTGGCATGGGAGGACTACAGCTGGTAAGAAAGAGAGACAAATGTTTGTTGTGGTACAACGCTTTTATCTCTTGTTATGACCCTGAAACTAAAACTTTGAGTAATCTAGATGATAGTTTGAAGAAATTCATGGGTGATTCTGTGGGGATTTTTCCGGTGGTTAAGAATTAGAGTTTTGGTTAAAGTCTACCTTGTATAAAATTGTTCCTAAAATTTAGGAACTTAAGGGCCAAGTTAGGAAAACTTGTTTCCAAAGTAAAGTTTTTCTTGAGGGAAATGTTTGTTTCTCTATATAAAAGAATATAATTAGAGGTGTACAGAAATCAAACCTAGAAGAGTGGTAAATCCTTATGCTTAGGATTTTGGTCTCTTTGTTAGGAGGATCGTGTGCTACCGTGAAGGTCAATATCGGTGTGAGAGAAAAAATTGTAGAGAGAGGATTTTTTTTCCAAGTGTTTAGGGTTTTGGGATTTGTTCTAAACCAAGTTTCTAGTGTTTCCATGTTCTCCTTTTTCACTATCAACTGTGAAGACGACGTAGAAGATAAGACATGGGGCTGTTTTGATGAATGGTTAGATGATTGATTTCTATGGATTCTTCGATGGTGTTCTCGGGTATGTCTTGTTAACTCTTTCGGTCTTGTCTTGGATTGCGGAAAGAGCATGTAATGGTCTTTGATTTAATGGAAGGTTTTATGGGGTGTTGGCCATGGATGTAGACTGTAAAGGTGAACCATGTATATCTTGTGTTGTTGTTTTGTATGATTTATATCTTCTGTATCTCATATTATTTCTCTCATGTTTGGTCCAAATCACCAATTTCCCTTTGTGATCATGTGTTCCACTGCGCTCGGGGTACCAATTTTCCCAACAATTGGTATCAGAGCAAGGACGAGATGGTGTGATTAAACCTGGAATTGAACGATGGTTTATTGTTCGAGTGGAGAAATATATTTTTGAAGATAATGTTTCAACCGGTGTTTACCCAAAGATGGATCTGTGATGTGATTTACAAATCGTAGGTTTAACTTGGTAGAAGTGTATGTTCTTCGTTTAGTTTTATGATGTAGTATGAGATGCAAAATAAGGGAGAATGAGGTGGAATACATATTTACTTCTTGAAGAGTGTTAGTAATCATACACTATAAAGAATGGGTTACAAAGTTTGAAGAAAGGATGAGATTGTGAGGTTTCATGTAGAAGAAAGACCAGCAACGCTCCGAAGTTATGCACGAGATGTTATAGATTTATGTTCTTAAGTCTATGTTAAAGTAATCATGAAGGCTTGCACGTAATATTAAGAATGTGCCCGATCTCGAAAGCATGTACCACGGTAATATGGGCATTCACATGGTACATATTTTAAGCGAGTATGTTGAGTATGATGGTGGTAAAGAGTGTGTCAGATTGGTGATGGATTTTAGAATCGCTTAAAGGATTAAGCATGTTAATCACATTGGATATATCTGATAGTTTGTTTCAGATACACGGTAATCATGACATGTGCTGGAGTATGATATTGAATCTATTCTTTTTTTCCTTTATGGGTTAGCGTTCAATATGTTGTTAGCTTACTGGTTAGGTGGAGCTAGCGGTGATTCTTCTAAATGGTTCTCTTGGTGATCAATGGTGGAATCTGTGCAAGGATTCGTTGATGGTGACTGGAGATTTTCATGGTGTTTGTGACGCGTGGCCAGTTTCACAAGTGTTCTTCATGTAGAAGATGTTTTGAATATTTTTATCAATGTCATTGTGTTTTGGTCGAAGAGATGGTTCTATGAAGATGGAAATTCGGGTTTGAGCTTCAAAAGTAATCCTATGGGTATATAGAGATGGTGAATAACTTTGGTGTAAGACGAAGGTGATTTCATGTGATCGTCTAATGCTTGAAACCATGATCCAAGGTGGAGAATTGTGGGATTTTGCCGGTGGTTAAGGATTAGAGTTTTGGTTAGACTCTACCTTGTATAAAATTGTTCCTAAAGTTTAGGAACTTAAGGGTTAGGAAAACTTGTTTCAAAAGTAAAGTGTTTCTTGAGGGCCAAGTTTGTTTCTCTATATAATGGAATATAATAAGAAATGTAGAGAAATCCAACCTAGAAGAGTGGTAAATCCTTTTGCTTAGGATTTTGGTCTCTTTGTTGGGAGGATCGTGTGCTACCGTGAAGGTCAATGTCGGTGTGAGAGAAAAACTCATAGAGAGAGGATTTTTGGGTCCTAGTGTTTAGGGTTTGGGGCTTTGCCCTACACCAAATTTCTAGTGTTTCCATGTTCTCTTATGTTACTAGCAACTGTGAAGACGGCGTAGAAGAGAAGACATGAGGTTGTTTCGAGGAATGGTTAGATGATTGATTTCTATGGTTTCTTCGATGGTGTTCTCGGGTATGTCTTGTTAACTCTTTCGGTCTTGTCTTGGATTGCGGAAAGATCACGTAATGGTCTTTGATTTAATGGAAGGTTTTCTGGGGTGTTCGCCGTGGATGTAGCCTGTAAAGGTGAACCATGTATATCTTGTGTTGTGGTTGTGTGTTCTTTTTGTCTTCTGTCTCTCTTATTATTTCTCCCATGTTTGGTCCAAATCACCAATTTCCCTTTATGATCATGTGTTCCGCTGCGCTCGGGGCACCAATTTTTCCAACAGATTCTACGACTTCGGTCTATACCACCAATCGAGCAATTCCCCGTGGGAATAGCCTTGTTTCGCTTAAAGCCATTATGGAGAGAAAATTTCGAAAGAAAAGAAAAGCTCAGAAATAACTAGAATAAGAAAAATATACTTCTGCTGGGGAATACTCAAGCTATCTTCTATTTTTATTTTTATTTGTTCTCCATTTAGACTCGAACTCTAGCACAAGATGATCATAATGAGAAACCGAAAATCCTTTTTTCGACCTTAGATATTGGTGTTTAAATGTAGCATGTTGCGACAAAAGTGGTCGAATCTTGATATATAACCTTGTGATGACACCGCATATATGTTTTAATATGGTTAAGTGATTTGTAAGAAATCTTCTGTTCAATTCTTTAGTGTGTTTTGGGGCTTTACATTTGCCGTATTGTCTATTCAAACAAATTTTACTGCATCTTCGCTGCTTAACTCGATCATTTTCTGACAATGGGCAAAGACTTTGAATTCTTAAGTCGTTTATATATGGAGTCCCAGAAGTTGCTCTTTCATCTGAATGGCTATGAATTTGTCAAGCTCTTATATGTACATGGCCTGCACAAATACCATAGGATACAAAGGTAGTCTAATACCGCGCGACCCATGAAGAAGTTTATTTTCGAAGAGCAAGATGACTGAAAAGCCTCACCTTGTAACTTTGAGGGCGGTACAAACCTTTTGTACCCTCTCCTTTTTGTTCAATATATTATTTACGGATCAAAAAAAAAAAATACTCAATATATTCTTTACGGATCAAAAAAAAATAGATGACTGAAAAGCCAAGGGTTTAAATGATCAACGCTTACCACTGCCCTAAATCGGCAACACCTAAGCTTGAGTTCCGTAAAAAACAAAGTAAATAAGGTAACACTCAACCTGTATAAATAGAGAGAGTTAGACCTTCTTGAGTGATAAAATCACGAGGCTAAGGATCATAACTATGGTTTTGTCCTTTTCGGTTTCCCTAAATCGGCAACACCTAAGCTCGAGTTCTGTTTATAACCAAATTCGAAGATTCTTACACCGATCTAAATATTCAAGAGATTGAATGGAAAAGTTACCATTAGAAATCACAGAAACAATATTTTCTGGTTTCTTACCAATATTTTCACAATTACAGTGCAGAGAAGTGTGCAGGTCATGGTAAGCTTTACTACCTCAACCCAAGATGGGTTTCCTTTACGGGGTTTCACACGGCAAGACAACTGAAACTGAAGCACCGTTCCACCAATTCTACTTTTCAGAACAAAATAGTGATAAAGTTAGTACTAATCACGCCGATTAACAACACAGCTGTTACGGGACACTTGAGTTAGAGTCACGCCGCTGTTTTTCATCTGAAAGTTTCATTGTTGGTTCCTGCAACGGTTTAGTTTGTTCTGCCAATTTAAGATATTATTTTAGTTCCCTTCATATAAAAATCTATATTTGCAATCCTGTCACTGGAGAGCACGTTCAACTTCCGGATACTATTTGGAGAGGTCATGCCTCAAAACCGGCTATTGGTTTCGGTTATAATCGTTCAAGTAAGGAGTACAAGGTAGTTATTCTGTGCGACCATATATACCGGGACTTTCATGTATACACCCTCCAGCATGGTACTGCGTGGAGATACAAAACTTGTACAAGTCAAAAGCACCTTTTGTGTAACTTGAGTGTTTTACTTTTACCATCAACGGGTGTTTTTGCAGGAGGAGCTCTTTATTGGATAGTTCGGGACGGTATAAAACCTACGACTGTAGATTTTGATTTGGAATATGAGACGTTTGAATTACTCCCACCAATGCCTTCTTTTGGCCATGACGTTAAGCATGTAAGCCTCATGGTATTGGGAGGGAATTTCTGTGTTTTAGAAGTACTTCCAAGTAAATATGTCATGATATGGGAGTTAAGTTATAGGAAGACTATGAAGTATGCATTAAGGCGTAGAGATACTGTCAAGCATGCACAGGAACAGCGCGGGTATGTCTCGTCTTGGGTTACAAAGTTCAGTGTGGCATGGGAAGACAACAGCAGGTTTCAGCCAATTGCACAAGCAAAACATGAAAAATGTTGGTTGTGGTAGAATATTGTTCTCTCTTGTTATGACCCTGAAACTAAGACTTTGAAAATGCTGGATGAGACTTTGGAGAAATTTATGGGTGATTGTACGCCTTCGGTGTATACCACCAACCGAGCAACTCCTCACGTGAGTAGCCTTGTTTCGTTGAAAGCGATTATGGGCAAAAGAGGTGGAAAGAAAAGAAAAGCTCGTTAGGGAACACAATAAGAAAAACTTACTGTCACTTGGTAATACTCAAGTTATCTTCTAATTGTAATGTTGATTTTTTCTCTTTTTCCGCTTTTAGACTTCAACTGCAACCCAAGACATTCAGAATGAGAAAACAGATTCCCTGTTTGAAGTTTACTTCTTGTCAGGGTTAAAATCCTAACCCTTCTTAGGCCGAGTTGTGGATTTGTTGGAGAAAATGAGTTATTTAATAAATGATTTGTTTGGTCTTGGTGTGGTTTGATCTCATGACCTAAGGGTCTACGGATACTCACTCATTTTTGAGTGAATGAAATGGAACCTTTAGTCCCACATTGTGGAAAACTAAAGAGGTGCTCCATTATATTACCATGTTCCCATGCGCGTGTACCAAGCACCAAGTCCGTGTCTACTTGAAATTATTTTTGCAAATTTTTAACTTGATAAATAATTTATTTAAGAGTTTTATTTATGGAAAAATTCCTAATTTGTGTTTAATTATTTTACAAGAAACAAAACTCGTTTTATAAGAAAAAACCTAAACCTAACTTGATTTGCAAGTTAATTTTCCTATAAATACAACTCGAAAATCTTTTTTCAAAACACACAAGCAGCGACCATCTCTAGGTCTTTTCTTCATCTTCTTGCTTTTATTTTCGTGCGGCGTTTTACTTCCATCCCTGTTGCTGAGTTTAAGAGTGGGTAACTTGTATTGTGCTAATACAAGTTATATCGGGCAGTCTTATCCCGGACACATATTCGCACGTCGGGGTTTAGCATTACTTTAGAGTATACCCGCGAACTAATGTGTTAAGGACAACTTGTTGAACCTATGATTCTTCCCTCATCAATTTGTTCGTGGTAGAGTTGTTTGATACGGTTCTTTATATTTATTGTTTGATACATCTGACGTTTCTTCTATTGTTGCAAGACTCCAACAGGATTTACACTCTTGTTGGTGGTGTTATCCTGTAAACTAGTGTCTGCTCACTACTGATGGGCGTTTATAAATTTATCTTTGCCGTGGAAAAATAAATAACGAGGTGATCACATGTGAATCTTGTGATTCCACTAATCAATATAGATTATGCATTTTTTGTTGTTGTTGCAGTGTAGTAGTTTTATTTCCTTCTATGTTAACTTTGGTGATGTAATTTCCAAAGCAAAGTGGAGTGTTCATTGAAGGGAATGGCTCGATGAGAAGACCTAGTTAATTACTGGTCTAATTAATCTTCTTAGCCCTGAATATCCTGTATGTATTTGTTACTATGGATGATTAATTTGTAAGAAATATTTTACTCAGTTCTTTAGTGTGTTCTTTACTATGGACAATAACCAGTGCCTTTTCTCTGCATGTAGTTTTTGGCCATTCCCAATTACAAATACCCTACCGACGTCCTTAACATTCTTGGAAGTGGCAAGTAGATCAGGTTGTTTGATGGGCTGTATAGTCCGAAGTTATTACTAAGTACTAACTCCTTTTTTTTTCATTGTTTTTACTTTTACTTCTACGACCCAAACACTAAAGTACAGTTATTGGCCTGTTCCTTAAACGGTCAGGAACCCAGGATTTCAACGAGTGGTTAAGGGCCAATATGAAAACAGGTGGCTTAGTCAACAAGAAATTATCATCCCACCTAACCCTAAACCTATATATAAAATAGAGAAAGAAAGTGCTAAACCCTCGTCAATGCGGCATGAACAAACAAACGAGACAACCCTTCAAAGAAAATCAATGGAGAAGTTACCATTAGAAATTACACAAAACATTCTACGTTCTTGCTTATTACCAATAGCCTCAACAGGCTTACAATTACAGTGCAGACAAGTATGCAGAACATGGCGAAATTTGTTACCTAAACACAAGGGTTTACTTTACAAGGTTTCGCACCATAAGAAAACCGAAATTGAAGCAAAATTCCACCTTTCAGAACAAAATATTGATAAAGTTAGTACCACTAATCATGTCGATGAACAACTGCGCTGTTTCGGAACACTTGCGTTAGACCACAGTTTAGTCATGCCAATATCATCACCCATCTGGGGAAGTTTCATGGTTGGTTCTTGTAACGGTTTAGTATGTTATGCTGGTTACACCGAATCAGAAATAAAAGTCTGTATTTGCAATCCTATAATTGGAGATTACATTTAACTTCCGGATATTCGATGGCGCTTGAGGAACTCAGATCCGGAGATTGGATTCGTTTACCATCGCTCAACTGATGATTACAAAGTTGTTGTTTTGCGAGACCATGTTTGGAAGTCTTACCAGGACGTCAAGGTGTATACCCTCCGGGGAGGTACTAGATGGAGAAACAAATATACACTACAAGAAAACATGGCTTAAGCGACCAAAATCCCAGCAAGAGCCCATAATTTTAGTCACTTTAAGGGTTTAAGCATCCAAAGTTGCAACTGCCATAAAGTTTGGCGGCTACAAACCTGTGTCATCTAATATCTAGCCACGACTGAATGTGTTTGCTCGCTACATCACTCTTTCAAGTCAACTATAGCAGCTTGAAAAGTGCTCAGGTACCTATTCACTTTGAGGTACCGACTCCTAGCAACTAAAAAATGAATCGGTTGGTACAACCTCTCTCTGAGCAACCAAGTTTAAGCGGCCACCACATGTTCAAAAGAGAAGTCAGTTTTGGAAGTAGGCATTTGAAACCGATAATGATCTCATTTTAGTTTCTTACTGGTTAGATTAGTGTCATACGGATCATGGTTGTTATCTTAGTTTACTATTAGGGGTGCACAATGGCATGTCGGTATGGTTTTTAGGCAAAACCATTGACCAAACCGTATACACTCGGTTTTCGATTTCAAAACTACCACTGAACTGTTGATGGATCGGTTGCGTTTGAAACCGATCCCAGTCCGCTCGGTCATTTTCTGGCTACTACTGTTTTAACTGGTTCCAAATGAGAAAAAACAAACAAAAGAAACCAAAAAACTATCCTACAACATGCAATAGATCTCGGAGCTTTACCGAAACCTTGAAAATTTAAAATTATATCGATAATTCCTATTTTGATATGACTTCGCGAACTTTTAAGAACACGTGTGCACACAGGTATGCACACTTTTTGGATATGATTTCACAACTGCCAAAGGTACCCATACTCGGTATGCATACCTGGTTGACCTGACATAGTTCGGAAGCGTAAGTGCAAAGGCAAAAGTACATGAAGTACCTAAGGTTAAGCATACTTGTTGTGCAAACCTTGACCATGGATATAGTTCATTTTTGCTATATTTCTCACACACACTTCTAAGAAAAATTGCAAGTTCAAGCTTGTCTTGTTTAAACTCAGGAAATATATTCCGAAGGAATCTTATCTGTAAATGGATGAATTCATCGTTCGTACGAAGTAGAGGCACTTATAGTAGTCCACTCACGACAAGGTTACGATCTCGGAGCCAACGTATGCGTACAATATGCCAGAACATGGTTTGTTTAACGTTTCAGGGTATATTCCGAAGGAATCTTACATGTAAATGGATGAATTCATCGTTCGTACGAAGTAGATGGACTTATAGTAGTCCACTCACGGCCAGGTTACGATCGTATGCGTACAATATGCCAGAACCTTTCCAAAGCTTCAAGGTTCACAGTTTGTATTCCGTTATACCACATTTGAAGTTCGAATGAATACTGAGCTTCATATTTATCGATTTAGATGATGTATCATTATAAGTTTGAAGTCAGAACCCTCCCAGAGCTTCTTGGCTCATAGTTTGTATGTTGTTATACCACATATGAAGTTTGAATCAAAACTGAACTTCATATTTATCGATTTCGATGATGTATCATGCTAAGTTTTAATTTAGAAACCCTCCCGGAGGTTCTTGGCTCATAGTTTGTATGTTGTTATACCACATTTGGAGTTCGAATCAACACTAAACTTCATATTTATCGATTTCGATGATGTATCATGCTAAGTTTGAAGTCAGAAACCCTCTCATAGGTTCTTGGATCATAGTTTGTATGTTGTTATACCACATTTGGAGTTCGAATCAACATTGAGCTTCATATTTATCGATTGTGATGATGTATCCAGCTAAGTTTGAGGTCTGAACCATCATGAATTTCGTGGTCCATCTCTAGTAATCTTATAACCTGAGTTTACCAGTGTGAACTAAAGCTACTTCATGACCTATATTACTTGTAAAAATTACTTCATGACTAGTCGAAATTCAAACCCGAAGCACAAATAGAAAGCACAAAAACACAAAGAGAAAGCACAAATAAACCCACCAATTATCGAATTCATTTTTCATTTTCCCGATTCATTCTTATACATTTTTTGGATTTTTTTATATCAGAATGTCGAAAACAATGTTCTAAATTTATTAATATTTTTTTTGGATTTTTTTTCATGTTAAAGGTTGATAATTAAACCGAAAACATGAGTTCGTATTAACACAAAAGAAACACAAATGCGTCTCAATCCGTATGAGCATCACAAATAAAATCTCTACCGTCAGATTCTTTTCTCAATCCGTATGGATGGATCCAACGAACTCCGTCCATCACTTTCATTCACCCACCAAACCCTCCCAACCACTCGAACTCTATCTGTTTTGCTCTATCTTCATCTTCTCTGCTCTTCGTCTCCTCCATAGATCGATGACCGGCGCCATTACTTGGGAAAATCTAATTCACTCAACCCATATTTTACTCGTCATCTCCGTCTCCTCTCCCCCTCTTCACCTGCTTATTTGAAACTCATTTTCTCTCCTTATTCTCTCTTCTTCTTTCTTCTTTTTCGTTCTTCTTTTCTGCTCTTCTTAAGTTGAAAATCGAGAGGTCATATTGAGGTATGTCTTGAAGAAATTTATATCGTGAGGATGTATAAAAGAAGCGGGAGTTGGTGTTTCTGCTAATTATGAAGAATAGGTTGAGTTCTGTTATGAATCGTGAACTAGGGTTTCCTCGGTGAATCCGTAATGGAGTTAGAAATTGAGAAATTAAAGTGGGTTTGGTGAACACAGTATGATGAAGAAGAATTAGTGATTGATGTGTGAGTTTTAATGAAGATTAGAGAAGCTAGGGTTTCTGTTCTTTCCCAATATAAATATTAGGGTTCTTGGATGTAATTGAATCAAGTGACTGAAACTGAAATTGAGGTTTTAGGGGAAAGATTAGAGATGGGAATGTTTGATTTGAAAAATTTGAGGCCGTGGTGGTGGTAGAGGCAGAGGAGGCAGCAAAGAAGGAGGTCGTGGTGGTGGTGGAATGAAAGGTGGTAGTAAAGTGATTGAGTAAAGAGTCTAGAATCCTTTTAGATCAAAGCTTGTTGCTGCTGTAGTTGGTGGTGTTGACAATTTTTGGATTGTAAGTATTATTTGTGTATAATGTTTGGGATTTCACTTTGTGTTTTTACTTTTTTTTTTCTTTGTCATTGTTTTAACATAGTGGTGTTTGATTTTATCATCTCTACAAGGTAGTGAATTTTCTTTATGGTTTTGTACTTGTCCAGTTTAGCGGTAATATATTATCTTTGTGATGCTAAGAAGCTTTGTGTAATTTTATCGTACTAGTATCACAATTCATCATATGCTTGATAATAATAAGAAGCATGTTTGCCTTCTATAGGAAGATGTTGGAACTTATGTCCAAGCTGGGATTTGCGGCTTACCGCTTTTCTGTTTCATGGTCTCGTATTTTCCCTGGTAATTTATCTGCTACCTTGTCGAATTTAAATGTTTCTTACTGTTGTTTTGTGAGAGTTTTGAAGTAAAAGAATATCACTCTCTTTTGTTTCTTCATTTATTTCAACCGTCAACTCTTTATGGAACTAAATTTAGGTCTCTTTCTGTTAGCGCAGATGGTTTGGGAACAAAGGTCAATGAGGAAGGAGTTGCCTACTACAACAATCTCATTAATGCTCTGCTTGATAAAGGTCCTTGTTTATTACTTGGCTGTCTCTTCCATTGATGATTAAACTGCTTAGTTGAATATCGTTTGTTCTGCAGGTTTGCAGCCATACTTGACATTATATCTTTGGGATCTACCGAACCATCTTCAAGAGTCAGTGGGAGGATGGTTATCCGACAAAATTGTGTAAGTTTGATAATAAAATCTTATTTCTGGTTTGCATATCCCATTCTGTGTAGCTTATGAACTAATGAGTGGATGCCATACTTTATTTGGGAATCATGCAGAAAATGTTTTGCAATATATGCTGAGACTTGCTTTGCGAGTTTTGGGGACCGAGTAAAACATTGGATCACATTAAACGAACCTCTTCAAACTTCGGTAAATGGACATGATATCGGGATATTTGCTCCTGGAAGAAGTGAAAATTCTTCTACTGAACCATATCTGACTGCACATTATCAACTTCTGGCTCATGCAGCACCTGTTTCCATATACAAGAAAAAGTTTCAGGTGATTTCTTCGATCTGTGCTTTGATGCTTTTACATTTCCTGATAATTGTCTAAAATTTTAAATTTCTTTATTTGCGTGGCTCTTATGAAAACTGAAAAAAAAAAAAACATTCTCTCATATACGGCAAGTTTGATAATTAATATACGGATAGACTTCCATTTTCTCTTATAGTAAGCTACAACCTCATCATTCAACTGACACGGGATTTATATTCTTTAATACATATGCTTATAAGAGTACTAAATAGTCTCAATGTACTGTTGCTGTCGTCCCTATTAACAGTTCCCATCAATTTCACCATTTGTCATGTTCGTAATTTTGTATCTCTTGTAGGCTCAGCAGGGTGGTGAAATAGGAATAGTAGTTGATTGTGAATAGGCAAAGCCTTTTTCGGATAAGATGGAGGATAAAATTGCTGCTTCAAGGCGTCTTGATTTTCATTTTGGGTGGTATTTTGATCCAATATATTTTGACGATCCTAAGACCATGCGTGAGAAACTTGGAGATCGGCTTCCAAAATTCTCAGATGAAGATAGAGAGTTGTTAAGGAACTCGGTAGACTTTCTGGGTATAAATCACTATACAACAAGATTAATTGCTCATGCGACAACAAGCCCTGGATATGGGCATCATTATCATGATCAACAAATGGAACAAATTGGTACAACACTTACTTAAAGGTTTATGTTTTTGAATGTTGTATAAGCTCCTTTATCTAACTTATTCTTATGATCAGTTCAATATCCTGTGGGTGAGGCTATTGGCGAGAAGGTACTGATAATATCCAGCTAGTTTTCCCTCTAACACATGCATTCAGCTTTTATTTGAGTTTAATTCTGTTGAAAATGTCATTTATGCCAGGCTGCATAAAATGTCATTTATGCCATTATACCAGCTGTGATGGTAGCTGCTCTATATTTTGTTGATCACAGTATTGCTTCTCAAATAGCACAGCAGAAGGAATTCAATGGGTCTTCTATTGCAGGGGAAGATTTGTTGTTGATGTTTTGTTCATGGTACTTCTGGTGATGAAGAAATTGATGACATGATGGGTGCTGGTTGTGTATGTTGTAGGCTTTTGGTTTGAGGTTATTGCACTGAATTGCTGAGAGCTTCGCACAGTTGGAATGGCTGAATAAGTTGCATCTAGAGACTCACAACAAGAGCAGATGATGGCGTGCTGAGCAGCTGAGGATTGTTGGTGCGATTCTGCAGTCGCTAGGATTGTTGGGTATCCTTCTACTTTTGCAGCCTAAACTTTGACATCAAAACCAGATCTAGAAAATATGGTATCAGGTCGCAAAAGTATGGATCTGAGTGAGTTTCAGAAGAAGCATGATGTGGCCTTCAAAGCTTTAAGTATTTGGTAAGAAGAAGCATGATGTAGCCTTCAAACTTAAAGTATGTTGAAGAGTTTGTAATTTGTTTTTTTTAAAGAAATGAGATTGTATTTTTATTTAATTTTTGTAAAATGAGATTGTCATTTTTCCTGATTAACAGTTGATGTTTTAAATTGAATTTAATGATATTAAATTAAATTAATTTTGCATTTAGTTTGTTGTGTATTTGCTTTTTGTTTAATTATGATTTCATTTTTTATTCAGCCGAGTCAAAATTGGTCGGAAGCCTTTAAATGAACCGGAACATTCTGTGTAATGAGCAACTAATTTTTGACAAACTCAAAGGTTATAGCAACTAATTTCAGACAAGCTGAAAGTTGGCACCGACTAAAATCTTGTACATCCAATACCCTTGAGCAACTTATTATTGGTCAGTTAAGTTGCTCTAAACCTTTGTCAACGTAACATATTACTCGCTAAGATGGTTGAAATAAATTTAGAGCAACTCACTCTAGGATAATTGGAATAAACTGAAAGCAAGCATATTTGTTAATCGCTGATGGTAGTTGAAACATTCTTAGAGCGAGTGCCTAGCTGCTCTAGACCTATAGAGATCCCACCTTTTGCAACTCAAGAGCGAGAGCCAAATTAAGTCGCTCTAAGGGTTAGTGCGATTTAATATGGGCTTTTGCAACCAAAATTGCCCGGTTGCTTAATCCAGTTTTTCTTGTAGTGATACTTCAGGTGGTGGGAAACTCTTTTTTTCCGACTTGAGTCTTTTACCATCTGAAGGTGTTTTTACAAATGGAGCTCTTCACTGGATAGATCAGAAAAGTAGAATACCTAAGACTGTAGCTTTTGATTTGGAATATGAAACGTTTGAATTGCTCCCGTCAATACCTTCTGTTGGCCGTGGCGCTAATTTGAAACTCATGGTTTTGGGAGGTGATTTGTGTTTTATGGAAGTAGTTCCAAGTAAACATGTCATGGTATGGGAGTTGAGGGATAGGAAGACTGTCAAGTATATGGAGGAACAACACCGGAAAGTTTCCTATTGGGTTACGAAGTTTAGTATAGCATGGGAAGACTACAGCTGGATCAAGCCATTTGCGAATACAATCCCCACGTGTATGTTGTGGTACAATGCTGTTCTCTCTTGTTATGACCCTGAAACTAGAACTTTGAGAAAGCTAGACGAGACGCTGAAGAAATTCCTTGGTGATTGTAGGACGGGCAACTCCTCATGCGAACAGCCTTGTTTCTTTGGAAGCAATTATGGAGAGAAAAGGTGGAAAGAAAAGAAAAGCTCCTCAGGAAATTACAGAAAAAAAAAAACTTACTGCTGCAAGGTAATACTCAAGTTGTTTGCTAGTGTTATTTTTACTTTTGCCCATTTAGACTTCAATTCTAGCTAAGATCTTCATAATCTCCATTCCTACTTGTCACAGTTAAATTCCAACCCTCTTTCCGAGCTAGTTGTGAGTAAAAATGCTAAAATTGTTGTTTGGATTGTGAATTTAGATAGCGTAACTCTTGAATTTAATGTGAATCCTCTAACTACATTTATTTTCAGTATGGCACAGAAAATTAAATTATCAAGGTCACAAGTACATCTTGGCCATTCCCTCTTAATAATGAAATCTCCTCGTGTCAATAGCCTCCCAACATCAAACTACGGTGCGACCAAAATGGAACCCAGTACCTTCCGTAACTACAAAGTTCTTGTTCTTACAGAAGTTTAAACACTAGCTAGCTAGTGATGACATTCATCTCTTCACTTCAATGTTTAGTACAACACCGATATGTTCCTGGTTCTATTTCTGTTCAAAGATTATTAGTCGTCTTTCATCACATTAATTGTCATGTGATTCTTCCTAAGAATATAGATTTTGCATTTACCAGTAAAGACTGTTCTTGGCCAAAGATAAGTTTCCAGTTTCCCAAGGTATTCACCTGAAAGTTCACAAGGTATGTCACCTGAAAGGTTATTTTGATGAACTGACAATTTGGTCAGATTTCCTCCTTGAGGTCACAAGTACGAGCCATACAAACCTTCCTGACTACCTTTTGTTTCCATAACAATATCTTTCCCACTCTCCTCTTTCGTGGAATATAGAGATGAGATTCACCTTAATTTCCATAACAATATCAATGGAGGAGAGACTCTGTAGTATTTGCTTATATTTGCATTGCGAAAGAGCTGATGCTATGTTAGCGGAGGTTCCAATTTCATTGCGCCTGTAGCCTTTTGGTGAATATGTGTTGTGTTTATTTTGTTGGGATTATATGTTTTAAAAACATTATTTATTTCCAATAAATTAGTGTCTCATTTAAATGATTTTATTATGATATTTATTCTTCCTTTAAAGAATCAATTTATTTCATTTTTAATGTCAAAAACCGTTTTTTGTTGACTTGGTTAATGATGCTAATTAACATATTATTAATGCATTTCATTTAATTCTCTGGGTAGTATAAATCAGTTTTTGATGAAAGGAATTTAGAGAGACATTGAAAATAAAATTCTATTGAGGGAGTTTTTCTTTCTCTTTACATTTTTGAATTAGGAAAATAAAAATGAATTTTTTGAAAGAAAACAAAAGTGTGAGAATCTTTTGTTTTCTACATGAGTGATTCTGAGCAAGAATGAAAGTGTAGAAGTTGCATATCCTCTCACCGTGCAAGAGCGATTGTGTAAGAGATTGATCTCGGTTGTTTTATCCTGGGGACGACGCGTAATTGAAGACTGCTTACACAATTTTGGGCAAAGCCGCGAAACGTCTTAAAGAAAGCGACCTAGTTCGCGACTCAGCCATAACGTTATTTGTTTCGTGTTTGATTTTATTTGTTGTGCAAGCATAATTCGGCAATTTTAAGACGTTTATTCCGCCATACGAATCAAAAGAAACAATTTCTGAAACACGATAAGTATCACTGTTTTATTTCGTTTCACAGAATTATAATTTGTATAATTTTTCTTTAGCGATTAAATATGATGCTTGAGATTTTATGTTACTTTTTACCTAAAACAAATTTTATGTCTAATATTGATGGACTAGGATTTTAACATGGTTATGATTTTTCTTTATGAAATTTTTAACATAAGAAAATATTGTTGATGATAAACGAATGTTTTTTAACATGTTGAATTTTATGTGCATCTCTTTAACTATAAAGAATTGGTCTAGAAATTTTTATTAGATCTACTAGACATAATGAGGATCATCCATGTCAAATTTCATATTTTTTGGAGTCGAAAAAGTAATTTTAGAGTATTTTACAAAACTGCATAACGTTGCTGAAAATTTCTGACGGGTAGAAATTTAATCATGATTAATTTCGGTTTTCAGATCTTTGTGTTGATATTTTGGGTTTATGTGTAAGATGAAACTTGTAAATCATGAACTTATCTTCAAAACCCATTTTGAAATTTCCTATTTGGATATTTAATTTGAGAGATTAGTAATTTCAGAATCATTGTGTATGTTTGTCCAAAATATGAGACATGATACTTGAGATTAGAGATGTAAGAAATTACTTTAAAGATCGTGTTTTGATTCTAGTACTTCGTACTCTTGTTTTTTTAATGAAAAGAAAGATTATTGTTAGAAATCAAACTAGTGCACCACATATGTTTGATAAAATGCTTGATAGATAGTTATAAATATATGATGTTATAACTATATAACTTTGAATCTTTGTTTGACAATTAAGAGAAACTTGGAGTACTATATTAGTTGATTTTCAAGTAATTATGTGAGTGCATACCTTACTTATTTTTTGGTTTCAAATGCCCACACGTACGTGATTGTGATAGGTGAAAATTCACTTACTTGAAAAAGTTTTATTTTCCAACGAAATAAAAATTGCGGGAGATTAATCGATGTGTGGAGCAATTGGTTTGCTGATTTCTTTGTTGGTGCGTAAAGAATGGACCATGGTTTATAACCAATTGAGCTTTAAAAGCAATTGAGGTATGTTTGATGAACTACTTGTAGTTATTATAGTGATCAAATAATGGCATTTTAAATTGAATAAATTGATTGTTCAATCTTAGAATAAATTTTTGGAAACAAGATATTGAGAATTATTGTGTATGACAATAAACATGTGACTCATATAAGTTTGAAACTTATGAGATAGAATTTGATATGAAACCAAAATCAAAAGAATTAGAAACCTAGTCAAAACAAATGTAAATATCAACTCTCACCAAGAAATGAACATACTATTGTTTATGAAGTTATTTGCTATTATTGCACGGCATTGCAAGGATATCAAATGTTATTAACAATTCTTTTCAAGCTAAGTTAATGTGAATTATGGATACAGTGAGAGGTTGGTATATATTGGTGTTTTACACCATGTTTGTTTTGATAGGTTATGGTTCAAAAAGTTGAATCGAATCGTTTGAAAGAAAGTGGTGTTGAGATATACTCACATCACTAAGATTTTCGGTATTGGTACGATCTCAAAGTTTACTTTGGTAGAACAATCTTGTTAAAGATGTTCACACTTCCAAAATGAGAAAGAATTCTAGTTTCCGCTTATCTTGTTATTAACAAGATTGAGATTATATATTTGTTGAATTTGATCATTGCAATACTACAAATGATATGTTATGGATAAAATGTTTGAGCATAATATTGCAATTTTATCATAACATAAATTAAATTTTGAATATTTGAAATATGAGATTTTGTCATGCTTTTGAAGAAATCAATGAGTTAGTGATGAAAATGAGCATGTTATATTTTATTATAAACTTGGTGAATTTTTGAGTAACATGTATGTAATCTTACCTAACTCATAAAAGCATGTACACTTTCAAATCTTACGCAACTTGCAATGATATTGGATGAAATAAAATATTTTAGAATTTTATAAATATGCTTCGAGTAACTATCCTTGATATAAAATATGATTTTTGAGTAGTGAATTAGGAAATGTTGCTTTCAAGAAAATTGTTTGAATTTTTTATCTATATTGTGCAAAACGTTTTGAGTTTAGATCAGTGGTTTATTAGCTTATCACAATTTTTTTGAATCTTTGGATATTGTTTTGAAATGCTTGTTTGAGTGAAAAAATAGTGGGGGTTCCATACCCTATGTTTTACCAACTTTGATTTAAATTAGAGGAACTTGAAAAATGAAAGTGACAAGTAATTCACTAGGAATGAACCTAGAAAAGCATACATAGCGAGACTAAATTTTAGTCATAAATATTTTGTTGCTTATAATTTGGAAAATAACTTCTTATAGAAGTAACATTGTTCTTCAGAAAAATTGAATCTTTGAAAAAAAAAGAAGGTTTTTATGTTATTAGACAAGCAACCAGAAAATCGTTGGCACTTGCATTCATGTCGCCAACTTAACTTACATGCTTGTTTTTTTGATGTTGTTTCTATGATGTATGATTGTTAAATTCATAAGTAGAAATATATACTTTTGTGTAAGTAAAAGATGAGAATATATGGAAACCAAGCATGGAAAACTATGTAATTTCTACCATAAAAGAAATAATATAAGTTATATAATTTATCATTTATATTCTGAAAACAACTTTAAAACAATTTAAAAGAAACAAATTGTTTACTTGATTCATTCGGATGATTTCAAAATTGATGAAAGTGAAATGCACAATACTCTTTGTTTGTATGCATAGGTGATTTGTTGAATTTTTATTCTAACTTATATGATGAAAATGAAACTGAGAACATGCTTAGTTTATTATTTGACATGAAAGACTTGAATGATGAAAGACTTGAATGAACATAGTGTTTGTTGCTAAATAAATTTTTTCTTTGGATCTATTTCATTTCAATGAAAATAGAATTTTAAAAGAGATATAAATATATATATATATATATATAGTCTGGTTGTAAACTAGTTTTCACTCATTTGGTTTAGTGCTAATTCTTTTGAGATTGTGTGTGATTGCACTAGACATGAGTATAGTAGCTCAGTATGTTTCTTTGCTACGTTCTTGACTATATAAGTGTTTTTTGTAGTGGGGGTTTATTATATTACCTCCGTAGTGGGGGTTTTATATTCAGATTTACCAATCCTAGTATGGAAAATTGGTAAATTTTTTGAGAAGGTTACGAAGTGTTTCAAACACACCTAGAAATAAAATTTTCAAATGGTTTTAGTGATAGTGGTAAAAATGGGTTCTTTTCAGATTTTGAGGAATAAAATTTTTAGATTTAAATAATTAAAGTTGTTTCAAAAACAATTAGGAGATACCGAGACTTTGGATTCCACCATTGGCCAATTAAATGATAAATTCTAATCAATATTCATGCAATTCTTTCTTTTAAAGCGATTCTAATATTTTGCCTCTAATATATTTTTGAAGTAATAGTTGTAATAACAAAGCATGAAACATTAAAAGTTTTAAAACCCAGCATGCTCCATCAAAATAATTCACAACTACTCAATAAAAATCAATTTTCTATAATAGTTCTATGCAAATAATCATGTAAAATAATTGCAAGAAATAATTAAAATAGAATTATACCACTTTTCATGGAAAAATGGCTTCCTCCGTTGCCTCGGCTAAGGGATTTAGCTCATCATGTTGGAAAACCTCTCAAAGAATTTCATTGATGCTCAAAAATGGTTTACAAATGATGAGAATATGAGAAATACAATAAAACCTGGTTTGCAACGTTTATTAGCGTTCCAAATAAGAAAGAACGATACAAGGCTCTCTGTCGCTGTTGTTGTTGCTTCTGCGACCCTTGACTGTGTGTCAATTCCACTGTAGTGTAAACGACGGTCTTGGAGAGTCTTTTTTTCACGTTCTTCCTCCTCGAGCAGCAGCAGAAATATTTTTTCTGGATGGTTGATTCTCGGTTCTGTGTTGCTCTAAACTACTCCCAATCCTCTCTAACCCCTTCTATGAGTCCCCAGCACTCTATATATACTCCACAAGGTCAATAAATCTCGCTATAACTCGAGATAATTCTCTCTTAACTCGGTTTGATGAAAAAATATTCTGGGAATATTTTCTTCCCTGATTTAGCTTCTCACGCGTAGATTTCAATCCTGGTCACTCTAGAAATGTTTATACACGATCCAAAATGTTTCTAGAGCCCTCATGCATGAGCAGAACACGCTCACATATTTTCCAATCCCGTGTACGACCCGTGTTTCCCTGTTTTACACCCCGTGAATTATCCAGCTAATTCTGGCCAAATTTGATCGAACCAAAATCCCAAAACGTGTTTTTTAGGACATATCAGAACTTCCTACCAAAAATCATCCATTGAATCGCCCTAGAACACGTTCAAAAATTCCAACAAACATCTATCAGGGAATAACAACATTTTCCCGCCAAAAAAATCATTTCAAATGTTGAAGATGACCTCCCCCTTATCCAGAGTGGGGGTGCGAATAGCAGATGCCTTGGGGGTGACCTGGGGTGCCCCTTAGTAATTAGGTTACCCCTTATCCAAAAGCGAGAGTCCGAATAACACGTGTCCTTCGGGTGTTTTAGACAACTTTTCGAGCCGAATTTTCCAAAAATGTTTATTTCCTAAAAATACATAAAAACACAATATTAGTACAAAAATGGAGTTCCAACAATACAGACATTGAGGACAAATTAGACACAAAAATATGTCTATCAAATACCCCCAAACCTATTATTTGCTAGTCCTCGAGAAAATCTAATCTAGAAAATAAAATGACTACACTTAGCACGTGCAGCAAGCCGTTAAACCACTAGGTGGCCCTAGTGGAGGAGTGTTGTCTCCGGAGGGTTTACCAGAGGTGTACCCACAAAACCTTCATACTCCAAACCCTAACTATCTATGCAGAACCTTGGAAGGCACTAAAAAATCTCCTTGGTTGGCGTACAATCATTGACTATAGGAGGAAGTACCCTGATGCGAAATTCCAATTGATGTACACAAGTTTGCACTCAAGCATACTAAAATTCATATAAAGTGACAGAGCTCTACTCAGGTAGTTTCTGGACATCATAAAATCGGAGTCAACCAATCACATAAATTAAGAAGAGAAAAACGTAGATGAAGTTAACTAAGGTGAACCTATCCTAATGGACTGAGATACTGGTCTGGACTAATATCAACATACTGGCATATACAAGGGAACCAGTGGTCGATAATCCTAGCTCTAGGTCAATCCAACTGGCATATACAAGGGTTCCAGTGGTTGACTTTATTGAATTTATTCCGGTTGGTCTGATGGTCTAGTCTTAATTTTCTTTTTCTTTTTTTTTAATCCTTTTTTTTTTTTTTTTGGTGTATCTCAGTCACTCTACTTCACCCTAGTAATGGCAAAAAGATAAAAAGAAAAAGAAGTGATCAGGATTCTTTCGATGTTTCCATCACGAGATATGGCGAAACTACCATGTTAATTCTAACACCTGAGCTATGTGCTTTTATGAATAGACTCTTCTAGATGTTTCCATCTAATCAGATTGGTTCCTCAACTCTTATAACCAAGATGTTTCCATCCACTTAGATTGGTTAGTGCCAACCTTAATAGGCATAAATCTCGAGGATCTGGAGTTTAATAATTGCAACTAAAAAGTTTCTCCCATACCCCCAAACTTAAATATAACATTGTCCTCAATGTTCTAAAGATAAAAATAAAGAGCATGAACACAGAGAGAAGTTACCACTAGAAGGAAATGAGGAAAAATATTATCGTGTTGCAAGAGCAAGGGATACCTCCCAAGGAGTGTTAAGTTTAAAGTCTTCATCCAGACATCAAATACCTCAAAAAGGATCTTCACCTTTCAAAGTCGTATACCAATAGGCGAAACAATTGTGGGTCCATAAGACCAAATAGAGCTAACAAAAATATGAGACAACTATACTGGTTTAGAAAAATGAAAAGAAGAAGCACGTCCTCATCTAAGGTTTCGGTCAAGACAACTGCGTTTATCTGGGGTGCATAATTGAGCTTCATATGTGTGTCTCGATAAATAGATTCATCTGAACAATGAGTCTCTAATACTTGGGTTACCTCCTGGACAGTATCAGGAGGATCGGGTTGCGGAGTCTGGATAAACTCCAGTAATATCTCGGACACACATGGCTCGAGTCCCAAGTTAGGGACTCTAACTTGACGATCACAAGAATCATCACTACCCCCAAACTTAGGGTTTTCACTATTCAAAGACAAACCTCTAACTATTGCTTGAATTTTCGGATCTTCAAAGTCCTTAAAATACTCAAGAGCTTCTTCTAGTTCTCTACCCCCAAACTTAGGATTTTGGGTGCCTCTACATAGACTAGTCACAATATTCCTAGTTTCTAGACAATTGGGTTCTTGAAAAAGGTCATTTGCTTTCTCTAAGTTATAATCAGATGGTTCATCCTCTACTTGCTTTATAGATGCTATGGTCCACTCCAAAGCTTCCTTGTTGTTTTGAAGGACGGTTGCTAGCCTACTTTCCTGATCACTATACTTCAGATGGGCCTAAACACATATACTTCAGAGTATCTGGCAATGGTTTAAGGTCCAACTGAGGAGGCTCTTCTAACGAAGGAACTAGGGTAGACTTAGAAACTGGTAGTGGTTCGAACCTTGGCTTCCATCCATTACTAGTGTCTAACAAAGGGGCTGAATCTAAGAAAGCATTCACCTCATTAATCACATTATCATCATCAATATCAATCCCAAAGTGAGCTAGGCATTTCTCTAATGGATCTTCTAATAAAGTGTTTGGTAATGACTCCTCGACTAATGTTCCTATCATGTTTACCTCTTCTACGCTCGATTCATCTAGCTCAGAGGGTAGCTTACTAATGTTGAAAATGTTCAGCTCAATAGTCATATTACCAAAAGACAAATTCATTATACCATTTCGACAATTGATGATCGCATTGGATGTAGCTAAAAACGGGCGACCTAAAATCATTGGTATTTGGTTCTCTGGGTCAGGGACAGGTTGGGTATCTAGGATAACAAAATCCACCGGATATATAAACTTGTCGACCTCAATAAGAACATCCTCGATAACACCACGAGGAACTTTAACAGACCTATCAGCTAACTGAAGTGTCATCTGGGTAGGTTTCATCTCACCAAGTCCTAGCTTAAGGTACACATGGTATGGCATTAAGTTCACACTGGCTCCTAAGTCAAGCAACGCTTTCTCAACACGGTACTTACCTATTGAACAAGCAATGGTAGGGGACCCTGGGTATTTATACTTAGGAGTAGTGGTATTCTGAATAATAGAACTCACATGACTAGCTATGAAGGCTTTCTTATGGACACTGAGCTTACGCTTCCGCGTACACAAGTCCTTAAGGAACTTGGCATAAGAGGGAATCTACCTAATTGCATTTAATAATGGATCGTTGATATTAACCTGCTTAAAAACCTCCAATATATCATTAAAGTTGGACTTCCTCTTAGTCGGAACTAGCAGATGGGGGAACGGGCTCTGGGAACAAATACGGGCTCATCAGGACCCACATTGGTTTCTTTGGAGACTCTATCAGTCTTCTCATTTTCTGGTTCAGAAGGGTGAACTACAGCATGTTCACTATCAGGCATGGAAACCTTGTTGTCTATTACTCTTCCACTCCTAAGGGTTTAATAGCATTCACATGATCAGATGGTCTTTCACCTATTTCATTAATTCCTCTAGGGGGGTTGAGTATGACTAGGAAACTTACCTCTTTCTCTAAAGACTCATTTATCTGACTAACCTGGGTTTTCAACTCGGAAATAGCCTGAGAATTAGCCTAACCTATTCTCTTTTAAACCTTGAGCAACAGATTGTTGAAACTGCACAGTGTTACGAGTTAACACAGCAAGAGACTCTTCTAAACTCATAATCTTCTTATCTGAAGGGTTCTGAACTGTGCCGGAGCTGAAGGATTCTTAGTATAGCCAAAACCTGGGGGAACCTGAGCGTTACTATAATGACCTTGATTCTGGCCCTTAGACAAAGAAAGGGTTGGATGGTTTCTCCATCCAGGGTTATAGGTTTCTGAATATGGGTCAAACTTCTGTCGGTTATCAAACCTAGTATTGTTATAAAGAGCATTGGCTTTCTCTTCAACAGTATGGCCTTCCCAAAAAGGCTCAATTATTCCACTACTACCACTAGAATGACCTAATTCTAAGTCTTCTAACCTTTTGTCTATGGCAGCTATTTTAGCATCTGACTCATAAGATCCTTCTACCCTATTGACATTTCCTCTACTTAGAAGAATTGTTTTCTGGGGTTCCCTATTATGTTCCCATTGTTGGGTTTTATCAGCGATTTCATTCAAAAATGTCATCGCTTCGTCAACAGTTTATTCTCAAACCCGTCTGTGCATAAGGACTCAACCATGGTTGTTGTTGAATAATTTAAACCCTCGTAGAGGATCTGAACTAACCTAACCTTCTCTAAACCATGATGAGGACATTGAGATATTAAGTCATTGAACCTTTCTAAATACCTATATAAAGATTCTCCCTCTTGTTGAGCAAAAGTACATATTTGTGTCCTAATAGACGATGTTTTATGTCTTGGGAAAAACTTATGTATAAAGGCAGAAGTAAGTTGGTCATAGGTTTCAATTGACTCAGAGGCAAAACTATACAGCCAATATTTGGCTGTATCTTTTAGGGAAAAGGGGAATAACCTAAGTTTCAATGCATCATCACTTAGGTTTTAATTTTCAGAGTACTACAGACTTCCTCAAATTCCCTAACATGAAAATAGGGGTTCTCATTCTCTTTCTCTAAAAACATTGGGAGCATCTGTAAAGTCCCAGGTTTCAGTTCATAATTTGCCTCGTTTCAGCTAACTTGATACAAGACGGACGAGAGGTCCTAGTTGGGTTTAACAAATCTTTCAAAGTTTCCATTTTTGGAACTATCAAAGGACTAGGAGTACTAGGGGTACTTTCCTCACAAAGAGACAGATTCTCAAAACTGAAATTTCCAAAAACGGGGCTCTCAAAAGAAAAGTCTTCGAGCTCCCCGCTTCCACAAGCAAAAATCCTAAGGAAGGGAGGTTCTAAGCAAACACACAGCAGGCTGACTCCACCACATCAACCTAAAAGTTTCTAGCAAACAAAAAGCATGATGGCTCCACTTATATTGTTTCTAGACCAGCTTCTAATCCTTCGAAAGGTAATTCGTTACAATTTAAGAAAACCCCTCTGGAATCAATCCGAGTTTAAGTAAGTTGAATCGAGGCGAGGGAAGCTCAGCGGAGCTTTGATACCCAAAACCTCACTTATAAAAGGCGGCGAAGTCACGCATTCAACTCACAGAAACCGTCAAGAACTTTGAGGTGTGCTTAAAAGAGTAACCAATATTTTTCGAATGATTTTCCTGTTAATCTCGATACCCTATAGGTCTCTTTCTAGTCAAAATTTTAGGCTTAGATTCGCTTTAGGTTTCGTTTTCCTAAGGCGGGCAAGAAGGGAACGGTGATGAAATCCGAACCCTTATCTTATATGGCCAGTTCTTGCCCTTTACTAGGAAATTAAAAACAGCCGGTTCAGTCCTCAACAATATTCACCTTAAGGAATACAGTAAACCCGCTTACAGGGGATTCGCGGGTGTTCCGAAGACTTACCTCCAGTGTGCGAACCCGAGGGGCCGAGACGATATCGTAATCGTCTTCCCTGCACACAGTTTATATTTAACTTACCCTTCCGTAGGGTTTAAAAAATAATAATAATAATAAAGTGTCCAAAGTCACAGTCCAAGTCCAAAGTTTTAAAGTACAAAAATATTACAAAACTTTCCTAATACAATTCTAAAAAAAAAATATCTAAAAAAAAATTAAAAATTAAAAAAAAAAAGGAATAATAAACTAAATCCTAAAAAATTATTTGTCTTCTTTTTTTTTCTTTTCTTTTAGCTTTGAGCTTTTTTCCAAGTCCTTATTGTCCAATCTTCAAACCTGCAACTCAAAGACACAAACAAAGAAACGTAAATAGGAACAAATGAAAAAAAAAAATCTAAAAAAATCTAAAAAAAAATGCTACCTAAACACGAATCCCCGGCAGCGGCACCAAAAACTTGATGTATTTTCAAATGTTGTAGTGATAGTGGTAAAAATGGGTTGTTTTCAGATTTGTGAAGGGAATAAAATTTTTAGATTTAAATATTAAAGTTGTTTCAAAAACAATTAGGAGATACCGAGACTTTGGATTCCACTATTGGCCAATTAAATGATAAATTCTAATCAATATTCATGCAATTCTTTCTTTTAAAGCGATTCTAATATTTTGCCTCTAATAGATTTTTGAAGTAATAGTTGTAATCACAAAGCATGAAACATCAAAAGTTTTAAAACCCAGCATGCTCCATCAAAATAATTCACAACTACTCAATAAAAATCAATTTTCTATAATAGTTCTATGCAAATAATCATGTAAAATAATTGCAAGAAATAATTAAAATAGAATTATACCACTTTTCATGGAACAATGGCTTCCTCCATTGCCTCGGCTAAGGGATTTAGCTCATCATGTTGGAAAACCTCTCAAAAATTTCATTGATGTTCAAAAATGGTTTACAAATGATGAGAATATGAGAAATACAATAAAACCGATTTTGCAACGTTTATTAGCGTTCCAAATAAGAAAGAACGATACAAGGCCCTGTCGTTGTTGCTGTTGCTTCTGCGACCCACGAATGTGTGTCAATTCCACTGTAGCGTAAACGACGGTCTTGGAGAGTCTGTTCTTCACGTTCTTCCTCCTCGAGCAGCAACAGAAATATTTTTTCTGGATGGTTGATTCTCGGTTCTGTGTTGCTCTAAATTACTCCCAATCCTCTCTAACCCCTTATATGGGTCCCCATCACTCTATATATACTCCACAGGGTCAATAAATCTCGCTATAACTCGAGATAATTCTCTCTTAACTCGGTTTGATGAAAAAATATTTTGGGAATATTTTCTTCCCTGATTTAGCTTCATACGCGTAGATTTCCATCCTGGTCACTCTAGAAATGTTTATACACGATCCAAAATGTTGCTAGAGCCCTCATGCCTGAGCAGAAAACGCTCAAATCTTCTCCAATCCCGTGTATGACCCGTGTTTCCCTGTTTTGCACCCCGTGAATTATCCAGCTAATTCTGGCCAAATTTGATCGAACCAAAAGCCCAAAACGTGTTTGCTAGGACATATCACAACTTCCTACCAAAAATCATCCATTGATCGCCCTAGAACACGTTCAAAAATTCCAACAAACATCTGCCAGGGAATAACAACATTTTCCCGCCAAAAAAATCATTTCAAATGTTGAAGATGACCTCCCCCTTATCCAGAGTGGGGGGAGAATAGCAGATGCCTTGGGGGTGACCTGGGGGTTCCCCTTAGTAATTATGTTACCCCTTATCCAAAAACTGTTTATTGTTGAATTGGTTAATGATGCTAATTAACATATTATTAATGCATTTCATTTAATTCTCTGGTTAGTATAAATCTATATTTTGATGAAAGGAATTTAGAGAGACGTTGAAAAAAAAATTCTATTGAGAGAGTTTTTCTTTCTCTTTACATTTTTGAATTAGGAAAATAAAAATGAATTTTTAGAAAAAAACAAAAGTGTGAGCATCTTTTGTTTTCTACAAGAGTTATTCTGAGCAAGAATGAAAGCGTAGAAGTTGCATATCCTCTCACCGTGCAAGAGCGATTGTGTAAGAGATTGATCTCGGTTGTTTTATCCTGTGGACGACGCGTAACTGAAGACTGCTTGCATAATTTTGGGCAGAGCCGCGAAACGTCTTAAAGAAAGCGACCTATCCATAATGTTATTTTTTTTAATTGTATTTGTTGTACAGGCATAATTCAACAATTGTTCCAAAAAAGTTGTATAATTTCCGGCATCAAAAAAAAAAAAAAAAAGGTAGATGCTTGTGGGAACTCTGTCATAGATTTGGCTCTAAGTTATTTGGTTCAATCGTATTTGCGAGACGATGTCAGTTTCCTTCGAATGTGGACATCAAAGTATCACAAATGATTCAGTTAAGCTTCTTTTGCTCACTACATAAACACATGTCTCTAGTAACTCAGGATGTTCCTCCCAAATAAAATAAGGACCAAATCTGGTTTCTCCATTAGCATTTTAGAAGCCAGGAACACTGCTACAGTGCATGTCGGGTAGAGTCTTGCTTGTAGTGTAGAAGACGGGATTGAACTTGGTAGGTTATTCTTAAAGACAGGAATAAACGGAAACTTTCATTTAAAGCTAGAGAAAGAAATGCACTGGTTTGTATGAATCTTAATCTCCTTAATGAATAAGGTCATTTTTTAATCGGTTGTTTGGATTTTGGGTTAGTGATCTATACGTTTGGATATGGAAAAAGAAGTAACTTTTCGACTTTTTAATACAAAAAGTCAAAAGTTTGGATGACAAATTTTAAATCAACCTTTGTAGATAAACAAAGAGTACTCTTTTTTTTTTTGAATGAAGAAGCTGACTTCCAACTTCTCCCAAAGTTGCTTCTGAACTTCCCCTAGGTAATAATATGGTCTTATTTATTTTTCTTTCCTTTTTAACAAACACTTTGCTCTTTCATTCACGGAAACTAGTGTCTTTCCCGTGCGTTGCACGGGATTAAGTTAAATGAATTAATATGTGTGTTGAAAATGTAACATTCAGCATCGAGTGAACCATTCCTAGGCTTGTTTTATGGATAAGGCAGTAGTTACCACTCCCTTCTTCCTAAGTGAGTCAGCTCGTATAAAAACATCTAACATTGACAAATCAAGATACTTTTTTCCCAAAGTAGGCTGGGAAATCCAAAATCATAGACAAAAATGGATCACAACCAAGTATTTGTATAATCCAGCAGCATACTGTTATAGAGGAGAACTGGGGATAAATGCTGTGTATTGCTAATATTTGCATACTATTCTTATTGTAACGTTGAGACCCTTTCATGAAATCCATTATTGCACCACGGTGGAATTTAATTGTCCTCATAAACAAAATACAATGATCATGAAATATAAGGTAGTAGGTCATAGAAATAGATTTTGGATATCCAAATTGCCACGACTTTGGAAGTCGTTTCAATGAAAAATGGCGAATTTTTTTCACTGTAATCATGATATTGAATAGAAAGAGATCAACTGACTTTATTATTCCGTTCATGTTTTTACTGAAATCAACTAAGAACCAATCAGCTAAATAAAAATCACTAAGAATCAAACTACCCAAATTACCAAGAAACAATAACTAAAAATAATAAAGTAATCCTACCCAAATCACTAAGAGAGAATCACGGGCACTCTACTCAAACATCTTCGTAATCATCTTCTTTTTCATTCTGATCATTCTATTTTTCATTCTCACCATTTATATTATCTTCTTGAATATCCTCATCATATTCTTGTTTGTTATCATCCAAAAGCATACGCCTTAGACTTTTTTTTTTTTTTTGCTCACTGGCAGTCTTCTTTTTCTCTACCATAGTATTTTTATCCACATCATCTTCTTTTTCATCCATATCATCCGCCATTTCATCTTATTTTTGAGCATCCTCATTATCTACCTTTTCAATATTTCTGGTGAAATTACCATTCGCCATAGCCTCTTTCTTTTCTGCTGCTTTTCTTTCAATATTTCTGCTTTTCTGTTTGGTGGTCTTCTGTTGCTTCTCTTTTTGTGGTGTTTTTGGACCCAATTGCTCACTGGCGGTCTTCTTATTTTTCATCACAGTATGAACTTTCAATACTGTATAACTGTCAGACTGTTTCTCGATGTTGTCTTCGGTTATCTTTAGCTTAAATCCAAACTTTTCTTCGATTAGTTTATCAAACACTTGTGTGGATTTTACTGATTCACCTAGCTGCAAATGGTGTAACATTTCAGTTGTGTATTTTTATTGTTTTTGGAAATAGAATGTACTAATCTTAAGAGTAATTTAGTTACCTTCTCGCAACGTTCAGCGTACTTAACATGTTCAGCCGTAGTATATTCCAACATCTTCTCGATATTAAATCCGAGAATTGTCAAATCTCCATATTCTGTGTTATCCTTGATCCTTACAGTGATCTGATACCTGTTTCAAATGATTAAATAATAATGGTAGTTAGCGTATGTGTCATTCTTTGTTATGAAACTGACATGTTTTATATGATTCCCTTACCATGGTTCTACTTCTCCTTCAAAGTTGTTTTCGTGTCTGGGGCAAAGAAGGCTTTCCATTCTTGTTTTTGACTTGTCTTTTTTGCATTTTACGCAAGCCATGTAATACCAAATCTTCCCCTCATTCAATCGGACAACGGATGCTTCGCAAAAAAAACTCATTGTCCTATGCCAAATAAGAGCGCATAAATGTGCATTCACCTATCTTAAATGTTTGAATTAATATAGGTCAATGGTCACGTACCTTTTTCTCATAATCCAGCAGCATCAGACTGGCTTCATATAGGAAAATTTTGTCTTCAAAAGGATCTCTCTTGTTCAAGGTGTATCTCTTCTCTCCAGTTTCTTCTCCAAGTCTGTGGATAGAGTAGGATGGTTCAATTTATTTGTGTTTGTCTATAAATTGTATTTAGATTGCATAGTTTGCTTACCGTATTCTAAATTCATGAGATTGTACACAATCCAAATTCACAAATATTCTTGATGCTTATGTGGTGGAAAGGCTGATTAAACCTGTGATAACAAAAAATAGGTCAGTGATTTTAATTTTTCGTTTATATTATATGCATTTTTACCTATGTGCTCTCTGACAAATGATCCTATGACTATGATGAACACTGCGCCATTTTGGTTACTATCTAACATTCCATCCTCCATTATAGAGGCTAATTCAGCCCATAATGTTGTCTTCATTGTCTTTCCCCTAACATAGGCAATACTAAGTGTCAATTCTTTTTTATTATAATCCGTATTAAATTAGTTTGAAATGAAAATAGTACTACCCATCGTCTGCGATGTAAATCTCTTCCGTGTTGACTTCTTTCGTCTCACCCGTTCCTCAACTTGCTTGACAACGATGTTAGATACGGAGTACAATCTACCAATTACATCTGCAAGATAAGACAACGTTATGTTATGATATTATCAAGGATTAATTTTTGGATGAGTAAGAGTTGGTTTACGCTTTTACTTGTACAGAAGTGCTTGTTGTTTTTCCTTCCACGTACCATCTCCAGAGGCAAGAGAGTGAATCTTTCTATTGGAAAAGTGGATGCATCCACTTCAAGCTGTTGTATTTTGCAGTATTTATTCATCCACATGAAATAGTGATAGGATACAATTTTGTATCCACCGGTAGGAGCCTGAAGGGCAAAACGTTGAATGGAGTATACACGTCCATCCAAAATTTTCCCTAGGAACAAATCAATGTTATCTTTGTTCACATTAAGTTGCATCTGCCTTCCCTGTAATTAAAAGTATAAACATAAAGCGTATTTATTTTATTGTGTCAAAATTATTTTCTTCTAATTATGAGATGTCTATACTTACTTGCTCATCTATTATGCCTCTTCCATGCTCCATACTTCACCGGTTTTCTTGCACTCAGATATCCAGACTTTCAGTACTTGCACCCACAGCTGGTGCTATAGATTCAAACACACTTTTTACCTATACCAAAATGGGAAAAAAATAAATCAAAATCAACAGAACAACTTTAGAAAGTTAACGCATTGATTATCAACAACATCCAAAGACGAACCTGCGATGCCAAATCCCGATTAGGCAAGACGACTAAGGCGTGTAAGCACCTAGCATTCCGAGTTGAAAGATACTTGCACTGAATTTGGTTCGTGCCAGAAGTATCGTGTCAGATATGAAAAATCTGTAAATATAGACTACAACTGTTATTTCTTACTTGTCATATTGCGTTTACCATTTAGAGGGATCAAGTAGCCACATATCCATAAAGGAATAGAGTTTGCAGTGTGATTTTGGTCTCACCAATTCCGCAGCAGGGAAAGGAATTGTAAATCTTGCAAACTCAAATATATGTATTTAGTTTAGCATTCCATTCAATTGTGAAATTTCTATACCTACACAGGTACAGGTAGGTTTCTTAACTCTAACAACGAATAGAACCGGAGGATTTTTTTTTTTGTGGAAGAAACATAGATGTAGCTGTTTCTAATGACAACCCTCATGAACGTGACAATGATCCAAAAATTATATGTCGTTATAATAGGATCAGTGTATTAAATCCTATTACATATATGATCAAGATCAGGGAACATTAAAAAAAAAAATCGTATCGTATGAGATAACTTTGAAGTTTGGATTTTGTAACCATAAATGAGAAAAGAATCCAAGTCTGTATCGATGAGGATGGAAACCCAAGTTTGGATTGATAAACAAACCTTGACTGATAGATAGTAGATTCTTTTAGAGCTTGTGACAGGTTTCATCTATTGTCAGTGATGGTGTTGGAGCAGGTTGTATATCTCGGCGTCTTTTTACCTTTTTTCTTTAGAATTTCTAGGGTTTCTTAGAGATTTAGCATTAGGAGGGAAGAGCGGAGGGAACCAGAAGCTCTAGAATTTAAATTTTGGCGTGTATGTAAAATTGGCGAATATTTTGAAAATCCTGAATTTCCATCGGTAAGGGACCAGAAGCTCTAGAATTTAAATTTTGGCCTAACTTTAAATGTGAGGCCAGCAATTTCCACTCAAATTATATATACAATTGGTCTTTCTAATATAAAAAAATAAAAATCAGAGTAGCTTGGATTAGGAAATACAAAGGCATAGATAACATCCAAAGGTAAATCTTAAAATAAAATTGATGAAATTTCTGTTCTTTTAGGGTAGTATTATGGGTTTTTACAGAAGTCTTAGAATCTAATGTTTCTGAGCTCCAACTCTAACTGCTTATTTTGGACCACAAATAACTCTCATTACCTGCGAAAAAATTTGTTGATATATACCTTTACCCCAAACTTTGCAAAAATGAAATCCTCTATATAATTTTGTAGATGAAACCATAATCGGCACTAACAAGATTGCCCCTAGAAGCACTATCACAACATACCAAAATATGACTGAATTGATAGTTTAAAACAAGTTTATGATTTGTTGCCTTTGGAATTTCCTCAACCGCGGTCCAAAAGCCATCAATGATCATAGCTTGTGTACCACATTTCTCCGTTTATTTTTATATCACGGTCCCTTGTTAATTGTAATATTTTATTTTTTTTACATCTGTGGTATTTGGAATGAAATTTCCAATGAGAATTTGTTTCTAACGAACCATATTTCCATCATAATAATGGAGGAAGCTACCAATCATATTTGACATTTTAGTACGCAACTCATTCACCATTTTTTCGGCAAAATCATTAGCCCATGAATACATCTTATTTTTAAAAAAGTTCATTGCTGAGCTGAGACAACTTTGTTTAACCAAACGCTTATAACTTCAAGTAATAATGTCAATGAAACATTTAAAACTAAAGTTTGTTGCCAATTGGTCTACTTTGATCAGCCTTTTTAGCACCTTAAATCGTAGAAACAAGCATAATAAATTTGAGTTCAAACCTTTTTGAATATAACCCTTGCTTCGACAAAATTGATACAGTTTGACCATATCTAATCCAATGATATACCATGCAAATCCGTAAAAAATACATGAAAACCATCCGTACCAGGGGCACTTTTGGGTTCCAAATCGAAAAGGCTTGGTGGTTCAATACACTCATCCACTGTCGGACAGGTTCCTAGGTCAGGTTAGTTTGATAACCAAGCTAAAAACACAAGATTTTTAAATTCTTTATCAAGCCCATTTCATAGGAGCCTTCACCGCATCCTGAAGTCTATATTTCTATGACCTATTGTGCTTGCCACTTATATATAGGAAGGCTCGAAATATTTTTCGAAAAAAAATCATAAGAGCCTTGAAGTTAGTGCTACGCCAATTTTGTTTTGGTTTTATCCTTTTATAGTACTAACTTTCCTGTAGATTGTCTGGATTACTTTCAGAATCAGATATGGAAATATATTCCGAAAATGGACGAAAATATATTGTTTGATTGAATGTTTTAAATTTTGAAGCAAAAAAAGGTGCCAACTTGTTTCAAGGTGTGAAAAGTTATGCACGCGAAGATATTTTGTAATTTGAAGATTGTATTATGCTTTTGCATCTCTGTTATGAATTGGTACTCACCGAGCATATTTGCATTTTGTTGGACCTATATCTAGCATTCATAATGATGGCCACACTAAATAGCGAAGAGTATTTGTTTCTGAAGCAATATATTCAGACTTTTTGAGAAAGGGAACCAAAAAAAATCACGTGGATCTCATACCTATGTATTAATACCTAGATCAACATATTAACCAAGGGAAGTTATTAAAGCAGCATGAATGCCAATTTATATTCACATCCTTAAATAAGAAAGTTTAGACGGAATACAAAATTAGATTGCTTCGAGTACTAACATTAGTTCGTTAGGCTAACGCCCCTTTAGGTAACTGGGAACGATTTTAGTGACAATTTGAACCCGCACAAAAAAATTCTTCTGAAATTAAAAAATATAAGAATAGCGTGAGATTTTCTTAACGACATTTCAGAAAATCTAACAGTGTATGTAGTATTACGTTCCTTGAGTTTCTAATCTAATGATTGTTACTAAGTAATGTATTATATGCAAGTTAAATTTCAAGTATTACGATGTACGTAGCATATAGATTTACTCCCCCAAGTAAGTTTTTATAAAGTGTATTCGTTTTCTCTATTCCTACTGTATAATGTTGTTCTTCGTCTTTCTTTTTCTTAGATAGAGAAGCTTAGAAAGAGATAATAGAGAGTAAGATATAGAAATCTTGAAGGTTAAAGAAGAATAATAAAAACATTAAATACTAATAACAAGGTAAGTTGTTCTTCTGTTTACACAAATTTAATTTGACCCGTACCAAACTTTTAAGGTACCCCATGAGAAATAACAAAGGATATAGAAACAACTCGAAACATTAAGATAAAGTATTTATTTACTGGAATACAAATACAATAGTTATTAAAAAAGATTAGTGTTTGCACACATATATAAATAGTAATTAGAGTTTACATACAAGACTTTTAAATGTATTTACCCATAATCTAAAGTATTATTGTAGGTATAATTATATTTTTCCAACCAAAAGACACTTTTCCCTCTTGTGAATATTTATCCACATCCAATTGTACTTTATTTTCTTTTATTTCAAGACTTTTTTTCTGGGTTCTTCTATTATGTTTTTAATACATTGTTCTTTTAATACATGAGACATATTTTCATATTTTTGATGGATGGTCTTTTATTCATATGTTTTTTTGACGTTTATCACTTTGTTGTTATTATTTGATTGTTTGCTTTATAATTCGATTTTTGTTGTTTAGTGCTATAGGTTTGAGTCTCTAGAGGTCTGTGAAAAATGATTTTGCAAAATTCTTTTAATTATTTGTGTTAAGATGGTGCTCTAATATCTCTTGTTTCTTTAATCGAGACCCTTCCTTAAGTCGTACTTTTTAGGACGTGTATGGAGCCTGTAGTCGCCAACATTTCATACTTGCACCAAAGGTTTCCAGGTATACTTTGATTATGGAGCAGCCTCCCTCTTCATCCTCCTCTGCTATTTGTTATATCTTTCGGTAGTATTTGGTGTCTTGTCATTTATACCATGTGTTATGGTGTTGTTACCTTCTGTGGCTATGTGTGATTATACCTACGCTCTAATGCTGCATTTTATTGAGTATATTTTTATTACCAGACAACCCAAAAACTCCACAAAGTTACATCTGAAGGGGGCGATGTTTTCTGTCAATCTAGGAGATCACTCAACAAACCAAATCCCACCTTCTTATTTCTTACTCTCTGATCCATTCCTTCATTTTTACATCCACTAAAAATCCCTAACAAGATCCCACCTAATCATCCCAACAATAACAACCTCATTAATCCCAATTTTATCCCTATCATCTTTTCCTGCTCCCCAAACTGTGCCATCTTAGATTTTCACCCTCACTTGGTTTTGGTTAAAGACATGGTTTTGTAATAAAAGTAAGTTCAATTATGGTTATTGTTAATTTGGGCATGATTTTTAATTTTGAGGTTCAAAAACTTGCATTTTGTACATTTTAACTATTTTTAGGGGATATGAAACAGGAATTTCTGGTTATGGTCTGAATATGATAGTGCGGAATATTAAGACGCTCAAGATATCTGAAAAGGTTTGGATTGTTATATAATTTTCGTTGTTTTTAGGGAATATTTAGGAAATATCTGGAAAACTTTAGAATATTCTTTATTTTAATAAGGATTTTTCTTATCGGCTAAGTTTAAGATCTCCATATATATCTAAATATTTGGGGACTAAGTTACTCGGGATCTAAGGTTAGTTAGGAGAATAATCTACTTAAAGGATAAGTTTACTTCGATCTTAAGCTCATGACATATATAATTAGGTACGAAAGCCATAGAGAAATAAGCATTCTCACAAGATAATTTAGGTAAAGAGATATATTTTAGTGGTAAAAGTTCTTTTTCTGAGAGAGTTGGTTTTGGGTATTTATGATTACCAAATTGATGGTAATTATGATTGATTATTCGATCGACTGAATGTCTATCTTTCTGAAATAAGTTATATAATAAAAAGTTAACTGTAGCCGTTTGTGAAAGTAGGCATACTGCCGAGCCACGTTAAATATGTTGCGTTCTTGCTTTCTTGTTGTTTTTTTAGTTGCATCTTATTTCTTTATTCTTTAGTTCTACATTTATCGATATAACTAGTGTCTTTCATGTGGAATTATTTTCTTGATATGATCTGAACAAGTGGTGCGATGAGCGTGGAGAGGATCATAGTTAGGAGTAAAAGATGTTTGTTTCTACATATCAAGTGGAAGTTTTTTCGAAGGTGCATCGATTTGATATCATCGAGTTCGATGGGAAGAATAATTTTGCATCATGGAAAATTGATATAAAAGATATTCTTATGAGTATGAAACTAGTCAAAGCAATCAAGGCGAAGCCAGCGGTGTTATCAAAGGATTGGACCGATGAGGAGTCGGATGACCTATTTGTTTATTTTTTTCGAGAGAAGTCATGGATAAATTTTTAAGTGAAACTTTGGAAAAGGTGTTATCGAAAAACTTAGAGAAGCTCTATTTGCAGAAAGACTTGACTTTAGAATTTTACTGAAACTGTAACCTTTATTTCTCTCGGATGTCTTCGTCGATCGTATTAATGAATTAATAAGATATGTTCATATATATTAATCCAATATACGTGTTATTATCTCAAATACAGATAAATATATGGTATCACTATGGTTTTTATCTCTGTCGTATAATACTTTCATGGATTACTTATTGAGTGGGAAAATCGAAGGAGGTACTTTCATTGATGTGATTTCGACTCTACAAGCCAAATATTTAAGAAACCATGGGTTAGTGATGAATTACAAATGAGGAAAAGATGGTACTAAGAATTCAAAGTCGAATAATTGTTCCAATTCCAAAGTAACGATATTGAGTGTTATTATTGTTGTAAACCTAGTCAGATGAGGGTTGATTGTCCTAATCTTAAGGAAAGGGATGAGAAACATTATCAAAAGTTACATTCAAAGAATGTTGTTGCCTCAGTTGTAGAAGGAAACGGAGTTTTGGAGGAGTGTGTGGTTTCATTGAGTTTTTCGGAAACAGTTAATTTTTCTCAAAAAAACTAGCCGTTGAGTCATTTTTTGCTATAAAAATACCATTCTCAAACAAAAAAATTGTACAAAAACTCTCAAAATTTCTTCAAACTATCAACAAAAATGAAGAAACATGGTTAATCGCTACATTACCGAAGAAGATGTTTGCAATCGGTAGAGCGACTCTTACGGTCAGAAAGCATGACGAAGATCAAGGCATTAACATGATCGAAAGTAATGATTCACAAAGCAACCGTGTATTTATAGTCTTTGTGCCCATAGATCGATGGTAATAAAAATGAAATATCAATGAACCAAATAAGGGAAAGTTTTGAGGAGATTTACCTAGAAATGGAAGTTTTAAGGGGGAAATTGGAACAAGCGGAGGAGAAAAGTCGTGAAATGTTATTTTTCAGAGGAGTGAGTATGTGCCAAAGTTGCTCATCAAGTAAGTTTTCAATAATATAATAACTTATCTTGGTTTGTTTTTCCGAGAATCGTTGGCTCTTTCCTGATACCAAGCTATTCGTTGCAATGAATTTGATCATGAACAACGGAATTAGACCACGAAAGAGTTTCTTGAGCATTTCAATAAAGCTTGACTATATAAGCGTAATATTCTAAGTTTTTTTTTTCCATTTAGGTATAATGGTATGTAATGCGCTTAATTTTGTAATGGTAACATTATAAATTGATGACTGAAATTGAAAATTTTGATTTATAACAGCTAGGTAAACCAAGCGTATGTCATTCTAGAAATCACATGTAATGGCCAGAATAATCTGTCGTAACTAGGTATTTCCCCTCAGTCGTCCCATCAAATTCCAAGTCGTAAGGTCTACTAAAAAACAAAATTACGGCCAGGAATGGCTAAGAACCCACCATGATCAATGCTTATGGTTTGGTCATGGTCCATTATCTAAACCGTGAATTTAATAATTTTGGTTCTTCTTCGTTTAGGTCAAAACGGCTAGGTCCTTGATGGAGAAAACCTAGACGAGAAATACCTATAAATTTCAAAAACTCTTATTTCCTTCTAAAAAATCAAACATAAAAAACAATACTCTAAAATGGATTTTCAATGATTGAATCAAAAAAGCATACATCTTTCGTAACATTGATAGATCCATAACATTTCAATTAAACACTTAATCTTATAGCGTAAAATCATGGGTAACATTTTCCAAGATTTTGTAGCAACCATCTTGCTCAAACTCTTGTCCATGGACTGCCTTATATCAGGCTCGATCCCTCAACCACTGAAAAAAATCAGTTATATTGGATAGTGTTATTTAAAACTATTTATAATGAAACAACTTATTAAAAACTTGCTCTTATAGCACCCGTCATAGTTTGACTGCATTCCTTTACGGCTTTCATTTCCTTTTTGAAAGCTTCACATTGTTCGAAGAGTTTCTCGAATATTTCATGAATAATTGCCAAAATTCTTCCATTTATGATTTCCATTTAGTGCAACAAAAATTATACATATACGATTCCAAAAAGATAACGATGTTTGATATATATATATATATATGTCGATGTCTAGATCTTCATCATGTTGCGTGACCATGACCCATGAACAAGATCTTCAAAATAAGGGTAGGGAGTCACTATGTATTTTTTTTAATGAGAAATAGATGAATATGAAAGCATAAAACTAGAATTTGAGTGAAGAAGAGACGATAAAATCCCTTTTATAGATTTTAATGACCTAACGACCATTTTTTGTTGTTGAAAAAACTAGACGTTTAATTAGAGACTCAAACACATTGTTCCAAGTAAAATTAAATAAAATAATATATCGGTTTAGACTAGAGACATCAAAAACGACTTGATCTACGCACTTGATTCCTTAGCTGATCTCACCCATAACTAAGAGTTGCTACGACCAAAAGTCGAAGATTTGATAAATGTTGGGATTTTAATTGTGTACCGCAAGAGCACGATTGTCTATTGGACAGTATGCAAGTGCAGTTCGTTCCATAGGGACTAAATTTATGTTACTGTCAGTTTCTAATTAATAGTAAGCTAAAAACATTAAATAGTAAAATATCAACTAACGCTAATAAAATTTATAAACCAAAATGAATGAAACTAGGGTTTTAGGATTCCACCTGATTAATTAGGTAAAACACCCAAACAATCTTCAACAAATCCATTTTTATAACTCAAGACTATCGAGACCCAACCGATACATCTCGCAAGATATAACTTTTGAAACAAATAGTACAACTTTTGCTGTAACCCAAAACATTATAATCTCCCTCGCTTATAAAAGATCAACAACCTAAGGCTATTCAAAACAAATAAAGAACGAAGCTCATATAGAAGAGAGATTAATAAAACTATTATTGCTCAAAAGAATATTTTATTAAAAGATTACCTGAATATTGTACATAATAACCCGACTTCTTCCTCAACCCCAGTGGAGAAATTACTCCATTATTACAAAAGAAAATTAAACGAATGAATTAAAAAATCTATTATTTTGCTTAGACTCCGGACCTCTCTATTCCATCTGCTTCAACCAGTATTTATAGTTTCCAAAGGAAACCACTTTCCTTTATCATATCCATTACCACATCATCATCCAATAAAAGTATGCCACATGTCAAACAATATAAAAATCCTCCAATCAGAATGCGCCATGTGTCTGATACTGCAATTAGTATCTTAATTATTATTTTCAACCATAAAGAATAATATTCTTTCTCAAATCTTCAAATATTCCATTACTCCACATCATAAGGAAACATTTTCTTCATTAAACAAAATATCTTCAGATATCCTTTATCATAATTAATATCTTTCACATGGTTTCCACACTTCTACATACGCAGTGGAATTCTTACCACACTCCCATATCCCCTTAATTGGACTTAATAAAATGATTCTCCATGTAATTCCTTTCGGGCTTAGCACATTTAATCATAAATCATTTCATTTCCTCCATTTTTCCCGCATATTTCCGTGTTTTAGTCCATCGAGCTTTATTTCCTTCAAAATACTTAAAACAAGTTTATTAGCGATAAAATGAATCATAGTTAATGTAATTATGGGTGAAAAAACATCGCACTTACGTGCTTATCAAATTCCCCCACACTTACATTTTTCTAGTCCTCGAGCAAAACAAAGAAAATAAATATTCGCTAAACAGGTGGATAAAGAACTTATATTAAATAACGATACGAAGCCACTAAACAGTGGATAGAGATGTCTGCTAAACATCTAGACGGATCCACTAAACAGTGGATAGGGATGTCTGCTAAACAGCGAGACGGGTCTGCTAAACAGCTAGACCGAGATATGTCTGCTAAACATCTAGACAAAAAGACCCGCTAAACAGCTCGTGGTAATTCTTTTTCCTTTTTTTTAGATAAGAAAATACAATAGACACGCTCAACAGCTGGTCATAATAAGCAAGGAAATACCAGAAAGTTAACCACTCCCCCACACTTAAATCTAACATTGTCCTCAATGTTTCTAATAAAAGCACAATACCAAAAGTAAAGTAACACGATGCATCAATAAAGAGATTGGAAAGATAGTATATGGATGAAGCGTCCTTCCATGGGGAAAAAGAAATAAATAAAAACAAAAATAGAACCCAAAGTACAACAACAACAAGGTCCTCCATAGGGACTTTAATTTCACCATGTATGGATTGCCTCCCATAAAGCGCTAAGTTTAGTGTCTTCGGCCAGACGTTGGTAGAATTAGTCACCACATAAAATCATATAACAATAGTCGGAACCTATGTGGGTCATCAAAACTGAATAAAGCTACCGCAAATAAAAGGAATGCAAAGAAAATGAAAAAATAAAGCACACCCTTATCTAGTTTCCTTTTTAAGAAAATTACATCCAGCTGTGGTTCGGGCTCAGGTTCTATGACAGGGTCTGAATAAAATATTTTCATGGGCCAGGTTTCCTCATTAGTAGGATCCATAGGATCAGGTTCAAATAAGAACTTAAAAGCACATAATAGTAACCTGAATAATTGGGGATCCTCTAAGTCAATTAGATTTGACTCACACGGTTGACCACAATGATGGTCATTGTAAATGTGTCGACGATTCTAATTTCCTAAAATAATTAGGTTTAGTTCTAAAAACTATATAATGACACATTTTAGATTGAGATACTCCCACATTTGGTAAATAAAATTTTGGCGGGACAACAAAATGAATTATGGTATCATGGACCGCATTAACCACATCAACCAGAGGATGGGTTTTTATCAATTGAGTTTCTTTTTGGACATAACTAGGTTCAGGAAAACGTACATGAAGATAGTCTCTTAAGAAAATCTAATCTAGAAAATAAAATGACTACACTTAGCACGTGCAGCAAGCCGTTAAACCACTAGGTGGCCCTAGTGGAGGAGTGTTGTCTCCGGAGGGTTTACCAGAGGTGTACCCACAAAACCTTCATACTCCAAACCCTAACTATCTATGCAGAACCTTGGAAGGCACTAAAAAATCTCCTTGGTTGGCGTACAATCATTGACTATAGGAGGAAGTACCCTGATGCGAAATTCCAATTGATGTACACAAGTTTGCACTCAAGCATACTAAAATTCATATAAAGTGACAGAGCTCTACTCAGGTAGTTTCTGGACATCATAAAATCGGAGTCAACCAATCACATAAATTAAGAAGAGAAAAACGTAGATGAAGTTAACTAAGGTGAACCTATCCTAATGGACTGAGATACTGGTCTGGACTAATATCAACATACTGGCATATACAAGGGAACCAGTGGTCGATAATCCTAGCTCTAGGTCAATCCAACTGGCATATACAAGGGTTCCAGTGGTTGACTTTATTGAATTTATTCCGGTTGGTCTGATGGTCTAGTCTTAATTTTCTTTTTCTTTTTTTTTAATCCTTTTTTTTTTTTTTGGTGTATCTCAGTCACTCTACTTCACCCTAGTAATGGCAAAAAGATAAAAAGAAAAAGAAGTGATCAGGATTCTTTCGATGTTTCCATCACGAGATATGGCGAAACTACCATGTTAATTCTAACACCTGAGCTATGTGCTTTTATGAATAGACTCTTCTAGATGTTTCCATCTAATCAGATTGGTTCCTCAACTCTTATAACCAAGATGTTTCCATCCACTTAGATTGGTTAGTGCCAACCTTAATAGGCATAAATCTCGAGGATCTGGAGTTTAATAATTGCAACTAAAAAGTTTCTCCCATACCCCCAAACTTAAATATAACATTGTCCTCAATGTTCTAAAGATAAAAATAAAGAGCATGAACACAGAGAGAAGTTACCACTAGAAGGAAATGAGGAAAAATATTATCGTGTTGCAAGAGCAAGGGATACCTCCCAAGGAGTGTTAAGTTTAAAGTCTTCATCCAGACATCAAATACCTCAAAAAGGATCTTCACCTTTCAAAGTCGTATACCAATAGGCGAAACAATTGTGGGTCCATAAGACCAAATAGAGCTAACAAAAATATGAGACAACTATACTGGTTTAGAAAAATGAAAAGAAGAAGCACGTCCTCATCTAAGGTTTCGGTCAAGACAACTGCGTTTATCTGGGGTGCATAATTGAGCTTCATATGTGTGTCTCGATAAATAGATTCATCTGAACAATGAGTCTCTAATACTTGGGTTACCTCCTGGACAGTATCAGGAGGATCGGGTTGCGGAGTCTGGATAAACTCCAGTAATATCTCGGACACACATGGCTCGAGTCCCAAGTTAGGGACTCTAACTTGACGATCACAAGAATCATCACTACCCCCAAACTTAGGGTTTTCACTATTCAAAGACAAACCTCTAACTATTGCTTGAATTTTCGGATCTTCAGAGTCCTTAAAATACTCAAGAGCTTCTTCTAGTTCTCTACCCCCAAACTTAGGATTTTGGGTGCCTCTACATAGACTAGTCACAATATTCCTAGTTTCTAGACAATTGGGTTCTTGAAAAAGGTCATTTGCTTTCTCTAAGTTATAATCAGATGGTTCATCCTCTACTTGCTTTATAGCTGCTATGGTCCACTCCAAAGCTTCCTTGTTGTTTTGAAGGACGGTTGCTAGCCTACTTTCCTGATCACTATACTTCAGATGGGCCTAAACACATATACTTCAGAGTATCTGGCAATGGTTTAAGGTCCAACTGAGGAGGCTCTTCTAACGAAGGAACTAGGGTAGACTTAGAAACTGGTAGTGGTTCGAACCTTGGCTTCCATCCATTACTAGTGTCTAACAAAGGGGCTGAATCTAAGAAAGCATTCACCTCATTAATCACATTATCATCATCAATATCAATCCCAAAGTGAGCTAGGCATTTCTCTAATGGATCTTCTAATAAAGTGTTTGGTAATGACTCCTCGACTAATGTTCCTATCATGTTTACCTCTTCTACGCTCGATTCATCTAGCTCAGAGGGTAGCTTACTAATGTTGAAAATGTTCAGCTCAATAGTCATATTACCAAAAGACAAATTCATTATACCATTTCGACAATTGATGATCGCATTGGATGTAGCTAAAAACGGGCGACCTAAAATCATTGGTATTTGGTTCTCTGGGTCAGGGACAGGTTGGGTATCTAGGATAACAAAATCCACCGGATATATAAACTTGTCGACCTCAATAAGAACATCCTCGATAACACCACGAGGAACTTTAACAGACCTATCAGCTAACTGAAGTGTCATCTGGGTAGGTTTCATCTCACCAAGTCCTAGCTTAAGGTACACATGGTATGGCATTAAGTTCACACTGGCTCCTAAGTCAAGCAACGCTTTCTCAACACGGTACTTACCTATTGAACAAGCAATGGTAGGGGACCCTGGGTATTTATACTTAGGAGTAGTGGTATTCTGAATAATAGAACTCACATGACTAGCTATGAAGGCTTTCTTATGGACACTGAGCTTACGCTTCCGCGTACACAAGTCCTTAAGGAACTTGGCATAAGAGGGAATCTACCTAATTGCATTTAATAATGGATCGTTGATATTAACCTGCTTAAAAACCTCCAATATATCATTAAAGTTGGACTTCCTCTTAGTCGGAACTAGCAGATGGGGGAACGGGGCTCTGGGAACAAATACGGGCTCATCAGGACCCACATTGGTTTCTTTGGAGACTCTATCAGTCTTCTCATTTTCTGGTTCAGAAGGGTGAACTACAGCATGTTCACTATCAGGCATGGAAACCTTGTTGTCTATTACTCTTCCACTCCTAAGGGTTTTAATAGCATTCACATGATCAGATGGTCTTTCACCTATTTCATTAATTCCTCTAGGGTTGGGTTGAGTATGACTAGGAAACTTACCTCTTTCTCTTAAAGACTCATTTATCTGACTAACCTGGGTTTTCAACTCGGAAATAGCCTGAGAATTAGCCTAACCTATTCTCTTTTAAACCTTGAGCAACAGATTGTTGAAACTGCACAGTGTTACGAGTTAACACAGCAAGAGACTCTTCTAAACTCATAATCTTCTTATCTGAAGGGTTCTGAAACTGTGCCGGAGCTGAAGGATTCTTAGTATAGCCAAAACCTGGGGGAACCTGAGCGTTACTATAATGACCTTGATTCTGGCCCTTAGACAAAGAAAGGGTTGGATGGTTTCTCCATCCAGGGTTATAGGTTTCTGAATATGGGTCAAACTTCTGTCGGTTATCAAACCTAGTATTGTTATAAAGAGCATTGGCTTTCTCTTCAACAGTATGGCCTTCCCAAAAAGGCTCAATTATTCCACTACTACCACTAGAATGACCTAATTCTAAGTCTTCTAACCTTTTGTCTATGGCAGCTATTTTAGCATCTGACTCATAAGATCCTTCTACCCTATTGACATTTCCTCTACTTAGAAGAATTGTTTTCTGGGGTTCCCTATTATGTTCCCATTGTTGGGTTTTATCAGCGATTTCATTCAAAAATGTCATCGCTTCGTCAACAGTTTTATTCTCAAACCCGTCTGTGCATAAGGACTCAACCATGGTTGTTGTTGAATAATTTAAACCCTCGTAGAGGATCTGAACTAACCTAACCTTCTCTAAACCATGATGAGGACATTGAGATATTAAGTCATTGAACCTTTCTAAATACCTATATAAAGATTCTCCCTCTTGTTGAGCAAAAGTACATATTTGTGTCCTAATAGACGATGTTTTATGTCTTGGGAAAAACTTATGTATAAAGGCAGAAGTAAGTTGGTCATAGGTTTCAATTGACTCAGAGGCAAAACTATACAGCCAATATTTGGCTGTATCTTTTAGGGAAAAGGGGAATAACCTAAGTTTCAATGCATCATCACTTAGGTTTTTAATTTTCAGAGTACTACAGACTTCCTCAAATTCCCTAACATGAAAATAGGGGTTCTCATTCTCTTTCTCTAAAAACATTGGGAGCATCTGTAAAGTCCCAGGTTTCAGTTCATAATTTGCCTCGGTTTCAGCTAACTTGATACAAGACGGACGAGAGGTCCTAGTTGGGTTTAACAAATCTTTCAAAGTTTCCATTTTTGGAACTATCAAAGGACTAGGAGTACTAGGGGTACTTTCCTCACAAAGAGACAGATTCTCAAAACTGAAATTTCCAAAAACGGGGCTCTCAAAAGAAAAGTCTTCGAGCTCCCCGCTTCCACAAGCAAAAATCCTAAGGAAGGGAGGTTCTAAGCAAACACACAGCAGGCTGACTCCACCACATCAAACCTAAAAGTTTCTAGCAAACAAAAAGCATGATGGCTCCACTTATATTGTTTCTAGACCAGCTTCTAATCCTTCGAAAGGTAATTCGTTACAATTTAAGAAAACCCCTCTGGAATCAATCCGAGTTTAAGTAAGTTGAATCGAGGCGAGGGAAGCTCAGCGGAGCTTTGATACCCAAAACCTCACTTATAAAAGGCGGCGAAGTCACGCATTCAACTCACAGAAACCGTCAAGAACTTTGAGGTGTGCTTAAAAGAGTAACCAATATTTTTCGAATGATTTTCCTGTTAATCTCGATACCCTATAGGTCTCTTTCTAGTCAAAATTTTAGGCTTAGATTCGCTTTAGGTTTCGTTTTCCTAAGGCGGGCAAGAAGGGAACGGTGATCAAATCCGAACCCTTATCTTATATGGCCAGTTCTTGCCCTTTACTAGGAAATTAAAAACAGCCGGTTCAGTCCTCAACAAATATTCACCTTAAGGAATACAGTAAACCCGCTTACAGGGGATTCGCGGGTGTTCCGAAGACTTACCTCCAGTGTGCGAACCCGAGGGGCCGAGACGATATCGTAATCGTCGTCCATCCCTGCACACAGTTTATATTTAACTTACCCTTCCGTAGGGTTTAAAAAATAATAATAATAATAAAGTGTCCAAAGTCACAGTCCAAGTCCAAAGTTTTAAAGTACAAAAATATTACAAAACTTTCCTAATACAATTCTAAAAAAAAAATATCTAAAAAAAAAATTAAAAATTAAAAAAAAAAGGAATAATAAAACTAAATCCTAAAAAATTTATTTGTCTTCTTTTTTTTTTCTTTTCTTTTAGCTTTGAGCTTTTTTCCAAGTCCTTATTGTCCAATCTTCAAACCTGCAACTCAAAGACACAAACAAAGAAACGTAAATAGGAACAAATGAAAAAAAAAAATCTAAAAAAATCTAAAAAAAAATGCTACCTAAACACGAATCCCCGGCAGCGGCACCAAAAACTTGATGTATTTTCAAATTGTTGTAGTGATAGTGGTAAAAATGGGTTGTTTTCAGATTTGTGAAGGGAATAAAATTTTTAGATTTAAATATTAAAGTTGTTTCAAAAACAATTAGGAGATACCGAGACTTTGGATTCCACTATTGGCCAATTAAATGATAAATTCTAATCAATATTCATGCAATTCTTTCTTTTAAAGCGATTCTAATATTTTGCCTCTAATAGATTTTTGAAGTAATAGTTGTAATCACAAAGCATGAAACATCAAAAGTTTTAAAACCCAGCATGCTCCATCAAAATAATTCACAACTACTCAATAAAAATCAATTTTCTATAATAGTTCTATGCAAATAATCATGTAAAATAATTGCAAGAAATAATTAAAATAGAATTATACCACTTTTCATGGAACAATGGCTTCCTCCATTGCCTCGGCTAAGGGATTTAGCTCATCATGTTGGAAAACCTCTCAAAAATTTCATTGATGTTCAAAAATGGTTTACAAATGATGAGAATATGAGAAATACAATAAAACCGATTTTGCAACGTTTATTAGCGTTCCAAATAAGAAAGAACGATACAAGGCTCCCTGTCGTTGTTGCTGTTGCTTCTGCGACCCACGAATGTGTGTCAATTCCACTGTAGCGTAAACGACGGTCTTGGAGAGTCTGTTCTTCACGTTCTTCCTCCTCGAGCAGCAGCAGAAATATTTTTTCTGGATGGTTGATTCTCGGTTCTGTGTTGCTCTAAATTACTCCCAATCCTCTCTAACCCCTTCTATGGGTCCCCATCACTCTATATATACTCCACAGGGTCAATAAATCTCGCTATAACTCGAGATAATTCTCTCTTAACTCGGTTTGATGAAAAAATATTTTGGGAATATTTTCTTCCCTGATTTAGCTTCATACGCGTAGATTTCCATCCTGGTCACTCTAGAAATGTTTATACACGATCCAAAATGTTGCTAGAGCCCTCATGCCTGAGCAGAAAACGCTCAAATCTTCTCCAATCCCGTGTATGACCCGTGTTTCCCTGTTTTGCACCCCGTGAATTATCCAGCTAATTCTGGCCAAATTTGATCGAACCAAAAGCCCAAAACGTGTTTGCTAGGACATATCACAACTTCCTACCAAAAATCATCCATTGATCGCCCTAGAACACGTTCAAAAATTCCAACAAACATCTGCCAGGGAATAACAACATTTTCCCGCCAAAAAAATCATTTCAAATGTTGAAGATGACCTCCCCCTTATCCAGAGTGGGGGGAGAATAGCAGATGCCTTGGGGGTGACCTGGGGGTTCCCCTTAGTAATTATGTTACCCCTTATCCAAAAGCGAGAGCCCGAATAACACGTGTCCTCCGGGTGCCTTAGACAACTTTTCGAGCCGAATTTTCCAAAAATGTTTATTTCCTAAAAATACATAAAAACGCAATACTAGTACAAAAATAGAGTTCCATCAATACAGACATTGAGGACAAATTAGACACAAAAATGTGTCTATCAAGGGACTAGACGAAGTCATGGATGATATGGAGATGCGAGAATCATGCTTTTGAAGAATCCATCCCACGACATGACATCCTGAAGTGAGTAAAGGTTGAGTTTAATTTTATATTTTAAAATTATATTTTAAAATTTTAAACTCTTAATGGTGTTTATATCTTTATTTAGAATGGGGTACTTTCAGGAGTACTCTTGATAAACTCACCTATGTGAATGTGAAAGTGCGGCCGCTTTCTATGAGAATAAGGGTAGTTTTCTAGATCATTTATTAAACTGAGATACAAGCACAGGGCCGCAATGCGCAGGCTTTAGACTTTACACTAGTGTAGTCTTGTGTGTTAAGCAACTTTTTATCTCCTAGAGTTCAAGACTTAAGTTCACTCTATAGTCAGATTTTCAGAGAATATATTAACTCTATATGTTCTTGCTCGATGTTTTGAAAAATATAAGTGGGGGATTGTTGGGATTATATGTTTTAAAAACATTACTTATTTTCAATAAATTAGTGTCTTATTTAAATGATTTTATTATGACATTAATTCTTCCCTTAAAGAATAAATTTATTTCATTTTTAATGTCAAAAACTGTTTATTGTTGAATTGGTTAATGATGCTAATTAACATATTATTAATGCATTTCATTTAATTCTCTGGTTAGTATAAATCTATATTTTGATGAAAGGAATTTAGAGAGACGTTGAAAAAAAAATTCTATTGAGAGAGTTTTTCTTTCTCTTTACATTTTTGAATTAGGAAAATAAAAATGAATTTTTAGAAAAAAACAAAAGTGTGAGCATCTTTTGTTTTCTACAAGAGTTATTCTGAGCAAGAATGAAAGCGTAGAAGTTGCATATCCTCTCACCGTGCAAGAGCGATTGTGTAAGAGATTGATCTCGGTTGTTTTATCCTGTGGACGACGCGTAACTGAAGACTGCTTGCATAATTTTGGGCAGAGCCGCGAAACGTCTTAAAGAAAGCGACCTATCCATAATGTTATTTTTTTTTAATTGTATTTGTTGTACAGGCATAATTCAGCAATTGTTCCAAAAAAAGTTGTATAATTTCCGACATCAAAAAAAAAAAAAAAAAGGTAGATGCTTGTGGGAACTCTGTCATAGATTTGGCTCTAAGTTATTTGGTTCAATCGTATTTGCGAGACGATGTCAGTTTCCTTCGAATGTGGACATCAAAGTATCACAAATGATTCAGTTAAGCTTCTTTTGCTCACTACATAAACACATGTCTCTAGTAACTCAGGATGTTCCTCCCAAATAAAATAAGGACCAAATCTGGTTTCTCCATTAGCATTTTAGAAGCCAGGAACACTGCTACAGTGCATGTCGGGTAGAGTCTTGCTTGTAGTGTAGAAGACGGGATTGAACTTGGTAGGTTATTCTTAAAGACAGGAATAAACGGAAACTTTCATTTAAAGCTAGAGAAAGAAATGCACTGGTTTGTATGAATCTTAATCTCCTTAATGAATAAGGTCATTTTTTAATCGGTTGTTTGGATTTTGGGTTAGTGATCTATACGTTTGGATATGGAAAAAGAAGTAATTTTTCGACTTTTTAATACAAAAAGTCAAAAGTTTGGATGACAAATTTTAAATCAACCTTTGTAGATAAACAAAGAGTACTCTTTTTTTTTTGAATGAAGAAGCTGACTTCCAACTTCTCCCAAAGTTGCTTCTGAACTTCCCCTAGGTAATAATATGGTCTTATTTATTTTCTTTCCTTTTTAACAAACACTTTGCTCTTTCATTCACGGAAACTAGTGTCTTTCCCGTGCGTTGCACGGGATTAAGTTAAATGAATTAATATGTGTGTTGAAAATGTAACATTCAGCATCGAGTGAACCATTCCTAGGCTTGTTTTATGGATAAGGCAGTAGTTACCACTCCCTTCTTCCTAAGTGAGTCAGCTCGTATAAAAACATCTAACATTGACAAATCAAGATACTTTTTTCCCAAAGTAGGCTGGGAAATCCAAAATCATAGACAAAAATGGATCACAACCAAGTATTTGTATAATCCAGCAGCATACTGTTATAGAGGAGAACTGGGGATAAATGCTGTGTATTGCTAATATTTGCATACTATTCTTATTGTAACGTTGAGACCCTTTCATGAAATCCATTATTGCACCACGGTGGAATTTAATTGTCCTCATAAACAAAATACAATGATCATGAAATATAAGGTAGTAGGTCATAGAAATAGATTTTGGATATCCAAATTGCCACGACTTTGGAAGTCGTTTCAATGAAAAATGGCGAATTTTTTTCACTGTAATCATGATATTGAATAGAAAGAGATCAACTGACTTTATTATTCCGTTCATGTTTTTACTGAAATCAACTAAGAACCAATCAGCTAAATAAAAATCACTAAGAATCAAACTACCCAAATTACCAAGAAACAATAACTAAAAATAATAAAGTAATCCTACCCAAATCACTAAGAGAGAATCACGGGCACTCTACTCAAACATCTTCGTAATCATCTTCTTTTTCATTCTGATCATTCTATTTTTCATTCTCACCATTTATTATCTTCTTGAATATCCTCATCATATTCTTGTTTGTTATCATCCAAAAGCATACGCCTTAGACTTTTTTTTTTTTTTGCTCACTGGCAGTCTTCTTTTTCTCTACCATAGTATTTTTATCCACATCATCTTCTTTTTCATCCATATCATCCGCCATTTCATCTTATTTTTGAGCATCCTCATTATCTACCTTTTCAATATTTCTGGTGAAATTACCATTCGCCATAGCCTCTTTCTTTTCTGCTGCTTTTCTTTCAATATTTCTGCTTTTCTGTTTGGTGGTCTTCTGTTGCTTCTCTTTTTGTGGTGTTTTTGGACCCAATTGCTCACTGGCGGTCTTCTTATTTTTCATCACAGTATGAACTTTCAATACTGTATAACTGTCAGACTGTTTCTCGATGTTGTCTTCGGTTATCTTTAGCTTAAATCCAAACTTTTCTTCGATTAGTTTATCAAACACTTGTGTGGATTTTACTGATTCACCTAGCTGCAAATGGTGTAAACATTTCAGTTGTGTATTTTTATTGTTTTTGGAAATAGAATGTACTAATCTTAAGAGTAATTTAGTTACCTTCTCGCAACGTTCAGCGTACTTAACATGTTCAGCCGTAGTATATTCCAACATCTTCTCGATATTAAATCCGAGAATTGTCAAATCTCCATATTCTGTGTTATCCTTGATCCTTACAGTGATCTGATACCTGTTTCAAATGATTAAATAATAATGGTAGTTAGCGTATGTGTCATTCTTTGTTATGAAACTGACATGTTTTATATGATTCCCTTACCATGGTTCTACTTCTCCTTCAAAGTTGTTTTCGTGTCTGGGGCAAAGAAGGCTTTCCATTCTTGTTTTTGACTTGTCTTTTTTGCATTTTACGCAAGCCATGTAATACCAAATCTTCCCCTCATTCAATCGGACAACGGATGCTTCGCAAAAAAAACTCATTGTCCTATGCCAAATAAGAGCGCATAAATGTGCATTCACCTATCTTAAATGTTTGAATTAATATAGGTCAATGGTCACGTACCTTTTTCTCATAATCCAGCAGCATCAGACTGGCTTCATATAGGAAAATTTTGTCTTCAAAAGGATCTCTCTTGTTCAAGGTGTATCTCTTCTCTCCAGTTTCTTCTCCAAGTCTGTGGATAGAGTAGGATGGTTCAATTTATTTGTGTTTGTCTATAAATTGTATTTAGATTGCATAGTTTGCTTACCGTATTCTAAATTCATGAGATTGTACACAATCCAAATTCACAAATATTCTTGATGCTTATGTGGTGGAAAGGCTGATTAAACCTGTGATAACAAAAAATAGGTCAGTGATTTTAATTTTTCGTTTATATTATATGCATTTTTACCTATGTGCTCTCTGACAAATGATCCTATGACTATGATGAACACTGCGCCATTTTGGTTACTATCTAACATTCCATCCTCCATTATAGAGGCTAATTCAGCCCATAATGTTGTCTTCATTGTCTTTCCCCTAACATAGGCAATACCAAGTGTCAATTCTTTTTTATTATAATCCGTATTAAATTAGTTTGAAATGAAAATAGTACTACCCATCGTCTGCGATGTAAATCTCTTCCGTGTTGACTTCTTTCGTCTCACCCGTTCCTCAACTTGCTTGACAACGATGTTAGATACGGAGTACAATCTACCAATTACATCTGCAAGATAAGACAACGTTATGTTATGATATTATCAAGGATTAATTTTTGGATGAGTAAGAGTTGGTTTACGCTTTTACTTGTACAGAAGTGCTTGTTGTTTTTCCTTCCACGTACCATCTCCAGAGGCAAGAGAGTGAATCTTTCTATTGGAAAAGTGGATGCATCCACTTCAAGCTGTTGTATTTTGCAGTATTTATTCATCCACATGAAATAGTGATAGGATACAATTTTGTATCCACCGGTAGGAGCCTGAAGGGCAAAACGTTGAATGGAGTATACACGTCCATCCAAAATTTTCCCTAGGAACAAATCAATGTTATCTTTGTTCACATTAAGTTGCATCTGCCTTCCCTGTAATTAAAAGTATAAACATAAAGCGTATTTATTTTATTGTGTCAAAATTATTTTCTTCTAATTATGAGATGTCTATACTTACTTGCTCATCTATTATGCCTCTTCCATGCTCCATACTTCACCGGTTTTCTTGCACTCAGATATCCAGACTTTCAGTACTTGCACCCACAGCTGGTGCTATAGATTCAAACACACTTTTTACCTATACCAAAATGGGAAAAAAATAAATCAAAATCAACAGAACAACTTTAGAAAGTTAACGCATTGATTATCAACAACATCCAAAGACGAACCTGCGATGCCAAATCCCGATTAGGCAAGACGACTAAGGCGTGTAAGCACCTAGCATTCCGAGTTGAAAGATACTTGCACTGAATTTGGTTCGTGCCAGAAGTATCGTGTCAGATATGAAAAATCTGTAAATATAGACTACAACTGTTATTTCTTACTTGTCATATTGCGTTTACCATTTAGAGGGATCAAGTAGCCACATATCCATAAAGGAATAGAGTTTGCAGTGTGATTTTGGTCTCACCAATTCCGCAGCAGGGAAAGGAATTGTAAATCTTGCAAACTCAAATATATGTATTTAGTTTAGCATTCCATTCAATTGTGAAATTTCTATACCTACACAGGTACAGGTAGGTTTCTTAACTCTAACAACGAATAGAACCGGAGGATTTTTTTTTTTGTGGAAGAAACATAGATGTAGCTGTTTCTAATGACAACCCTCATGAACGTGACAATGATCCAAAAATTATATGTCGTTATAATAGGATCAGTGTATTAAATCCTATTACATATATGATCAAGATCAGGGAACATTAAAAAAAAAAATCGTATCGTATGAGATAACTTTGAAGTTTGGATTTTGTAACCATAAATGAGAAAAGAATCCAAGTCTGTATCGATGAGGATGGAAACCCAAGTTTGGATTGATAAACAAACCTTGACTGATAGATAGTAGATTCTTTTAGAGCTTGTGACAGGTTTCATCTATTGTCAGTGATGGTGTTGGAGCAGGTTGTATATCTCGGCGTCTTTTTACCTTTTTTCTTTAGAATTTCTAGGGTTTCTTAGAGATTTAGCATTAGGAGGGAAGAGCGGAGGGAACCAGAAGCTCTAGAATTTAAATTTTGGCGTGTATGTAAAATTGGCGAATATTTTGAAAATCCTGAATTTCCATCGGTAAGGGACCAGAAGCTCTAGTATTTTTCACATTTGGGGAAATTAGGCTCAGGCCCAACCCATGGATAACCCATAATATGAGGCCCTTAATTAAAAAAAGTTTAAATCTAGGCCCCGAGTTTTTAAAAGACCTTGATACCCTTATGCATATTGTCAAGCCCATAATTAAATAAAATTTAAATCTAGGCCCAAAATTATTAAATCTAGGCCCGAAATTATTAAAATACAGTGCGAAGGTGTAAACAGAAGTTACACATGCATATGGCATGTGTAACCAGAAGTTACACATCCTTATGATATGTGTAATGCAAAGTTACACTTGTATATAATGCAAATAAATAGACATCAAAAAAAAACACAAAAAAAAAGTTATTACTTTAATATTCATTTACAATAATTTCTTAGCATGTGTAACTAGAAGTTACACACGCATCTGTTTAGTGTAATTGAGAGTTACATATGTGTCTATCTAGTGTAACTGAGAGTTACACATGCATCTGACTTGTGTATTCAGCGTCAACTCCAGTTCCAGCGAGACCATTACCACGTTTAAGCAATTAGCTTTTATGAAGTTATCTAAAACCTGAAATATAACAACAAGCAATCAGTATTTATACGATTAAAATGAACAGTACATAAAACAATGTATATTTCAGTTTCACAAGCATCTGACTAGTGTAGCTAGCGGTTACACATGCATCTGAATTGTGTAACTGAGAGTTACACATGCATATAACATGTGTAACTAGGAGATACACATTCATCTGGCTAGTGCAGCTAGCAGTTACACATGCATATGACTAGTGTAACTAGGAGTTACACATACATATTGATATGTGTACCCAAAATCAGTATGTGTAAGTAAAAGTTACACATCTAATTAACATGTGTAACTTGCAGATACACATGCATCTGAATTATGTAACTAGGAGTTACACATGCATCTGACTTAGATATGTCAACATAAAATCAGCAAATCCATCTCTAAATGAATAACACTAGCAAAAACGAGAGGTGACTATCAAGCAATTACCAGTCATAAAATAAGTTAACCTTGCAAGTGAATGAGAAGCTCTTAATTAAGATATCACTGCTTCAGCAGAAAGACGTTGTTAGCACTGTATTAACAGAAAGACGTTTTACAGCGCTAGTCTAGATGTACCTAAGCCATTTTCATATTATCGATGACGAAGGACATTTTAAGCAACAGAAAGTAAAGCTTCAGACAGTAATTATACTGGCAGAATAATACAAACACCTGGGAACCTTGTGCTAGCACATTAATATCGCAAAAAATGATCACACAACTGATTCAGCAGGGTATATATATGAACCCAGGAAACAAAATGCATGTGTAATCAGTAGTTACACATGTAAACAATAGTTACACATGCATATTAGCATAAGTTACACATACAATCATGTGTAACTAGAAATTACACATCTAATTATTATGTGTAACTATAAGTATAACCTGCATCTAATTAGTCTAATCTGCATCCACTACTACTCCCTACTACTAGGACTTGATGTTCTTTTCTCAATTTCATAAATATAACCACTATAACATATCCCATCAAATTAGCATGTGTAACTATAAGTTACACATCTAATTTGCATGTGTAACTAGTAGATACACATTTATTTGGCTTGTGTACCTAGAAGTTACATATTTCATTAGCATGTGTAACTACTAGTTACACATCCATAGTCTGCCAATGCTAGTTAAACGTGCAAATTTTCATGCATATGGCTTGTGTGATGTGCAGTTAAATTAGCATGTGTAACTATAAGTTACATATGCATATCCCATCAAATTAGCATGTGTAACTATAAGTTACACATCTAATTAGCATGTGTAACTAATAGCTACACATACTTGAGATATTGAACCCAAGACCATAGTGCTATAAAATTTCCAAAGCATCTTCCATACCACAAACCTAGTAAAGAAAATATGTGTAAGGAAAACATTCATAAACGAGTACTCAGGTGGAAACGCTAGGAAATACCGACACTCATAAACTTGATAGAAGAGAAAATGAGAGAAACCTTTCCAACCATATAACTACTCTTTTCATAAAAACCTGCAATATAACATAAACTTTATATCCCAGGATGTGTAACTACTAGTTACACATCCATATAACTATTCTTTTCATAAGAACCTGCAATATATATAACATAAACTTTATATCCCAGGATGTGTAACTAGCAGTTACACATCCTGGTAACTACTAGTTAGCAGAAATCATCATTAATGCATAGTTTATATAATACATCTCAGATATGAACCATTCATTAATGCATAGTTTATATAATACAAGTTGTTGTAAGCATGTAATTGTTTAGTCAATCATGTTTATAGACTTCATGCTAAACAGGGAGTTCCAGTACAAAGAGATTGTATTTATCGAATGAACTAAAAACTGAGAATCCATCTTACCTCAAGGTGCAGGTTTTGCTACTTCTCCAAAAGACGTATTCCAGCATGATTCATCCCAATCCCATCCAAGGAGTGTGTACCATTAAGCTGATAAAAGGTCCACCAATTAAATTAAGACAAGGACAGGTAGTTACCAAACAATAATAAGATAATTTTTAAAGAAGTTCACAAATTAGGGAGAGATTCATACACAACTTTCCAAAGACATGAATTTCCTACGGTAGTAAACTCCTTCCAAAATTGACCAATCTAATCCATATCTTCTCTTATTGTGGTCATCGATAACATTCATTAGCCATTGCGTAATGAACCCTCCTACTTAGCCATTAATGTAGGGATATAATAGCACAAGACCAATGCAAACTGTTGGCGTCTCCACAGCTTTATCGGTTAATAACACCACTTGACTTCTTCCTTACTCAGATAACATTCATCCCAGAACCTCCAGAATCCATGACAAATACCCACCTGGTTCACCGACCTTCACAACTAGATTCAACTGCCAAATACTCAACCATGCTCAAGCCATAAATACAACCCCAGTTCATATCCATGTAACATCCACCATACTCACACTTTCTTCTTTTCTCTGCCTGAGATCTTCACAACCTCAATTATCTCTTAAATCCATCATAAATACCCACACATACCACTGCCTTTGCTTACTGGTGGCTTTGATAAGAAGAACAAAATCAAGTTATCGTAGAACCGCCCATTTCCAGCTATTTTATGTCTTGAAATTCCACAAATTCTTCACCTAACGGCTGCCAGAACTTAAGGCAAAAAAATTGCAGCAAAAACACTTGCACAGAGACTTACCAAGAATCATATGAACTTGAAATGGTGAAGAAGGGATAATCTTCCTGCAACATTTCCACATCCAACACAAAACACAATCATAAAATCGTTCAAATACACTATCATTGCAACAATCCCCTTCATATATATCCCACGAAAATAATCAGTAGTAACAACTTCAGCTCTTCGTTATTTTATTGCTTGAAAACAATAAGCAAAGGCAGGCATTCAATATAGTATTCAGAGATATGAATGAAACTAATAATCTGAACTGAGATTCATTTCAAATTGAAAAATTCGTAATATCAAAAATTGAAATTAAACCTAAAATTAGATCGAAACTCAGTGAAACTTACTTCCGATTCTGACTAGTATGACACATCTAATCAATCGATTGAACCACAGATCCCTTACGAATATCGCCATTGAACAGTTTCTCATTCAACCGAGTTTCTGACACAACATAATGAGTCGAATCTGAGTCAGAAACCAGTAATCAAAGTCGATCTTGCGATATTACCAGCAGATTTTTATCTAAATACTTGAACTACAGGTTTTAAGTTTACATAGCCTCAAAGAATAGCTGAAAACGCATTATGAGTTCATTTCACAGACATTTTCACCAATTTTTTATGGGTTTTGGCTTACGAAATGAACGAATCTGAGCTTAAAATGATGAGAAGTCCATGATAATTTCGAAATATGAGATCAGGGAGATGAAATGAATGAAAAAAAATGAAGATCGGTGAAATTTGGAGACGATGAAGAAGTTTTCTAGGGTTTTTGCCAGAGCCGAGAGAGAAAAAGAACGGAGAAGAGAAGAAAATAAATTGATAAATGAAATATGTGTCGATATTCCTCTTGTATATAGTAAAGGGTAGTCTTGCCATTATTAAAATTCAGAATAATTAATTATGGGCCAGATCTGAAGAAAAATTGATATTTTGAGCCTAGCAGTATCATTTTCCTAAAGTATGGAGTTGATAGTGAAGGATCCATTTTATGGGGCTTCTATATATTGAACCCATATAGTAGGGGGTTCTAGTATTTTTCACATTTAAATTTTGGCCTAACTTTAAATGTGAGGCCAGCAATTTCCACTCAAATTATATATACAATTGGTCTTTCTAATATAAAAAAATAAAAATCAGAGTAGCTTGGATTAGGAAATACAAAGGCATAGATAACATCCAAAGGTAAATCTTAAAATAAAATTGATGAAATTTCTGTTCTTTTAGGGTAGTATTATGGGTTTTTACAGAAGTCTTAGAATCTAATGTTTCTGAGCTCCAACTCTAACTGCTTATTTTGGACCACAAATAACTCTCATTACCTGTGCGAAAAAATTTGTTGATATATACCTTTACCCCCAAACTTTGCAAAAATGAAATCCTCTATATAATTTTTGTAGATGAAACCATAATCGGCACTAACAAGATTGCCCCTAGAAGCACTATCACAACATACCAAAATATGACTGAATTGATAGTTTAAAACAAGTTTATGATTTGTTGCCTTTGGAATTTCCTCAACCGCGGTCCAAAAGCCATCAATGATCATAGCTTGTGTACCACATTTCTCCGTTTATTTTTATATCACGGTCCCTTGTTAATTGTAATATTATTTATTTTTTTACATCTGTGGTATTTGGAATGAAATTTCCAATGAGAATTTGTTTCTAACGAACCATATTTCCATCATAATAATGGAGGAAGCTACCAATCATATTTGACATTTTAGTACGCAACTCATTCACCATTTTTTCGGCAAAATCATTAGCCCATGAATACATCTTATTTTTAAAAAAGTTCATTGCTGAGCTGAGACAACTTTGTTTAACCAAACGCTTATAACTTCAAGTAATAATGTCAATGAAACATTTAAAACTAAAGTTTGTTGCCAATTGGTCTACTTTGATCAGCCTTTTTAGCACCTTAAATCGTAGAAACAAGCATAATAAATTTGAGTTCAAACCTTTTTGAATATAACCCTTGCTTCGACAAAATTGATACAGTTTGACCATATCTAATCCAATGATATACCATGCAAATCCGTAAAAAATACATGAAAACCATCCGTACCAGGGGCACTTTTGGGTTCCAAATCGAAAAGGCTTGGTGGTTCAATACACTCATCCACTGTCGGACAGGTTCCTAGGTCAGGTTAGTTTGATAACCAAGCTAAAAACACAAGATTTTTAAATTCTTTATCAAGCCCATTTCATAGGAGCCTTCACCGCATCCTGAAGTCTATATTTCTATGACCTATTGTGCTTGCCACTTATATATAGGAAGGCTCGAAATATTTTTCGAAAAAAAATCATAAGAGCCTTGAAGTTAGTGCTACGCCAATTTTGTTTTGGTTTTATCCTTTTATAGTACTAACTTTCCTGTAGATTGTCTGGATTACTTTCAGAATCAGATATGGAAATATATTCCGAAAATGGACGAAAATATATTGTTTGATTGAATGTTTTAAATTTTGAAGCAAAAAAAGGTGCCAACTTGTTTCAAGGTGTGAAAAGTTATGCACGCGAAGATATTTTGTAATTTGAAGATTGTATTATGCTTTTGCATCTCTGTTATGAATTGGTACTCACCGAGCATATTTGCATTTTGTTGGACCTATATCTAGCATTCATAATGATGGCCACACTAAATAGCGAAGAGTATTTGTTTCTGAAGCAATATATTCAGACTTTTTGAGAAAGGGAACCAAAAAAAATCACGTGGATCTCATACCTATGTATTAATACCTAGATCAACATATTAACCAAGGGAAGTTATTAAAGCAGCATGAATGCCAATTTATATTCACATCCTTAAATAAGAAAGTTTAGACGGAATACAAAATTAGATTGCTTCGAGTACTAACATTAGTTCGTTAGGCTAACGCCCCTTTAGGTAACTGGGAACGATTTTAGTGACAATTTGAACCCGCACAAAAAAATTCTTCTGAAATTAAAAAATATAAGAATAGCGTGAGATTTTCTTAACGACATTTCAGAAAATCTAACAGTGTATGTAGTATTACGTTCCTTGAGTTTCTAATCTAATGATTGTTACTAAGTAATGTATTATATGCAAGTTAAATTTCAAGTATTACGATGTACGTAGCATATAGATTTACTCCCCCAAGTAAGTTTTTATAAAGTGTATTCGTTTTCTCTATTCCTACTGTATAATGTTGTTCTTCGTCTTTCTTTTTCTTAGATAGAGAAGCTTAGAAAGAGATAATAGAGAGTAAGATATAGAAATCTTGAAGGTTAAAGAAGAATAATAAAAACATTAAATACTAATAACAAGGTAAGTTGTTCTTCTGTTTACACAAATTTAATTTGACCCGTACCAAACTTTTAAGGTACCCCATGAGAAATAACAAAGGATATAGAAACAACTCGAAACATTAAGATAAAGTATTTATTTACTGGAATACAAATACAATAGTTATTAAAAAAGATTAGTGTTTGCACACATATATAAATAGTAATTAGAGTTTACATACAAGACTTTTAAATGTATTTACCCATAATCTAAAGTATTATTGTAGGTATAATTATATTTTTCCAACCAAAAGACACTTTTCCCTCTTGTGAATATTTATCCACATCCAATTGTACTTTATTTTCTTTTATTTCAAGACTTTTTTTCTGGGTTCTTCTATTATGTTTTTAATACATTGTTCTTTTAATACATGAGACATATTTTCATATTTTTGATGGATGGTCTTTTATTCATATGTTTTTTTGACGTTTATCACTTTGTTGTTATTATTTGATTGTTTGCTTTATAATTCGATTTTTGTTGTTTAGTGCTATAGGTTTGAGTCTCTAGAGGTCTGTGAAAAATGATTTTGCAAAATTCTTTTAATTATTTGTGTTAAGATGGTGCTCTAATATCTCTTGTTTCTTTAATCGAGACCCTTCCTTAAGTCGTACTTTTTAGGACGTGTATGGAGCCTGTAGTCGCCAACATTTCATACTTGCACCAAAGGTTTCCAGGTATACTTTGATTATGGAGCAGCCTCCCTCTTCATCCTCCTCTGCTATTTGTTATATCTTTCGGTAGTATTTGGTGTCTTGTCATTTATACCATGTGTTATGGTGTTGTTACCTTCTGTGGCTATGTGTGATTATACCTACGCTCTAATGCTGCATTTTATTGAGTATATTTTTATTACCAGACAACCCAAAAACTCCACAAAGTTACATCTGAAGGGGGCGATGTTTTCTGTCAATCTAGGAGATCACTCAACAAACCAAATCCCACCTTCTTATTTCTTACTCTCTGATCCATTCCTTCATTTTTACATCCACTAAAAATCCCTAACAAGATCCCACCTATCATCCCAACAATAACAACCTCATTAATCCCAATTTTATCCCTATCATCTTTTCCTGCTCCCCAAACTGTGCCATCTTAGATTTTCACCCTCACTTGGTTTTGGTTAAAGACATGGTTTTGTAATAAAAGTAAGTTCAATTATGGTTATTGTTAATTTGGGCATGATTTTTAATTTTGAGGTTCAAAAACTTGCATTTTGTACATTTTAACTATTTTTAGGGGATATGAAACAGGAATTTCTGGTTATGGTCTGAATATGATAGTGCGGAATATTAAGACGCTCAAGATATCTGAAAAGGTTTGGATTGTTATATAATTTTCGTTGTTTTTAGGGAATATTTAGGAAATATCTGGAAAACTTTAGAATATTCTTTATTTTAATAAGGATTTTTCTTATCGGCTAAGTTTAAGATCTCCATATATATCTAAATATTTGGGGACTAAGTTACTCGGGATCTAAGGTTAGTTAGGAGAATAATCTACTTAAAGGATAAGTTTACTTCGATCTTAAGCTCATGACATATATAATTAGGTACGAAAGCCATAGAGAAATAAGCATTCTCACAAGATAATTTAGGTAAAGAGATATATTTTAGTGGTAAAAGTTCTTTTTCTGAGAGAGTTGGTTTTGGGTATTTATGATTACCAAATTGATGGTAATTATGATTGATTATTCGATCGACTGAATGTCTATCTTTCTGAAATAAGTTATAATAAAAAGTTAACTGTAGCCGTTTGTGAAAGTAGGCATACTGCCGAGCCACGTTAAATATGTTGCGTTCTTGCTTTCTTGTTGTTTTTTTAGTTGCATCTTATTTCTTTATTCTTTAGTTCTACATTTATCGATATAACTAGTGTCTTTCATGTGGAATTATTTTCTTGATATGATCTGAACAAGTGGTGCGATGAGCGTGGAGAGGATCATAGTTAGGAGTAAAAGATGTTTGTTTCTACATATCAAGTGGAAGTTTTTTCGAAGGTGCATCGATTTGATATCATCGAGTTCGATGGGAAGAATAATTTTGCATCATGGAAAATTGATATAAAAGATATTCTTATGAGTATGAAACTAGTCAAAGCAATCAAGGCGAAGCCAGCGGTGTTATCAAAGGATTGGACCGATGAGGAGTCGGATGACCTATTTGTTTATTTTTTTCGAGAGAAGTCATGGATAAATTTTTAAGTGAAACTTTGGAAAAGGTGTTATCGAAAAACTTAGAGAAGCTCTATTTGCAGAAAGACTTGACTTTAGAATTTTACTGAAACTGTAACCTTTATTTCTCTCGGATGTCTTCGTCGATCGTATTAATGAATTAATAAGATATGTTCATATATATTAATCCAATATACGTGTTATTATCTCAAATACAGATAAATATATGGTATCACTATGGTTTTTATCTCTGTCGTATAATACTTTCATGGATTACTTATTGAGTGGGAAAATCGAAGGAGGTACTTTCATTGATGTGATTTCGACTCTACAAGCCAAATATTTAAGAAACCATGGGTTAGTGATGAATTACAAATGAGGAAAAGATGGTACTAAGAATTCAAAGTCGAATAATTGTTCCAATTCCAAAGTAACGATATTGAGTGTATTATTGTTGTAAACCTAGTCAGATGAGGGTTGATTGTCCTAATCTTAAGGAAAGGGATGAGAAACATTATCAAAAGTTACATTCAAAGAATGTTGTTGCCTCAGTTGTAGAAGGAAACGGAGTTTTGGAGGAGTGTGTGGTTTCATTGAGTTTTTCGGAAACAGTTAATTTTTCTCAAAAAAACTAGCCGTTGAGTCATTTTTTGCTATAAAAATACCATTCTCAAACAAAAAAATTGTACAAAAACTCTCAAAATTTCTTCAAACTATCAACAAAAATGAAGAAACATGGTTAATCGCTACATTACCGAAGAAGATGTTTGCAATCGGTAGAGCGACTCTTACGGTCAGAAAGCATGACGAAGATCAAGGCATTAACATGATCGAAAGTAATGATTCACAAAGCAACCGTGTATTTATAGTCTTTGTGCCCATAGATCGATGGTAATAAAAATGAAATATCAATGAACCAAATAAGGGAAAGTTTTGAGGAGATTTACCTAGAAATGGAAGTTTTAAGGGGGAAATTGGAACAAGCGGAGGAGAAAAGTCGTGAAATGTTATTTTTCAGAGGAGTGAGTATGTGCCAAAGTTGCTCATCAAGTAAGTTTTCAATAATATAATAACTTATCTTGGTTTGTTTTTCCGAGAATCGTTGGCTCTTTCCTGATACCAAGCTATTCGTTGCAATGAATTTGATCATGAACAACGGAATTAGACCACGAAAGAGTTTCTTGAGCATTTCAATAAAGCTTGACTATATAAGCGTAATATTCTAAGTTTTTTTTTTCCATTTAGGTATAATGGTATGTAATGCGCTTAATTTTGTAATGGTAACATTATAAATTGATGACTGAAATTGAAAATTTTGATTTATAACAGCTAGGTAAACCAAGCGTATGTCATTCTAGAAATCACATGTAATGGCCAGAATAATCTGTCGTAACTAGGTATTTCCCCTCAGTCGTCCCATCAAATTCCAAGTCGTAAGGTCTACTAAAAAACAAAATTACGGCCAGGAATGGCTAAGAACCCACCATGATCAATGCTTATGGTTTGGTCATGGTCCATTATCTAAACCGTGAATTTAATAATTTTGGTTCTTCTTCGTTTAGGTCAAAACGGCTAGGTCCTTGATGGAGAAAACCTAGACGAGAAATACCTAAAATTTCAAAAACTCTTATTTCCTTCTAAAAATCAAACATAAAAAACAATACTCTAAAATGGATTTTCAATGATTGAATCAAAAAAGCATACATCTTTCGTAACATTGATAGATCCATAACATTTCAATTAAACACTTAATCTTATAGCGTAAAATCATGGGTAACATTTTCCAAGATTTTGTAGCAACCATCTTGCTCAAACTCTTGTCCATGGACTGCCTTATATCAGGCTCGATCCCTCAACCACTGAAAAAAATCAGTTATATTGGATAGTGTTATTTAAAACTATTTATAATGAAACAACTTATTAAAAACTTGCTCTTATAGCACCCGTCATAGTTTGACTGCATTCCTTTACGGCTTTCATTTCCTTTTTGAAAGCTTCACATTGTTCGAAGAGTTTCTCGAATATTTCATGAATAATTGCCAAAATTCTTCCATTTATGATTTCCATTTAGTGCAACAAAAATTATACATATACGATTCCAAAAAGATAACGATGTTTGATATATATATATATGTCGATGTCTAGATCTTCATCATGTTGCGTGACCATGACCCATGAACAAGATCTTCAAAATAAGGGTAGGGAGTCACTATGTATTTTTTTTAATGAGAAATAGATGAATATGAAAGCATAAAACTAGAATTTGAGTGAAGAAGAGACATAAATCCCTTTTATAGATTTTAATGACCTAACGACCATTTTTTGTTGTTGAAAAAACTAGACGTTTTAATTAGAGACTCAAACACATTGTTCCAAGTAAAATTAAATAAAATAATATATCGGTTTAGACTAGAGACATCAAAAACGACTTGATCTACGCACTTGATTCCTTAGCTGATCTCACCCATAACTAAGAGTTGCTACGACCAAAAGTCGAAGATTTGATAAATGTTGGGATTTTAATTGTGTACCGCAAGAGCACGATTGTCTATTGGACAGTATGCAAGTGCAGTTCGTTCCATAGGGACTAAATTTATGTTACTGTCAGTTTCTAATTAATAGTAAGCTAAAAACATTAAATAGTAAAATATCAACTAACGCTAATAAAATTTATAAACCAAAATGAATGAAACTAGGGTTTTAGGATTCCACCTGATTAATTAGGTAAAACACCCAAACAATCTTCAACAAATCCATTTTTATAACTCAAGACTATCGAGACCCAACCGATACATCTCGCAAGATATAACTTTTGAAACAAATAGTACAACTTTTGCTGTAACCCAAAACATTATAATCTCCCTCGCTTATAAAAGATCAACAACCTAAGGCTATTCAAAACAAATAAAGAACGAAGCTCATATAGAAGAGAGATTAATAAAACTATTATTGCTCAAAAGAATATTTTATTAAAAGATTACCTGAATATTGTACATAATAACCCGACTTCTTCCTCAACCCCAGTGGAGAAATTACTCCATTATTACAAAAGAAAATTAAACGAATGAATTAAAAAATCTATTATTTTGCTTAGACTCCGGACCTCTCTATTCCATCTGCTTCAACCAGTATTTATAGTTTCCAAAGGAAACCACTTTCCTTTATCATATCCATTACCACATCATCATCCAATAAAAGTATGCCACATGTCAAACAATATAAAAATCCTCCAATCAGAATGCGCCATGTGTCTGATACTGCAATTAGTATCTTAATTATTATTTTCAACCATAAAGAATAATATTCTTTCTCAAATCTTCAAATATTCCATTACTCCACATCATAAGGAAACATTTTCTTCATTAAACAAAATATCTTCAGATATCCTTATCATAATTAATATCTTCACATGGTTTCCACACTTCTACATACGCAGTGGAATTCTTACCACACTCCCATATCCCCTTAATTGGACTTAATAAAATGATTCTCCATGTAATTCCTTTCGGGCTTAGCACATTTAATCATAAATCATTTCATTTCCTCCATTTTTCCCGCATATTTCCGTGTTTAGTCCATCGAGCTTTATTTCCTTCAAAATACTTAAAACAAGTTTATTAGCGATAAAATGAATCATAGTTAATGTAATTATGGGTGAAAAAACATCGCACTTACGTGCTTATCAAATTCCCCCACACTTACATTTTTCTAGTCCTCGAGCAAAACAAAGAAATAAATATTCGCTAAACAGGTGGATAAAGAACTTATATTAAATAACGATACGAAGCCACTAAACAGTGGATAGAGATGTCTGCTAAACATCTAGACGGATCCACTAAACAGTGGATAGGGATGTCTGCTAAACAGCGAGACGGGTCTGCTAAACAGCGAGACCGAGATATGTCTGCTAAACATCTAGACAAAAAGACCCGCTAAACAGCTCGTGGTAATTCTTTTTCCTTTTTTTTAGATAAGAAAATACAATAGACACGCTCAACAGCTGGTCATAATAAGCAAGGAAATACCAGAAAGTTAACCACTCCCCCACACTTAAATCTAACATTGTCCTCAATGTTTCTAATAAAAGCACAATACCAAAAGTAAAGTAACACGATGCATCAATAAAGAGATTGGAAAGATAGTACATGGATGAAGCGTCCTTCCATGGGGAAAAAGAAATAAATAAAAACAAAAATAGAACCCAAAGTACAACAACAACAAGGTCCTCCATAGGGACTTTAATTTCACCATGTATGGATTGCCTCCCATAAAGCGCTAAGTTTAGTGTCTTCGGCCAGACGTTGGTAGAATTAGTCACCACATAAAATCATATAACAATAGTCGGAACCTATGTGGGTCATCAAAACTGAATAAAGCTACCGCAAATAAAAGGAATGCAAAGAAAATGAAAAAATAAAGCACACCCTTATCTAGTTTCCTTTTTAAGAAAATTACATCCAGCTGTGGTTCGGGCTCAGGTTCTATGACAGGGTCTGAATAAAATATTTTCATGGGCCAGGTTTCCTCATTAGTAGGATCCATAGGATCAGGTTCAAATAAGAACTTAAAAGCACATAATAGTAACCTGAATAATTGGGGATCCTCTAAGTCAATTAGATTTGACTCACACGGTTGACCACAATGATGGTCATTGTAAATGTGTCGACGATTCTAATTTCCTAAAATAATTAGGTTTAGTTCTAAAAACTATATAATGACACATTTTAGATTGAGATACTCCCACATTTGGTAAATAAAATTTTGGCGGGACAACAAAATGAATTATGGTATCATGGACCGCATTAACCACATCAACCAGAGGATGGGTTTTTATCAATTGAGTTTCTTTTTGGACATAACTAGGTTCAGGAAAACGTACATGAAGATAGTCTCTTAAGATGGTAGAGGCACATACCTCAATTCCCAAGCTAGGGACCTTCGTAGGAGTCAAGGGTAAACCACGGGGAGAATGATATTCACCCCCAAACTTAAAATTGTCAATATCCTTGGATAAACTAGTCACAATTTCCTTACTTTCTAAATTATCATATTTAGGAAAATGGTCTTTTATTTCTTCTAAGTTGTAATCATGTGGTTCTACATTTCTATAATCCTCAGAAAGGACTATTGTTTCTGAAACACTAGTCTCGGGATAAACTCTTTCCTCCAAATCATCCTCGGCTTCATAATCACAATGATATACTACACCATCTAAAACTATGGTGTCTCTAGTCAAATCCTCATCCTTTTGAATAGGTGAATAATTATCAACATTATAATCATAAGGTTCAATTGGTGTAACAATTTCCTCGTCATTATGACTACATATTTCAAATTCTTCATCGATACTACCCTCATCATCATAACAATACGAAGATGGTTGAACCTTATCTAATTGTCAATTAAGTTCATATAGAGCAATACTTAAAGCTGCAATTCTTTCCTTCGTATCTAAGTCATGTTTGAGTGACTCTTCATAAAATTGTTCCCTTAGTATGTCTCTCCTATTTAAATTTTCAACCAACTGCTTGAGTGAATTTTCTAAAGAAAGACTAGGATCATAAGAATTATTTTGTTGCAACTGTTTCATCAAATCTTCCAAAGACGGAGAACTTACATTTTTGTCATTATAATATTGCTCACTTACCCGTTCATATGACTGGTGGACGTGCGAATAATAATTGAGATCACCATGGTAAGAACCATAACCTTCAGAAGGTCGGTAGTGGTCCCAAGTACTATCCACACTTCGGTCATAGTACGAATATTGTCCATTTCGATACTCAGTCGAATAATCAGAATATTGGTCTTTATAATACCAACTCGACATTCTCTTTGCACATGCAAATGCAGGGTCGACTAAAATTGGTAGGCTCGGGTCACCTACAACAAAATATACCTACAGTCAAAGACTGATCACAGGTACAACGCCGAGGTTTGTGGAGTTTCGGATGATAACTCCCAGAGGGTTCACCGTACTAAACCACGAGTTTTCCTAAAATCGGTGCCGGAAGATGCAATAGACATGTGCACGTGCATTTTATTTTATTTAAATAAAAAAAATAAAAGGAAAGAATAAAAATATTTACCAAATTAAAAAGAATTCTAAACTAATTATGTACAAAGAGAATAAAATCTAAAAAATCGAAACAATTCCTAAAATAATTATTTACAAAAATAAAATAAAAATTTGGATACTTACCTGTTTAGTGCGCAAATTTTATTTTCATTTTAAATCTCCAATTGTACTGCACACCAAAAATAAAAAGATACCCAAGTAAAATCTAGAAAAAAAAATAATAAATAAATAAAAGGAAAGAACATCTAAACTATCCTAATATTTACAAATTTAAAAGAAACTAAAAATAAAAATTATCACCCCCGGCAGCGGCACCAAAAACTTGATAAATGATGGGATTTAAATTGTGTACTGCAAGAGCACGATTGTCTATTGGACAATATGCAAGTACAGTTCCTTCCGCGGGGACTAAATTTGTGTTATTGTCAATTTCTAATAAGCAGTAAGCTAAAAATATTAAATAGTAAAATATCAACTAACGCTAATAAAATTTATAAACAAAAATGAATGAAACTAGGGTTTTAGGATTCCACCTGATTAATTATGTAAAACACCCAAACAATCTTCAACAAATATCCATTTTTATAACTGAAGACTATCGAGACCTAACCGATACATCTCGGAACATATAACTTTTGAAACAAACAGTACAAATTTTGTTGTAACCCAAAACATTATAATCTCCTTCGCTTGTAAAAGATCAACAACCTAAGGTTATTCAAAAAAAATAAAGAACGAACCTCATATAGAAGAGAGATTAATAAAAAAATTATTGATCAAAATAATATTTTATTAAAAGATTACGTGAATATTGTACATAATATTTCGGCTTCTTCCTCAACCCCAGTGGAGAAATCACTCCATTATTACAAAAGAAAATTAAACGAATGAATTAAAAAATCTATTATTTTTCTCAGACTCCGGACCTCTCTATTCCATCTGCTTCAAATGAAACACGATGAAACCACTTTCCTTTATCATATCCACTACCACATCATCATCCAATAAAAGTATGGCACATGTCAAACAATATAAAAATCCTCCAATCAGAATGCGCCATGTGTCTAATACTGGAATCAATATCTTAATTATTATTTTCAACCATAAAGAATAATATTCTTTCCAAAATCTGCAAATATTCCATTACTCTACATCATAAGGAAATATTTTCTTCATTAAACAAAATATATTCATATATCCTTTATCATAATTAATATATTTCACATGGTTTCCACACTTCTACACACTCAGTGGAATTCTTACCACACTCCCATATCCATATAATTGGACTTAATAAAATGATTCTCCATGTAATTCCTTTCGGTCTTAGCCCATTTAATCATAAATCACTTCATTTCCTCAATTTTTCCCACAGATTTCCGTGTTTTAGACCATCGAGCTTTATTTCCTTCAAAATACTTAAAATAAGTTTATTAGCGATAAAATGAGTCATAGATAATGTAATTATGGGTGAAAAAGCGTCGCACTTATAGGTGCTTATCAATGAACCAATCTGTCTCACACGGAAAAGTCAATTGTATAGATAAATCTATCTCCCACAGATAAACCTATGAGTTTTCTTCTGTGTTTTGATAAATCACGGCGAACAAGAACCAATTGATACACCAGACTTATATCCCCGAAGAACATCCTAAAAATATCAATGACCTCACAACAATCTTATTTGTGTGGTAGCGAAACAAGATATTGTGGAATCACAAACGATGAGACGAAGATGTGCATGATTACTTTTTATCTTTCCTATCGGAGAATAAATCTCGAGTCAATCTTAGAGAATATAGTACTCAATACGATAGAAAATGCAAGATCAGATCACGCATGTAAAGCCCGTCCCAATTTCAAGGATATTTTTGACATTTTACTAGTAAGGGTAAAATAGTATTTTACCCTAGAATGATACTTTGGTAATTCGGTGCTTTATATGTTAATTGATGGTAACTAGCTTCTGTTCTTACCTAGTTAAATTACAAAAATAGTGGGCAGACATAAAACAAAAACGAAATAAAAATAAAAAATATGACACTTTGTTATCACTATTTAATTTAATATTATTGTGATCAGCTCATTTTAAATTAGTGTCTTAATATAGTATCGGTTAGGTAACATTACTGCTGACTTATTAGTCAAGGGTGCTATGATAGGACTAGGGAAGAATGATGTCAAGGGTTACGATTAGGTCTTTTTATGACACGTGAATATTCTAAGTGGGGTTTGGCTAAACATTTGTGGAAGGTTCCAATGGTAGGATAACTATTAAGGTGAAATGGGTTTTGAAAACTTCCTTAGTAGTTCGTTTGTTATTTGATCATCTTGTCGCATTTCATTTTCTGATTGGTTACTGCTCTTTTATTTCATTACGTGTCGAGTTGCTATTGGATTGTTGGCTTTTGTTAACAAATTTTGATTGAAGTGAAAACGGAATTTGCCATAATAGCTCGGTCAGGGATTCCCTTAGCTCTGACCTTCGCACGTGGAGTGTTTGGAAGGATGAAGGTTTTCTAGAATATTATATATAAGACCTAAATATTAACGGTGAGGGTTTCTGTTCTTGATATACCTAGGGAGACGAAAACCTAAAAAAAAAAAAAGAAAAAAAAAAGAAACTGAATAGGTCACCATCAGAGAACTTAAGTTGGCTTGTTACGGCGGTGATTAGTTCGTAGAATTGGAGCGGCCTTGATATTAGTCGATTATTGATCTCATTACTGTTCTTCCTAAGGATTATTGCTAGCGTTTGAGGTAGGCGCAACACAATCAAAAACCTTCTTTTTATTTAAGTTTCTTTTAATTAATTTTATTTTGTAAGTTTTGATTCATATATGAATGATAATCGATGTTGTGAGTATGATTATGTATGTTGGGCTGCGGTCCATAGATTGTGATTCTTAAAAACAACTTGATGGGATACGAGATATCCTTGGGAACGGTTTTGTTCCCTAAACCCACGTGGGGCTCCCTGGGGCGAGCGGATTTGATGTGATTGATTTGATTGTTCTTATGGATGTGGTGTTTCCATGTATTTGTGATGCTATTAACCATGCTAGTTGTTTTAAAAAGAATTGAAAATGTTTGATAAAATGTTTTGTTGCTTCTTTTCCTACTGGGTGTCACAACTCACGTCGTTTAATGACAAAAAATTCCAGATTTTATGGCACCACAAGGAGTAATGGCGGAAAAGCGTAGAGATCGGTTTTGGTGTTATTAGTTAGTAGTTTGCATAGGATTTATGATTGGATTGTAATAAAATATCATCAACTCTTTTAGATGATTTAATTAGTTATTTATTGGTTATTAAACTTTAGATATTATTGGGTTAACGTATAACCAAAGAAAATAATGCTTTGTTTAGACTACTCTATTTGATTGAATAATGGAAATTTCTGGATCATGAGTTTGACTGTCTATCATAATTATAGATAATATTTTTTGTTCATTTTTTTGTACATGTAAAACTCTCAATATGTACATATAAAAATTTTAGAATTTTCTGAGTTCCAGAAGTATTTTTTATCAATTGTTTTCACTGTACAAATCAGACGTTTTCTGTCAGATTCAGCTGTACTGAATTTTATCTATTTTTCAAATATTCTACGTTATGTTTTAGCTTTGTGTCTTCTGTAAACTCAAGATGGTTCTTTTATCTTTTCATCATGGTAGGTCAAAGCTAATTTGAAGTTGTGAATGAATTGATATGATTTTTGTAAAACGAACCATCACTGTTTACGTTTCTGCAGTACTGGTCAACTACTCGTTTGACTATGGTCAAAAGGTCTTTAAGATAAACTAAAAATTATAGAAATTTTATGATGGAAATATATAAGTTAGGATTCAGAATATATATTATAATAATTTATGGATTCGTATTTACGTCGAAATATTTTGAGTTACCTGGTCTGTTTCTGTTTTATGAATCTCTTAAAAACGTAACTTTTTGGATTAATCGGAACTTTTAACGGTGAAATTAATTTTTGATAAATTAATTTCTTTAGGGTTCATGTAAATTAAAAATCACGTCAATTAACGGTTAGATTTCCGAAAAGAATTTTTATGTATCCGCTGCAACAGAATTTCTGAATTAACATAAATAAAGATTAACAAAGAATTAGTCGTTTGGACTTGGGCCAAGTGTGGAAGTCAGGGCCTATTATTAAGGTAGCATCTTGGATTTTGGGTTTGGATTTGGGTTGAACCAGGCCCGAAATTTGGGGTTTACAGTTTGGTATCAGAGCTAGTCTGATCCTTTGGGCAGGCTAGTTTCTGAATAAGTCGGTACGTCTATATGCTTGAATGTGAAATTGTTCGTGTATCTGTTGATTGTTGTTGTTTGAATGCGTAATAGGTTACACTTCTTTTATAGATAATTCTCTCGGTGTTACTTATAATTTAATGTCCTTCAATCAGGACATGTCTCGTCGTACGAATGGTTTAGCCGCCCCACATGATGAGGGTTTCGGTGAGGTTGTTCGTGCTTTGAATGCTGTTGCTCAAGCGATGCAACAACAAGTGAATCTTAATCAGAATGCACCTCCTCCTCCTCCACCACCTAATCAACGAGCTTTGTTAGTTAGAAGGTTTAGTGAACAAAAGCCCGATTCCTTTAAAGGTAGTCCTGATCCACTGGTCGCTGAAGATTGGATAGATAAGATTGAGAAAATATTCACCCTATTAGGCGTGAATGACGAGGATAAGCTGGATCTTGCTGTTTTTAAGCTTGAGGGTGAGGCCACTCGCTGGTGGGACTTGACTCGTCGTTCTAGGAATGACGGTCTGTTTACCTGGGTAGAATTTCGACTCGCCTTCCTAAATAAGTACTTTCCACAAACTGCACGAAACCAACGCATGATCGAGTTTATGCAGTTGACTCAGAGAAATATGACCGTAGCACAGTACCAAGCCAAGTTTGAAGAACTTTCTCGTTTTGCTATTCATCTGGTGGAGAATGAAGAGCTGAAGGCTTTTAAGTTTCAGGAGGGACTTAGACCTTCAATTAAGGGTAGGTTGTCTATTTTGAAGATTACCTCTTATAATGAGATAGTGGAAAGAGCGATGATTGCTGAGAGAGACATTGAGGAGGCAAATCGAATTAGAGAACGTCACAATGGGGATAAGAACAAGAATAAAAATAACAACCACCCATACCAGAAGAAAGGAAATGGACCGAATATGGAGCTTCCTGCACCTTCGTGTTATCATTGCAAGCAACCTGGACATTTTAAGAGGAACTGTCCTGCACTTATTTCTCAGAGGAACCAACAACCCTTTATACCTCAGAACCAACGTCAAGGTTATCAGCAGAACCGTCCTCAGAACAATCCACCACAATACCAAGCTCGACAGCCCCCTCAGCAACCTAAGGCGTTCAACATTGCACATGTTGGTCAGGATCCGGATAACTCAGTTGTTGAAGGTACATTCTTAGTTTACAATTCTTGGGCTAAGATATTGTTTGATACTGGTGCTACTCATTCGTTTATTGCTTCTTCGTTTGTTTTTGTCATTGGGTTTGAAAACTGAATTACTTGATGGGTACTTAGGCGTAGCTAGTGCGATAGGCAGTAGTGCACGTATTGACCGCGTGGCACGAATGTGTGTAGTACGTATAGCTAAGCATGAGTTTTTGATTGACCTTTTTGTGATGAATATGTCTGGTTATGATGTAATCCTGGGTATGGATTGGTTATCTGCTCATCATGCTGTTTTTGATTGTTTTCAAAAACGTGTGACTCTTCACTCGGACGAAGGGTCAGTTGTCCACTTTACCGGACTCGTAGTTTTGCGTCTCCCCTTATCTTGTCGGAAAGACATTTCCGACAGACTCATTCTAGAGGTTTTCTTTATCACTTAGAGATGATAGGAGATGAGCAACAAGATTCTGTCTCTACTATGGGTATTCCAGTGGTAGAGGAGTTTGAAGATGTTTTCCCTGAGGAATTACCAGGTTTACCCCCAAGAAGAGAAATGGACTTCACTATTGAAGTTCAACCTGGTACTTCGCCAATTTCGATGGCTCCTTATCGAATGGCACCTATGGAGTTAAAAGAACTAGATAAGCAACTACTCGAGTTGGAAGCTAAGGGTTTTATTCGAGGTAGTACGTCACCTTGGGGTGCACCAGTCCTTTTTGTGAAGAAGAAGGATAACTCGCTGAGATTGTGCATCGATTATAGAAAACTCAACGAAGTTACAGTGAAAAATAAGTATCCCTTACCTAGGATCGAGGATTTGTTTGATCAGTTGAAGGATTCTCAGTTTTTCTCAAAAATTGATATGCGATCAGCTTATCATCAACTCCGAATCAAGGAAGAAGATATTCCAAAAACCGCTTTCCGAACTCGATTTGGACATTTCGAGTTTGTGGTGATGCCATTTGGACTTACAAATGCTCCAGCGGCATTCATGGATCTTATGCATCGAATTTTTCGACCGTACTTAGATAAATTTGTAGTGGTATTTGTAGATGACATTCTTATCTATTCACGGTCACGAGAAGAGCACGAGGAACACTTGAGATTAACATTGCAGTTGTTGAGATCTCATCAGTTATACGCTAAGTTGAGTAAATGCGACTTCTGGCTTTCTGAAGTTCAGTTTTTGGGACACGTGGTATGTAGAGAAGGAATCAAAGTGGACCCAGCTAAGGTTGAAGCGGTTACCAAATGGGAAAGGCCAAAGAACGTGTTTGAGATTCGTAGCTTTCTAGGCTTAGCGGGTTACTATAGACGATTCATTCAGGACTTCTCAAGTATTGCTTCACCACTGACGAAGTTGACTCGAAAGGATTCCAAGTTCGAGTGGAATAATGATTGTGAGAAGGCTTTCTCCATGCTCAAGGAGAAATTAACTACTGCACCAGTTTTGACAACACCGGTAAGCGGAATTGGTTATGTGATATTTTCCGATGCATCGTTGAAGGGTTTAGGATGTGTTCTTATGCAAGAAGGAAAGTGGTAGCTTATGCCTCAAAACAACTAAAGACACATGAGTTGAATTACACAACTCATGACCTCGAGTTAGCAGCTATTGTGTTCGCTCTGAAGTTGTGGAGACATTATCTGTATGGTGAGAAGATAGACATATTTTGTGACCATAAGAGCTTGCAGTATATTTTTACTCAACGAGATTTGAACCTGAGACAGAGGCGTTGGGTGGAATTTCTTAAGGATTACACGTATACTTTCCATTATCACCCAGGAAAGGCAAATGTGGTAGCAGATGCTCTTAGCCGAAAATCGAGGGCCAATGTAGCAAGTATGACTCTTCATACTTGGGATTTGTGCAGACTTATGGAGGAAGGTGACTTGGGCCCTGACGAGATGATTTACAATACTATAGTTGTTCCAGAGTTACAACAACGGATTGTAGAATCTCAACAGACTGATAGGGAGATGATTTCGATTCGTGCTCAAATGGAGAAAGGAGAAACTCCAGAAGGTTGGACTCAAACTGATGGTGTATTTCGTTTTATGGGAAAACTTTGTGTGCCAATGAAATTGAGGATGGAGGTACTAGAACAGGCTCACAATTCTAAATTTAGTGTTCATCCGGGAGGATCAAAGATGTACCATGACATGAAAAGGCAATATTGGTGGAAAGGTATGAAGAAAGATGTTGCCTTGTATGTGTCGAGATGTCTCACTTGCCAACAAGTGAAGATGATCATCGGAAACCAGGAGGGTTACTTCAACCATTGCCCATCTCAGAATGGAAATGGGAACACATCACTATGGATTTTATCATGGGATTACCCGAACTGCATATGGTAAGGATACTATATGGGTTATTGTTGATAGACTTACCAAGTCGGCACACTTTTTAGCAATCAAGAAGACTGATACGTTAGCCACGTTAAGTCAGAGGTATATCCACGAGATAATAAGGTTGCACGGTACACCGGTGTCAATTGTATCTGACAGAGATCCTCGTTTTACTTCTCAGTTTTGGCAGAGTTTACAGAAGGCGTTAGGTACACGTGTTTCGCTTAGTACTGCCTTTCATCCCCAGACCGACGGGCAGTCTGAACGGGTAATTCAGATTGTAGAGGATATGTTAAGAGCTTGTGCCTTGGATTTCAAGGGAAGTTGGAGTGAGAACTTGCCATTAGTAGAGTTTTCTTATAACAATAGTCATCAGGCTAGCATCGGTATGGCACCTTTTGAAGCATTGTATGGACGACCTTGTAGATCACCAGTGTGTTGGACCGAGATCGGCGAACGTAACATTTTTGGACCGGATTTGGTACGAGAGACGACTGAGAAGGTTCAGTTAATCCGACGGAGGCTAATGACAGCTCAGAGTCGTCAGAAGAGTTATGCAGACAAGAGACGTCGACCTCTAGAGTTTACCGAGGGTGACTTGGTGTTGCTCAAAGTGAGCCCGAAGAGAGGTATTAAGCGTTTTGGCAAGAAAGGAAAGTTATCACCACGTTACATTGGGCCTTTTCAAATTATTCGACGTGTGGGTGCAGCTGCTTATCAGTTGGAGTTACCTCAGCGAATTGGGCACGTTCATGACACTTTCCACGTGTCAATGTTGCGGAAATACGAGAGAGATCCGTCTTATGTTATTGATCCTTCACATATTATTGCCTGGGAAGATTTGGAGATTCAAGAGGATGCTACGTACGTGGAGAGACCGGTTCGAATTTTGGATTTTAAGGAGCATGTGCTTCGCACTAAGACCATCCCTATGGTTAAGGTGCAGTGGCAACGCCGCCAGGTTGAGGAAGCGACATGGGAATTAGAGCCCGAAATGCGGAGCAAATATCCTGAACTTTTCTAAGGTAACCTCTAAATTTCGTGACGAAATTTCTTTTAAGGGGGATAGAGCTGTAAAGCCCGTCCCAATTTCAAGGATATTTTTGACATTTTACTAGTAAGGGTAAAATAGTATTTTACCCTAGAATGATACTTTGGTAATTCGGTGCTTTATATGTTAATTGATGGTAACTAGCTTCTGTTCTTACCTAGTTAAATTACAAAAATAGTGGGCAGACATAAAACAAAAACGAAATAAAAATAAAAAATATGACACTTTGTTATCACTATTTAATTTAATATTATTGTGATCAGCTCATTTTAAATTAGTGTCTTAATATAGTATCGGTTAGGTAACATTACTGCTGACTTATTAGTCAAGGGTGCTATGATAGGACTAGGGAAGAATGATGTCAAGGGTTACGATTAGGTCTTTTTATGACACGTGAATATTCTAAGTGGGGTTTGGCTAAACATTTGTGGAAGGTTCCAATGGTAGGATAACTATTAAGGTGAAATGGGTTTTGAAAACTTCCTTAGTAGTTCGTTTGTTATTTGATCATCTTGTCGCATTTCATTTTCTGATTGGTTACTGCTCTTTTATTTCATTACGTGTCGAGTTGCTATTGGATTGTTGGCTTTTGTTAACAAATTTTGATTGAAGTGAAAACGGAATTTGCCATAATAGCTCGGTCAGGGATTCCCTTAGCTCTGACCTTCGCACGTGGAGTGTTTGGAAGGATGAAGGTTTTCTAGAATATTATATATAAGACCTAAATATTAACGGTGAGGGTTTCTGTTCTTGATATACCTAGGGAGACGAAAACCTAAAAAAAAAAAAAGAAAAAAAAAAGAAACTGAATAGGTCACCATCAGAGAACTTAAGTTGGCTTGTTACGGCGGTGATTAGTTCGTAGAATTGGAGCGGCCTTGATATTAGTCGATTATTGATCTCATTACTGTTCTTCCTAAGGATTATTGCTAGCGTTTGAGGTAGGCGCAACACAATCAAAAACCTTCTTTTTATTTAAGTTTCTTTTAATTAATTTTATTTTGTAAGTTTTGATTCATATATGAATGATAATCGATGTTGTGAGTATGATTATGTATGTTGGGCTGCGGTCCATAGATTGTGATTCTTAAAAACAACTTTGATGGGATACGAGATATCCTTGGGAATGGTTTTGTTCCCTAAACCCACGTGGGGCTCCCTGGGGCGAGCGGATTTGATTGTTCTTATGGATGTGGTGTTTCCATGTGGTTGTGATGCTAATAATCATGTTAGTTGTTTTAAAAAGAATTGAAAATGTTTGATAAAATATTTTGTTGCTTCTTTTCCTACTGGGTGTCACAACTCACGTCGTTTAATGACAAAAAATTCCAGATTTTATGGCACCACAAGGAGCTAATGGCGGAAAAGCGTAGAGATCGGTTTTGGTGTTATTAGTAGTAGTTTGCATAGGATTTATGATTGAGAATTGTAATAAAATATCATCAACTCTTTTAGATGATTTAATTAGTTATTTATTGGTTATTAAAACTTTAGATATTATTGGGTTAACGTATAACCAATGAAAATAATGTTTTGTTTAGACTACTCTATTTGATTGAATAATGGAAATTTCTGGATCAGATCTGTTTGACTGTCCATAATAATTAGTAGATAATATTTTTTTTGTTTCATTTTTTTGTCGTATATGTAAAACTCTTTAAATATGCACATATAAAAATTTTAGAATTTTCTGAGTTCCAGAAGTATTTTTTTATCAGTTGTTTTCACTGTACAAAACTCAGACGTTTTCTGTCAGATTCAGCTGTACTGAATTTTATCTATTTTTCAAAATATTCTACGTTATGTTTTAGACTTTCGTGTCTTCTGTAAACTTGAAGATGGTTCTTTTATCTTTTCATCGTGGTAGGTCAAAGCTAATTTGACGTTGTGAATGAATTGATATGATTTTTGTAAAACGAACCATCACTGTTTTACGTTTCTGCAGTACAGGTCAACTACTCGTTTGACTATGGTCAAAAGGTCTTTAAGATAAACTAAAAATTATAGAAATTTTATGATTGGAAATATGATAAGTTAGGATTCAGAATATATAATTATAACAATTTATGGATTCGTATTTACGTCCGAAATATTCCTTGAATTACCTGGTGTCTGTTTCTATTTTATGACTCCTCCTTAAAAACGTAACTCTTTTGGATTAAATACGGAACTTTTAACGGTGAAATTAATTTTTAGGATAAATTACATTTCTTTAGGGTTTATGTAAATTAAAAATCACGTCAATCTAACGGTTAGATTTTCTTAAAAGAATTTTTATTTGTCCGCTGCAACAGAATTTCTGAATTGAACATAAATAAAGATTAGACAAAGAATTAGTTGTTTGGACTTGGGCCAAGTGTGGAAGTTAGGGTCAGTTATTAAAGGTAGCATCTTGGATTTTGGGTTTGGATTTGGGTTTGGAACCCAGGCCCAAAATTCGGGGTGTTACAACGCAACTGCAGAGAAAATAGTTGGGTTTGGCTTCACAATCCCAATGAAGTCTTTAAGTCGTTAACCTACAGGGTTTCGTGAAAAATCTAATTAGTTAAAGAAGAATTCATTCTAGTCGCAACTAGTATCACACAGGAGGTGTGGAGATTAGGTTTTCCAGTTGTTAGAGTTCTCCTTTATATAGTCTTCAAATCAGGGTTTTCAATAATGTTACCTTGGTAACAAAACATTTAATATTCATCGTTAGATGAAAACCTGATTCGACCCAAGCTAATATATTTCAACCGTTAGATCGAATTTAGATTGTTACACACAAATAAAATGTACCTTCATTTAGATATGAACAACCGGAACTAAATGTGTACACCTTGTTGGCTCAACCTCTCATGCATCTTAACCATAACTAGTTCAAATGACTCAAATGAAACTAGTTCTAAAGTTGTTCAGTTGTTTATATTCTTTTAGAAATATATAATACACAATTGAAGAAAAATCGATTTTGATTCACTCGAATCAAGTCATGAACAATATATCCACGCGCGGTTTTCAAAAGATTGCATTCCTTATTATATAAATGTATTAGTTCATGAACAAACCGATTTTAGAACATCATCCACTTAGGTATGCATACGGGTACACGCACGTACCTAAGTAATCAGACTAAGTTTGGGTTTCGCCAGTACGCGTATTGGTACGCATACCATCCAAACTCAGCATAAAATTCCGGACGTGAACCTTACGCCAGTACGCGTACCGGTATGCAAACCAGGTCCGGACTTCACAAACCAACTAGTACGCATACGCGCGGGTATGCATACCATGGTTCTCGGACATGGATTACATATATGAAAGTACGCATACTATGCTTAAATCCAATTGTTCTAAACTCTCATTTCAACCATTGAAACAGTCTTGGAAGACGGGAATAGCTGTATCACACAAACTATTAGCTTCAAAGCAATTTTCAAGTGATTGAATGATCAATACGAAACATTCCGAGTCTACATCAAATGACAGTCTCACATAAATCATGTAAGATGTTACCATGCGATTTTCACATGATCATATTTTGACTTTCGTCAAGAATATAAAATGAACTTGGTTAAAGCAAAAACTTACCAACACATATTTCGTGAAATATGTAAGCGAGTTAAATTCAGCTCGAAATATCAAATGTACATATTCCATATAGCTATACGACTTTTGTCTCAAATAGGACATATATAGAATAGATAGACTTTTGAGTGATATGTGAGTTCAAGTCTCCGCATACCTTTTGTTGATGAAGTTCCACAAGCTCCACTTATTAGTTCTTCGTCTTCAATCGATGAACGTCGTGAAGTCTAATACTCAACTACACTTTCTATCGTAATCCGAGACTTAGCTATAAGTAGACTAGAAATCAAGACTTATAGTTTTGACAACTAAACTTGACAATACAAGCTTGAGATAACAACGCTTGCGAGTTTGACGGAGCAGTGCTCTAACAGTTACGACGACTTGGAGTTCTTAAATTGCAACTGTAAGTACCATTTATAGCTTGGAGTCGTAACTGGTTAAAAATAACCCAAAATTTTTTCGCGATTTTTAACGGATTTGAATTAATTAAAACTGCTAATGGGGGTTGATTACAAGAATTTCCAAGTAATTTTTAGGATAAATTTCATCATTTTCTTCAAAAACAATCAAAAAAGTTCATTAAAAGTCCTCACTTTCCTTTTCTAAATCAGGAAAAAAAAGGAAAACAAGTTTTAAAAAATAAACCATTTGATTAATCCCGATCCCTTCACGAATTATAATTAGGTTAATAAGACATCAGAATTAACACAACTGAGAATATATTAGGCATTTAATAAAAATAATAAAAGAGGTTATTGAGTTTACTATTTGATGACCCAGTCAATCGCCTCTTGTGTAACCCTACACCCAGTTATGAATGAACCCAATGTCAGAAACGAATTGCACAAATTAATTCCGGTTCTAGTTAAGAACATGAATACCTTCTATTCATTGGTTCGATCGAGCGAAACGAGGGAGGACCTTTATATGTCTACTTTTTTGTAAAATCTAAGTCATCAATTGACGCAAAAAGATTTGAAATGGTTATGGCCGAAAAACCAAAAATGTCCCTCCATTTTAGTCCAATTACTATAACTTGTGCATCCTATTTTTTCAGGGGTATAATTGGAAAGCAAACTTTAATATAACATATCTAAAAATACGTGCCTTAGAATTTTACAAATTTTATCTCGTTGGAAAGGTTATAAAAAACTATACGCAACAAGTACAAACAACAATATCAAATTTAGAGTTTTTACAAATATTTCGGAGGAATTTATCATTTTAGGCTCAATTTTAGAAAAATAAATATATATTCATTATGGAAACCACCACAAAGGATACATAATACTTTATGTAGCAAAATTTTGGTTTATGCGTCAACAAATTTTCAGTTGCAACTAATAAAACGATATACTACCTCCGTTTCAAGAAAAATGATACTCCATCCGTTCCGATTTACTTGACGTTGTAGAATTTTCACAGATATTAAGAAATATTAGAGAGAGTAAAATCTTTCCAATAATACCCATATTAATTCCTACTTAAAAAGTTAAATAACCTGGTTTTGTGTTTCTAAAATACGGGGAAAGTTATCAGTCCCATGGTTATGTACTTGGGATATACAAGATTGAGTATATATCCTCAATGGGGTATATTCAAAAATTATAGAGTAATTGTTTTTGTGTTGATTACCATGAGAATTAATTCTCTGGTGTGATTCCAAAGCAGGGGTAGATTATCATTTAATTTGAAACACAAAAAAAACCCTAAAAAAGCAAGTAAAATGGAACGGAGAGAGTACTTTCATTTTAAGCACAATTTTAGAAAATTGAATGCATATCCATTATGCAAACCACCATAAAGGATGCATAACACATCATGCAACCATATTTTGGTTTATGGATCGACTAATTTTACGTTTCAGAAAAAGTGATACTTTCACATCCCGTTTCGGAAAAAGTGATACTTTCGTTTTGTTTCGGGAAAAGTAAAATTTTCGCTCCGTTCCGGAAAAAATGATACTTTCACGTCATTTCAGAATATGTATTCCTTTGAAAGGATAGGTTTATATGTGTTTGATTTTGTTTTTCTTGGTGCTACTGTACTAGGCTTGCAGAGTTGTATTGTGCCAGACGATAGTTCTCGGAACTTTCCACAGATGACAGCATTAAGATCAGGCCACCCTGGCCCCTGTTGAGATGGGGGATATGTTCTCTGGAAATTAACTGTTAAACTACATACTAAACACACTATTGTTAGAGTATATGAGGTTGTACTTAAAGCTTTCCCAGGTCTGCCTGACGAACCTGTTCATTAAAACGCGAAGAAGGCTTTTGTCAAAGCTGTCCACAAAGAGGACAACTAGGATTTATGTTTGGTAATATGCCCCGAGTACGCTTTCATACGAATGTTTGTATTCTAGGTATTAGTATGAATTTTGGAATACACCCCTGTTCTGTTTCCATTGTTCCCTTTGCTAATCAAATTGGTGTTTGTACTCTCCACATTTATCTTTCATTGTGCCCTTTGCTAATCATTTTGGTGTCCGTTCTCTGTTAAGCTCCAATGTGTTCTGTAAATCGTTTAAATTATATGGGCCTATCTTTTTGTAAGCAGTAGTACTATTTAAAAGAACTCTTTAAGTATGCAATGTATAAACGTGTAATGTGTGTGGGTCACGCACTCGATGGTCATGATCCATGGCTTTCTTTTAAACGTCTTTTTTCCCCGCATTCAGTTGTCTGAGTGGTTTTATTTGATTTTTGTTAAAGGAAGAGCAAAATGAAATCCGAAAAGAGCAAAAACTGTGATCGACTCGCTAACTCATACCTAGTCAATGTAAGTCAGTCAAAACTACCCTTACTAAGTACACAAACCGCTCAAAACTCGAGTCATTTTCTAGGCAACGCCACCACCATCTTCTCCATTGCCGGCGATAAAACCAAAAATTATTTTATGAGTTTCTTTAGGAAAGATCTGTCGCCATCATTGACATTTGTATATACATATACAGAGAATGGCCTTTCCCCACATCTAAGAAAATTTTCCTCTTTCAATTGTGCAGTACTCAATTTGGCTCCGTCTTTTCAAAATGAAAACTTAGATCAGAAAGAAAGATATGATGAAACTTTAAGAAATCAATAAAAATTGCTAGAAAATTAAGAAATATCAAGTAAAATTGATAATGACCACGATTATCAAAAGCTTTGAATCTTGAAGATTTCCATCTGCTCAATTAGTTGTTCGTCGGTTTAGAATTTGCACGAAGTTGCATTTTTACGGTTAGGGTTTTTCTTCTCATCATTTGTTGTGACTCAGTAGATTTAATTAGGTATACATCTGATTGGTTTGTTGTTTGTTCAACATATTTGTTTACACTTACGAATCTGTTTTGTTTGTAAACCTATATTGTCAATCACTGTAAAACTATACATATGTTTCATTGTTTGCTATTATTAGTGGGATTTTCATTTTGTCACTCCTTCAAAAACGATGGCGATTTAACTGCTATTATTTTTTTATCATTCAAGAACATTAAGTAGTCATTAGCACAATTTTTTCTGCTTTCTTTTACGGTCCTCTGGGGTTGAAAAGATGGTTGCTGAGTTGCTTCAAAAATGGGTGTGAGTTTTTGTGTGGTCAACTGATACATTTCGCAAGGATAATTTTGTCTAACTTAAGAAAATATATTGAATAGGTTCGAGTCAGCCAGTCGACCATGATTTTCGCTCTCCTTGGATCCATTTTTGCTCTCTCTCTAATAAAAATCTTTTATTTTGAGTCGGTGAGTGAAAATTCGTATTCTTTTGTTGGTCTCAGGTTCTACTGTGTCCTGTGATTGCTTCACCTACACATTACATTTTTCGAATTGTGCGCGATGGAATTACGTTTTTCAAAATGCGCGCGATGGGATTACGTTTTAGCTTGCACACAAGTTGAAATGCGACCGTTGATGGTGATTAAGGTCAGTGATTTTTTTTTTTTAATCTATATAGTTGAATTGGTATATTATAACATTGAATGAGGTAGTTGTGGCTTAGGAGAGGCTGACTAAACAGATTTGTGTTTTGATTTTGTAGTTCCTGCGCAGAGTCGAAGATGTCTTTAAATGAGTATCTTGGCGGCTTGAATAAAGACTTGATCAAGGATAACTTTGTGCTAGTGTATGAGGTAGATTATCTTATGTTCTGCTTTCCTTCTCGTTTGATGATTACAAATTAGTAATTACAATTTTCGGCCTGACTTGTAGTTTTTGAATGAGATGATAGAGCACGGCTGCCATCTCACTACTGAACCAAACATCTTAAGGGATATGATAGGACCACCAGATCTTATTAGCAAGGTTATGAGGGATGTATCTGATAATAGTTACAAAATCTTGCTAGCAAGGTCCAATATGAAGTCAACTCCTTCCTCTAAGGTCTCCCTGATTTGACTATGTCCTTCACGAACCCTTCAGTTCTAAATGATGTGAGATTCCATCCCTGTGTTCGATGTAGATCATGAGTTACAGGTATGTGCAACTGTTTAAGCTTAAACAAGTTCAAGAACTCAAAAAAGGTTCCTAAATAGAAAGGTTTGGGTGGGTAGAATCGAACTTGTCTTTTGATTATTGAGATCTTATCTCATTGGCTCGGCGAATTTTCTGATTTCTTCTTCATCAGTCCAGTTCAAGTTCAGTTTTCTTGATTGATTTTTTAAGTTCACATTACTTGATTAATTTGTTAGATTTTTGATTGAATTTACTTTTGATTTGTTTTTATTTTTGAATGAATTTACTTGATTGAATTTTTTAATTTGTTCAAGCTCAGTTTTCTTGGCTGATCTTTTTGATTTTTAATTGAATTCACTTGATTTGGTTGAATTTACTTGATTAATTTTTTTGACCTGTTCAAATTCAGTTTTCTTGGTTGATTTTTTTTTTTTGATTGAATTTTATTGTTAAAATCTCTGTTAGGTACCAACCATAACTCAGTCGATCTACGAATTTGTATGCTAAAAATCCCCAAATTTTGACCCAATTCTGCGGATATGAGGTTTTTCCAGTTGCAGTGAAATTATAATAATATCTTTGATTCTTGCGGCTCTGTATTTAGTGATTCTAGTATTAAAATTTTCATTTTGTGGTAGGGATTAGAATAATAAATTGTTTTATGTTTATAATTGAGATTCAAGTCATTCAAGAAGCTTGTGATTTTTTCTACATACTGTCTATATTTAGGGCTTAAACTATTAAATCTTTTGGGTGGTAAATTTTTTCGAGTAAAGGAATTTTTTTATATGCCAATTCTAGAGCTTAACTACTTGCTATTGAATACACTTTGTTGGCCATTCCCAAATATTTGTATTAATCTGGTGATTTATGTATCCTAATCCAACCATTATTTTCATTTTTGCAACATGGTTCTGAGGCTTCTTTTTTTTCCCTGCAAGGTGTAGATACAAAATACCGCACAAATATTAAGAGTGCAAAAGATCGATTATAAGTCAAGCGAAGCTTATCGCATTTAGCATTTAGAATGACGCATCAAGTGACGTAAGAAGAATCATGTGGAAAGTGTGACGATTGTGCGAGATTGAAGAATGTATGCGAAGGAAGTCAATGTAACCGTGCGATAACAACACACGACAGATCCGAAAAGAAAGGTTGTCTTATCTGTCATCCACTATGTAAAACCCCTATATAAGGAGATCGGGCGACCTTGTAAAGGGGGAGTTCTTTTTAAGAGTTTAGGCTTGAGATTTTAGAGAGAGAAATATATAGTTTGTTCTCCAAGTTAAAACTCATCTGAATTCTTGTAATCAAACCAGAGATTTTATGAATGAATGCAGGAAGATTAAGATGATCACTTGAATTAATCGTAGATTTCTTTGAGGGTGTAGTTGCATGATTTCTTGCAACTACATTTTGGCGCTAGAAACAACTTGGATTGATATATCCGGGTGATGAAAGTTTAGAAATATCTACCTAAAAATCTCAGAAATTTTATCTTCATTGTTCAAATCTTAAGTAAATTGAAGTGTGAAAACAAAATGGAAAGACAATATTCTGTAACAGAACAAACAACCACAGTTAGAAGAAGTAGGAGAATCGCTGGTAGAAGGAGTGAAATTGCAGAGTCATCCAGAATAGGAACTACAAAAAATCAAGAGCAACAGATCCATCATCAGATTCAACGAGAAAATGTACTTCAAGAGAATCAAATCCACCATCAGATTCAGCAGGAACATGAACATCAAGAAAATCCAGTTCATTACCAGATTCAAAGAGAGCGTGTACCACAAGATAATAAAACTCGTCATCCGATGCAGCAAAAGCCTGTACAAGATAATACTATTGATTACGATATAGGGAGTATTCATACTTCACAAACAGATTAAACGGAAGAGGAGGAACGAAGGAATGGAAATGAGGGACTTATAGAAGGAAATGATGGAGATATGGAACTAAATGAACTTTGACAGAGACTGCTTGTAGAAAGAAGGCGAGGGGATGAAGAGCGTGCGAGTTTGATTCGTCAAAATAATGTGTTAAGAGAATAAAATATAAGACTACATGAGAAGAGATCAACAAGTACGACTCGATCAAGGTCAAGATCAAGTAGAAGTACATCAAGACGTAGTCAATATACTTGAAGAGATCTCAGGAAAGAACTAGCATTGGATAATATTGCAGATAACATTCGAGAAGATGATGATCTAAAAGATCGGCGCGATGCATATCGCGCTGAGCAACCACCCATAGATGATCGTTATGAGAAACATAGTGAAGGTCATCGTATGGTGAGACGTGAGCAACAAGGTGAACGATATCAAGATGAAAACATTGATCCAGACCAAGGAAGAACGATATTATAGGGCAGAAAAAAATTAAGAGATCAACGTGAACGCGAAGCCGAGGTTGTAATATATGAGACGGAACAGAACCACGCACATGATGCACGAGAAAGACGCAGGAGGAGAAGACAAGAAATTGAAGAACAAGAATTCCAAGATGCTATACGCGGAAACAACCATGATAATCGAATGAGAAGACGCGACTATGATCGCAAACTTCACAACCAAACTGTAGAGGGTGAGCGTGAACATAGAACAACCAGACTGCAAGAAGGAGCGATGATAAGGGAGCATCACAATCACATATAAAAATGAAAGAGTAAAGCGGAGACGACAAAGAGATAATGAAGAAGAAAGAGAAATTCCCTTCATGGAGGCTATACGACAAAACAGGCATGAAAACAGAATAATCCAAGCAAGGTTGAAGAGGCCAATGGAACAAGACCAGGTGGAAAATGAACAAATTTTAAGGGAATTAGCGGAAATGAGAGAAATGATGACCACAAGAAGAGAGGGTGGTAGGAGACAATTAGACGAAGCTATTGAAGAAGCTGGGAAAACACCTTTTGAAAGGCACATCTAGACGACAGGGATACCTCCTAAATGCAATTTATCAACATTCACTAATGTCTTCGATGGAACAACATGTACGATACAACACATAAAAGCTTATGTGCGATCTTTATTACAATGGGGAGATTATGATGTAGTTCTTTGCAAATATTTTCCGGCCAGTTTGTCGGGAGAAGCTTTGAAGTTGTTTGAAGGATTACCTACTAGAACGATCAAATCATTCAATCATTTACAGTCAATATTTTTAGGAGCATATATCAGCAATAATGTGTTAAGACCAGGCATATAACAAGTCTTTGGTATGTGAAAGAGAGTAAATGAAGACCTGCGAAGTTTAACAACAAGATGGAGAACTATGTGTAGTGACATGGCAGGGCGAGTGGATGAACGAAATCTTATATTAGAATTCATCAATGCACTCTTCGCAACAGATATATTGTACATTCAAATTTTCAATATCAAAGATACCATATCAATGATAGAGTTACGCGAGTACCAAGAAGAATACATCGCACTAGAGAAAAAACAGAGAGAAATAGAGTCTTATCATGTGGAAAATACTAGCACAAAATTTGGGAATGCGAATTTACTTCCTAGAATCACAAATGCAATCGCAATCACATCTCAAGGGAGGCAAGCAGAAGACACAAATGAAGTCCAACAAAAACTAGTAGCAATGGGTAGTGCAGATAAAGAAGAATGGGAACGAGAAAAACAATTCAATAATCGTGGAAGATATAATTAGATTAAAATACTTGATAGCCAACCAAAAGGATATGGAGGACAAAAGCAATATTGTAATCCTGGTCGAAAAAGTAATAGAATAGTTTGGTATCCTGTAAAGATGCCACGACTAAATGCCACAATAGAAAGAATATGTGAAGCTATAATTTTGATGGAAGAAATACCATCACCACCAAATGCGGGAAATGAACCACCACCAGGAAGGAGAAGTAGGTATTTTTGTGTTTACCATCAATTTCATGGTCACACAATAAACAATTGCATGGATATAAAGAAGATCATACTACGAATGATAAATCAAGGAAAGTTGAATCATTTTTTTGTGCAGCAACCACAAAATTTACCGCCACCACCTCCAGAAGATCGCACGCAAGGCACGAAAACAAGAAAAAATACATATTTGATTGAGGTGGCTGCGAAGGCAAAGAATCTCTACTGTAATTCTATAATCCATTCGTACAAGAATATAGAAGACTTCCATGATAATATCTTGAGTAGAGTTTACGCAAGGGATAATGATGGGAGAGAGGTATTGAATCTTGCGAAGGTAAAGCCCCTAAATGATTGGCAGAAACAATCTATTTTACTTAACGCAGAAGAAATACCTGGGGGTGAAGAACCACATGAGATTCCACTAGCGGTGAATTTAGAAATTAATCCAAGAACAACAGTTGATGAAGATGAAGAGGCATATGCAGATACATGGGCTATCAACAGAATACTTATAGATACTGGAAGTTCGGTGAATATATTATTTTACCACACTTACAAAACCATGGGCGGCCGAGATGAGGAACTCATTCCTTCTACATATAAAATTTATGGTTTTAATAGCACAACTAACAAACCAAAGGGGGAGATAACAATGAGAATTCATTTAAAAACCATATCTTCTGAAGTACTGTTCTGTGTAGTTGATGTGGAGTCACCTTATAATGCTCTGATTGGAAGACCGTGGCTACATAGTATTCTGGGGGTGGATTCTACGTTTCACCAATGCATTAAGTTTCCGTTACCTCAAGGAGTGGGAATCATAAGAGGAGATCCAATTGAAGGAAAAACATGCCATGAGATTGATATTCACAAATGTGAAGAGCGTTTATGCAAAAGAAGAAGCTGGAAACAACAAGTAAAAGAATATCAAAAAGGATAAATATTGATGGTTGATGTTGTAAATAAAGAAAGTGAAAAAGCAGAGACTTCAGCACAGGGAGCAGTACGAAGGTACAAATGCGAATTCAATAAAGGAGATTTAGTACTGCGACAAAAGCCTCCATGTCAAAAGAATGATGAAGAATCGAGCAAAGTATGGGAAGGCCAATTTGAGATCAAAAGAATTGATATCAATGGAATGTATGAGCTAATTGATGAAAAGGGGAAATCCTCTGGTGAATTGTGAAACAAAGTATACTTGAAGAAATATGGATCGTGCGAAGATTCTCTCACTCTAGAAGAAATAGAGCAAGCACGCATCAATGTAGCCAACAATATATTTGAACTTAATGAAGCCATGAGGGAGAAAGGACCAAAGCAATAATCGCACATACAACATTGTCCTAAGAAACAGTTGTCAGACAAACAAATAAGAAAAGACAAATGATGTCAGAATTGTATTGATCATTAATATCTTTCTCTTTAAGATAAAATTTCATAATAAGACCTTAAAAACAAGGTATCAGAATTAAAGAATCCAATTAAATAGCCTAGTTATCTAATTGCGGCGTGCACCCTATTTCGCATACAACAAGAGGCAAGAATAAGACCTAACGCATGTCATAATTCGGAAACTAGTCAGGACATAGCTCAAGTGAAAGCTATACCAACCCTGGAGCTTGATTCATGGAGATTTGGGGGAAAATAAAACCCATCCAGTAGAGCGCCTTAATTGAAAGATTAAGGTAAGAAGCTCTCTACTAAGAAGTGCAGAAAATAGATCAAGGCGCCGAGGTACACGGTTGAGTCAAGGTGCCTGGGCTGTCTGGAGCATACCTGGACATCCTTGGCAAGTCTGGACTATGATGCACTCGGCCCGAAGAAACCCCAATTAGGGTGCGGTCTTGTAACCATAAGCCATATCGTTGGAGAGATAAGAGACTGCGAAATCAACTGGTTGTTGCATTACCGGATGGGAGGAGCCCACCCTAACCCGGTAGGGGTACGTATCCTTGAAGGGGCAATCAGGGGGAATATAAGGACGACACCCTCCATTAGGGAGCTGAACTGTGTCAAAAGACGCAAATATCATGAGGCTTCTTACTCATGGGAGTATTGAGGCTTGTTGTATTTGTGCGGCAATAAACTTGAAGAGGCAATAATACGAGAAAACGATAAGGCGAGATCAATGGGTCATTGCGCGAAAGTGTAAAGACGTCCTGCGATTTCGTCGCACAGAAAGAATTAAATACAAGGAAAAATCAGACCTTTAACTAGGAAGGCTAAATAAGACCTCAAAAAAAAAAAAGATAAAATTATTATCATTTGGCATGGCAAATATATTTTGCGAATATTTTCGCATAAGAGATCGGACAAAGAAAATGTAAAGAGAAATTATAATCCATAGAACACAACAAAGGAAAAACAACAAAAGTAAAGAGAAGGTAAAAAATACTCATTTATTTTAATTCCATCATCTGTCGTAGAATAACAAAGGCAAGTATGGGAATGCAAGCATTTAGAGAGGTGTTATTCGCCTCCATATGATAGAATTTTCCCATGATTTTTTAATAGATAACTCTATGAATATTTAGAAAGATGTTGTCTCAAACTAACTTTATTTGCTAGAAAGAGAAATTTTTATAGAAAAAGGTAGCGAAGAAGATATACATCAAAGAAGTACCAAATATTCAAGAAGATTACATCAAAGAAATGATTTTAAGAATCAATAAAATCAAGTTTCAAGAAGATATGAGTCCTTCACAAGCGACAAGATAGAAAAGTTGTTTAAGTACAAGAAACTACTTTTCGCCTGCATCATCTTCATCCCCCGAATCATCAGCTTCATCATCAGTTCCTTCGCTCTCAGAATCTCTTTCACTCTCAGAGATATCAAAAATTTCTTCAATCGGATCGACATCAGTAAGCTTATACATAGAGAGATAAGTACCATTCTCATCACAAATTCTCCTTATAGCATCATCACGAACGCGAATAACATCCTTGATATTATTAGAAATAGTAGCAGCAAATTGTCTCTTCAGTCTGCGATATTTAGAATTGCGTGCGTCAAGCTTCGCATCAATTCCTTCATATGCGACAACCTTCGCCTCTAATCCTTTGATTTGATTGCGAAAACCTTCCTTAGCAGCTGTGAAGAAACATAAAAAGGTCAATATCTTTACGAGTGAAGATAATCAAGAAGTAATAAAAGAAGAGGCATAATGAATAACCTTCTTTATTGGAAATAATATCTTTTATCATAGTGGAATGATCTGACTCAAGACTAACATTTACAGCTAAGTCATTCATAGCATTATCTAATACTCTAGCAGCCCAGTCAAACTCCGCATCAATTTCTATAAGAAGACATGATCGGATTATATTTCTTTGTTTAACAAGAGTTTCTTTCTCATTTAAGGCCTGATCTCCCTCAACTTGAACTTGAAGGAGGCTTTATTGGAATTTTTGTAAGGTCTTCGCACCATTATGAGCAACTGGATCCTTCTCAGTAATAAGAGTACTAATCCGAGTTTGCAGAGTTTTATTCTCTTCTTTGGATTCTAAAAAGCGACGCTTAAAACCATTACTTATAGAAATATCACTTCTATGATGAACATTAAAACATTGATACTTTGTCCTCAGTTCCTCCAAAGAAAGTAAATTTAACTTATTGGCAAAATCATTTAAGGAAGCATTGAGATACTCAAGGAGAATATCCCCGTCAACAGGATGAGGAAGAGATTGAAATAAAGAAACGGCCTTATCAGTAAGACCGTAAATTTATGCAAACAACAAACAATTACAATAGAAACACGCCATACAAAAGAGTGGGTTGGAGAATAAAAAGAAAAAAAGGAAGGAAAAGTTACTCACCGGCTAATTGTTTATTCCTCTCTTGAAGATCTGATATTTTATTCATGCTAGAAGAAGCATCAGATTCTAACCGCTGATTCTTTCTGCGAAGATCATCTGCGTCCTTCTCATGAGTAGAAATTTGAGACTTGAGTTCAGCTTTTTTAACTAAAAGATTGTGAATTCTTCTCTCATAATCTGAAGAGACAACGTATGATGAGCGAGCAACCTGCGAGAAGTTATTGTAAAAATATGAGGGATATAATTTCGCATGATATTACTTAAAAGAAAGCGCGAAAGTATACGTAACTACCACAGAGGCAAGAGAATATTGGAAACTTGGGCTTAGAGCTAAGAAAGTTCTACGAAGAGAGTCATCATCCAAAGTAGGGGCATCAATTATCTTAGCAAGAGTGCTACATGATGTGGATAAGGAATCATCTCCCATAGCAGCCATGGAATCTGAGAAGATGTTAGCTAATTCGTCCATTGCATATTTGATGGAGGAGTTGTCACCAAGAAGATCTTCATCATCATCATCATTATCATCATCACTAGGATGGGATTGAGGACTTGAAGGGGAAGTAAGTGCTTTTATATTATTGGAAGGATTTTGGGAAGCAAGTTTAGAAACAGTCCTCTTGGTGCGAAGTACACCTTTTCCTTTTGAAATTGCAGTTCCATCAGAATTACGAACGTTTTCAGAAGTCTCCATATGCGCGAATAATATTAGATAATAAATAGAGGCAACTATATTGTTAAAGTTAGATAAAGAATATTTCTTACTTTATTATTACGCCAAGACGTCGCTCGAGATGTTTTCCTGGCTTTTTTCGCTTGATCAACCAACTGAAGTGAGGAGAATGAGTTAAGGTGATATATATAAAAAAAAATCGAACAGTTAAAAGATTACTTCCAACTTGCTCCTTCTCGGGCCATCTGAATACCCAAGACATATAGGTAGTAGAAAACCCCCAGGAAGAGGAAGAGCAGCACCATTTTCATCTCTGCCACTTATATAAGGTCCAACTAAGACGATGGGATATTCTAACCATCGCGTGTCGTTTGACCAACGTGCGGTGTTATTCGAAGTATCATGCCAATCAACATCTCGCATGATGTTCTTTTCTTCGGCAATACCATCTTTTCGCCATAAGAGAACACCCCATTTAGAAGCGCTGCTTTTCATAATGATGACTTCATAATTGTTAAAGAAATTTTCTAGAGTATAATTAGTAGGGTTAATTTCGTCATTTCGCTGTTCACGGTTTCGCTTATTTTTTTTGATACAGAGACTCTAAACATGCTGCGTGACGAGAGTACTCAAGAAATATTCTGATACTATCACCACTTAATTCAAATAACCGCGCGAAAAGTCAGGATGCAAAAGAACCTTTAATATAAGGGAATTTGTGGATCATAAAGGGGAATAGGAAGACCCGCAAGAGGTTGCCCAACAAAGATGATAATTTTTTGATCACTCCATTCTTTAAGAGAAAACCATTCAGGTCTGAGTTTGGTTGAAGGTCCAGAACCAACAGGAACAGATAATGAGAAACCTCGAGCACCAAATTCATTATTTAATCTGGTGAAGGATTGTTCATTCTTCCAACCTGCTTTAGGCATACTGATGTATGGGAATGAGGGAGGATGAAAGGAGGATCGAAGATGATCAAGGAAATCGAGATTGGGATCTAAGAAGTAATAAGAAAGAAAGAGTAACATAAGAAGAAAATAGTTGCAGAAGAAGGAAGAATGGATAAAAAGAAGTATGAGAAAAAAGAAAGGAGAGTAAATAGAGAATTTACTCTCGATTTTCGATATAATCATTCATTAATCCGATAATTAAAAACGAACGGATAAGAAGGAGCAGTTGAAAAGGACGTGTCAAGTAAAGGATGCTTGAAAAGACACGCGTAACTTCTCACGCGTAAATCAGGGGAATATGTCAGTTGAAAAGAATACAAAAAGGTGAGAAGGTGCGGCATTATAAATTGTAGTGCGAAATCATAAGTGAAAGTTTCTCATGTCAAATGTAGATACAAAATACCGCACAAATATTAAGAGTGCGAAAGATCGATTATAAGTCAAGCGAAGCTTATCGAATATAGCATTTAGAATGACGCATCAAGTGACGTTAGAAGAATCATGTGGAAAGTGTGACAATTGTGCGAGATTGAAGAATGTATGCGAAGGAAGTCAATGTAACCGTTCGTTAACAACGCACGGCAGATCCGAAAATAAACGTTGTCTTAGCTGTCATCCACTATGTAAAACCCCTATATAAGGAGATCGAGCGACCTTGTAAAGGGGGAATTCTTTTTAAGAGTTTAGGCTTGAGATTTTAGAGAGAGAAATATATAGTTTCTTCTCCAAGTTAAAACCCTTCTGAATTCTTGTAATCAAACCAGAGATTTTATGAATGAATGCATGAAGATCAAGATGATCACTTGAATTAATTGTAGATTTCTTTGAGGGTGTAGTTGGAGGATTTACTACAACTACACAAGGTATAGAAATTTGGTGGGACTGTTTGGTTTAAGGGAAGTGTATAAGTGTCTTCAAACTGAAGCTTTTCAATGCGATCAAAACCTCTAGGGAGGAGCACCAAGTAGACAGAGAGGCTTCTAAAAGGAGCAGGCTAAAAGCTGGCACCGGTTGCAGCATACCCAAAGTAGCTTTAAGGACAACTGGTACTTAACTAATCTTTAATTATTATTTTTAATACCTATAGATTTGATATGGTTGAATTGTATTTGATGTTTTCTTAGACGTGTGATATATTGGGTTTATGTATATTGCAAGTCTGTTTTCTTTTTATAGGGGATACTGACGTTACTTCAATTGGAAAAAATAAGATCTCTGTATCTTCTCCAACAATGTAATCATTTTCTGAGAACCTTCAAGTAAAAAGAAGCGGTGTTTTTTGAGAAAGCAAATGATGTGCAAAATGTTCGAAAATCTTATACAAAGATTAAGCTTTAACTTTTCACAAAATTGGTTTAAAAGACCAAAATCAATAATTCCTGAGTGAAAAGGACAGTTAGATTTTGATATTGTTTAAATGGACAAAAATGTAAAAATAGCCAAGATGTAAATATTTCATCCTACCTATTTTCAAATATTTTTTCTTATTTTTAACTTACAACAGGATGCATCCAGTTTCATCGTTGCTATTTTTTAAGTTTAAGTTAGAATGAATCCGGTTTCATCTTGCTATTCTTTTTGTGTCAATTTCACCCAAATTAATTTTTACTCGTCCATTTGAACCATGTTTTGAAAATATTTGGACAAATGACCCATTTTCCTTAACTTTTCCCTCTAGACAAAACAACCTGTGAGGGGTTGGAGAATGTTGTTTTCAGAACCAAAATTTATTCTACTAGTTTTATCTAACCTTTGGGAAATCCAATAGTTTGGAGTAAAGAGTGTACCATTCTCATGTATATGTGTATAATAGGATGGACACAATCCACGCTTAGAGCTCATTCTAAGTAACCGAAAGAAGATATCCTATGTGATGAATCATTTAAGAAGTAGATGGGGCAGTTCAAGCACTGCGAGAGGTCTGAAGTTCAAGCCTTGCGAGAGGCGAGTTAAAGATAGTCAGCCGATGTATACACAACCATTGGAAGACCTTCATTTTCCGGTTAAGGTCTGCAGTTTCTGTATTCTGTAGTTTTTTGGTATTTATCAGTATTTGATTAGCTTGCTGATTTTGGTTTCTGTTTTAATGTATGGATGGTTTTTTCCTCGTCTGGACCTCAATGACTATTGCTTATCTCGCGCTGCTTCCTGCTTTGCAGATTGTTTGCAACCTGAGGACCTTAAGAAAGAATCGAACGGGGATGGGAAAGCTAGAGATGATCAGGGGGGCATGCAACAGGTAGATAATCAAAAGGCCGAACAAGTGTGCAATTCAATTGAGCAGTAGTGACACTGATCTTTTGGTTGCTTTTCTACCCTTGTTATCTCGCACACCTACATATATCTCCATTTTCAAGCTATTCCCTGAGGAATTGTTAGAGCTTAAAGCTTATTTTATGCAGGAGAATATAAGAAATTGATGTTGGACTCTAGCTATCCTCTTCTTTATGGGGTGATAATCTTATGAACATAAGAATTGGGGGACTCTTTTCAGGGGCACCCCTTCAACATTTCTCCAATAGTTGTAAATGGGGAACCTACAGGGACCTGATATGTTCAACAAGTTCTCTTCAGCTGTGATTCATTTGATGCTGCTATAGCTGCCCATATATTCAGCCAGACCCAAAGCACACAAAATCAACCTCCATGCAGATCCGTCTTGGATGCTAAAGAAACATGCCATTGCATTTCAATGTCAAAAGTTTTCATCCTCGGAGAAAATTCTGACTTCATCAAGAACTGCTCCTCCTGGTTCATGCAGTCAAGGTGCTAATTTCAATTCATTCAAGTTCCCCAGTTCCTTTCGAGGTTCGTTTCCGTTTCTCTTGATTTGTTACTGATTTTATGTGAAGCTGTAGTACATTTTATAGTTCCACTCTCTAGCAATGGAATAAATGGTCAGTCAGACAGGTTTTCCTGATGAGGGGTAGTCCTTTCTGTTTGACTTTAAAATTTTATTAAATTAGAGTTTAAGGTACTTAACACATTTGGTGGACTTTAGAGTTTAGTGAAGTTTCAAATGAAAAAAATGGTGGAAACTGGACGGTGGTTAAAAGAAAGAAAGGGATCAAATCTAATGAAAGAGGTTCTCCAAGTAGGGAAGCAATCTTGTAAGATTGAGGCTAAAACCATTTCAATTGAGAAAGGTTTTGGATCCAAAGAGGGTTATTTTTACATTAAGAAGGTTGAGGGTGAGAGCTCTGCGGCACTGTGGGTTAGTGCTAAGGGTTTCAGCTGGATTTATTCTACCTTGCATAGTGAAATCTCTAAGGAGTGGTCCAAGATGGCTCATTGGGATCATATTATCTCAGGGGAATGGTTGATGACAGCGAGAGGAAAGAATAAAAATGGTGAATATTTCAAGGTTACTGGGCCTAATAAGAAAGGTGGAATCACTGATCTTTTCTTTCCTTCTGGGAAAAATCTTGAAGGCTGGTTGAGGCTAGTCAAGATGATGGAAATGATGCATCAAGAATTGAAAGAAATGGTTGTTAAACCATCAGAATCTTTAAAGGAAAGGTCTAATATTGAAAAACCTTTATCTTTGGACGCTTCGTTCTTTAATGAGGGTGGATTGGACAACATCATCTGGAACCAAATGATTGTACTCAAATCTAACAAGCCTGTAACCTCATGGAAATCTATTGGGTTGGAACTTGGAAACTTTCTAAATATCAAAAATGATTTCCATTTTCAACCCTTCTCATCTGTGCAACCCCTTTTCTGTTTGAGGAACGAGAGCAAATTACTAAGCTTGGTGAATGGATTTTACATCCTTACACTTTTAAATTTGTAAATTGGTCTTCGAAAGAAAATACTTTTAGGGTGGAGGACTCCATCTCTTCTCCTGCTGTTTGGGTGAATTTGCAAGGGGTTCCATTTTCGATTTGGAATCACAAAACATTTGAATCTATTGGTGCTAAATTGGGTGGCCTAGCACAAGTCTCTCCATTTACAGCAAATGGTTGGGATATATCGGTAATGAAACTAAAAGTACATGGACCAGTTGCTTCTGGGATAACAGAGGTCCATATTAACTTTAAATCCATGCCATTCACGGCTCTGGTTTCTATAGCATTAAATCAATCAGAGAATATTATTTCTCCTTTTGAGAGAGTAGTAATTAAAGCCGGTGATTTTCAAGCTAGTGCTAGGAAGGAATCTCCCCTGAATTTAGTCGGTGCCGGTACAGGTACGCTTCTGGATAAAGGTCAGTTAGATTGTGCACGCAAGGTATTCCAAGCAAGGAAAAGTCTTTTCAGACAGTAGCTGGTAATTCAGAGAGTTCTGAAAAGCAAGATGTACTGTCAACGTCTTCTGTTATTCGAATTCTGCGCCAGAATGAAATGTTAGTCAACGGGGTTATTATCGATAAGGGACCCAATAACATTTCTTCGTCGGGTGAGTCTAAAACCCACAATGAGACTATGGATAAGGCCCATTCTTCGTCATCCGATGATATGGGTCAGACTAATGAATAATGGAGCAGCTTCAGACAATGGGGAAATTAGGCTCAGGCCCAACCCATGGATAACCCCATAATATGAGGCCCCTAGATAAAAGAGTTTTATTAGTAGGCCCTGAATTAAAAAATAAATTTAATAAAAGCGAAAAGACTAAATTAGCCTCAAGTATATAAGAGGCGTCACCTACCTTTCTCTCGTTCAGACGCCATTATTTCATTTCCAAGGAGAGAGAAAACAAATCTCACTCACCTGAAACAGAAAGAAATCTAGAAAAAAACCCAAAAAATCAAGAAATCTTCCTGAAATCTGTTCCAAAACAAAGATCGAGATCAAAAACTATTCATCATTTGCTAACCCCTAAATCAGAGAAACAGATCGAAAAAGTTTCAGATTCAAAAACCAAAAAAAATCAAAAGAAACAGTTTCAGATTCAGTTTCAGATTCAAAACCTAAATCGCGTTGTTACTGATTCCTGTTGATGAAATACTCCGACGATTAATCACTAGGTAAGTTTTGATTTGAAGCTGTTAGTTTTGATTCCTGTTGTTACTGATTCGTGGGTCGAAAATTTCTGAACTAGGGTTTGTAATGAGATTACAACAAACATAACTCATTCTGACTGATAATTCCTTTTACAGATCGGAGAAGGAGAACAATCGTTTGTGCATAAAATCCATGAAATAACTGATTAAATAGAAACAAAGGTAAGTCATGGATGTGATATAACTGATTGATTTAGTGGATTTCATTTCTGAGATGTTACTGTTTGAAAACCCTAGAAACTCTAAGTTGAATTGCAATCAACTAACTTGATTTTATTACTACATCAACTGCAGATTCAGAATCAAATTTCTTTTGGAATAAAAATGGTGAAAGGAAAAATGAATCCCCCTAGAAAAGATGATACAATTACAGGTACTAAGTTGTGAAAACTATTGTTGTCATGGTCTCATGTTTATTTCTCATATAATGCTTGTGAATATGTAATTACACAGACAAGGACATGTGTAACTATAAGTTACACACTCAAAATGTAACCACTGACTGTGTTGTGGTTTGTATATTGATTGTGTAACTTATAGTTACACATACCAAGTGAGCCTGTCACCACTGACTTGCCTAGGGATGTGTAACTAGTAGTTGCACATAAAAAATTGGTTGTGTTTAGGATGTGTAACTTGTAGTTACACATAGAAAATTGGTTGTGTAAATTAAAGTTACTCATTAATATGCATGTGTAAGTTAAAGTTACACCTTGTAGAATGTCTAGGATTGAGTGTGTAACTTGTAGTTAAAATCTACTAACTGAAGAAATTTAAAAGTTTCTAATGTAAGTGATGCTTTTGAATGTATAACTACGCAAACAAGGGCCTGTGTAACTTTAAGTTACACATTCAAAATCTCACCACTATGTTGTGGTTTGTATATTGAGTGTGTAACTTGTAGTTACACATACAAATGAGCCTTGCAGAAGTGGCTGTGTAACTTGTAGTTACACATCTTAACTGTGAGTTACACATTCAAGATGTTACCAATGACTTGCAAAGTGGCTGTGTAACTGTAAGATACACATTGAAAATCTAATCACTGACTTGCCAATTGACTGTGTAACTACAAGTTACACATGCATAATAACATAACTGATTTGGCAATTGCCTAGATAACTAAAAGTTACACATGCAAAAATATAACCTATGACTGTATTGTGTTTGTAAATTATAGTTGGACATAAAAAAATGACCCCTTTAAACCTTCATATGCATGTAAGTTAAGGTTACACAACACAGAATAGAATGATTCAGTTTGTGTACTTGGCAAATACACATAGTTTGTAACATGATTTTCATTTTGTAGTTAAAAACGAGTGTATTTGATAAGTACACAACATACTGACTCATGCTATTTTTGTGTGTGATGTGTACAGGAAACCTAAGGCAGTCGTTGAATGCAGTAAAGGATTTAGTAAAGGTGATAAAGCCTATAGGACTGACTGATAGGGCTCATAGATATCTTAGGAGAGCTGCTTACGGAGAACTCGTAATGATGTATTACGATGACTATGATACAACTGTACCAACTACAACAAGACAGATAACTACCAACAAACACGGCGTCTTGAAGCTCTTGAACTGCTTTGACATGGATTGTGAGACACCATGTTCATTCAAGTTTGCTGATGATAAGATTATAGAGTCTACACCGGCAAAGCTGGCTGGTATATTTTGCATGCAGAGGATTGGAAGCAGAAAGGGTCAGAAGCTGTTAAAGTACTATTGTCCTAGTGATTTGACTGACAATGTTTTATACAGCAAATACTTCACCGATATCAAATCTACAAAGCATCAGACGACGGTGACTAAGACAAACATTTTAGAGAAGATAAAACAACTTATGGCAAAAGGAGAAAAAGTGGGAAAAGAAAGAAAGTTGATGAAAAGGATCTAGTTTGCCTGATAGGTCTTTATCTTTGCTGTGTATTGTTTTTTGGCGACAAAAATGCCAATGGAGTGAACGCGAAATATCTTAGTATCGTTGAAACTTATGATACGGTGCTCAAGGTGTCGTGGCCTGATTTAATACACGAGCACTTGTTTGAAGAGATTCATACTAATCTTAGTTGTTTGTCAAATGTGAAGGCTTGTGTGCAATACCTACTGGTAAAAAGCTTGTGTGTAATTTCTATTCCAGCAGTTTTAGTGTTACGTGATGGATATTTTTGTTCAATCGACTAATTAAAATTTATATGTTGCAGTTATTGTTTGCTGAACACACGCCAGCAGGATTAATCCCGAAAGTTGAGAACCACGAGGAAGATATCCCGAGGGTTGGGAGATGGGATATATACCAGATTTCTGATTACATTTGGAAAACAGACATGACACAGTTTTCGGTAAGTGTTATATGTCAGTTGGTTTAGGTTTTGTAAATTTATGGTAATGTAATTTAGATAAAACTTTGATGTAATCAAAATTGTCATGTGTAGCTATAAGTTACACATTTAAATGTGCTTGTGTAATTTATAGTTACACATGCAAAAGATAACACAAGTGAATGCAACTATAGGTTATGTAACATATATATCCTGTTTGTATATATATCCTGTGCTTATGTAACTATAGGTTACACATTTTATATGTATATCCACTTTACATTAGTATATGTGTAACCTTTAGTTACACATATCCACTTTACATTAGATATATCTAATGTGCTTATGTAACTATAGGTTACACATATAAAATGTGCTTATGTAACTTTAAGTTACACATACAACCGAAAAATGTATATTTAGAATGTTCAACTGTTTTTTGCAATCTCTTTTTAACCTCTCCATCTGTTAATTGCAGCCAACTCCTAGCTTTGTGGCTGAGTTTTCACAGCTTGAGAAGCAGCTGGGTATATCAACCGTGGTACCCAGCAAGGACGACCTGCAAAGTTGGCTGAAAGCGCAAACTATTGAGAATAGCCATCTGAAAGAGCAACTGCAAGAAAAGCAAGCAATGCTTAAAGCAGTGTATGCAATTGCAAGAGAAGGGATATCAGAAGGGGACCTTTCAGGAACAGCGGAATTCAAGGTTCACAAATTTAGTTGCCAAATTATGCAAGCAATGGGTATTGATCCTTACAAAGTGACCCAGGAAGAGTTTATGCAACATGAAGATGATGTACATGGAGGTACTGAGCATGGAGCTACTGAGCATGAAGAAGAAGAGTTACAATTAGTTGAGACAGAGCAACAAGGAGATGGAAGTACTGAGCAAGAGAAAGAGAAAGATGACGCGGAAACTTCCTTCCATGAAGAATGTAAGTAGTTGTTCATTTTTAATATGCTTCTTTAACTTGATAGAGGTACCCAATTAGTTGACACTAAGGTCTTTGAACCTTTTTAATTTCATATTTTACTTGTTCATTTTTAACTTGCTTGTTTAACTTGATTAGACTTAATAAATGTTGAGTAAACTGATCATATGGATGTGTAATCCCTAGTTACACATGCCACATGCATGTGTAACTTCTGGTTACACTAGTTAGATGCATGTGTAACTCCATGTTACACTAGGTATCCATGCCATATTCATGTGTAACATGAAGTTACACATATTAGTTATCCAAGCCAGTCGATTACACATGATATATTCTTCTTGAAATTTTATTAAAAAAATTTAACATCATCATCATCATCCTAATTCTCGTTTCAATACTTGTGCAGTTCCATGTATGAGCCTTGCAGCTGGAAATACGCCAACAATTCTGCAAGCTCAAACTGCTGCAGAGGGGCACAAAAGACCACTCAGGACATATAGTTCGAGTATGAAGAGTGTGACAACTTGCAAGACTCCACCAAAGAAAAGGCCTGTCGCAAAGCAAAAGCCCACTCCTACAAATAATGTTGATGAGGAGCAGAAGAAAGATGTTGAAGAGACACCTGTTACGGATGAGGCACAGAAGAAAGCTGCAGATGGTGGAGTTGTGGATGGGGCAGGTGATGATGTAGCTGCAAAAGCCGTAGGTGATGATGTTACTGCAAAAGTCAATGAGGATACACCTGCAACTGTTGGTGACGGTTTGGTTATGACTGCTCCAACTCAGCCAACTCCTGGAACTTTTGATGACAGTTCTGCTTCAACACAGTTTGAGGACTCCATGGTGATAACTGCTACAACACCGCAAACACAGCCTGACAATGCTCAGACCTACAGGTTGGTGCAACTAGGAGCTAACCCCGATGATATGACGAATGTTGAAGTGAGTGAAATGATAGATGAGATCGTCAGCAACATTAACAAAACTGAACATGGACCCGCAGTGACGGAGAATGCAGAACCTACCTCAACTGGTAACCACTCTTCCGTTCTATGTTTTGTTTGTAATGGAAGTGTAACTTCAAGTTACACATTGTAAAAGGCATGTGTAGCTTGAGGTTACATACAGTGTGTTTTGTTTGTAATGGAAGTGTAACTTCAAGTTACACATTGTAAAAGGCATGTGTAGCTTGAGGTTACATACAGTACATTATTATTTTGGCTTGTGTAACTTTAAGTTACATACATGTGCTAATTTTACTGAGATTCTGCCTATATTTGTTTGCGCAGCTACAACGCAGGAAAACGTTTTTAGCCTTGGATTAGAAAAAACTCCAAAACCTGCAGGAGAGTTACTGAAGGAAGCTGCAAATGCAATAAGAGAAAGGCAACCATCATTCATACAACAACGTGTGCTGAGGATAGAAAAATCCCAACACAAGATCTGAAACAATATCAAAGAAATTCAAAGAGGATTAAGAAGACAGCTAATGAAGAAGAAATGGCCGCAGTTCCAGAAGTAGAAGAAGATAGAATGGCTGAGGTTGCTGAAGAAGATGATGGAACAATGAGAAACGATGTGAAAGGTTCAGAAGTTATCGAAAGGCTGGAAGGCGAGAAAAAAATAAAGTGCTTGAATATTTCAATACTCATACGAAAACGTAAGTAGCTTGACTCCAAGTAGGCTTGATTCTGTTATTGATTGTTGTATTTTACTACTTGATTCTGTTATCTTGATTGATAATAGTTTACTTCTTTGTAATGCAGAGACATTACTTGGATGGAACGCAAAGAAGATGGTAGCAAGCTGTTTGATATATCTGGAGAACTAATGATACAGCTTACAAAGAAAGAATCCTTCTTGGAGTCAGAATTCATCGACTTCTACATTAGCAGATTGAGGACGAAGATGAACTCTAACAGCAAGTATGACAAGGCGATATTCCTGTCGCCAAAAGCATACGTAAGTACTTCGATATATTTAAAATCTTATTGCATTTATAATGTCTCTGCATTACAAAGAAGTGTAAAACCCAAGGCCCTATGTGTAACTTCTGTTTACATAATCACTTGTTCATTTGTAACTTTTGATTAAAAATGTGAGTTTGACATTCCAAATGGTTTTTGCAGATCTCTTACTTGAAGGATTACGAAGAATTCAAGAAATTTTGGATTCCGAAGCTTGCGAAGGAGTATGTCAAGTACAAGAACGATGCAGTCAGACTTTTCGCCCCAATGTGCAACAACAACACACACACTACAAACTGCTGGAGTATGACTTGAGGAGCTCTAATCCTTGGTCCTACATGAACTCGTCAAACGTTAAGGAACTCAAGGGTGAACACCTTCTTCAAGCCAAGAAATATGCATTTGCAATTACTACAGAACTGAGACTCCGCTGTCCTTTTGCTCTTGGGATGAATGAAAATGCCAAGAATCTCAATGCGCCCCCACAAGGTACAATTCCTGACTGTCTTCCATGTGTATGCAATTACATGAAGATCAGGATGAAGAATAAACCACTTGACAAAAAATTAACCTCAACTATGATGCTATGGTGGACTGACAAGCTGAACCGCATGAGAGGAAGCATGCTATACAAGATTCTTTCGGATCCATCTAGAGATGTGTAAAGCAGTCATTAGGATTAGAAAAAATTCTATACTCGCAAATATGTTGTTAGCCACAAACAGATGTTAGACTTGGAAAATATGTTGTTAGAAACTTTTAAATTTCGTCAGTTAGTAGATTTTAGCAGTTCTTAGTTTTGCAAAATATTTTTGGGTTGAAATTCTTTGAATTAAAAACTTTTATCTTGTTAGAACTACTACTGCTGTGTGTACAGGTTTCAGAAAGTATGCAACAGGTTAAGTAACTACACATCTTAATTTGATGCAGAAAGTGTAACCTGAGTTTACATATACATTTATCATGTGTAAGCTAATGTTACACATCCATATATTTGAGTGTAAACTGAAGTTACACAAGCATTTATCATGTGTAAGCTAATGTTACACATGCATTCACAGCAGTGTAACTTCCGGTTACACATCCATATATTTGAGTGTAAACAAAAGTTACAGAAAGCATTTGACCACTGATCAGACGTATACAATAAATCAAAAATAGAATAAAATGCATTTCAACTGTGAACTGACAAAATATAAAATCTGAATGAATCATCCTTACACATAATCAACGTTGAAGAAAAATAAAAACGTTTGGTCCATGAAAACCAACATGAAGAAAACTAAAAAAACAAATAATCAAAGATAAATAACAATCAAATCATTAGTTGCAGAAATGAATTTTGTTAGGCTCAAGCTAGTGGGGTGTGAACTTCCGAGGATTCCTGCAACCTGCCTTGTTGTGACCTGTTTCCTTGCAGTTGCTGCAATGAACTTTCCTCTTCACCTTCTTCTCGTGTTTACTTATAATCCTTTTCCCTGGTGGTCTACCTGGTTGCTTCTTCACGGTAGGTGGGTTGACGGTGTCGTCTGGATGATATTCAACAGGCCTGTTGTAGTTGGGAATCGGCTGGATGGCATGCATATAAGTCTTCCTAAAATAGTCGCTTGTAAAATACGGTGAAATGAAATCAATAGCCTCACGTTTAATCTTGCGTATGGCTGCAAGAGCATGAGCACAAGGAAAACCATATACGCGCCACCTGGAAGAAAACAAAAAACAAATCAAAAATCAGTTAGTTGCACATACAAATCATAAAACACTCAAAATTAGCTAGCTACAGGTGCATGTACAGGATGTGTATCTTTAAGTTACACTTGCAAAATAAATTTGTAACTATTATTAACACATGCATATATCTAATGTAAAGTGGATATACACATTCTTAAAAAAAAGAACATACAAAGAGAAGAAAAAAGCATAAGAAACCAAACCTTTGACAGGTGCAAGTCTCGTGTTCGAGGTCCACCATGTGAGACCTTTCACTAATAACTTCAAACACGGTAGGACTAGCAACCAATACTTCCCAAGCCAAACCTTCATCTTGAAGAGCCACAAGCTTTTCTTCATACTCAGGGGTTAATGGAGTCATCATATTAGCACCAATTTCACGACGCTCCGCCATCAAACACATTATTTTCCTCCTAATCTGAAAAGGAGAAAAAAACTCATCAATGCATAAAGTGACAAAACATGAAATAAAAAGACAACAAAACAACAAAACAGACACACACACTCAATTAACCTGATCAAGAAGAGCAGATGCAGGCATCTTCTTGTGAACCAGAACCCAGCTATTGACTGATTCTGCTAGAGTACTAGATGTTCGTCCATACCGACAACCTTTGAAATAGGCATTCGCATATGCTTCAGGTGGGATTGTCTCGATGTAATCAGCCACCCAATCGCAGTTCAAATCTCTAATCTTCTGTATGGCTTTCGCATGGTTTTCAGGTGAGAGTGCGTATGTCGCCTCTCGGAAATGGTCCATCACAAGTGAGTACCTAGGATCTGTTGCAGTGATGGGTATATTCTTCGTCAAATGATAGTAGCAGAAGCTGTGGAACCCATCTGGATAAACAAGTGGAACACCTTGCAAGAGTCCTTCATGGCGATCCGAAAGGAAGGTGATTGGCCTCCCATCACCAACAACTTCTTTCAAATTCCTTAAAAACCACTCCCAGTTGTCGATCGTCTCAGATCGACTAGTGCAAAAGCAAGGGGGAAAAATCCTACAAAAAAAATTGTGCAGAATCGAAAGAATAATAAGTTTCACACATGCTAAAACAAATATGTAACTTAAGGTTACACATGCTAAAACAAATATGTAACTTAAGGTTACAGATGCTGTTTTCTTAGTTACACACTGAGTAAAGTAATGTGTAACTGAGAGTTACACATGTGTAACTGTTAGTTATTTGTCAACTGAAGTTGTTCATAAAAAAAAAACACATAGAAAAAACATACCTTTACCACCATTGATCCCAGTAGCTGCCATCAAGCAACCTTTGAATGTACCAGTAAGGAAAGTAGTATCCAAGTATACCATTGGACGACAAAACCGGTACCCTTTGATGCATGCAGCAAATGCGATGAAAATCCGCTGGAACTGTTTATTTTCACGTTCAAACTTTATCACACTACCAGGGTTGGTTTCCCTTATAGCATCAATATACCATACCAAGTGCGAGTAGGACTTGACATCGTCGCCATAAATCGTATCATAAACCTTTTCCCTAGCATTATATGCCTGGTAGTACTCCATGTTGATCCCATAGTTGGTCTGGAAATCAGCAGCAATTTGCTTGGGCTTCTTGTGAGGATTTTTGCGAACTTCTTCCTCAATCAAACTAGACGAGAAGCTGGTGGAGTAAGTTTGGTTCAAGTTGCGTCCACCAGCACCACAAATGTGCTCAGGGTTATAAGACCTGACCTGAAGAGATTCATACAAAATATAAACAATTCAACCAAAACAAATATGGTGCCAAAAACATCATGTGTAAACCAAAGTTACACATACTGTAACAAAACATAACATATGCTAAGCATTAGATGACAGAACACGGAAAACCTACCTGAAACATTTCGTTCCTTTCATCGATAGAAGCTGCATGGAATTTCCAGCCGCATTTTTCATCTGCACACTTAGCCGTGAACCTAGAACGCTCATTGTGAGTTACAATCATTTGGAAACCAGTGCGAAGACGATACTTGGTAAAAGCAACCCTGACTTGCTTAACTCCTTCAACAAACACATGGCCAATATCACCAAGAACCTTGGGCCAACCATCCGATAACAAAGGTTTCGCTGGCTTACTTTTATCTTCCAAATACATTGCAACAGTAAGATTGTTTGTGGACGAAGACGTACTACTAGACCCATTAGAAATAGAAGAATCTGCCCTAGAGCTAGAGGAAGAGGCCACACGAGGAACATTTTGCAAGAAAATATCAACACTGGTCTTCTGTTTACTATTTGTGATAGATATAAGAGCTTGCAAAGAAAAATCACAGTCAAGCGGAAAATCTTTCCCACTTTCTCGAAAGAAGAAAGTAATACCAAGTGGAGTATACTGCTTCCATTCCTTGCAAACTTGTTCCTTAAACTCATCAAGTTTGATATCAGTATTAACACGCAGGGTAATGAAATCAGAAAAGTAGCGAACAACAGCAATGCAACTAACAGCAGCGCAACTAACAACAGCCATGACAACCTGAAAATATCAAATACACAATAAGAATATCAAAATTTGAAAACGAACGCAATTCACTCGGGGGCGTTGCCCCCTCGTGAGAAGTATATTCTATGCGGCAAGCTAAATATAAGTAAAAGATACAGATGATACAATTGTTTACAAATAAAACATGTTACAGGACATATATATGTAACTTCAACTTACACATTCTTAAAATACAACAGGATATATATGTGTAAACTAAAATTACACATGTTGTAACTAAAAAAATCTGCATCTTCCTCACACATGCTTAAAAATACAAAGAGGATATATATGTGTAAAATAAATTTACACATGCTGCAACTAAAAAACATCTGCATCTTCTTTAAGCATGCTTAAAATACAACATGATATATATGTGTAACCTCAAGTTACACATACTGTAACAAAAAAAACAGCATGTATACAAATCAATTTGAAGTTGTTTTTTGGAAACAAAATTGTTTCTTCATACTTCTCTCAGTATCAACAAAAAGTAAAACAACAAATTAACAGATCGCACATGAAAGAACAACAAAATAATTCAAAAAAAAAATTTGAAAACAGATCTGAAATCAAAAACAACATAAAATTCTTACCTAGATTTGTTGTTTTCTTTCTTCTGAAACAATGTTTATTTTGTTCCTCTTCTCAGTATCAAACAAACATGAGTAAGCATCAACAAAAACATATGTAAGTATCAAAAGTGACAAAAATAGATCGAAACGGTAAAATCAAAATCAATTGAATTTGAAAACTAAATCGAAATCACAATTCGTACCTATTTTGATTTATGTATTCCCAACTGTCTTCTTCCTCTTCTCAGACTCAACAAATTCGAAACAGAACAAAAATCGTAATCAGTAGAAGATCGAGATTCAAAAAATCGATGAGAAAACTAGTGAATCAAGCAACAGAAAAGCTAAAAACGAACAAACCTATTTGTTGTTCATCAATGCAGCTTCACTATCTCGTCAGATCTGAAAAACAGACGAATACACCTCAACGAATTGAGAGAAAATTCGTTTTCTTCTTCTTCTCGTTTATGTTGTTCTTCTTCTCGTTTTCTTCCTATCAAATTAACGAAAATCAGTATGAAACTATCAAAATTCACGAATTCGTCTGAAGAAAAATCTCCAATTCTGTTTCTGAACGAGAGCGGAGAGAAGAAAGAGCTGAATCTGATTTGGTTTTCAGTTTCTGGTAGGTATAAAACGTCTATAAATATGGAAGGTTAATTTCGGTATTTTTACTTTTATTAAAAATCCCGATGACGTCAGCAATCTGGGAAAATTGAAAACCAGCCCCCAAAAAAAAAGATCTGGACCTAGAAATATCCAAAACGGAAAGTGTGGAGTTGAGGGTGTAAGATCCATTTTGTGGGGCTTGTATATGGTACTATGCCGATTGGATTTTTAAATAAGCACAAGGGTAACAGAGTCACTTTACACAATCTAGAACCATCTCCTTCTAATCCTTCATGTGAAGAAGATGCGAGTGAGAAAGAAGATGGTACTAATAATTCTTTAGTGCACGAAGATATTGGGGATAATGATTTTATTGTGAGCGAGGAAATTCCTGTTAGAATCTCTGATCCCTCTTACAATTTTAGTTCATCATTGGGGGAAGAATCACCTAGGCTTAATTGCTGCAAGGAAATGGAGATAAATACACCTAGCGACTCAATTGAAACGATGGTCTCAAAAGTCGCGAATGAGGTAGAAGAAGGAGAGATTCTTTATGAAGAACCATAAATCAATTCTAGTGAAGCGGATGATTTAATTGTCAACGATACTCTTACTCCGTCGCCTGACACATCTCCCTCTTCTAATTCAGGTACATTTATTAATGATGTTCCAACTCCTTCTGCTCAATTCTTTGCTGATGCTCTTGTTAATAAAGAAAAGGAAGCAGTGGTGGTAAAGTATTTGACATCTAGGTTTTCACCATCCATCCAAATGTTTAAGGAAATTGGTGACACAATGTCATTGGGCCTACCTACTGATGAAAATGATTTCATTCGTATGCTTATTCATACTGCTGCAAAAAAAAAACACCAAAAGCATTTGAATTTGAGTGTAGAGAAATCATCGGGGCTAGACAACTTGGAATGTTAAGAGTCTTAGATCGACTCGTAGAAGAGGGAGGGTGAAAAAATGGATTTCTTTGGTTAAACCAGATATCCTCATTATTCAGGAAACTTTGCTTACTTCTTGTAACGATTATATTGTTAAACAATTATGGGGTTCTAGAGCTTTTGAATGGAGAGCTTTAGATTCGATCGGGAGATCTGGTGGTATTCTTTGCATTTGGAATCCTCTTTTAGTTTCTATCCAATCAGAAATTTTGGGTGTGTCCTCTCTTAATATGCACTTCAAGACCAACTGCGATAACTTTCACTGGCTGTTGTCTGCTGTGTATGGTCCTTGTAACACTGTGGAGAGGAGAAACTTGTGGAAAGAGCTCCATTTGATGAGATTGATTTGGAATCTACCTTGGTGCATAGGGAGGGACTTTAATGAAGTCAGGCTTATGTCTGAAAGGAAGGATTGCAATAGTATCACTAGGGGTATGCAGGATTTTATTGATTTCTGTGAAGCTGAAGAACTTATTGACATTCCTATTAATGGTGCAAGATATACTTGGAAAAGTGGTAATGCTAGACAGAGCAAAATCGATCGTTTCCTTATCTCTGGCTCGTGGGAAGATCATTTTCCAAGTATAGTTGTCTTTGCTTTGGCTCGGCCCTTTTCTGACCACAAGCCTATTCAACTCTCTTGTGACATTGTTGATTGGGTCCTCCTCCTTGGAGATTTGAAGCTATGTGGTGGCTGGAAAAAGATTTCCTCTCTCTCCTAAAAAGGTGGTGGTTATCCTTCTCTTTCTCTGGATCTCCAGGTTATGTGATGTCTAAGAAGCTGCAAGCCTTAAAGAATGCTCTAAAAATATGGAACAAAGAGGTTTTTGGGAAAGTTGATAGAAAGTGTGAGAATATTCTGGTGGCTATTCAATCTCTAGATCAATAAGGAGAAAATGGCCAACTAGTTCTTTCCCAAGAAGCTAAACTCAATGCTCTTAAATTAGAGTTTGAGAAACTTGCAGATATGCAAGAGGTCCATTATAGGCAAAAAGCAAGGACAAATTGGCAAACCAAGGGTGAGAGAAACACAAAAATTTTCCATAGAATTATAAAAAACAGAAGACGAAGAAGCCAATTTTATGTATTACGTATAAATGGGGTGATGGAAGAGGACAAAAAAGTCATAAAGGAGGAATTTGTCTCACACTTTGAATCTAGATTCAAGACTAAGTCTCGTGATGGTCTTAGCGTCGCCAATATGCCACTTAAGAGAATTTCTTTTGAGGATGCAGCCAACACAGAAAGGCCAATTCTGGAAGATGAAGTGTTGTCTGCAATAAAGTTGTCGGGTCAAGAAAAAGCCCCCGGGCCTGATGGGTTTCAAGTGAAGGTTATTCTCAACTGTTGGGAATTTATGAAAGATGACATAATGAGGGTGGTGAAGCATTTTGAAATAAATGGTTTTTTGGACTTGAGAATTAAATCAACATTTATTTCTCTGGTTCCTGAGAAAGAAGTGGTAGAAGAGGTGAAATATCTAAGCCCTATCAGCTTAACAGGGTGTATTCACAAGACTATTTCGAAAGTGTTAGCCGAAAGACTTAAACCTTTTCTGCCTTCCATTACTTCTGCGAATCAAACTGCTTTCGTTAAAGGTAAGCAAATTTTGGATAGTATTTTGGTTGCTAATGAATGTCTAGATTCCAGGCTTAAATCCAAGATACCCGGGATTATTTGCAAATTAGACCTTGGAAAGGCCTTCGACAATGTAAAGTGGAGCTGCATTGATGAGGTACTGATTGCTATGGGATTCGGCTCAATATGGAGAATCTGGGTCCAAGGATGTATCAGTAAGGTCCCTTTCTCTGTCTTAGTTAATGGCACAAATTTGTTAGTGAAAAAGGCATCCGTCAAGGTGGCCCATTATCACCTTTTTTGTTTCTGCTGGTGTCTGAAGTGTTGTCTTTTATGTTCGAGAAAGCAAGTGAAAAGGGCTGGTTGGGTGGCTTCCAAGTCTCCGCTAACGGGATTAAAGTTAGTCATCTGCAATTTGCAGACGATACCTTAGTCTTCATGGATGCTGATCTAACTCAAATTAGATATGTAAAGTATATAATGTTGACTTACGAGTTGGCATCAGGTTTACAAACAAATTTTTCCAAGACTAATCTTTTTGCAGTGGGAGAGGTTCCAAATATGGATGCTTTGACTGATCTTATGGGTTGTGTTAGTGCTACTTTCCCTACTACTTATCTAGGCCTTCCTTTAGGTGCTAAGTCCAGAGCAGGTAGCAAGTTGGATAAAGTCATCTAAATATGCAAGGCTAGACTTCGAAGTTGGAAGAGAGGATTTTTGAAAAAAGGGGGTAAGTTGACGTTAATTAAATCGGTCTTACTTAGCTTACCTGTGTATCAGTTCTCTTTGTTTTTAGCTCCTCAAAATGTTATAGATCATATTGAGAGAATTATCTGCAACTTCCTTCGGGATAGTGCAAATGGTGGAATAAAACACCACTGGGTTGGTCGGAAATCAATTTGTAAACCCATATCAAAAGGGGGCTTTGGGATAATAAGATTGAAACCTCTTAATAATACCTTATTATGAAATGATGGTGGAGATTGGGCAAGGAGAAAAATGCTTTGTGGGCTAAGATTGTTCATGAAAAGTATGGGGATCCGAATTCGATTTGGAAGACTAAAGTCCCTAAGGATTCTTATGGGGTTAGCATATGGCGTCATATAAATTCAGTGGCTGATATGTTGTTTGGTTTTATACAATTCAAAATTGGCAATGGTAACTCAATACGTCTCTGGGAAGATAAAAGGTGTAGCGGTGGTATTCTGGCATTTTTGTGCCCCAATCTGTATGCGATTACTACAGTTAAAAATATTAAAATTGTTCAAGCTTTCTCGGTTAATGAAGCAGGTACTTCTTGTTGGGATTTGGGTCTTTCTAATAGAAGGAGACTTTATGATGTCGAAATTCAAGAACTTACTATTCTCTTCCCTATCCTTGATACGATTCAAATCAAACCCGATGAGGATGATGAAATGGTGTGGATAGGACATAAGACTGGTACTTTCTCAGTCAAGTCTGCTTATAATCTGGAAATTCAAGAGATTGGTTGTGATCCTTATTTTTCTTCTAGAAGAATTTGGTCTAGCAACTGGCCTATGAATCATGGTTTCTTTCTCTGGAAAGCAGTTCTTAATCGTCTTTCAACTCTAACTAATTTACAGAGAAGAGGTTCGGCAACCATCTCAACCAATGGCACTCCAATTGCTAATGTTTGTATCTTTTGTCGGCAGTGTGAAGAGGATAGCAATCATCTTTTCTTGCATTGAAGGTTTGCCTCCAAGATTTGGTCTTATTTTAGGAACTGTGCTCACAAATTGGAAGCAAATCCTTCAACTGTCTTGAGTTTGTTTCTTCTTGGGATTGCTCTGGTTTGCCTAATATGGGAGTAGAAGTATGGAAGAGATTGACAACAAGTATTATGTGGAACATATGGCTGGAAAGAAATAATAGGTCCTTCAATGGTCTGTTGCGAAAAAGAAAAATTTCTGCCTTAATAGACGACATTAAAATTCAATCTTTTTACTGGGCGTCTACAAAACCAGGTTTCTCTTCTATACATCCTCATGATGATGTGGTCAAATAGGAGAACATCTTTTTTGAAATACATTGAGTGGTTTGTCCTCTTAGGGGGCTTGTTGTAGTCCATTTGTTGTGGTTTAGTTGGAAGCTTTTCCTTTGGTTAAGCTATTTGTTGTGTCTGTAGGTAGGTGCCTGTCACCTTGTGCTGTAATGGCGTGTAACGTTTTATTTATAAATTCAATTCTTTTTATCGTTCAAAAAAACAAAAAAAAAATTGGTGGATTTCATAACAGTCTTCCCTTGGCACACAGAAAGGATCGACACATGCAACAGCATTATGTTGAGCTTATATTCCATTAGTGCTACATAGAGAATTTTTCCGGGACTTCGAATTTTTCTTTGTGCAAGTATGAGTCGATCATACCACTAACCCACTCCATATATTCTAGAAAGTGCAATGAGTGTTTGGTATGTTGAGCCATGAATAAACTGGACAAACACCTCCGTGATCACACGGCTGAATCTTCTTGACTAGTTAAACGTGGGTCAGCAAAGGTGCAAATTTTAGAAATTTGTAGAGATTACACAATATGCCTAAGTAAGTTGTTTTTATGGAGGACCCCAGGTGGGATGTTATAACATATTTTCCACCAAAACCTCCGTCATCACATATTTCCCGCGAGGTGAGTCGACATTTCTAGTAACAGTCTGGGTCTTGGAGATATCAAATAGGTACATAAAGTGCTTATGACTTTTCAAATTTATACTCCATTGGTGGCAATTAATTCTCTTTCTCTCTCTTTACTATTTTCCTTCTCTTCCCTTCTAATAAAACCCAAAAGTCTTTTCATCTTTCTTGCTCAGATTTGGTCTTTTTTGGACCAGATCTTAGCTAGAGTTATTATTTTTCTTTTGTTTTAGTAGATTTATGATTGAATAAGATGTTTTCTTGTAATTTGTGGTGTCTTTTGACACATTTCTTAACCGTTTTGGTGATTTTATCTTCGTTTTTTGGACGATTCTTTTTTCGCTTTGATAGCGATTATTTCTTCACTTTGATAGTGATTTGTTCAGTCTTTGTTAGTTGGTTCATGACATGTTATTCTAGATCCGAGAACATCGACGATTCAACACGGCATCGCTTCGAGTTTATCTTCAACAAAAGGGATTTAGGGCATCCGGATTTTTCGTTCATATATACAAGATTAAGGGCTAAGTACTCCTTTCTTTTTTGAGCATCTCTTGTTATAGAAGACAAACATCCAAAATGGTCGGAATTGATTCCAGATTATACCATCTCTTCTCTCTACTTTTCATACAAAAATTGGGTACCTTTGCGATATTTTTCTCTTTCTCTTCGCGAATTACATGTAATTGATATCTTTATTTGTATTTCGGTCTTAATCTTCTTGTATTTTGATGTTCTATTTCTTGTAAACAATCATGTAATCACCTTTTTGGATTGAATGAAATGTGATTTGATTGTTCATCAAAAAAAAAAAAATTATACTTAATTCTTTTATTTTGTCTCCACTGATGGCAAACAATTGCTGAAATCCATACTATCCCTATTGATAAATTGTTCGGATGACAAAGTAAACTCCAAGGGACCCCCAAGAATTACCTTGTGACCATCTTTACATCTACAAAAATAATGGATAGTCAGATTCAGCAAAATAAAAGAATGGATTAGAAATTTGTATTATGAATGCATAATTTTTTTTGCCTATAAATCGAAAGAGTTTACATTATCAATTCAATCCAACTTATTTAGAAATCATGGCTAAAACTCGGATAAGTTATTTTTATTCGGATTTCCCTTGGTTTTGGCTTTTTTGGAGGTAAGGAAAAAAGAGACTAGTTATTTGAATTCTTTTGTTAGTTAATATTTTGAGATTAATGCTAACACGAGCATTTTACTGCTTCGAGCACACACATCCATAGTCAAGACGACTTCTAAAGCAGCAAAATGCTCGTATTAGCGTTAATCTCAAAATATCAACTAACTAAAAAAATTTAGAAAAAACTAAATAAACACCAAGACCGAACAAATAGTTTTTTTTTTAGGGTCCTGAGTCTGATTATCCATTATCCTTTTAGATGTAAAGACGATCACAGAGTGATTCTTAGGGTCCTGTGGAGTTTACTTTGTCATCTCAACAGTTTATCAATAGTGACAATATAAATTTCAGCAATTTATTTGCCATCAATAGAGACATGCTTCAGAGCTCTATGTCCAAGTTTCTCAATTCTCCCTCTTGAAAACAACTTGCGCAGGCATCTTCTGAATCCCTGGAACCTGGTCACTTCATTGTCTATTTGCACATTTTAACTCATTAATTTCAATCTGCTGGAAACTTTTGATTTTATTTTTCAACAATGCAACCATTAAAGTAGCTTTGTATATTAATTACCTACAGCTCAGAAAGGCTGTCAAGATGTACCTAAACGCTGATCTATTTTTGTCAAGAGAGACTAGTTATTTGAATTCTTTTGTTTTGTGTTAGTTAATATTTTGCGATTAACGAGCATTTTGCTGCTTCTAGCAGACACGTCCATAGTCAAGACGACTTCTGTTGCAAGTAGCAAAATGCTCGTATTAGTGTTAATCTCAAAATATCAACTAACAAAAAAACTTAGAAAAAAATAAATAAACACCAAGACCGAACAAATAGCTAGCTAAGTCACTTCTTAGTTTTTTCCGGAAAAACCAAAACTAACAGAATTGGCCTTGCGGCCTGGAATCACAATGCTGCATCGAGGTTTAGAGAAATAATTGCGAATGGGTTATTGTGGCGTGAGTGATTTCCGATGCTAATCGTGTTTCAATGATCTGAAAGTTCAAGTTGTGGCTTTTAAATAAGAAGGACCTTCAGTCCCAACTCAATCCTTTATACTGCCGCGAAGAAGGACCTTCCCGGTACATCGATCCTTCACAAGACAAAAATTTGGATGAAATTCAAATAAGACATTATTATAGGTAGTAAGACGAGAAACAGATAAGAGATTATGAGAGATTTTTAGTGCACGAAGCTGCAACTTACGATTGGGAGTTCCCAAAATAGAGGAACCAACATTAGAAATTGGTATAGAAGAACCATTACCCATCTGTATTTGATTAGGACCAGTATACTCAGTTGGAAACTGAAGACGAGATAGATCATTCGTTATATGATCGGTAGCACCACTGTCAGGAGTCCATGGAGGAGTTGGCAATAAACCAGTTTGAGCAGTATATGCACGCGGTGCGGAAGCTGGTGGTTGATGACGCGGAGGACGAAAGCCACGATCAAACCGGTTCCAACAGTCTGGTGCTTCGTGATTGGGACAGCCACAAAGTTGACAAGGAAGCTCAGACCGGTTGCGTTGTGATGAAGGCGCTGAAAAACGAGAGTTGCTGTTCGAAAATCTGTTGTTCGCTCCATAGTTGGGCATGGACGAGGTCACTCCATAGTTGGGCCGAGCTGTGGTCGCTGCAGAATTGGGCCTAGTTGATGCCGAGACGGATTGAGTTGGGACGGGATTGTAGAAACGTGATGAAGTCGACGAAGCTCCACGAGATTGAGAAGCAACGTTTGCTACAAGCTGAGTATGCAGCGCTTTCTCCTGATGCTCCATACGTAACTCAAAAGTTAGAAGAAAAGTGAGAAAATCTTCCACAGTTAGAGAACCCATCGTGGTAGTCAAGGATGTAACAATAGCATCGTACGAATTGTCAAGACCGGCGAGAAGTCAGTGACGAAATTCTTTGTCGGTAACCGTTGTATTGGAAGCAGCAAGACTATCCTCTAAGTCACGAGCATGATTGATATATTCTCGCATGGTTTTTGACCCTTTTTTAAGAGCACGGAGCTCACAGTGAAGATGATGAATTTTTGCATCAGATTTGGAAGTTGTAAGACGATGAACGTTCAAGTTGTGGCTCCGGAGAGTCATATGTACATGTACATATGACTCTCCGGCCAGGAACAGCAGAAGCCATGCAGCCATGTGCATATGCCGACCCAAGTTTAGGGCTGTAACAACAGAGCATAGATCATCATTTTCGTCCTCTTCTTGTATTTTGACCACCGTGGTCCCGTCCCAGAATCAAGTCTACAAAACTACTCAAACCCCAATGCAGGTCATCCAGGTAAGTACATGCAGCAAAACCTTCACTCCATGGGAATCTTCAGGTTTTGGACTGAAGAAGTCAAAAGTCTAGTTGGACAGTTCCGTGTCCAGATAAACAGATTTTTTAAGAGAAGAGAAGATCAAAATCAAAAACCCAATACGTACTGCCACTCGAGCGTTGCTTACTCTATCACTTTCTTCTTCACTGGAAAATTCGTAGAGCACGCCCTTCCCGGTTTCCCTTTCATAGAGCGCTTTTAAATCTCGTTGCCTAGAAATTAAAATATTGATACAAACTATACAAACTGAATATCTAAGATAAATGATAGAACATTCTCAAGTGGTAATTGAGTTCATATATTTTGGAAAATGATAGCAATATAACCAAAATGGTATACAGCAAGAAAAAATAAACAAAGGGAGAAAGTGAAATTACAATGCAATACCTTGTGGATTTGAGGTCCACGGCTTCATGTAACTTATTTTCGATGGAGTTACTATAAATTAAATTCAGTTATGTGTTATCCCTCTTGAGAATGTTGCTTGCACACAAACATAGGTCTCTAGTAAACCAGGATGTTCTTCCCAAATCAAATAAGGCATCAAATCTGGTTTCTTCAAGAGCATTTAGAATCCAGGAACCCAGCTATCGTCCATGCATGTCTGATAGAGTCCTGCTTGCAAAGGACACCGATAGAAGACATGATTGCACTGGGTTTGTTGTTATGTTGATTCTTAAAGACATGAATCAACAGAAAACAAACTCAGTCTTCCTTCTGGATAAGGATCATAGCATTGTATCTATTTTTGAGCTAATTTATAACCACCGCTGTTATAACAAGAGTATGGTAATAAGTCTTGGACTTCCTTACTCCTATTGCAGTAACATAGTGAACTCAAATTCTAAGTTTTCTTTTGGTATCCATTGCTTTACTCTTTTAGCTCACCCTATTTCTTTGGCAGGACAATCTCTAAGACTGGATCCAGCGATCAACAACCGGAAGGGTCAAGAGTTGTAACACCATATCTATTCAGAGACATTCTGGTGTAGAATGTTAGTACTAGAAATCACACAATGAATAAACTTCTCAAAGGAAGAGTTTTCTTTTCTCAAAAATCTGCCGATCTTCCTTACAAACGTGGCCATATATAGGCCTTATGGGATATGCCAATATCTTTTATGATTAATGCTAATAAAGAGGAAATCCTACTAAATATAATATCATGCCAATACTAGCAAGATATCTCTTATTTCCTAACAAAAATAACAAATAGGAAAATATTTAACGGATATTCTTTCGTCGATCCCTTCCTTCCAAGTAGGATTCTGCCATATCTTGCACTACATCATTCTCCCCGGAAAGATTCGCCCCCGAATTCAGGGTAGAAAAATCATCATCAGACAAGTCGCCGTGGTAAGGAATGAGATGACGGACATTGAACACATCAGCAGTATGAAATGACTGGGAAGTCGCAAACGGTAAGCATTAGGATTGATCTTCTCAATAATTTCAAACGGACCAATCTTGCGAGGACCCAATTTGTTGTATGTGCCCGTAGAGAAACGTTCCTTAATAAGTAAAGCCCAAAACGAAATCACCTACCTCAAATTCAACGTGACGACGATGCTTATCGGCAGCCGTTTTGTACTTCGTAGAGGACGCCACCAAGTTTTGAGCAGCTTCGTCATGTATCTGCTGTAAGTGATGCACCAACTCATCAGCAGTGGCATGTACTCGTTGCAAATCTGGCACAGGCGCAAGATCAAGGGGTGAACGCGGATTAAATCCACAGACCACTTGGAAAGGGCTAAACCCGGTGCTCTTATGAATGGCTCTGTTGAAGGCAAATTCTGCTTGAAACAAATGCTGTCCCATTGTTTAGTGTGAGAACCCACCAGGCTGCGAAGTATGTTCCCAAGAGATCGGTTAACAACCTCTGTCTGCCCATCCGTTTGAGGGTGATAAGCACTGCTGAATTTCAACTCCGTACGCAATAATTTCCAAAGAGACCTCCAGAAATGACTAAGAAATTTAGAATCACGGTCCGATACAATGGACTCTGGGAGACCATGAAGACGATACACGTGTTGAAAAAACAAAAATGCCACATGAACTGCATCCGTAGTTTTTTTGCAAGCTATAAAGTGCGCCATTTTGGAAAATCTGTCAACGACGACAAAAAGAATCCATCCCATGTTGAGTGCGAGGCAAACCCACAACAAAGTCCATACTAATATCAGTCCAAGGCTTAGACGGAATTGGTAATGGCATATAAAGACCAGCATTTGTCGTAGAACCTTTAGATACCTGACAGATATGACAACGAGAAACGAAACGTTGTACCTCTTTAAACAAGCGCGGCCAAAAGTATGATGTTGAAACCAACTGGAAGGTCTTGTCACGACCAAAGTGACCCTCGTTATGCAGTTCTTGAATGATACGTAAACGCCAGCTACAGTCAGGAATGCAAAGTCGAGTTCCCTTGAAGAGAAAACCATCCAACAGCGAGAACTGGGTACTGTTGCCAGCATGCACAGCGTCCAGAATTGAACCAAAATAGGGGTCAGTCTTGTATAAATCAGCAAACGATTCCAAACCCAAGACCTCCGTCCGTAGTGACGTTAGCAGACTTCGTCGACGACTGAGACCATCAGCCACACGGTTCTGAGTTCCAGCCTTGTGTTTGAGGACAAATGTGAAATCTGTAGATAATTAGCCCATTTAACTTGTCGTGCATTCATCTTGTCTTGATTGCCGATGTGCTTGAGAGCATCATGGTCAGTAAACAACACAAAATTCAGAATGAATCAAATAATGACGCCAGTGCTTAAGGGTTTGGATGATGGCATAAAACTCTAGTTCATACGTGCTGTAATTACGCTTAGCCCATTTAATTTCTCACTAAAAAATGCGATCGGTTTACTGGATTGGCTGAGGACTGCACCTATACCAACCTTAGAGGCGTCTGTATGAACCTCAAATGGTAAAGAAAAATTTGGTAACGACAAGATAGGGGCAGAACAAAGCTTCTCCTTCAGTAAGAGAAGCTTGCTGTAGCTGCATCTGTCCAAGAAAACTTGCCATTCTTCATGCAATCGGTGATTGCTGCTGCAATAGTGCTAAAGTGGGGAATAAACCTTCTATAAAAGGATGCGAACCCATGAAAACTCCTGGCCTCATGGATTGTTTGCGGACAAGGCCAAGTACGCACAGCATCAACCTTCGATTCATCCACGGAAATACCATCCTTGGATATGACGTATCCAAGAAACAAAATGCGATCTGTACCGAAGACACACTTCTTTGTAGCGGCAAAGAAATTTTGCTGGCGTAAGACTACCAAGACCTCACGAAGATGACGCAAGTGCATATCCAAGTTAGTACTATAAACCAAAATGTCATCGAAATAAACGACCACAAACTTACCCAAGAATGGTTTTAATACTTCATTCATGACACGCATAAACGTACTCGGAGCATTGGAGAGACCAAACGGCATCACCAACCATTCATAAAGTCCTTCCCTAGTTTTAAAAGCGGTCTTCCACTCATCTCCAGGCCGTATACGAATCTGATGGTAGCCACTACGCAAATCCAATTTGCTAAAAATCGTAGCACCATGAAGCTGGTCCAGGATATCATCCAGACGAGGGATGGGAAAACGATACTTCACCGTAATCTTATTAATAGCACGACTGTCCACACACATGCGCCATGAACCGTCCTTCTTAGGAATGAGTAACGCCGGAACTGCACAAGGACTAAGACTCTCCCTGATGAGACCCTTGGCTAACAACTCCCCTACCTGACGTTGTAGTTCCTCGTGTTCTCTTGGGCTCATACGGTAATGAGCTCGATTAGGGAGAACCGATCCTGGTACTAAGTCTATCCGGTGCTGAATAGCTCGAGATGGAGGCAACCCATCCGGAAGGTCAACGGGAAAAATGTCTGCAAAGTCCGATAATACTCCCTGGATACATGACGGAACCGCCACAGTCGACGCAGATGCAAGAGAAAGGCCACACAGGATGAACACAATACCCTCATCTCATCTCGGTCTCAAACGTACGCCAAGACAGAAAATTGGAAGCCAGATTAGAGAGTGGTTTGTGCACAGTTTCCTTGGCAGGTACTAACGTGACGCGAGTCGATTTGAACAAGAATGAATATGTGTTTAGTTTACCATTGTGAATTACCTCCCTGTCGTATTGCCAAGGTCGTCCCAATAGCAGATGACAAGCATCCATAACCACGACATCACACCACAAAGCATCCTCGTATACAGAACCAATGGAAAACTTCACAAGACAACGTTTGGAAATAGTTACCAACCTTTAACCACTCCGACCAAGACCTTACTCACCAGTGAAGAGAGTACGGACTAGGATGTTTCTCTGTCGATAACTTGAGTTTTCTCACACCTCTTCAGACACCACGTTCTCACAGCTGCCTGAGTCAATGATCATTCGACAGACTTTTCCTTCTATGGTGCACGTTGTCTGGAAGATGTTCTTTCTGAGCCATGACTCGTCAGTGTCAACCTTCGGCGTCAGGAACGATGGTCGAGAAATCAGCAAGCAGTCACCTTGGTCTCCCGGCAGAAATACTTCATCGAACTCAGTTGATGTCTCCTCCGCATCAGCAAATATATCATCAGCAGCAGTCGGCTCTACAAGTAAAGCTTTGCCGGGTCGACCAGCCTTACGACAATCGTTTGCCAAGTGACCAGGATCACCACAACGGTAGCATTTAGGACCAGGCCTTTGAGACGTACTAACATTCTGTTGAGCGGAAGCAATCTGTGAAGGAGTAATAGTAGGACGGCCAACAGCTGCTCTAATTGACTTACGGGATAATTGTTTTTCCAAACGCAGAGCTCGTTGGTGAACCTCAGACACAGAAAAATAATCAAACATATTTAGTGTGTCTTGGAAAGTCTCACGTAGACCACCTATATAGCGGGAGACAAGCTGATCATCGGTGTCTGTAATACCTGACCGAGTGACCAAATCATAGAACTCTTTTGTATATTCATCAATGGAACGAAAACCCTGACGAAGGTTTTGTAAACGAATATACAGTTCTCTGGTATAGTTAAATGGCAAAAAGGCTGAACGCATACACTTTTCAAGCCTTGCCCAGGAAGAAATAGGAGTTTTACCTTTTTGAATCCGGGAAGCTTTCAGTTGACGCCACCAAACAGCAGCCCTACCCCGAAAGCGTGTAGCCACAAGCGGAACCACTCGATCATCAGGAACCCTCTTAAATTCCAGAACTTCCTCCACAGTAGAAAACCAGTCGATACAATCCTCTGGTGTCAACCCGCTACCATGAAACTCAGGAATTTCGATGCGGAATGATGATTCCCAACTCCTAGATTCACGCTCACGCCCAGCAAAAGGGTTATCAGTATCATTATCGTCATCGGCATCAGATGAATTGGACTCATCAATAGGTGGATGACGGCGCTCATGTCGTTGTAACAGGGTTGCTACCTGACCGGCGAGCTGCTCAACCGTGCGTGATAGTTCATCGTATCTCGTTCTCTCCATTACCTCCTCAACTAAAGCCTCGCGAGGACCACCCTGACCTCTACCACGAACCATGTTGGAAGGATCGATACCCAGTTTCTGAATACCAAATGGTGTAGAATGTTAGTACTAGAAATCACACAATGAATAAACTTCTCAAAGGAAGAGTTTTCTTTTCTCAAAAATCTGCCGATCTTCCTTACAAACGTGGCCATATATAGGCCTTATGGGATATGCCAATATCTTTTATGATTAATGCTAATAAAGAGGAAATCCTACTAAATATAATATCATGCCAATACTAGCAAGATATCTCTTATTTCCTAACAAAAATAACAAATAGGAAAATATTTAACGGATATTCTTTCGTCGATCCCTTCCTTCCAAGTAGGATTCTGCCATATCTTGCACTACATCACATTCTCAGTGAAAGTTTGCAAGGGAGGTAGAAAGGGTGGTGACAGGAGGAAAGCTGTAGCAAAATCAGTGAAAGTTGGTTTAAGATTCCCAGTTGGAACAATGGCTTGCCTTGTTGAACGGGTTGGATCCGGTGCTCCTGTTTATCTCGCTGCTTTTCTTGAGTATCTCGTGTTGCTGACGTTTTGGAATAAGCTGGGAAATGCTGCAAAAGATAACAAGAAGTCAAGAATCATTCCAAGGCATCTGTTGTTGCCGATGATGAACGATCAAGAGTTGCTGGTGTTTCACTATTGCTAGTGGTGGTGTCATACAAAACATCAATGCTGTTTTGTTGACAAAGAAGGTTGGTAAGGCTGAGAGATCGTTTGCCACCCCGCCGAAATCTCCAGGGAATTAAAGCTTCTAAGAAGGCAGCAGCAGCTTAAGGGTGGCCTCATTCTCGTAGTATTAACACGCGTTTGGGTGGTAAGTAGTAGCGGTAGGGGTATTATATGGAACCAAAATGTAGTGAAAAATTACGTGTTTATTTTGGTAAAAAAAAGTTTATTTTGTTTAAAAAAGAAAATGTTTGGAAAAACCAAATTGTTACTCGCTCACCGAGCGTATTTGCATTTTGTTGGTTTACCAGACACGGAATCCAAAAGAAAGATATTTTCTAATGTACCAGACACATTCACTCAAGACGACTAATTTGTTTCAAAACCCCCTTCTGCACACCGGTGTGTAGTCTACCAGGCAACGGATTCTGAAAAAGGAATCCAATATTATTTCAGTTTTAAAGTAGATTTTGGTGAACTATTAATGTGTAACAGGCCACATGGTAATGTTGGTAAAACATAGTAATGGAGGAAATCAAACGGAGCAAAATAGTGTTTCAGGTTAATTTCGTAGAATGCAATGCACTGTAGGTTTATTATTTTTGTACCTTAGCACTCTCAAGGGTCAATAACGTAACTGCAGGTTAAATGCGTGAGACTGGATTATCTAAGTGCGAGGCTAAGATGCAATCAGCCAATTGAAAAAATATGTAGGACCTCAGTAGTTGAGGAAATCCAGCGGTTTAAAATACAGTATCAAGTTAAGATTTTGGGACGCCGCGCTCCATGGAATCCAACGGTTGAAAATGTAAACGCATGATAAATCAGTGGTACCTGTCATACTGTAATATTTGTTATGAGGAAAGTTGTTATTTTACTTTCCGTTCTGCTCTTCACCTCAGTCGTGGTAGTCGTCGTTTTGCTAGAGACAGAGAGAACGAGAGAGAAAAGAAATATACAGAGTGAGTAATTGGCCCACATAGTCACGTTCTTAGAACTCAGTAGTCAAGGAAATCAAACGGTGCAAAACAGTGCTGCAGGTTAAATGCGTGATACTGTTCGTATCTAAGTCTATCATTCGTTTAGAAATTTTGTTATAAACTTTCTTGCTCTGCTCTCCTCCTCTCCTCTCTGAATTTGTACTGTGGTTTCAATCGTGGTTTGGTTTTGGCTCTGAGTGAGAGAGAGAAAAAAAAAATTACACGGATTGAGAGAGAGATATAGAGGTTTGGGAAGGTAAAGTGAAGCTGTAGAAGAATTTAACAAAGGTATTAAGATTTCCGTTCTTCTATAGATTAGTAGTTTGGCTGTTTAATGTTTATAGAAATTATAGTAGATGCATTATGGATGTTTAATGTACTATCCTGTTTCGTTTCTTTACTCTGTAATATAGCAAAGTATGAGAAATAGAGTTATGGGTTAATTTCTATGGTTTAAAATGAAAGCTTAAGTGTAAATCTCACAATCTTCTGCTTCTTCTCCTGCTTTTATGTTTTTCAAATTGTTTGTGTTTGAAGGAGGGTTTTCTGTTCTGCCTTTATGTTTTGAAAAGGAGAGTTGAGGGTATAGGTTTTGCAGATTTTTTTTAATTTTTTTTCCTCTTCTTCTTCTGTGTTTGAAGCGGTACCAGCTTATGAGTACTGGAATTTCTTCTGTATTGTTAATCCAAGGGTCTTTTTCTGTTTTTTTTTTTCCATTTTTTCTTTAAAGTAATACTACGAGAGAAAGGGTCGTCTATTTCTCGGATTCAAAAAACAAAAAAACCCTATAATGAAAATCTCACTTATGCTAGTATGTATTGTTTATCAGATTATTTACTTCTTTGATTAGGTAACTTAGTAGTAAATTAAATTAGGAAGTATTTTTCAAGTAGATCTGATTTTACTCTGCTCCTTTTGTGTTTGTACTAGTTTAATGTAGACAAAAAAATGGGTTAGATAGAAAAAGAGAACAGAGATTTTGGAATTTTTTGGGTTTTTTGTTATCCTCAAGTGTTTTCTGGAAATTAAATGTTTATTAACTTCATGTTTAATTTATTTTTGAATTTGTTATGTTAATGTTGAGTTTTGTAGAAATAGATTTTAAAATTTCTAGAACTGCGGTTGATTTTATTGGTTAAACTTCAACATAGAAGTCACTAACAAGCTGGTTAGGACAAGATTAGAAAATTGATATAATCCTAAGGGAATTAGAAGTCATCTAGTTCTAAGAAAAGGAAAGACATGTAATAAGGTAATAGGACTAGGAAAAGGAATTCATAGTTCTATATATATATGATCACCAAAGTTGTGGCTGATCATATGAGCAAGATTAGAGCTTGTGTTTAGTTTTGAGAGATTTTCTAAACATCAATAAAGAGAGTTGTCTTTATATAAGCTAAGTTTCATCTTGCAGTTACCATTAATTGGTATCAGGGCGTGTTTCCGAGCCATGGAAAACGAAACCACCATTGTGGGTGCAAAACAGTTCACGCCACCATCAATACAAGTTCCAATCCTCAACGCCACAAACTACACAGAATGAAGGTACTGATGAAAATCTACAAAGTTTGGGAAACAATTGATCCTGGTACATTGGACCCAGACAAAAACAATGTTGCCATTGGATTACTCTTTCAAGCAATACCAGAATGTCTTGTTCTACAAGTTGGTGAACAGGAAACTTCAAAGAAAATTTGGGAAGCAATAAAGGCACGTAATCTCGGAGTTGATCGAGTTAAAGAAGCCCGTCTGCAAACCTTAATTTCTGAATTTGAAAGAGTGAAGATGAAAGACACTGATACTATTGATAGCTTTGCAGGAAAGCTATCATAGATAGCCTCAAAAGCTGCGTCACTTGGACAATCCATTAATGAAGATAAACTGGTAAAGAAGTTTCTCAATAGTTTACCAAGATCCAAGTATATTCATATCATAGCTTCTCTCGAACAAGTCTTAGATTTAAAGAAGACTAGCTATGAAGATATAATTGGAAGATTGAAAGCATATGAAGAGAGAATCCTTGATGAAGAAACAATGGAGAAACTCAAGGAAAACTCTTGTACACAAACTCTTACCAACAAAACTCTGCAACAAGAGGAAGAGGTCGTGAAGAGGTGGTAGAGGAAACAGAGGCCGAGGAAGGGGAGGAAGGTTTAACTCACAAGATAGAACAACAAGTCAGAATGATCAAAACCAAGGGAAAGAAAAGAAGGATAGATCAAACATTATTTGTTACAGATGTGATAAACCAGGACACTTCTCCTCTGTATGCCCTGAAAGAATACAAAAGATGGAAGAAACAAACAAGAATGAAATAAGGGAAGCAGATACAACTCTTTTCATGCACGAAGTTGTATTCTTAAACGAAGGGAAACTAATACCAAAGAACTACAAATCAAAGGATGGAGAAGAAGAAATCTGGTATTTAGATAATGGAGCCAGCAATCACATGACTGGTAAGAGACACTACTTTTCTGAACTCAATGAGAAAATCAAAGGACAAGTGAAGTTTGGGGATGGATCTTCTGTAGAAATTGAAGGGAAAGGATCAATTCTATTTCAGAGCAAGACCGGAGAACATAAGCTTGTCACAAACATCTACTTCATCCCAAACTTACAAAGAAACATTCTAAGTTTAGGACAAGCTACAGAAGTTGGATGTGATGTTAGAATGCGACAAGATTATCTAACAGTGCATGACCCAAGTGGAAGACTTTTAGTTAGAGTCTCACGCTCACAGAATAGACTCTACAAGATAAGTCTCATGATTGGAAGGCCATTGTGTCTGAATAGGAGACTGGAAGATCAGACATGGAAGTGGCACGTAAGGTTAGGACACATAAGTTTCAGAACCTTAAAAACTATGTCTCAGAACGATATGGTTCGAGAGCTACCACAACAAAACGGAGTGGTGGAGAGGAGAAACAGGACTCTAATGGAGATGACAAGAAGTTCTTTAAAGGTTATGCAGGTACCTAATTATCTATGGGGAGAAGCTGTACGACACTTCACATACCTAATAAAAAGGACCTACGAAAGCTCTGAAAGACATGACTCCATATGAAAGTTTGCGAAAGAGAAAACCAAACATAGATCATTTAAGAGTGTTTGGTTGCAAAGCATACGCAAAAGTTGATTATGCAATTCTTAAGAAACAGGATGATCGATCTCAGACTCTTGTGAATCTAGGAATTGAGCCTGGATCCAAAGCTTAAAGATTATTCAATCCAACAACGAAAAGAGTGATAGTGAGTCGAGATGTGGTATTCGATGAAAAAGCAAACTGGAACTGGAAAGAAACTAATGATGGACCAAGTAGGGATCCAGGAATGTTTCACATGAGATGGGGTCAAGTAATTGATGAAGGCGAAGGACCCATAATCATCAATACCAATGGAAACAATGATGTTAATCAAGAAGAAGAAGAGAATAATGAAAACACTGAGAATAACGAAGAAGTAGGAGAAGAAGAAGAAGAGATCGATGAAATAACTCAACCCATTTCACTGCGAAAATCAACAAGACAGATATAAAAGTCACAGTACCTGGAGGAATATGTTCTTCAAGCTGCAGAAGAATGTGAGATTATGCTACTTTCTGTTAATGATGAACCAAGGAATTTTCAGGAAGCAAAGGTCTCGACTAAATGGACACAAGCATGTAGAGAAGAAATTATTTCAATCAACAGAAACAAGACTTGGTTTCTAGTTGATAATCCAGGTGGGGTAAAAGTGATTGGTCTTAAGTGGATCTTCAAAATAAAACGGATGCTGATGGTACTGTCAATAAATACAAAGCAAGGCTTGTAGCTAAAGGATATGTACAAGAATCAGGCATAGATTTTGATGAAGTTTTTGCACCAGTTGCTAGAATTGAAACAATACGCTTATTAATTGCAGAGGCAGCAGCAAACTCATGGGAAATTCACCACTTAGACGTTAAGACAACATTCTTACATGGTGAATTGCGAGAAGATGTGTATGTTGAACAACCAGAAGGTTTTGAAGTAAAAGGACAAGAGCATAAGGTTTATAAGTTATCAGAAGCTCTATATGGTCTAAGACAAGCTCCTCGAGCCTGGAATACAAAGTTAGATCAAATCTTAAGAGAAATCAGATTTGTTAAGTGCTCTAAAGAAACATCAGTATACAGAAGAGAAGAAAAGGGAACGCTTCTTGTGATTGCAGTCTATGTAGATGATCTATTTTTGACTGTCAACTCCCTTAAGGTGATCAATGAGTTCAAGAGAGAAATGTCATCAAAGTTTGAGATGTCAGACCTCGGAAAACTCACTTATTACCTTGGCATAGAAGTCCATCAAGGAGTAGATGAGATTCAGATTAAACAAGAAGCTTATGCAAGGAGAATTCTGAAAGAAGCAGGACTTGAAACTTGTAATCCAACTAAGATACCAATGGAGTTTGGACTTAAAGTTTCAAAGGCACAAGATTATCAACTCAGAAGAGGATTAGAAAGTACTTCATCAAAGCCGTGATTTTCTTCATAAACCACGGGCCTGACTGGTTATTCTACGGGGCTCTGGCTGTTATAATGACACCCTTGTGCTTAATTGCCGGCTGCTGGGATCGTGACTTAACTGGATTCTCAAAAAGTGCAACAGAAGGGTTTGTCTATGTTCTGCTGACAGTGCTGTTCTGGAAAACTGAGACGAGCGCTGCGAACATGATATGCATACTGGATTCGATTATTATATGTATCTGGGCGTTGATGGTGGAGCTCAGAAATACTCCTTTGCATGCTCGAGCAGCGCTACCTAGTGTGGCAAGGGTTACTGTCAGCGCTCTAGCTGCTGGAGATGAAGCCGACGCATGATTACACTTTTCTACAAAATCTTTTATTAGAAGACTTATGTCTGTTATTTATTATTAAGTATTCAAATTATTTAATTTAAATTATGGTTTATTACGGAAAGATATGGATATTATTAAGTATTCTAATTATATGTAAGGATTACTTTAATTATGGTTTATTATTAAATATTCTGATTATTTTAATTATGATTTAAGTATTCTGATTTAAATTATGGTTTATTATGTAAGGATTACTTTAATTATGATTTAAGGATTTATGATATTATTAAGTATTCTGATTTAAATTATGGTTTATTATGTAAGGATTACTTTAATTATGTTATATGTGATTTTGTTTCAATTCCTTCTATCAAAGGTTCTGGTTAAGTTATTTTTTAAAATTCTATACAGATTTTTCATTATTTAGCCCTTGTTCTTAGTGCTGCTATACTAGCTGGTAGAGTTCCTGTATCAACAACAAGAGAAATCAATCTTGAATCAATTCTTTCGCCAATTTAATTTGTTATTTCTCTCGATTTAGGTTTTATCTCCCATAAGTATACGCATGGTGGAGGAGACGGTATAACTAGATGCATAATTTGTGTTGATTCGATGGGGCTTGAGTTGATTAAGGTGCTGCTGTTCATGGGTATGTGCTGGGTTTAAGTTACAGTGAGAGGAATTGGAGAATTGAACCCAAGAAAGTGGCAGAGATGTGTTTGAAATTAGGGTTCTACAGAGATCTCAAGAAGTTAGGTTTGATCAATTTGAGTTGAGAAGGATGAACTGCTGCTGATAATTAGGTCAAGGAAATTGAGGAATTGGTTGGAGACTTGGAAGATGGTGGAAACTGTTATTGGTGTTTGTGCTGGAGGGTTTGAGTCAAGAAATGGAGTTTCAAAGCTTGTACAGATGGAGAAGACATGGGTTGCTCTCAGATTTAAAATGGTGGTGCTGTTGTTATGGGTTCAGTTGAAGCTGCTGCAAGCCATGGTCTTGATACAAGAGTTAGGAGGTGCACAACAGAATTTGCTGGAGTTTGAATGAATTAGTATGGCAGTGACAGTGTTTGGGTTACTGCTTCATGGGTTAATTGGTGGTATGTGATACAGAGAATCTGGTGGAGAGTTTGTAGTTAGTTTAGTACGATTTAGCAAAGAGGAATTGTGATAGTTTAGTATTGTTCTCTAGTGAAAGAGGTATTGGACACAATGTGGCTGATGGTTAGTGATAATACTTTTTAGTTCGATGTAAATTGAGAAGATTCATTTCTTAGTGTTGCAGTTGCTGCGTTCTTGTAGATCCCCAAAAGATTTGGGGATGAAAGAATTACTCACTCATTGCCTGGAAGTAACGATGCACTGCTATAACATAGGATTTATGATATTTTTGTTACACTCAAATTTTACCATAGATTCGTTCGATGCTTTTGTGATTTTATAGAACTCTTGATAGTTTTTGATATTTTGTGTGCTTTTAGTTGTTGTAAATTTGTTTGGTCTTTTGGTATTCTTTGGACTACTTTGAGCTAAATTTTCATGTTAATGTTGATGATTACTTTTGATGAAACTGCTGACGGTGATGCTGCAGGAGTTTGTTATAATGGAGCAATATGAAGTGCTGGAACAGATTGGACAGGGGCTTTTGGTTCTGCACTTCTTGTGAGGCATAAGCATGAAAAGAAGAAGTAAGGACTAGCCTTGAAGTTTCATTGATGTGTTACTGTCCTAGCTATTGTTGTTACCAGATCTTCAGGTCCTGTTTTTGGACACATGTGAAGGTGCGAAGAAAAGAAGGAAAACGAACTTCTGGAACGCCTTTTATTATGTTGACATCAACATACCATCGCTTATGATTTTATCACCTTGAACAGTTAGCAATTTAAGGACCATGGAGGGATATTTCATCCATTGAGTTTTTAATCATCAGTTTTAGTAACCGGTCTTTAATCATCAATTCTTTTTTTTGTTGACGTCTTTACAGGGACAATGCAGACATTATATTCAAGCCACATAGAGCTCTTTCTAACTGGGGGATATAAAAATGGAAGCTGAGCACAAAGAGATTGAATCCTCCCAAATCAGGACACACACTAATGGAGCTAATGGGGCCATTTCTGACATTAAGTACCTAAAAGACCGAGCAACTACAGGTAAATATAAACCTGAAAACTGAAATCATACCTTAAACTTCTTCAACCATGCATGTAAACTGGTACTGGAGTTAGCATGTGATCAAGTTTTGTTTTCTTATACTATAGTATTATTCTATTGTTTCCTAACTTCAACTTTCAAGTTTGAAGTTGGTATTGATCTTTGAATCCCGAATTTCTCCAGATCCACGTCATTGTTCATTTTCTTCTAAATTTGGACAAAGTTGGTTACAATCTGGCTTCGGCTTTTTTTTTTCTAGTTTAAGTAATTTTCCACAACATAAAGGCATGATCTCCTAGTTATTACATAAAGAATTAATTGGATTTTTATCAAGAAACCTGACATATTCTCGGATGTATTGGTTCATGTGGGTATGTTGACTTGGAAGACCATGCATTTGCAATAAGCTTACAGAGGCGCATTTTCACATTGGAGCAAAACTTGAACTGAGACAAGGGTTCTAAATGGTACTTGCAGTTGCTGGATCTGGGTGCTGCATAGGAAGGAGTCTTTTATTTATTTTTTGTAAATCATAATGGGAATGAGTCAATGGATTGCATTTGATCCTTAGAGGTGCTAAGTTTAGGCTTACATTGCGTTCATGACAAAAGCATAGTAGGCATTATTAGGTTAATCACATCTCAACTGTCTTAATATCCTGCATGCTAAAGATAATCTAATAGAAAAAACGCACTACTGTAATTATTCTTAATGATGTTTGGTTGCTGTTTGCACAGCTTAATGACTCGCTAACTGAATATTATTCCCATTGTCCAGAGCAATAATTTTTGGAGTTATCCCAAGCTTACTTTCCATATGAGAATTTGATTGTTGGCTTTCGGCTAGAGTGTTATTAGTTTCCTACTGTAGTATATTACTGTTAATGGTATGAATGAAGACAAATTTTACTGAACTCTGCCTCGGTAATAAACTAACAAAAACTTGTGCCATCGTTCCCAAATTTGACGGCTTGTTAAACGTTCATTGTCCTTTCATTTATTGTAAGTTTGTAATATGTAAGAATGATGGCTTTGCTTCCCAAGTCCTTATGCAGACCTGTTTTGGCAGGCGTTCATACTTTGTAGCACTCGATCGCTGAAGAAGATTAACTTGTTTTTAGGCCCAACTACAACTCTGGCAAGGTATCAACCCTGTCATTCTTGGAGATTATACCTGCAACAAAAGCAATTGCTTCATTTAAGCTGCCCACTACAATTCTGGCAAGGTACCAAGTTAAATTTCTTAAATAAAATTGCGTGCGCAAAATCTATTTGTGATAGTTATTATCTGATATACTACATCTGTCATGTATTTTTGTTCTGCTGTATGCAGAGGTATAATACTTCCATGATCATGCGACCGTCACATCAGCTGTTGGCCTGAACCAGACCCATACACTTGATGTTATAGCAACAGTGGGTTTTCATAGCTTCAATTTTGGTGCATAGGCTGGTTGTAACTTTGAAAAACTACAATGCTAATTAGTCATGAATAATCCATACTATAAAGCTTCAATTATTTTGTAAGTCTTCCAACTTCAAGCAACCATAACAAATACGGTTTTGGTTATTGGATTATGGGAATGTTTTACTCTGTAGCACTTTGCATGACCCTTTCTTTGGTTTTTATTTTTAGGTCTGATAAGGGACATACTATAACTGCCTCATATGTGCCGTCTTGATACTTTGAAGAGGACTTCTGGTGTGGCAGAGGTCTGCAGGAAGTTCTCCACTAATGAGAACACCATCATAGTAGGAGGTTTGTATGCAGTTGATCCATTAACATCTGCAAAGTACAGGCTCAGCGACCGGGGGAAGTTTGCTGCTCTCATGCAACACGAGCTCAAAGTCAAGTCCTCTTGACACTCTCTGGTGAGTTTGAAACCAAGGCCTTGGATAAGGCTCCCAGGTTCAGATTGTCCCTTGCTCTCAAGCCTTGAGTGATCGTCTTCTGAATATTAGTTTTCTGGAAGTGATCTTACGCTGCTGGGATTTGTTGACCTTCTCTATTGTTTGTGATCTATTATGAATACTGATTTATTGTAAAGAAGTGAATTCCATTTTGAGGAAGAAAATTTATATATAAAAATTCATATTGGATATATTGTGATTTTTTTTTTTTTTAAATCTCGAAATATTTTGACAACGATTTATCAGTGTTGTTGAGACAACATCTTACAATGGAAAGAAGCTGTTGTCATTGGGTCATGTATAACAGCGTTTCTTGCAATGGAGAATAGCTGTTGTCGAAGCCATGAAACTTTCAACAGCCCCCCCATCCAACAACGTCTGGAAAAACAATGTCATACAGTTTCGACAACGGTTTCTCCGTGTTGTCAAAGGACGCTTTTCTTGTAGTGGCGATCAAGCTCTACTGTTTTGGTTTCATAGTAAAGAAGTCCAGAATCTAGTAAGCAAGAGAAATAGAAACCACTTCAGATCTAAATGTGGCATTCTAAAAGCTCATTGAATACCTGCACAATTTTTATGAGCTGTTTGAAAACAAAGAGGAAAAGAACTAATACCAAGAACATAGGGAGACTTGCCCAATGCTTTAGACTTGTTGAGACTTCAATTCAAACAGAAGGAACTATCAAGAGCCATTACATGGTTCAAGAGATCGTTAGCAAGTTTCTAATTTTTTACAGGAGTTACAAAAAGTTTCATCCAAGAAAAAAAAAATTGCGGAGTATCTGTTGGATAAATATCCACCATCTGTCATTCAACCTAGAGTGGGACTAAAGTAACCTCCCTGTAAGAAAAGAGTGAAACAAATTAGAATATCTCCAACAATATGAGAGAAATCACAAGAGCAACTTGGGTCAAAGAAGACCTCAATCCAAATTTTACGAGAACTGAAACCTGGGAGTATTATGACTGTCTCTCTATTTAAGAAACACAGTAGATCCTATCTAGACCCGTGTTGGAGGTGAACCTACATGCTTTATCGTGTGAAACCATGCGGTGCGAAGGGGTTCAAAACCATGTATGGCAAAAAATAAGAGGTTTATAATTATTTATCAGCTTTAACAGGCAGGAAGTTTAACCAAATCAACGATAACTGGGAAGGTCAGACTTTACCATCGTAACCACACATGCATTGAAGGAACCCTTTTGACTTGGCTAAAAGTAAAAATAAAGTATTGAAGCAACCCTATCCCAATCACTCCTGATTACAGTTCGAGAGTTTTAACTTCGTTGTATTGATGGTTAAAGGTTATCTAACCAACATATAGCAGTTCAGTTCCAATCTCCAACCAAGCAAGACAGGTACAGGTTATACATATAAACTTGCTAAGCAGGAATGCTAGAAGTAATAAGCAAAAAAGTACAACTCATAAAAAATAATGGAATCTAACCTGAATGCATCTTCAAGCTCTTTGTTTAGGATCCACTTTCAAACCTTTGAAAAAGGCACCAGCTGCATCATCAAGCCTCTGCAGCAAATGCAACACAGATTATCAAAAAAAAGATTTCCTTGCAATACAAACAAGACTAAGGAAAAATTGGCGGATATGTACATTTAGAGGTTTGAGTGCTACGCCTGCCTTATAAAACGCCTTGGGCCAGTCTGGCCTTTCCCACACACATTGAGTAACATCTTCCAAAGCAAGATCTCCTTTATTTAAAAAGAGCATAGCACAAACTCCTGTTGGGTACGACCATCACTGCATCATGGTTCATAGTCGAGGGCCTGAAAAACAAACCAGTAGAGCGATCAACCCATTTTGGGGAAAAAGAACAAATGACAGTTTGAAATACAGTTTAAGAGCGAAAATATCTGTAAAATTAATTTCCATGCTTGAGAAAATGCGAAGACAACATGGAAACTGTGGATATAGGTGGTGTCCCGTTCTAAGTCTACTGCAACAGTAACATGTGCCTGCATAACAATTACACCAAGTAACTATTTTAAAACATCAAAAACAGCTGAGATGAACAGTTAAGTTTCAGATGAGAATGGGCCTAGGTGATGAAGATGTAAGAGGAACAGGGAAGCGTTCTCTCTTGTGAAAAACTGTGTGGTTGGGACTTAAAAATGCCCAGGTTCTGAAACTTGAACGTCAATTTTGAAATAAGTAGAAGGGGAACTGCATTGAAATAAAATCTACGTACCGACAAAAGAAGAAATGAAGGCTTGAACACGATTTCTTTCCTAGATCATGGTTTGACAGAGGCACATTACTAGTATAAACGCAGATGTTCCCGGATATTCCCCAATGATCCAAATTGTACCACATATAGTGTGGATGCTTAAACATCAATACATACGTGGAAGGTGTAAGGGTTCTTATTTCACCTTCCACTTAATAGCTATCAATTAAATTAAATTTCATTTATACACTTTGCCTTATAGCGTTTTTGATTAAGAAAAAGATAGCTGTGAGTACCAATATACTGCCAGACAATACTCCTTATGGTATGCAATTGTGCCCTTTATTTTGCCTCAAGAGGACTCTCCTTTACTTTACTAGTATACTGTAAATCAATACATTCACCTGAAACGTTTCTATAAACATACATGTATTAGCTCCACTGCATGACAGTTGAATCCGGCTAAACACAAACAAAAATAACCACTATGAAATGATAGGAATGTCCATGGTATGGCAAACATACTACAAAGCTAATATCGATCCAGAAACTTAAGTAATAGTTGATTTAAAGTATACCAGTGAACAGATAGTAATGTCATTTTGGTCCAAAAATGTCCAGATACTATTCAAGACCTTGAAAGAAAAATAAATATTTCAATTACCTTTTTTCGAACTTCTTAGAATTTACATGCTTCATTATTCCATTTACGCTCCAGTCAACATATGAGGGAAGTCACAGGAAGAAGAATCTCAACACCTCGATGATTACCGTCAATAGCTCCTATTGGCTTTAGTCCTTGCTGTGACAAGAAAAATAACCTTTCATGAGCCACACAAACATAGGTGATATCAACGAACACCTCATAGTGTACCACTACCACCGCTTCTATTCTTAATAAGAAAATCCGATAAAAACTAGACAGAGGATCAAGAAAGTTGAGCCTTTCTAACACAAGGATGCAGTAATCAAGAAAATCCCTTTGATCGTTCAAATCAAAGCGGCCCATGGATCTTTATTAAAATTCGAACGAGAAACCCATCAAGTACCAATAAAACAACTCACTAAATAAATAGGGACCAGAAGTATAAATAGCTTACTAAATTTGTAACCTTGGGATCTGCACCAGCTTCAACCAGGAGTTTGATGATTTATGTCGCCCCATTACTATAATTGTAATATACGGATTTGCACCAGCTTCGAGCAGATCCTTGATCATGTTGCGCCAACTTCAGAGGCAAGTAGCAGAGCTTTTACTCCATCTGGTCCACCATTTGGATCAGCACCTGCCTACAGAGATGGCAAAAAATTTAAAAATTAAAGTTGTATTAGGTACATTTACAAACCTAAAATTGGCAAACAAGCATACTATTGAGGCACCCTACAACTGCAAGCAATCACTAAACAATACTTGGATACGCATTATTGATGAAAGCACCATCACCGCTTGTACACACTCCCTAAAGACCCACTCAAAAGAAATGGAACCAAGATAAACATGGAAAGTCATCCTAATATGCATCAAGAAATCAAGAAGAAGAAGTATAGCTTGAATGGATAAAAATGGAGAACATTTACACTAACTGTACATACTTCGAAAAGTAACAGTCTGAAGCATACAAACCATTACAAAAAAAAATGTTAATAGTCCAAAAAGAATGTAGCAAAATATTCTACCTTTAGTAATTGCTCCCCGCATTGCCAAGATTGGAACTGATAGATACCCGAAGTGGAGTAAATGTATCATGGAAGACCAAATTAGGCTGCAGAGGTAATACAAAAAGGTAGATTCAGTGATCCCCATGCTTCAAGGGAGGAAAAAAAAGGAGAAACGGTGGCGACAAAAGGAATGATTCTATTTTATTATTGCTTTCACGCGACAAGAATGTACGTAGCGAGGAGGTGTACTGTGATCACAATGGATTCTAACAGCTATGAAAGGCATAATCTTATGAAATAACACTAGGCAAAGATACAACTCAACAGCGATAGTAAGTGTAAGCTTTTAGTTATACCAAAAGAGCTTACTACACAGCTATTGTGTATATGGATTTAGCTTAAACTCGTTCTAATTCAGAATTAAAAATAAACATATGTGGTAATCAAGCAGTTCACATCTAATCAGGATAACATTTAGGTTACCATTAAGATATCACTCAATTATTCATTATACAGAAAACCACTCCTCTAAATGCTACTCACATTAGCACGTGATCCAGAAGAACTTTAACAGTATCGTGTTCGCCAGCGCTGGAAGCATGATGTAGTGGTGCGCCAAAATCATCTGGGACATTCACACTAATACCCTTTGAGAGTAACAAGGGTATGACATCTTCATACCCTGCAACAAAATGAAAACATCAGGACCTCATTTAGGCTGTGCTATATTTCCGTTTAAATAATTATAAAGCCGGCAACAAGGTCACAAATGCATCAGCAAATGTTGCGCCGATAGCCTGATAAGAGAAGTTATGCTTAAGATGCCGCTATAAATAAGCACGAAAACTAACAAGTCACGCCAGCAGAGAAACGCCATTGAGCTCGATGAATGTTAAAAAATTGGTATTACCATCTCACTACTGCCATGTTACTTATGAATATCTATTTTGTTAAAATAAATAGACATAAGAAATAAACTTATTAACAATGTCTAATTTTACCCTGATGTATCTGGTGATAAGAGAAGAGTGACCTCGAGCATTTAACAAAGCTGCTAAGCTTTTTGAGGCAATTTCAAACACATTCTCAGAGAGTCCGTTGGTTGACATTATCATCTCTAATTGTGCCTGCACACAAGCATTTGAAAAAATACTGTAAACAAGCAGTAATAGAAACCTATGGTTCTGCTAGAAAGGGAATTCGTCCCCTCCTGACTAATGAAACTTTTAGAAGCAGTAATGGTAACCCAAGGACCATTAACAAATGGGTTATTTTATAAGCTCATGTCAGTATAAGAATGTCCTCTGATAGATGAAAATTAATTACCTTAGGAAGCGCCCGTCTAGTCTCATCATAACACCTCCACCTCGAGAAGGAAGACACCATACGGAAGGCAACCTACAATTTATGCCAGAAAGAAAGAAGAATGAAGATAAAAAAGAAAACTAATCTTAATATTCTGTGGTGGGTGGGAGGTGAAGGGAGGGGGTGTGTTTTGCAGAAGACCAAACCTGGGGGTTTATTTTGTCTAGTTGCACTACAATCTCTCCCAAGAATTTATAGCCTAAACCATCCTCTGCATGGAAATTAACTAGTGACCCACAGAATCCTCCAATGAGTGAGTACACCTGGATACGGTTAAAAAACAACAACTCAATGAACTAGACATTATAATTTTTCAAACGCAGGTTCCTACTCACACTTAGCGCAAGTGGGAGAACGGTACGATGCTTTAGCATCTGAGTCTACGATCCACCAAAAAGAATATGCAAGTGTATTTGTATGTATATTGAGTCCACAATGTGACTTCACTGTCGATCAGGCTACTTTACCTTGTTTGGATTGCATAAGTCAAAGCCAGGATGCTGCAGTAGCTTGCGGACATTTTCAACATTTCCAGGAATGTCTGACATTTTTAACAGCCTAACTTGATCAAATACCTATTTACCAATAGAACAAACCTAAATAGATGAAGTAGTAAAGGACAGATACTCACTAAATAGTCATGTTTCCACTTACCATAGAAATCAGCAAGAACATCATCAGGGGTTTTGCAAGGGTTTTGGACAAGGCTGCTAGAGCTGCAAACTGGTCGGTCATATTTTTACAGTCCTGTACTCATTCAAGCAAGTTCGGTGATCTGGGCATCCTCAAGAGAGGCTAGATAGGCTGTACGAGAAGACAAGAATATATGAAATCAAAAGGTGTAAATAAAGAACATCAATGGCTCATATAGAGTCATATATAGAGATATTCTTCTTCCCTAAATAAAACAAATACAGAAAGATTCTCACCAAGGGCGATGTTCTCCAAAGCGCGTCTTGACATATTCGAATGATCGAAGACCTATGGATCAGAGCTTCTATTGTTTTCAATCTAGTAAATATAATTGTAACTTAGGTTCTGGACTGGTCAAGAAAAGAGATGTAGTTGTTACAAGTCTTGCCGTCCTGAGAAATTCTGCTTTGAGTTCCGAAGCAAGATGCTTCCTGATAAAAGATCCAACAGCGTGAACAGCATCAGGATCATCAATCTCCATCATGTCCATGGTATCCCCTAACCAGGGCAGAGTAATTGCCTTAGCAATGAATTCATAGAAATTTGTTAAAAGCAAAGGTAAGATGAGCTATCCAGATAATTGTACAAAATTTCATTATATCGTTTTTTACTTACTTTATCCAAGCTAATGTCAGATAGTACGCTTCTGAACCCATGCACATAATCTGCTTTCAGAGCCAATGGTTTGCTTTGCTAGAAATCAGCAACCAAGCTAAGCATCAAATTTCTAGCCAACACTTGCCCCGCCTCCCAACTGAAAGTATGAGTTACCCACTACATTAAGCTTCATCAGAGTCAGAACCAACTACAGCAAGCTAAAGAAAGAAAGAATCAATACCGATTAAACTCATCTGAATCATGAGCAAGTAGAAAAAAAAAGATCACTATCAGTAAGATCAGAGTCAAGATGAATAGGAGCGCTGTATCCCCGCGAGAGAGATGGAACTGGGCGTTCACAAATTCTTCTTCCTACTGCTAGCACCAAAAAAGTAACATTACGCGCCAATAAAATAATAGAAACACATAAATCAAATTGAACTTAGAATTTCAACCCAATCGAACCTGATTTTGAGAACTAGGGACAGGTCAAATTGTAACTTCAATATAGTTTTAACCCACAAATGCAAGGAGAAATCAATATTCGAAGAGAAAAAAAAAATTCTATTCGTTTATTCGATACATCCATTATCTTACTTCTTTGTTCCTCATGAAACTGAATCTATGGGTATGATGTACAGTATGAGGAAGGGGGGTAAAATAAGATTTTTACCAAAGGATGAACTTGTCCAGGTTACCCCCTCTCCCATGTAAAAAAATTAAATCAATCACAAAGTGTCCAAATAACACATTTGGAAAGTTACCAGATCAGTTAAAACCTGCCTTTCATAGCGACATGATGCAGAGGACTTTTATTTGAATCATCTACTATTTCAGGATTGGCACCCATTTCAAGAAGATACTGCACAGCAGCCAAATGCCCTTCTACGGCTGCATAGAGTAGGGGAGTTTCACCTGCAAAACACATTACCACTAAGTGTATAATTACACACTCTCGTGATTACCGTTTCTAAGAAAACCAACTTTAAAGTTAGTCAGTACTAAAGCTCCAGAAGCCAAAATGAACATAGTATGGTCATATACTTGCACCGTCTTTCTTACCATTAACCCACTCAGCAATCTGTTAAAGGCGGACCTACTACTCAATCTAAAATATCCATCTCCTTTTGATTGCATCCATAAACAAGAAAAGAAAAACAGAACAGCACCAAACATTAAAAACGAACATGGATCCATTTATTCAGTTTTAAGCTAATCATCTTTAATTTCAATTACTACTAAAGCTTCAGCGGTCATAATCAATAAATTTGGTCACACGGTGAAGGTGAAATACCCACACCAACAAAGTCATTCATCAAACGTCAATGTCTTTGTCAACATCTAATATCCAAACTAAAAAACACCCTCACATTTTCATTATGGCAATAGTCAAATGTTCACTACCGCTTGAATATCATATAATTATCATTTACATAAAAAAAAAACTAAAATTACAATTACATCAATTGAAAACCCACAATTTCCAATTCTTAAAACCCTAACAGAGATGTAAAGAGGGGAAATCAGAAAAATCAAGCATACAAGTTCGAATAAAAATAACTAATCAACACCTTAAATCATGAAACCTAATGAAATAAGACAATTAAATGTATACCTAATGCAGCTTTGACATCATTATAAAATTTCAATTCCTCAATCTGCAGCTGCATATTCCGATGATCCAAAACAAGGCTAAGAGGGTACGGACTTGCAGTTGTAATCTTCCTTCAGCTGCTGAACTGCTGTAATCGAGCTTTGACAGAGAACGTGATCTTTTGAGAGAACAAAACAACCCTTCTTCGTTACAGCTGAAAGAAGATTGGTTGAGTTCATCGATGGTGAGAGAAGAAGGATTTCACCTCGGGAAATGAGGAGAAGCAAAAAGGAGGAGACGAGGGTTTTACTTTTAAAAAAAGCCACGCTAGTCTATGAACTGAACGTCGGGGTGAGTCATGGCGTATAAACACCCCCACACATCATGTTGTTTTGCTTCAATTTCAACCCCTCAAAATCTGTACAAACAGAGACTCAGAAATACTATTTCGAATTTGGAAGGATTCAAATTTTTTGAATTATCTAACTCCTTTAAAACCCTAAATTATATGGGCTCCTACCATGCACCGTGACCCTCACCCTCCCCTTCTTAAATTGCTTAGAAATTCTTTCTTTTCGCACCATGTCATTCCTAAACAAAGAAACTAAAAAGATTCTCTCTTTTTCTTTCCTCTTTTTTTCCACGAGCAAATCCTAACTTTTTTTTCTCCGGCCGTTTTTTTGTTTTCCTCTCTATTTCTTCTTCAATTTGTTGGCGCAATGCGGAATTGTGATGGATTTATGGAAATGATTTTAGGAAATGAGAGGTTGGTTAATTGGAAAGTGAGGCTTTGACTTTGATTAATATGAAAATGAAAATATTATAAGAGGCTTGTGTAGCACCTTTGGCTTACACTAGTTGTTTACAAAGAGACACTTTGGCTCTTACTAACTAGCTCTCACTCTTAGTAGCTCTCAACTCACTTGAGGTTTTGATTGATTCCAAATGATCCCATCGTCTCCAATTTATAGGTGTTACTAACCAACTACTTATACCTCTAGATAGTTCTAGAGTGACCTACTAACACCAACTAATCAGACTATTCTAGAGAAAGAATTCTCTAGATACTCTTTTAGTAGTTATGAAGATTAGAAGAGTCTAGATATGTCTAGACTGGGCCTATCATGAAGATAAGCCCATGGGAGTTTATCACCTTAGTTAGTTATCTAAATTTACCCATCATAAATTATCAAATATTTTTAACACCCCCTCTTAATTTGTGATGTTAAGCTTTTCTCTGAAATGATTGAGTTTATCCACGGTGACAGCTTTCGTGTAAATGTCAGCATTCTGTTCTTGTGTTGGACAGAATTGAAGCTCGATTTCCTTGTTTTCTACCATCTCTCTGATGAAGTGATGTCGTAGCTCTATATGCTTCGTCCGTCTGTGGAAGAATGGATTTTTTGTCATTGCAATTGTAGACATATTGTCACAATCGATAGTTGTCGTCTTCTTTTGTTTTTGTTGTAAGTCGGTCATTATTCTTCTCAACCATACTGCTTCACATGCTGCACTTGTTTATGCTATGTACTCTGCTTCGGCTGACGATAGTGCCACCGTGCTGTGCTTTTTAGAACTCCAAGAGATAACTTTTGTGCCCATACAAAAAACATAGCCTGATGTGCTCTTTCGGTCTTCAATAGAACCTGCCCAATCGCTATCTGTAAAGCCAATTAAATTATTATCTTTTTCTCTTGTATACTTGATGCCAAAATCCTTTGTTCCCTTGATGTATCGGAGAATTCTCTTTGCGGCTGCATAGTGTAACTTGCTTGGCTCGCTCATAAACCGAGATACAATGTTGGTTGCATTGACGATGTCTGGCCTTGTATTTGTTAAGTAGATCAGTGAGCCTACTAGACTTCTGAATAAGGTTGGGTCGACTTTTGTCGCGCCATCATTTTTTACCAATTTCTCATTGGTACCCATTGGAGTTGCAATTGGTTTGCAATCCATCATGTTGAACCTTTTCAGTAAGTCTTCCGCATATTTTTCTTGAGAAATGAATATTTCTTCTCGAGATTGTTTTACTTGAATCCCAAGAAAATATCGCATAAGTCCTAAGTCTGTCATCTCATATTCTTTCATCATCTCCTTCTTAAATTTTTCTGCCATCTCTTGTTTTGTACTTGCACAAATTAAATCATCAACGTACGTAGAGACAGACAATTAGAAAATCCGTACCTTGTTTTCTGATGTAGAGTGATGGCTCACTTGGACTTTTCTCAAACCCATTATCTCGGAAATACTTGTCGACTTTGCTGTTCCATGCACGCGGTGCTTGCTTAAGACTGTACAGTGCTTTGCGGAGACGATAGACCATATTTTCTTTACCTTTTCGGACATATCCTTGAGGTTGTTCAACGTACACCTCTTCTTCAAGTTCTCCGTTTAGGAACGCTGACTTTATGTCCAACGGGTAGACCTTCATTTTTAATTGAGATGCCAAAGCTAACACCATCCGGATTGTTTCCATGCGAGCGACTGGGGCGAATGTCTCGTTGTAGTCAATTCCTGGTTGCTGGGAATATCCTTTTGCAACTAGCCTTGCCTTGTGCTTTTGAATTGACCCATCTTCATTATATTTTGTCTTGTAGACCCATTTCAGACCAATTATTTCTTTGTCAATTGGCTGATTAACAAGCTCCCATGTCTTATTTTTTTCGATTACTCGCATTTTTTCGTCCATGGCATGTCTCCATTTTTCTTCTTTTGCCGCTTCCTCATATCTTTGAGGTTCTAGTGCTATAAATGCACAATTAGATATATCATAAATATCTCTTAGGGAACGCACCTTTCTCGGTGGGGCACTTGCTTCCGATGAACTTGGACTTTGTTGTGTTGGATTATGAGATCTCGGGCTTGCTGGTGGAGTACTTTCTTCTTGATGTGGCTGATCTGGCTCGTCTTCGATGAGTAGTGGCAACTCGTAGTTTTCTGGTTCATCATTCCAATCCCAGGATTTGAATTCATCGAAGATAACATCTCTTGATATTACCAGTTCCTTTGTTTATGGCTTTAGAAGTCTATAGGCTTTAGACTCTTCGCTGTATCCGATAAATATAAGTTTTTCTCCTTTTTCATCGAACTTTTCTCTATGTTGAGATGGAATATGTGAGTATGCTACGCAACCAAAAATTCTGAAAGAAGTTACCTCGGGGTTTTTGTTATGCCAAGCTTCATATGGAGTTTTGTTGATGACTGCTTTTGTTGGCGAGCAATTAAGTATGTAAACCGCCGTGATGACTGCTTCCGCCCAGTAGCTGTTGGGTAGCTTCCTTGGTTTTAGCATACTCCGAGCCATTTCCACAATTGTACGATTTTTCCTTTCCGCGACGCCTTTTTGTTGTGGAGTGTATCTAACGGTAAGCTCCTTCTTAATACCGTTTTCTTTGCAATAGTTGGTAAATTCATTAGAAGTAAATTCTCCACCACGGTTTGTACGGAAAACCTTTAGTTGATAACCACTTTGCTTCTCTACCAACTCCTTGAACTTTAGGAATTTAGTGAATGCTTCGGACTTTTGCTCGAGAATGTACACCCACATCATCCTTGTATAATCATCAACGAATAAAAGAAAATATCTTCTGTTGTTGAGTGAGGTTGTTCTTGTCGGACCGCAAATATCGGCGTGCACCAATTCGAGGGGACTTCTTGCTCTCCACGATTTGTTTGTAAATGGAAGTCTATGAAACTTCCCAAGAATACAACCTTCACATATTTTATCTCCACCGCTTATATTAGGAAGAACAATTACCATGTTCTTATATTTTAGAACCTTCAAGGATCTGTAGTTGAGATTCCCGTATCTCAAATGCCATAGCTTGCATTCATCTATCTGATTGGTACTCATTGCACAATTTTCAATTGATGGCATAAATAGAGGAAAGACAAAATTTCCTGACATTTTTACTTTTGCCACCAATTGCTTGTTAATTTTATCATAAATTGTGCATTCTCTGTCTTCGAAATTTAGTGAGTACCCCTTTCTTATAAGTTGTCCAACACTTAATAAATTTTGAGCTAGTCCAGGAACATAAAGAACATCAGATATGTATCTTGTTTTACCTGACCTTGTACGTACGGATATGACTCCTCTTTCTTCAACATTCTGGAACTTTCCATCTCCAAGTTTGACCGGTGGAATCTCTTGCTCCTCCAATTTTACGAAATATTCTTTGTTTCCTGTCATATGGCTGCTGCATCCGCTGTCGACGTACCATATACCTTGCGCTTATTGTTGCGAGGTGAGGCAGGAATAAAATAATTGATTTTGGGAATCATTTTTCTCGGAATAATTGGCTTCATTAAGCCAACAATCTTTTTCCATGTAATTTAATTTATCACACTTGGTGCACTTACATTTGCAATTTTCGGTTGCATGGCCAAACCTTTTGCAGACATTACAACGGAGATTTGAGGAGTAATTTCTTCCGTACCTTTGGTTGTTGTTGTTTTTCTAACCTCCTTTTCCTTTTCCACGTCCACGGTAGTAATTTTTGGGCCCTTGGTTTGATGTCGACCCTTTCTCGTACTGCGAGTTGGATGATGATCCCCCTCTGGAGATTTCTTTTCTGGCTTCCGTATTTTTCTTTTCACTGAAATTTATTTTGGATTGAAACGCCTGCTCCAACGGCTGCTCCGCGAACCTATTTATTCTTTTCTCGTGCGCCTCGAGTGAACCCATTAATTCATGTACCGAGAGAGTCGATAAATTTTTTGACTCCTCAATAGCAGCGACGATATGATCAAATTTGAATGGTAAACTTCTTAATATCTTTTCTACCACTCTTTTATTTTCAATGGTATCTCCATAACTACTGATTTGATTTACTATGCCAGTAACTCTTGAGAAGAAGTTCTGGATAGTTTCATTTTCTTTCATAAGTAAATTATCAAAATCTCGCCATAAATTTTGTAGTTTAATGGAGATTACCTTTTCTGATCCTTGGAATGCTACTTTGAGAATATTCCAGGCCTCCTTTGAAGTTTTCGCCACCGAAATTCGAGAAAAAATAGTTTTGCTTACGCCCTGTTGTAGAAACAGTAGTGCTTTAGCATCTTTCTTCTTATTTTCCTTATACTCCTTTTTCTCTGCGTCCGTCCATGACGACAGAGTTTCTGCTGACTCTGGTACTTTATAACCTTCTTCTACAAAATTCCATAGGTCTTGTGAAACGAATAATGTCTTCATCTGTAGACTCCAATAATCATAACTCTCACCATCAAAAATTGGAATTAGACTTTGGGCATAATTGAAACCTTGAATACTTTAGTTAATTGCCATGGGTAGAGTTTTAGGATTACTGGGCTAGGTTGGCTCTGACATCAAATTTGTTGGCGCAATGCGGAATTGTGATGGGTTTATGGAAATGATTTTAGGAAATGAGAGGTTGGTTAATTGGAAAGTGAGGCTTTGATTAATATGAAAATGAAAATATTACAAGAGGCTTGTGTAGAAACTTTGGCTTACACTAGTTGTTTACAAAGAGACACTTTGGCTCTTACTAACTAGCTCACACTCTTAGTAGCTCTCAACTCACTTGAGGTTTTGATTGATTCCAAATGATCCCATCGTCTTCTATTTATAAATGTTACTAACCAACTACTTATACCTCTAGATAGTTTTAGAGTGACCTACTAACACAAACTAATGAGACTATTCTAGAGAAAGAATTCTCTAGATACTCTTTTAGTAGTTATGAAGATTAAAAGAGTCTAGATATCTCTAGAGTGGGCCTATCATCAAGATAAGCCCATGGGAGTTTATCACCTTAGTTAGTTATCTAGATAATTCTAGATTTACCCATCACAAATTATCAAATATTTTTAACACATTCGTCGTGTATTATTATCTTCTGGTGGGGATATGATTATTGATTTTTCATGTCCTATCGATTAGGAGTGAGTCAACTGCCATTTGAAAACCCTAAATTTTCAACAATGTTTCGATCTCTATCCCGTGTCGAAATAACATCATTAATGTTGGTGGAGATTATCCATGCGCACATCTTACATCACCAAACCCATTTTTCTTCTTCTTCATTTGTAGATTCTCACGTACTGATCCTTTCATGAAATTACTCATGAAATTCTTAAATCGAAACTTGATCATTTCAATTTCATCAGCAACATTATTGGTAGTGACAGATACTTCTTCCTTCAGAACTAATTGAGAAATAATGAAGTTAGGGTTTAAGGTTTTTATGCTTAACATACAGGTTTTCAGACATGAAGGTGTCCGGTGTCCCTCAATCATATATTGTCAAGTTTCTCATCACCCAACCGGGGTTATTTAAAAAGAAGGACATTTTACCAGAGATTAAAGGTATGGGTTTTGATCCTTACATACACTGCATTTCTTATTGCCAGGTGCCCTGTGATATTGAATTATAACATGGAGTAGAGGATTATACCTAGGTGTTCTCTTTTATCCAAGTTTAGTCTGTCGGGGCCTCATTAATAAGGAGCAAATTTGCGTTCTCCTGAACTGTCAAAGGTATACTGTCAAAGGAGATGTGAACATGCCTATGAAGCTTCTATTTCGTGGAAATGGGATATTTCTCTTGAAGGAAAACCTATGAAGTTACACAAAAGGTCCATATCAAGTATTTTTCGTTTCTCTATATGCATATGCTGTTGTTTAATGGTAACGCGAACAAGTGCCATAATTAGATTTGACAACCATGTTCAGTGGCACCTGACCTAGATCGAAAAGCTGATGGAAGATTTTCACATGACCTTGAATACACCACAAGAGGTAATGGAGCCATATTAGTTGATTATAAAGGTTGCTAAAAACTAATCTACTTCAGAATTTTCAGAATGCAATTGTGCCCAATTTCAGTAAACATTCGCTTTGACTAATTTGGTTGTTGTATATGTTATAGATATTGCAGACACTCCCCAAGATGCATTAATTACCAGCAAGAAATAATGATGCTCAGGGATTGGAATTTGTAGGAGAGTACATGGTGAATGCAGCATTTTTTTCAATTTACTTGGATACATCTTAAAACACTGCGTTCTGAACCTTCTCCATTCACTGTGTAATGACTGGAGCGCTGGAACATAGAAAAGTGGCATTGGACTTGCATTTGCCCTGCCAGCGATTTAACTTAAATTGGATCTTCCCTTCTTTGGATGGTATTCTTATGACCATGACCATGATGCTTCCATGAAACGAATCTTCTATCTAAATTTTGGTCATTTCTAACTTGAAATTAATGGATGTGCAGGTCTTCCCGTGGCAATCAATTCAACCTGAATTTCGTTTACGTTTTCTAAGGTTCTTATATTGTAACAAGTTTCAAGATGGAAAAGGAAGAAGAATGAGAAGGTATGAATATTGCTTTGCAAATTGTGAAGTACACGATCATAGTTAATATTGCTTGAATATGGGAAACTTTTCATTTGTTATTCAGCTTAATTGTGTATGTACAAAGCCACACCAAATTCAAGGTTTAACGCATTGCCCCGACACACCAAATTCAAGGTTTTGCACATTTGGACCATTTTCTAACAAACACTTTGAGTTCATTTTGCTATTTGTTTGGCCTGCTTATCAGACTTTTCATGCTACTATACTATGGAGTGTTGTTCTTTCCTTTGTCTCTTTCAATTAAAAATATAAATCTAATTTTCTTATTTGTGGGTTCAGTTTCTTCATTTTAATCACTTGAAGTTTACATTGAAAATTAGATGGCCAATAATCTTACTGTTAGAAAAGCTAAATTAAGACATGAAGGGCTTACTCTTCATGATGTATACTATTTTGTCCTAGGAATTTTTCTTCAATAATTGAGCAAGTGCATCATTAGATACAACTTTATTTATGCAAACCCTCTTTATAGGGTAGTAACTTAGCTTAAGTGTCATTTATTTTACAAGAAGCTCTTTGGTTTTTCGACTAATAATCTTTTGTTCTTCGTACTTAGGAAGGACTTGTATGAAGTAAGCTTGAAGTAAGGCTTGAATTGTATAAAAAGACAAAAGGTGAATTTTCTTTTATGGGAGTTTTGGTTCTGATTACTCATGACCTCTCATGGCACTTATATATTGGGAGGTCTCACGTCTCTCTGCAGTGAAAAGTTCCAGGGGAGCTCATTCTAAATTGCCATCGTTTCAGGATAATTCATAATCTCCTGGATTGCATCGTGATTGATTTCTAGGAATTTTCTCAGTCACCTGATATACTATAGGATTGATTCTATCTTATTTGTCAATGTATATCTCTCACTCTCTTTGAAGAAACAATTTCGAATCCTGGATGCAGTTAGGAGCCATTTGCTTTTCTTGCTTTCTGGGAATCATACACATAAAATAGGGTGCGTTTAGAGTAAGAAGATGTCATTGATCAATGGGATCGAATTTTGTAGCCAGACGAATTAGAGAAACTATTTTTTTATTTTTGCAGATTTTTTATTTTTGTTAGCTTCTTACTATGTTGACGAATCGCTAACGCATCATAAAGGCTAAAAAAAAATTGCCACTCAATTTGATTATGCTTATGATGAATGATATTTATAGTCAGTGAAGAGTATAAACATCTGTATCCCATGTATAATGATAATGGTTTTGTTTAATACAAATGAAATTCTTATTAGATGTGGATGACTGTATTTCTTTGGTACGTATGCCAAACTTATTTGTATTTTCGCCTCATTACAAACTTGGCTTGCAGATATTTGGTTTAGTCATCGAGTTTCACTTGCCAAGATTTGTATATTCCAGAATTTTGGTGGCTCAAAGTAAGTTGCACAGTTGACATTTGACGACATATTTGTATTCATATATTTTAGAGATGAGCGGGATGCTAAAACAGTTGTAATAATTAATACCCCGCTGAGTTACAGTTGACTAAGCGAGATCTTTCATTAGAGCGGTCAAGGGAAAACATGACCATGTTTCAGGTTTAGGGCTATCTTCCACAGTTATGTGAGTGATATTCAGTTGTTCTTCTCAAACCCGGGAGAGGCGAAGCCGAGCTTTACCAAATCAAAAATATGGTTAAAAGAAAAAGATGCTCGGGTGTAGCACTTGAAGTTTACATTGCAGTTTGTTGATTTCGCTCAGAGTTTTTACTTTGCGCTGTTGGAGGCAAAACTCTATCAGGGGAATAGATCGAAAAAGGTTTACATAGAGAAACCAAAGAATTATATTTTTAATTTTGTTCGTCTTTTTTCTTCCCGATTGTTTGAATCAAGTTAGTGAAATAATTATTCGGGTTGTTAGTTTGGTTTATGTTAGGGATTTCTTGGTTTGTGTTTGATTTTGATTGTCTACTTAGAGGTTGGAGCCACACCAAATCAAGAATCCTAAGCGACGGGGCGAGGCGAAGCCGAGCCACATCAAATCAAAAATCATAAGCGATTCATTTAAAACGATGTAGTAGAAAGCAATGTGTGACTTACCAAATCAAAATTTCTAAGCATGCATCGGGACGGGGTGAGGTGAAGCCGAGACAAGCATGCATTGGGAGGGGGAAAGGAGAGGAGAAGCCACACCAAATCAAAAATCCCAAACATGCATTGAGACGGGACGGGGCGAGGAGAAGCCGAGCCACCCCAAACCAAAAATATGGTTAAAAGTAAAAAATCTATGATAGATAGTTTTCGGGTCCGCCCAGGCGTAGCACGGACATAGATCTAGTTATACAATAGAAATATGATGGTACAGACAACTTCACATATGACTTGTTCAAGTTAGAGATTCCAAGTCAAATCCACTCAAGAAAATAAATAAACCAAAACGCTCTATATATGCCATTATAATTTTTTTGGTGCATATGTAAAACGCATCAAAAGAGTGTTCGGATTGGGAATTATTTTTGCGCTAGCAGCACCTTGGCCAATTATTTGGTAATTTGAGAAGTATGTGGAAACGCTAATCTAGTCCTTTGAACAATTTATTTTGACCGAACAGCCTTATGCAAACGAGGAGCCTTTGCATCCTTTGTATCAACCATGTATATAAGACCAGACCTAACAAAAGAAAGAAAAAAAGTTTATTCGATTGTGAATCCATCTGTGCCTAACTCATGATCTTCTGATGGAACTATTGTAGTTGCAGGAAATCCTACGATCACATCCCCTATGTAGATAATACAATGACTTTACTTGCTCTCCAAATAAACTTTCTCTCTCTTAGTTTCTTTTCTAACACACACACTAAAAGATCTCCCCCTTATGTGATAACCTTTTATCTTTATATAGGATTCTAAATAATGGATGACAGCTAAGAGATCCATTATTTTCGGAATCTTTGTGCGTTACATTCGCTCATATACACTCACTCTTTCTCGCACAGACTACCTTCCGCACAGATCATCATACTTTACTCGTGACTTTGCTGACATCATTGAATACGTCATCTCAACTTGGTTATATGTGATAACCTTCACTTACATTAGATAGTCTTTAATTCGCATACTTATTGATATGTGCGATATTCCACTCATACATTTTGCCTCTTCTCATTTCGCTTACTCTATAAAGTGAGCGATATGATAAATCTTCATCGCACATACGTATCTTTCGTATTCTATCTCGCCGACATACTTCCATAATTTCTTCTTTTCTTTATTTATGTGTGTCTCTTAAGCACCCGTTGCCTGACACGTCCTCATAACCACCTGTTTTTATCCATTCATTCTTCGCATTAATGAGATAAAATCTCGAAAAATGAGACTGAATTTTCCCTATATATCTTCCTTCGTCTTTTCCTTTCTTCCTTTTGCTTCTTCTTTCTTATTTCGTCTTCTCTTCTACTTCTTCATTCCCATTCTGCAATGGCTCCAGCTAGTAAAAAGATGGAGGCGGAATTCAATAGACTAAAGGAAGAGTTTAATGCAAGGGGCAATTCACTTTCTCATCCTTCATCATATGATTATTCATCCAAACTTAATCTTTATCTGATCAATTCTGAACAATGGAGAAATCAACGGATTATTTTTTCAATAGGACAAATTTTGAGTAATCTTCCATTTCCCTTCTATAATCCAGAGATTTCCTTATTTTATGAAATTCTCGCTGATAATAGATTTTCACGAGGAATATTCCAATTAGGTGGTGACGCGATTAGAATAGCGTTGGAATATTCTCATCGCGCAGCGAGAGAGACCTCTTACCCTTATGAGGTACGAAACAAGGCATATCGTGATAAGCTCATCGATCCTACCGAATACACCCTTGATAATTTCTTCAAAAATTACTATGTTGGAATTATGAAAAGTAATAAGACTAAATGGGCCGTTCACTTAAGAAGAAAACACGGTATTTCTGAAGATAAAAGGATTATGCGAGACGTTAATTGGAATGACAAATCCAATAGCACTGCTCGAAGATCCAATGACTCAAGTTGGCCTAATTTCCCTGCCATTTTAGAAGGTACTTATATTTCTGGAAAATCCGAGGACGGTTCTGATCTTCCTCTTCCTGAGAAACTTTCTTCTTACCATCCTTGGAAATTTGTACTGTCCGAAGCTGGGTAAAAGAAAGCGGTATGTAATATTCGGATAACTATTCGTAATCTCGCATAATTATATTATTTTTGTTTCTCACTTTTCTACTCCTTTCTTTTCAGGTTGTTAAGAGATCCGAAACCTCGCATGATGCATCTTCTTCGAAGAATAAGAAAGTAAGAAACACTCTCTTTTATTTTTTAACAATATTGTTAAATCTGTTTCTTATCTTAATTATTCGCGCAGGTTAAATCTTTGAGTGCTAAGACTTCGGGTAAAGGAAAGAATCTTCCCAAGAAACCGGTGTCTAAATCTCCATCCAAAACAACTTCTTCAATGGATGACCTATCCAAGAAGCGTAAAAATTTATATTCCTTTACAAGTTCCGAGTCCAGTGATGATGAAATCTTTGCTTTTGAAGATTTTTTTGTCTCCTCTTCAATGAAAGGATTATCCATCCTTTTCTCTGATCCATTTTCAAATGTTGGTAATGATGAACTATATCGCACTTTCGAAATGCTCTCCAAAGTATGCGATGCTCCCATTTTGGATGATCCTTCTCTTCGTGGAGCTGCTTCTGAAGTAACCCCAAATTTTCAATATACACTTGGATATTAGGTAATATTTACATCTTTATATCTTTGTATTTTCTCTATTATTATTCATGCTTATAATGTCTTCTTCATATATTCGCAGGAGGCTCGTTTATCTTATGCAGTTTCTTCTGATTATCAAAGGAAACTTTTCAATCTGGAAAAAAAAATGCCAAACTAAGAGCTGAGAACTCTACCAATTCTGGATTAATTCGCACGGCCCGAGAGAGAAATGATGAACTCATTGGTATGTGTCCATTATTTTCTTATTCTTCTATTTTTATGCGATAATTCACACTTATTACTTTGTTATATACGCAGACCTTTATAACCATTCTGATGAGGCAGTTAATCTTCTTGACGATGAAATCCTTTTAGAACACCTTAATTCTTCTTTGAATAATTATCCTACCCAAGGATTTGAGAATCTTAGTTCGGAGGAGTTAAGACTGAAATATGTTGATCTTAGAAAAAGACATAGAATCTTATTAACTTCTTTTAATAACTTCAAACATCGTCTTCATGAGAGTAAAGAAACAATTCAAGTCTTGGAGACGAAGACGAATAAGCTTATTAATGAGAAAGATGAGATTGCTCTTAAGGGTGCGAATGCACTAGAAAAATTCCAAGAATCCATTATTGAAGTTCTGAAAGAAGGTGATTTAGATTTGAATGAAAGTAATGTACTTGTTGAAGAAAGAAACTTAATCCTCTCTCAACTGCTCATAGAAAGCGAAGCTGAATTTAGTTGGGCTGCTAGGGTTCTGAATGATGCTAGGAAGGGTTTATCCGTAAATGTGAGCCTTCAAGTTGAACATTTTGCAATCGTTAAAGACATTATTTCCAATTATAAAGGTCATTTGTTGCTCTTTAGTACTTGCTCTTTCTATGAGAATAACATTTTCTTTCATCCTAACTGTGTTATTCATATCTCACAGAGAAGGAAAAGGATTATCTGGAGAAAATTGAAAATTCAAAGACTCGCTTAGCTTCTGCAGAAGAAGAGTCATCTGCTCGCAATTCCAAGTATCAGCAATTGAAGAAGAATTACATCATCACAGTTTCAAATAATAGTAATGATGCTACTCGCGCTCGTGATGCTGCTGTTAAGAGAGTTTGTATTGAGAATAGCATTCCCCTATCAAAATAAAAATTCGCAACAGTTCCTCCCAATAAACCTGTTCCTGAGATTTTAAATAGTGACGAAGAATCTGAAGGAGAAACAAGTGATTCTGAGGCTGAGCGAGATGATAGAAATGAAAATTAATCACTTTCTATAAATTCTTCTTTGCCTCTTGTATATTTTCATGTAATCTTAAAGTTTTCTTCTTTGATGTACCCCTTTTAAGTATTAAATTTCACTTCCTTAATATAAATTTAATTTTATCCGTATTCAAAATATCATTCTTTCCCACAGGTATGTGAGAATATCAAATGGGACAAATAACATTCCATCTACATTCCCATTCTTTCCTATGTTAGTTGACACATTTTGATAGATTCGCACATACATTTTTATAAATTTTTATGCCTTATGCTTGATCTTTTCCTTGTGAACAAATCCCTGCAAAACAAAGTTAGCTTTTATTTTTCTCGTGAGGTCTTATTTTGCTTCCTAAGTAAAGGTCTTATCATGCCTTAATTTCTGTGCGAAAAAATCGCAGGAAGTCTTTACACTGTAGTGTACCGACCCATTGATCTCGTTTTATTTTTCTCTCGTATTATTTCCTCTTCAGGTTTTATCGCATAAATATTACAAGCCTTAGTACTCTCTTAAGTAAAAAGCCTCATGACATTTACGTCTTTTGACACAATTCAGCTCCCTAATGGAGGGTGTCGTCCTGATCTTCCCCTCTGGTTTCCCCTACAAGGAAGCTTACCTCTACCGGGTTAAGGTTGGCTCGTCCCATCCAGTAATGCAACAACCAGCTGATTTCGCAGTCTCTTATCCCATTACCGATAAGGTTTATGGTTATGAGACCGCACCCTAAGTGGGGTATCTTCGGACCGAGTGCATCATTGTCAGGACTTTTCAAGAGTGGCAAGGTACGCTCCAGATTCCCTGGGAACTCTTGACTCAACCGTGTACCTTGGCGCCCTGATTGAGTTTCTGCACTCCTTAGGAGAGACTTTCTCACCTTGGTCTTCCGATCTAAGGTTTTTCACTTAGACTGAAAATTCAAGGCACCTCTCGCGGATGGGCATTTTCGTTTTTCTCACCCTAAATCTTTATGACTCAAGTTCCAGGGTCGATGTAGCTTTCCCTTGAGTCATGCTTTCTAGGTTCTCCCCGACTATGACATGCAATAGGTCTCACGTTTTTCCTCTTGCATGTATGTGACCTAGGGTGCACGCCACATTCAGATGCCTAGTCTCTCTGGTGAAAGTTTTCTGGTGCCTTTTATCAAGGTCTTATTTTAAAGAAAAATAAATTTTCATTCCATACTTAATATGGAGTTTGTATAACTCCTAGTACATAAATTTGTTATTTATTTCTTTTCCATAAAGAAAAATACGTGCCTTATCCATACTACACATTTGTCCTGTTCACTTTTTATATCTATTTAAGATCGCAGATGCTTTTCAAAATATTACTTCGCATAACTAATGTATTCTCCTCTTCCCTAGAATCATCACACCTTTCATTTTTCTACTAAGAATACCACCTCTTCCTCTGCATTCTTCCTCCATCTATAGAAGGGATTTTTCTTGTTCGCTTAGCACTGTCATTCGCAGAAGATTCTTCTTTAGTATCCCACTTACCTGTTTTTCCAATTTTAGACACTACATCCACCATTAATATTTCAGCTCTTTGACTATCTGCAGCATGTTTTTTCCAATTTCTTCGCTTAATTTCTCTTTCTTCGCACTTGTCAATATCAATTTCTTGACAACTTTTCCTTTCAACTTTATCTCCTCTGATTATTCCAATGCCTTGAGGTAAAGGAAACTTTATGCACTGGTGAAATGTCGAAGCCACACCCAAGATATTGTGCAACCATGGCCTCCCAATTAGAGCATTATAAGGTGACTTAACATCCACGACACATAATACAATTTCTGTTGGTAAATTTTGAAGAAGAATTCGCATTATCACTTCTCTTTTCGGCTTGTTCGCAGTTCCATTGAAGCCATAAATTTTATATGTTTAAGGAATTAATTCATCATCTCTTCCACCCGTGGTCTTGTATGTATGATAAAAAAGAATATCAACTGAGCTCCAGTATCTATTAGTATTATATTAATAGCCCAAGTGTTTGCTTCATCCTCTTCATCATTTTATATTTTATCTTTCGGATTAATCTTAACCTCACCACCAATGAACATTCGTGCGATTCTCCTCCTCCTGGTGTTTCTTCCGCACTGAATGAGATAGTTTGTTTTTGCCAATATTTTAATGGTGATACTTTCACAAGGTTGAGGATTTCTCTTTCTTCAGTATCTCTCGCATACACCCGACTTAAGATATTATCATGAAAGTCTTCTATGTTTTTGGATGAATGTATAATCAAATTACAATACAAATTCTTTGCTTTCGCACCTAATTCAATTACATATGTATTATTTCCTTTCTTCGCTCCATATGCATTTCCTCCTGGTGGTGGTGGCGGTGGATTCTTTGGCAGTTGTACTAAGAAATGATCCAACTTTCCTTTTTCAATCATTCGCAATATGATTTTCCTCACATTTATGCAATTGCTTGTTGCGTGACCATGAAAACGGTGATATACACAAAATTATTTACTCCTTTTCCCCGGCGGTGGCTCATCTCCTACATTATCTGGTTCTGGGATTTCTTCCATTAGGATTACAGCTTCCTATAATTTATCTACTATAGTATTCAACTTTGGCAAATTTATTTGTTCCCATACTATCCTTCCAGTTCCTTGTCTCTTATTATAATATGGTTGTTGACCTCCATAATTTTCTGGTGGATTCCAATCTTTGAATCTTATTATTTCCTCCGCGATTTTGAAGTTTTTTGTCTTTATATTCCTTTTCGAATTCTTCTTGATCTGCACTGCCCATGGTTACCAGCTTTTGTTCCATCTCTGTAAAGTTCTTTCCTTGATTTTCCTACCATGTACTCGCAACATCATTTGTCATTCTTGGGAGTAAGCTTGCATTTCCCGCTCATTGCATCAGGTACCGCTATTGGGTAGGACTCTATATCTCTTTGCTTCTCTTCGAGTGCTATATATTACTCTTGAAATTCGCGCAACTCTGTCATTTCTATTGTGTCCTTTATTCTGAAGATTTATATTGGGTAGTACTCGCAACATCATTTTTCATTCTTGGGAGTAAGCTTGCATTTCCGCTCATTGCATCAGGTACCGCTATTGGGTAGGACTCTATATCTCTTTGCTTCTCTTCGAGTGCTATATATTCCTCTTGAAATTCGCGCAACTCTGTCATTTTTATTGTGTCCTTTATCTTGAAGATTTCTGTGTATAATAAATCTGTAGGGAAAAGAACATTGAAAAAGGATAGAATAAGGTATCTCTCATCCACTCGTCTTGCCATTTCGTTGCACATGGTCCCCCATCGGGTAGTTAAGTGACGTATACTCTCATTTGTTCTTCTTCGAAGTCCAAATGTGGTCTAAATTCCTGGTCTTGTCATGTTATTGCTGATATATTGTCCTAAAAAGACATTCTGCAATTGGTGGAACGATCCAATGGTTTCTATTGGTAGTCTTTTAAACCATTTCAGAGCTTCTCCTGCCAAACTCGCAGAAAAATATTTACACATCACTGCATCATTCTTTTCCCACTGCAGTAGACACTACGGGAAAAATCATCATTGACGACACAACATAAGCGTTGTAGTACCCCTACGACAACTCCATTTCATGCATTGTGGAACGTGGGTATTGTAGAAAGTCCAAGTTTTTCTACAATGGTTGACAAGTGTTGTAAAGGGTGATGTGATTCATGGTTCGACAATAGTTTGTCAATGTTGTGATTCTCTTTCGATTTTTTTTGATAACCTAACACAACTCTTTCTTGTATTGTAGAACAATCGTGGACAACATAAGTATCATATCGTAGAAATTTTTAACACAACACTTATTAGTATTGTGAATATTACAGTTAGTACACTTGTTAGCATTGTAGAAGTACCTTGATACAACTATACTATGTGTAGTAGGACTATCTTGGACAACACATAGTTATGATTGTAAATAAACTATTTTACAATACTTGTGAATAAGATCAAACCCATATTTCAGAATATATATTTCACTTTTGTCACTACTATTTGTGAAATGTAAAGAAACAACTAGATTAAACTGAAATGTAAATAAACAATTGGATTAAACTGAAAGACTCATTCAAATTAAACCAAACCCAGAATTAAAGCATTCACATACCAATGTGATATACACAAAACATAAAAAAAAGTGGCAGTGATATGTTTGTTACCAAAAGTTAAGTCTCCAAAAAGATCACAAAAGATTAAGAAGTCTATTGGTAGATTATTCTATCTTTGGGCCATGTGATAAAATTTGAAACAGCATCATGAACAGTTCTGACTTCTGAAGTAGCTTGGTAGACAAGAGCATCATCCACATAAGAAACCTTCACACATACAGTGTAGGCTCCAAGACCGATTGGTTTTCCATGTATCTGCTTACTTGGATCTGTTTCAGCAATTTCAGCCTCTGCAACCACCTCGTCCTCCTTGTACCAGCTTAACAACTTGCTGCCAAATAAATGTATCAATACATGAGTCATCAAGAATAGCATAACAACATGGTATTATCTCAGAATATTTCTAAGATAAAACTTTGTAGAGAACTTCAAACAATTATATTTTTAACGATGCAATAGATTTCACATGGTGAATATCAAGACTGTAGAACATACCAATTTCACCTCCAATCGGGTGTAACCTTCTCAACTTATTTCATTCTTAGTTTTATGTAGATTCGTTTTCCCAACAAAAGTTAGATCCAAGTATATCCTACTAATAGAGAACCTAAGCCATGTTAGCAAGATAAAATCCTAAGAATCATGATAAACATCCTAAGAGAAACTAAGCTTTGACAAATTCCTCCTTCTGCACATAAGAAGGCCCTCGCGGACAATTTTCTTTACGAACTTCAAAAATACCTTTGGGGATTGAAAGGAGAACCAAGAAAGGACATGTACAGTTCTATATGTTACAAAAGCTATACCTCTTTTATTTCTCTATCATGCACAAGAACAATGTGCTCCAACTGCCTGAAACCAACAACATCGAAAAGCACAAATGAGATATGTGCAGAAAATTCCAAATTACTACTAATAAAAACAAAATGAATTCTAGCAAATCATAAATACAAATTAGAACACCACTTCATCGGGGTAAATGGTAGGATGTATGACTGATTAAAATAAACAAAAAATGCCATTGCAAGAACTAATCAAAGTATTAACATCCATTTCGTTCAGTATGTCTCTCACTGTAATGCGCATCTCTTCTCAGATATGTTCTTCCTTTAGCTTAGCGCTAGCTTTGCTTTTTCCTGAATCAAAAAACGAAGGGCCACTATGTATTAGATGAGATGATTCAGAAATAGTGCACCTTTGTTTTAAATATATTCAATCTCGCCTTAAGATCCAATAAAACCTCTCAAACAAATGAAATATTGGACAGAAAAAGTAAATCCAGTAAAACCTCTCAAACATTTTTATATGTGTTGGAAAATCATACAAACTCCACAGACATCTATGAGTAGCCATTAAGATCCATTCAAAGTAGAAAGCAAATATGCCCAATTATCGTTAGAAAGAAATTCTAATCAACTAGAATAGCATTCCCAAATCCTAACAGTAGTACCAAAATATAATGCTGAAACGAAGTACATTTTTTGTGCTCGTCATTGTTACATCGCTTAGATTTGGAATTACAGCCCAAAGTAATATCTTCAACAAAATATTTGGTTAACTTAGCGAAAACTGAGAAAAATATTGCAAATTTAAGTAAGATTTTTACCTGTGGAAGTGGCAATGCAGCAACAAGTTCAATGCAGAATTCCTAAGCTAAGTACCACCATCACGACCTCCTCCTATGCCGCCTCCTCTGCCTCTACCACCACCACCACGGCCTCTAATTCGATTCAACATCAACATCACCTTCTTCAATTTATTTCTTAACAGCTTCACAACATGAATAAAATTTTCAAATCAAACATACCCATCTCTAATTCTTCTCCTAAAACCTTAATTTTCAATTTCATATCTATTTGGGGAAGAACAGAAACCCTAGGTTTTTTACTCTTCATTAAAACTCACAAATCAATCACTAATTCTTCCTCATCATATTGTATTCACTAAACCCATCTTTAATTTCCCAATTTCTAACTCAACGATTCACAAAGAAAACCCTAGTTTTCGATTCATAACAGGACTCAATCTTATCCTTCTTCTTTTATACATCCTCAAGAATTAATTTTCCTCAAGCCATACCTCAATTTCACCTCTCGATTTTCAACTGAAGAAGAGCAGAGAAGAAGAACGAAAAAGAAGAAAGAAGAAGAGAGAATAAGAAGAGAAAATGAGTTTCAAAGAAGCCATTGCAATTTGAAAGAACCAATCTACAACTTCCGTAAGTTTTTTTACATAAGAGAGTGATCGAGAAATAGATTCTGTGGTGAGTTAGAGTTTTCTTTTGCAAGGGAGGCGGAAGATAAGGTTAGAGACGAAGATAAGAGAGGAAAATGAAGAAACTGTGAGAAATTTTCTTTTGATCTTCTATATACCTATCTTTAAACGGCCAAGATTTGATTTAAATATGGTCATACGGATTAGGGATATCTTTGGACGGTGGATATTTGATTTGAGACTGTCATACGGATCAAGGAAAGTGTGTTTTCTTTGTGTGTTTCTTTGTGCTTTCTCTATGTGCTTCCGGATTGAATTTCGACTAGTCACATAAGTCGTGAAGTAATTTCGACTATCCATACATGTCATGAAGTAGCTTTAGTTCACACTGGAAGACTCGGGTTCTCAGGATACACCATTGAAATCGATAAATATGAAGCTCTTTGTGTGTTTTTTTGTTCTTTTTTTGTGATTTCGATTTGTGTTTTTGTGCTTTATTTTTTTGCTTTCGGTTTATTTTAACTAGGGTTAGCAATAATAAATATAAATCTCAGAGTCAATTTAAACTTAAAATATGGTATAACGACATAGAAACTATGAATCATGAAGCTCCGGGAGAGTTCTGACTTTAAACGTAGCATGATATATCATCGAAATCGATAAATATGAAGCTTAGAGTCGATTCGAACTTCAATTATGGTATAACGACAGAGAAACTATGAATCATGATGTTCCGGGAGAGTTCTGACTTCTAACGTAGCATGATATATCATCGAAATCGATAAATATGAAGCTCAAAGTCGATTCGAACTTCAAATATGGTATAACGGCATAGAAACTATGAACCAAGAAGCTCTGGGAGGGTTCTGACTTCATACTTAGCATGATACATCATCGAATCGATAAATTTGAAGCTCGATATCGATTTGAACTTCAAATATGGTATAACGACATAAAAACTATGAACCAAGAAGCTCTGGGGGGGTTATGACTTCACACTTGGCATGATACATTATCGAAATCGATAATTATGAAGCTCAGTGTCGATTCGAACTTCAAATGTGGCATAATGACATACAAACAATGAATCAGGAAGCTACAGGAGGGTTTTGACTTCAAACTTAGCATGATACATCATCGAAATCGATAAATATGAATCTCAATGTCGATTCGAACTTCAAATTCGGTATAACGACAAACAAACTATGAATCATGAAGTTTCAGGAGGGTTCTAACTTCAAACTTGGCATGATACATCATCGAAATCGATAAATATGAATCTCAGAGTCGATACGAACTTCAAATATGGTATAACGACATAGAAACTATGAATCATGAAGCTCTGGGAGAGTTCTGACTTCAAACATAGCATGATACATCATCGAATCGATAAATTTGAAGCTCAATGTCGGTTTGAACTTCCTACGAACGATGAATTCATTCATCTACAACTAAGATTCCATCGGAATATTCTCCGAAACCTTAAACACACCACAAATTTGTTAACTTCGACATTGAACCTGCCTACGAGCTCAAAACCTGGCCGCGAGTAGACTACAATAAGTCAGAAACTGCGTAAGAACGATGAATCCACCCATCTACAAGTAAGATTTCATCGGAATATTCTCCGAAACCTTAAACACACCACAAATTAGACACTGAACCAGGCTCTGATCTCGATAGTTGGTCACGAGTGGACTATTATAAGTCGAAAACTTTATAAGAACGATGAATTCACCAATCTACAGATAAGATTCCATCAGAATATTCCCCAAAACCTAAAATACACCATAAATTCGTCAACTTCGATACTGGACCTGGATCCGAGATTGAAACCTGGCTGCGAATGGAGTATTATAAGTTGGGAGCTTCGTAAGAACGATGCATTCACCCATCTAAAGGTAAGATTTTATCTGGATATTTCCCGAGACCTTACACACACCACAAATTCAACACTGAACCAGGCTCCGACCTCGAAAGATGGCCGCAAGTGGACTATTATAAGTCGGAAACTTCATAAGAACGATGAATTCACACATCTACGGATAAGATTCCATTAGAATATTCCCCCAAACCTAAAACACACCTCAAATTCGTCAACTTCGAGATATTCTACGAAACATTAAAAAAATCATATTTCTGCATATTGTATGCGTACCCGGATCCAAGATCGAAACCTGGTCGTCGAATCCCCCAAACCTCATTTTTTCCCACATTCTATATTTAACTTCAACAACACTTATAAGTGTTGTTATACGTTTCTATTAAAAAAAAAAACCTAAACTTGTGAACTGTAAGGATGGTTGATGAGCTAGACATCCATGCATTAGGTTCATGTTCGAATCTCCCCTCTAACGTATTTTTCATTATCATATTTTTGTGTTCTTCAACAACACTTGTGAGAATTGTGATAGGCTAAGTCACTACACTTATGAAACAAAGTTGTTATACCTAAATGTCGTCACAACAGTTTTGCTACAAGAGTTGTCGTTTGTTTTCTTAGCGCAACCCCTTGTTCCTAAGGGTTGGTAGTGATGATATACGACAACTCTTCCTTTGAAACCAGTTGTAAAACATAGTACTTTCTACGATGTATAGCGAAGTGTTGTAAATCTCCAGTTGTAGATGTATATTTTTCCCGTAGTGAGAGATCGAGTGTAAGCTTTTACATGTTGTATAGCACAAGCTCTTCCATCAAATATACTAGTGAACACTGGTAAATTGTATTTATGTGGTATTATTACCATTTAAATTTGGCTAGTAAAAGGTGTTTTCCCAGCCTCTTCTACTGCTTCTTCTAATTGTCTCATTCCATCATTTTTTCGTGCAGTCATCATTTATCTTAATTCCGCCATTTCTTTAAGAAGTTCTTCACTCAAGGTTTAATCTACATCCTGTCGCATAGGTCTGTTCAATCTTGCTTGCCTCAACCTATTCTCATGGTTATTCTGACGTACTGCTTCTTGTATATCATATTCTTCATCTTCTTCTCCTACGCCTTTCCCTTTCAGTGTTCACATCAATCTGTGCTCTATCATGCCTTTCCTCTTCATGTGAGCGATCATGTTGATTCCTTAACGTTTCTCTTTCTTGTAATGAAATCCTACCTTGTTCTATATCATCCATGCAATAAAGTTAGCGCCGCCTTACTCTATTATCATGATTATTTTGACATAACGCTTCTTGTAATTCTCTTTCTTCAATTTTTTCCTTCTTCTTTGTCTGTCTCTATCATTTATCGCACGTGCAACTTCCCCTTCGCGCTCGTATTTTTCTCTCAACATTTCTCTTCCATGCAATGTCATCTGTCCTTCCCTTGGATCATCTTCTTCTCTCTAAAGATTGTGATGTGTGCGACGAAGAAGTTCACGCGGATGTTCATATCGGTTAGTTTCCAGATCTTGAATTATACGTCTTCTCTCCTGTTGGTCTTGTGAACTGTCATCTTCCTACAGGTTTTCTTCAATGGATTCCATGCGATGTCTTCGCCTAGCATCTCTTTGATTAGATTGACTTTGTCTTGATAAACTCCTGCTTGATCTGGACCTTGATCGCGTAGCGCTTCTCGATCTAGTTCTTGCAATCTAAGATTATCTTCTCTTAAATCATCATTCTGACGTATCAAATTCGCACGTTCTTCCTCCTCTCTCCTACGTTCTTCTAGTAATCTTTGTCTGGGTTATTTAATTGTCATATTTCCTTCGCTTTCTTCGATTAATCCTGCATTTCCCGTCCTTTGTTCCTCTTGTTCAGTAGAATTTGTTCGAGCTGTATGGACACTTACTCTGTCGTAATCAATATCATCGTTCCGCTCTTGTTCATGTTGAGGTCCGATTGGATTTTCGTTTCCTTGATTTTCTCGTTCTTATTCTTCATGTTGTTCAGGATTCACATCTCTTCTTCTTTCAGCAATGTTGTTGCTTCTTCTAGTTGCTGTTGTTTGTTCAACAGCAGATCCAATTCTTACCATCTTAAATTTCTTGTATCAACAATGATTCAGTATACTCATCAACAGGATTTATCACCCAAACCTGTTTCTGGCGCCGAAAATGTAGTTGCAGGAAATCCTACAACCACATCCCCTATGTACTTAGACAAGATATCAAGTAATCATCATGAAACTCTTTTATTATTTATCAAGTTCTATGATTGGTTACTAGATAATACAATGACTTTACTTGCTCACCAAATAAACTTTCTCTCTCCTAGTTTCTTGTCTAACACACACACTAAAAGATCTCCCCCTTATGTGATAATCTTTTCTCTTTATATAGGATTCTAAATAATGGATGACAGCTAAGAGATCCACTATTTTCGGAATCTCTGTGCGTCTCATTCGCTCATATACATTCACTCATTCTCGCACAGACTACTTTTCGCATACATCATCATACTTTACTCGTGACTTTGTTGACATTATTGAATACGTCATCTCAACTTGGATTTGTGCGACAGCCTTCGCTTACATTAGATAATCTTTAATTCGCATACTTATTGATATGTGCGATATTCCACTCCTACAATTATCTAACCAGGAGCATGGTCAAGGGAAGGAAACTGTGATGCTTTTGACATGCTTATTCAACTTAGACAAATTTTGATAGTCATTTGATATATGTATGCCTAAAATTGCAGCAGTTACACAAAAATAACTCAAATATTCAGTTTTACTGTAAGAAAGAAAAGACAAAAATTGATACAGTATTAATTTCATATTGAAGAGTTGCGCACTACTGCAATATAATAAGATAATGAATCTTACAACAATGAGGGCCAAATTTGGAAACGGCGGTCAGCGGATGGGATCTCCATGGCAAGTGCTGCATGAATTCCACCCGGAATGATGCAATTCATCACCCACATGAGGAACAGGCATCCTATGGATTTCTTTCGAATAGCTTGGTGAGCTTGGATCAACATCTATTGTGGACATGGGGAACAGGCATCCTATACGGATTACTTTCGATGTGATAATTCTTAAGCATGATCTTAATATTTTTTGATTTCCTTAAACTTGGATATGCATTCTTAATATTTGCTTCTGTCAGGTGAGAGCAAATGGAGATAATAGTGGCAAGTAGGATCACCAATGGAGCAATTTCGATGTTTGTGTATGAAATGGCGAAAGCAAGAATATTTTACAGCTGCGGATGTTATAAACCTTTGAAAGTAGTAGAATTCAATAGTTTTCTTTCAAAACTTTCAATTCCGTGCTAGAATAGGTAAAAACAGCTTAATTTACTTTTGAAGGGGGTGTCTGTCACACGATCTGTTAACTGTGTGAAACAAACTATCTTCATATGAAATCAAAGGTTTGACATTTTTGGTGTTTAATTAATTAATCTAATACCGTATTGCTTTCCGAAGTAGTACGAAGGATATGAACACCCTTTAATTAATTAGCTAACTATACAATGCAGTAGCATATAAGTTTCTTTCATCCAGTATCAGTTGCGAGAGTTTATAGTAAAGATTTGTATGTCTTTTCGATCCGAAAGCAATGTAAACAAATAAATATTCATCTTGATTGAGAAATTCTAGCGTTACGTACCCATTTGAAGAACGAGGAGGGAAGCTAAAAAAACAGAAGGAACGATGATGGGTCTGTCAAACAGAACAGAAACGAGGGAAGCTAAAACAGTTTAGCAGAATATACGGTACCTAAAAGTTCGGAGGCTACGGTAGAATTCATTTGGACATAACTATAGTCAAACCAAGGGTTAGCTGACATCACAAATTGCCAAATAGTTGGCCTTACTTCTGCTAGATCAAATATGATCAAGCAGTGCTAGAGAAAAATTATTTCCGTTCGGATGCTTTTCCGAAATCATTTTTCAAACTCGGATCCCTCAACGGTGTATCCCCTGCTAACCCATGTAAAAATCATGACATCTCCATAACCAATCCCGCCCATTATTTTACAGAAAATGGTTTCGTCTTTTGGTTGTACCACTTCTTAATGAAGACGATTCCTGGCATGTGATTCCATTTGAATGATTTTGAGTAAACTCAAAGTGGCATCTTTCTTGAACGGTAATACTACAATTTCTTTCAGCATCTTCTGTACACGATGTTCAAGGGCAGTTCATTTCCCTTTGGAAGCAGTTCGTTTTGAGATCAACATTGGTAATATTATAAACTAAAACAAAGAATCCAACGCGCAAACAAGAAACGCCATTTAAAAAAGAAAAAAAAAAAAAAAGAAGAAAGAAACAGCAACTGGAGATGCCTCAAGCGCAAAACTCAACCTGTATCAAAAACATCTCCAGTGTACGTTTATATCAATGATATTACTTATACAAACCTCATGCCAAAACATATGAGAATGAAGCAAGGCTGCGGCTAGTTCCTGCATGTCCCTTCCTCTAGTTTATTAGCCTTGTGCATTCGTCTATGGAAAATCTAGAGTTATTCATTCCAAGACTTGTGGATACAAAACATCATCTCGCCATACTCAAAGAAGCTAAGAGCTCGATAATAAAAAAATAATGCGATGACTAGAAGCACGATAATGGAGGATCAAGGTAAAACTAGGGAATATATCGAACCCAGCACGGATATCTCGGCGAGAATAGATAGTGTTCACATGAAAAGCGTGATACATATCAGTGTGATAAAAGCTTGATTTATTAATTGTCATACAATACGTAAAAGTCCGATATAAAGAGAAAGGGGGCATTGTAGGGTAATGTGTTTTTTTCTAACTTAAGGAATAGTTTGGTAAAAGAGAGTTTTGAGAGTAAATTAGGGTTTGTATCATTTGAGATATATCTTCATCTTTGAGTATAAACCTTGTGAGAAAGTAATAAAAATGGCTGGATTCTATTTCCTTCACTAGTTTTTAGTAAGTTTGTGTGTGTTCTCTTGGTAGTGGTCGTGGGATTTCCCGTGGCTACAAGACTCATGTTTCATTGTTATTATTCCAGACTTATTAAAAAGCCTAGAGGAGGCTTTCAAAATTCAGCTGGCTACTATGTAAGAAAATACCAATCTAAGATTAGTTAATATAAACAAAAATATGTTCCATTAAATATTACGTATCATTTTTCGTTGTTTGCATAATTGAATATATTTATTTTTGAAAATTATACCTAAAATAATAAATTTCTCCGAACTTTTCATAAAAACTCTAAATTTGATATTATTAATTATCTGTACTCATTACTTTGATTTTTTTAAAACTTTTCCAACAAAATAAAATTTGTATATCAATTGATCATTTACATTTTACAAACAAAAAATGGGTCATTTGTCCAAATAATTTTAAAACAGTGGCTCCTGAGTAGGGCTGCACAAGACCCGCCCACGATACCCAAACCCACCCGTACCCGTTAAATCCGTGGGTTTTTAATCCATACCCGCCCGTTGTGGGTGAAGGGTTGGTTATGAAAAAAAAAAACCGCTGTTTGTGGGTGCGAGGTTGGTTTAAGCTAATACCCGCCCATACCCGCCCAAAAAACCCGCAGATTATATACCATTAGATAAAACTAATCCTACTCGTCCATTATGAAACCCTAATACTAGTAGATATGATAACTGATAACCCTCATTCACTTTCTACACTCTTCTCTCTGTTCGGCCTCTCCTCTTCTTCCTCCTCAGTTCTTCTTCTTCACCTACGAACGACAATTACCAGAAATCTTCACCAGAAATCGACAACAATCGAAAAATCAACAAATTCAACACTTAATCTTCATCTGTGAACTTCCTAGATATGAATATTTTGGGGGTTTTGGTTTTTTTTCTCACTTAATCAAGGAGAATAGAAGTTACTCTAAATACTTGAATATAAAGCGGGTTTAAACCCGTTTAAACCCATACCCGCCCAACCCGTAGCGGGCGGGTAACAAAACCCGCCCGCTGTTTCTGGGTGCGGGGTTGGTTATGAAAAAAAACCCGCAGTCTATGGGTGCGAGGTTGGTTTTAGCTTATACCCGCCCATACCCGCCCATGTGCAGACCTACTCGTGAGGCTGGAAAAGTAGAACACAACGCGATTCAAAGTTGTTGGTGGGGCCGAGCCAGAAACCTCGCTAAAGGGAAGCCAGATCCTACTAGGAGGTGCTAACAAAGAAAAATGGGCTTAGAAGCCTGGAACCCAAAAAAAATAGACTTGGGAACCGGTTGGTCTAGATGTGCGACTGCTTTCAACTGCTCCGTCATTGATGGTGAATTGTGGAGGCCGGGAAGAAGATGGGATAAGCTTCAGAAAGAAAAAAGAAAAAAAAAGGGATGGTCAGCGGTGGAGATGGTTAATTACTGTACAATTATATTGTTTGGTCATTTGGTGTAAATATAAGGTATAGAAATGGTCATTAGGAAATATGAAATCCAAATGTGTGGTACATAAGACTATTGGGGATGAGGATTTTTTTGTGGGCAGTAAATAAAAAAACCAAATGGATTATATGAGTTTAGAGTACTAGCATTTCCTAATGGATTAGGATTAGATAGTTAATTTCAAAGTTAAATACGGTACCGAGGTTGCCCTTTGCATGAGAAGCATGATCTAAACGCAAACTGGCAACTAATTTAGTAACGATTTGAACGCACAAAAGTTCCTTCCTCGAAATAAAAGTACGGTAAGGAAATAATATCTATTTTATATATTATTATACTAGGAATTACCAATAGGTACTATTCTAGTGTTCTTAGTTAGTGGCATGTCCACCCACTAAAGCCCAGTAACGGTAGGTCCATAATTAAAAGAAAAGAGAAAAATGGACCTAATTTTTTAAGCCCAGGTTCTGCACACGTGTGTAAATATTACGTGCATTTTTAGAATTCCCAAAATAGCCTTTACTATATATAACAGAAACATAAGCCAATTTCTCTCCATATTCTTTTTCTTCTCAGATTCAGTTTCTCTCTCCCCCCCTCTCCCTCTCCTCTTCTCTACTGATGCGGTAAACAAGTTTTTTCTTCATTCATTTTCTTCATTCTTTAATTTCTAGTTTTTTGTATTAGGATAATTCTACTGCTCATTAGATCTGATCTCATCTCATCTGAGTATTTGCTTATTTTTCAGGGAAGGAGATGTGTTTGGAAGGAGAGGAAATCGACAGCTTAAACAACTCTGGAGACTTCGTGGATTATTAGAACGATTATCTGTTGCACTCATTGTTCTTTTGATCCGTTGTATCTCTCTTTTCACTACTTTCAAGAGTACTACCAATCGCCCTGGGATTCACTCCAGTGTAAGTTCTCTCACACTCTTTAACTCATTTCTGTTTCAATTCGCGTTCATAGACATGAATCAAGTTAAGCCCCAGGTATTCAGCAAAAAAGATTTTTATATTTGATGAGATTTAGGAAGAAATATCATCATCAATCAAATTATTGTTGTATTGTGTGCTGGACACAATCTGAATGATTGGAAATATTGGGAATGATGATGGTGATGATATGAATGGGAACCTATTTTCTTTTTCTTTTTCTTGATCTTGCATTGTTTGGTGATTTTTTCGATCTGTACATATATATGGTCCTTTTTGATGTTTGATTTTTCGATCTCCATGCTTGATTAGTTTATTCTCGTGAAAATAGGTCAGATCTAGATGGATCCTCACATTTTTTGTTTATTTCGTTATGAGATTTGCCTATACTAGTTTCTTTTTGTTAATTTTAGATTTTTTTCACTTTGTTTTTCTTTATGAACCATCAATACATATATGATGTACTGGTAGTTTTTGATGAAAATAGTTCAGATCATGCTTGTTTGTTGTTACAAATTGTTTGGATCAACAGTACATATATGGAATACTGATAAAAATTGCTTTAATTTTGTTGTATTTATAGTTTTTTAATTTTTTTTTGCTTGATCTAGAAGTACATATATGCAATACTGAGATATAACTGTTTTGATTTTGTTGTATTTGTAGATTTATAAGTTTTTTTTGACATGCAGTTGATTTTTACTTATGAATCATAGGTACATATATGGAATACTGAAAAGAACTTCCTTAATTTGATTATCTTTTTGTTTTTCGCTTCAAAACCACGCTTGTTGTAGATTCAGATGTTATTATCCACAAGTACATATGTCAGATACTGATATGAAGTGCTCTTTGTTGTGTTTGATTCATAGTTTTGTCACCTTTTTAGTCTTATCCTTCAGTAAGTATGTTAAATACGGTAATATGTCTTTCGATTCTCTTATTTTTCATAGATCTGTCACCTATTCTTGTCATCCAGTTGATTTGTAATTCAAGAATCTTTAGTACATATGTCACATAGTGATAGTAAGTGCTTTTTGTTGTGTTTGATTCAGTACGTGTGTGAAATACTGAAATATATTCTAGTTTTGTTGATGTGTTTTACGCGGTACGTATTCATATACAGGTTTGTGCTCGCCATTTTGCAGGTACAACCATGGTTTAATTTCCCTCCTTTTGGTATTGCTTCTTTTTCTCCCGCTGATGTACCTATGAAATCCATGAAAAGTAGATTACTGTGTAGAATAGGCTTTCATTGGTGTTTCCTTTTGTCGTGTGTTGTTTTTGCTGCTCAAAACCACCGTTACTCCATTGGTACTGCCTTTTGGTATTGCTTCTCAACCATATGTATCAAACGAAATCAAAGTTGGCTGGGAGACAACCGGCCGTTGATGATGAGCATATGGAGTTGGTACTATGGTGTTGAGCTGTTAATATTGAACTAAAGCCCCAACTGCTATGGAGTTGCATTAGCCAATACAGTCTCCATGAGTCGTGTATACAAATAACTAACCTTAAGTTAATCACTATCAAAGAATATTCCTATCTTGCAACGATTGTCGTTTTTAAGAATGCATTTTAGCTCCAGTCTGTTCTCCCTGACATCAATGTTGATCTTTTTTTTATCAACTCTATATACAACTAAATGGTTAACCATTTCTTTATTTTTCCTTTGGAAGAAGAGTCGACCAAAGATGGGAAAAATGCTATTGAAAAATCGCCACAATAATAGGGATTTTCCGGTGTAGAATGATTGCTCTCACAGGTTTGGTTCAGTTAATATGTTAACTTAACTTTCTTATTTATCATCTGGACAGTTGTTAATGCTGACTAAGTTGAACACATCAGATGAAACAATGGTTTTGATAAAGCTTAGGAAATGAGAATAAATTGGAGACATGGCGTAGAACTCAGGAATTGATTTAGATGTCTTTGAAAAGAATTCTTCTTCAGTTGAACATTAATTGATTTTTTCCATGACCATTGTCTTCTATATTGATATTAGCTGATTCAGGAGTTTGGGTTTTGCTATTTTATTATCCTATCGAGTATATATTTCCATGACAATAATAGAGCCTTGCAAGCAGATTAAATTTATTAATATGTGCGCATATCTGAGTTGCATAACAAATGTGACATAGAGAACTTCGTTGTTGGAACAGATGTGTGCTTTTCTCAGTAACACTCAAGGTTGGGGTTCCTTCATTGATCCACCGAATTGCAATCCCTGTGCTTGCTTAGAACCATTTTTATTTTAGATGTTAAATTAATGTCTCATGCGTTTCAGATTCGGCTCTTCTTAGATTTGATTAAGCTACTGTCGATAAAAAATTTCTCATTATGTGGTAACAATCGACAGGTAAAATCATTGATAACCTCCCATGGTAATTTGAATTTAATTACACCCATTTTAAATTCTTTATGGCTATGATTGAGTAAAACTACTAATGTTAGCTTCGGGGTGAAGCGCAGCTTATGCTGTAAATGTCTTCTCATTGTTGATACTAATGTTTTTTTTCTTTTTCTTAATGTATTAACTGTTTGTGTATTAGATGCTTTGGATTAATGGCAGGGGCATCAAGAATGCCAATTATGTGCTTCCAGTTTATTTTTTTGGTTATCGATTAACTGTAAGAAACTAGCAAAAACAAAAAACATAGTTGCACGACTTATTTCAGCAGAAGTAATATAGTTTTTCAGTTATATTATGACTGGATTTCTATGAGATTGCTGCTTTTGTTGACCAGATTTCGATGTATTTCTGCAGGATTTATTGGTGGAGACCGCGACAGAGCAGGATGGCTCAGTCAGTAATATCACCGTGCATCCCACAGTTTTTCAGGTTCATTAAATTCTGGATTTATTGGTGGAGACCATTTGTCGTGCATTATGAGTTTTATTTGCATTGGTTTGTATGGTTCCTCAAATTAGACTCTGTATGTTTGGGCATAAGTTATGGCCCCTATGATAAACGTTTTAATTTTTGTGTGTCTGCAAGCATTGACACTAGCAGTACGTAAAGCGAGTCAATATATGCAGTTAAGAAGAAAACGATAATAGAAGATCCTTGCTTTGCCCCCAGAAGCATGGCAATACAGTCGAAGAAAAATTATAATCATCACAATGTATGTGATGTAACACGTTTTCTAATTTATTTATCATTGATTCTTACAGATTTGTACTCTACCTGGAAGCAGTGCAGCAAATATGTACTCGAATTTGTAAGCATTCAGACATATAATCATATTTGTAAGCAGTACGACAGATATGTACTCAGATTTCTAAGCAGTGCGACAGATATGTACTCAAATTTGTAAGCAGTGTAGCAAATATGTACTCGAATTTTTAAGCAGTGTACCAGATATGTACTCAAATTTGTAAGCAGTGTAGACACACACGTTTGGTAGTAATGGGAATTATGGACATTTTCATGTTTTAATTAATTTTGGACCTCCGGATAAAAAAAAAATCCGATTGGACCCTACTATAAATAACTATATGGGCCTAGGACCAAACAAGAAATTTTCCATTATTATATCTTGATTATTTTATTAAAAAAAGTGCGGTTAATATGGATCTTGCTGTAATATACCATGGTAGGAGGATTTGGATTCTCAACTTTTCATATAATCCAACGGTCTACGATGAATCATCGTGTTTGACGATGGTGATTTACGATCGTGCTGTTGGCAACTTAAAATATGTATATCGCGATGTACGTTGAACACTTGCTTTAGACGAGTTGTTACAAAATCCTCCTGCAGCAGTGTGTATCGTCTGTCATACATTCTTTTCTTTCTGAAATCGTGAGAGCGTCAGACTTTGAAATCGTGAAGGTGAAGGAGTAGATAGTAAACTTGAAAACTAAGAACAATGTAAAATTGTTTATCAGCATATGCCCGAAACACAAGCTTGGACCACTAATCTTTCCTTCCATATAAGACTAAACCACAACGCAACCTGGCTGATTGCAGGAACAAGGTATTCCTCCTCCGCAAGTGTTCTCTTTTTTTTCGTGCGGCATCAGTTTTTCGATTGGTGTTAAACTGTAGAAATACGGCAGATTTTTATCAACGAAGGGATCAGGATGGGAGTAAAGGTACACGGTATGACACTCGTAAATTTGTAGCCAGTGCTTATCCAAACAGTGAGTTGCCGAACGCGGAAGGGAACAAAAATACGCCCTTGCATCAGCAAGATCCATTACGGAACGGCAAGGACAGTAACGATCATGTTGGAGGTGTGAACAAAAGGAATAGATGTTACAGTTATCCATCATTTTCACACCAGATAAAAATACTCTACTTTGAGACGCTTCATGAAGTAAACCAGTTATAGGGAGTGTGATTCCGAGAAGCTATCGTCTGATGAGGTTGATTGGCCCATGTCTGACGAGGTGAGCCTCTAATCCCAGAATAAAACATGACACAAGAAAAGTGTTTATGACAAGGGGGACATTGGCAATAATGACCAAGTTGCGATGTGGCAAAATGAGTTTACTTGCTGGCGTTCTCCTTACTCTTCACCTGGTTTTGGTCTAATCTAGCCTCTTTCTGACCGGTGGGGTGCCAATACATGGTTACCATTCTGAATCAAGTTAGTCTTGAGTTGAAAGAGAAAATACAATTGGTGAAAATCTACAGGGAAAAAGTACCCCAAAATAGCTCATGAATACAAAAATGGGTGAAAAACATATATATATAGGCCTGTTTTTTTTGTGAGGGTTACAATCACAGGCCCGTTTTTCTTTTAATTACAAATCTAGGCCGATTTTGACTGTTTTATTGAAAAACGGCTAACGGTGGTTATCCATCTTTTTACACCGTTAGTGTAAGATAAAAAGACCTATAAGTCTTTGACTCGTTAAACTCGCCGTGTTAAACTTCAAATCGTCGATTCTGCTTACTGTGTAAACAAATATACACTGTACACGTCATATGACTGTGTAAACACATGTACACTGTACACGTCATATGCTGACTATGTAAACACATGTACATCGTACACGTCATAGATTCTGCCACGTGACAAAAAGAAAATATGGGCCCCACCGTAACGGCAGGATTATCTCCGATAAAGGCATATCTTTTTCATTCAGATCTAAAAATGGTTGGTGGTGTTCATCCTTCGTCAAATTGCAAATTAGAAAATGTAATGAAATTAGAAGTTGTAATTGAACATTCTTTATAACTTGTTATGCAAAAGATTGAAATCAGAAGTTGTAATTGAACATTTCGTAACTTATTATGCAAAAGAAACTGCATCCATTCAAAGTTTGAAACTTAAACTGCTCCAATTCAGAGTTTCAAACATAAACTAAACACAAAGATAAGCTGCATACATTGTTGCTAACTGAACCAATCTGACACTGATTTTTTCTAAAGAAAATGAAACACAATCCCTCTACAAAACAAACTCAGATCTTCATATACTTCTGTGGTTTCTTCTTGATCTTTGGATCTGACACTGTGAACCCTGAACCAACCTTCTTGAAGTTCTGATTCATACATCAGGTTTGAGAAGATCCAACTTTTGCTTTTGTCTTTCCCTTGACACCTTTTTCAGATCTAGCAGCAGCTCGCTTAGATGATTCACCAACACAACTCTGGCTTATTGGATTTGGTCTTAGTTGCACCCCTTACACTGGTACTTTGACCTGCAGATGAACCATGAACAACTTTTGCAGCTTTCTTGTTCCTCTTTGATGGAGGTGATACATAAGCTGTGTAAGTATCACCATCAACACAGGTTCTAGCCTTTGGTACTTTTGGATTAGAACCAACTGCTCCTCCAGCACAGGTCGTCACCCTTCAGTCTCAAGCTTGGAATGGTCATGTCTTTTAACCTATCAAGACCCATATCTTCTCTAGCACAGTCCCTGAATTCAAAACTCTGACAAGTTCCCATCACATTTACCTTGAAACTTCTGAAGGGCATCCTTCAACATCATTCCTACAAGAGACATAAATCAAATTAGAAAAGAAAATAGACACTAAAAAAAATACATGAGCATAGTTCGTTGGTATCAATTCCATCAGCATAACATTTGATTCCAGTTAAACAAACACAGTTCTATATTGTTCCTAAACTCATTCTTCCAGTTCATCTCATTCTTCCTAAAACTAATTAAATAAAATATCAGCACTAATAAAGCTCAAACCTAATCAAATATCAAATCAAAGAGAAGAACAGGGAAATCTGGATACTAGTCTTTCTTATAAATAACCATGTGGATATTTCCTAGTAAAATTTTCAGCTCTTCCACCAGAAAAGCCTTTCCACAAGACCACGCAGAACTAATGATTAAAAGTAAGTTTAGAAGAGACACAAAGAAACCCCCAAAAAAAAGAACTTACATTTTGCTATACAACTTTTTAACTCATTAACAGATTACAAAAGTTATTCAAGTGCAGAGACACAAAGAGTCATACAGGTAGAGACACAAACACGAGCCTACGGGTAATTTTATAGTGTGTAGTTGGGTGGTTCACATGCCTTCTAATAAAAAAAAAAAACACTAGAAGAAAATCTTACTTTTTGCTACACAATTTTCCAACTAATTAACAAATTACTAAGGTTATTCACATGCAAAGACACAAATACTCATCCAGATAGATACACAACTTCGAGCCTACTGATTCAATACAAAATTCTTGTTTAGAAGTAAAATGTACCTTTACATTCCAGATTGTAGAGGTTACCAACAAGACAAGTAGGTGAGAGTATATCTAATGATTAAAAGGGGATATTTAAGCACCTCGAGTTACATAGAGTTCCCAGATATTTAAGCACCTTTCAGGCTTTCACCAGTAATTATCACCAAGACAAGTAACTATCAGTTCTAAATTCAAGTATAGTCGCAAGACATAAACAGTATATACTACATTCCAGAAGCAGAAACTCAGTACAAATACCATTAAGGACCAAAACTAGTCTATAAGACCCCTAATGCAGTTCAGCGCATTCTTGAGAAACACTAGCAGTTCAGCGCATTCTTGAGGAAGTCTAACATTAGCTTATGTGACTTCTTTCATAGAAGTTATGAAGAAGGATCAATATGATAATGGAGTATAAACTGAAGCAAGACGACTGACCCAAGTCCCCAACAATATTTACAGTCTAATTAGAATGACTTAAACTAATAAGAAACATGACATCAACCTTTGAGATAGAAACTACTAAATTTCACAGTAACAACGATAGTGTGACTATTTTTAAGGCATTTGATCATTGCAAATAGGGAAGAAAGAGTAGAACAATAAAGATGTGACCGATGACAGAATAAACCAAATATGTATATCATACTCAAACAGATGCAATTTTATGTAATATACTAATATACAGTTCACCACTTCCACAACATTTGAGATCCAGAAGCAAAAACATTATACCAACTTCCATAACCTAATCAATTTGACATTTACTTCAACATGCTTAAATCCTCAAAAAAGTACAAGCTACTATCTAGTTTATCAGTTACAGGAATTTTTAACATCAGTGCTGGAAACCATTGGAGGTCATGGGGTCTGAACATATAGCATGCCTGAGAGGGTGGTTAACATTTCAAATTTTTAGACTATCGAGTGAGCAGTTGTCAAAGATTAATAACCCTGACCAAGGCTTCAAGAATGAATCCTCAAAATAACTTAGTTACAAAAAACTTGAAGAAATCAAATCATTTCACCAGTACAAGTAACTTAATAGGAAACAATCAACACTTAATAGGAAATAGGAAACAATCTCATCAATCGTCAATACCAGTCGAATCAAGCTCAATATAATTAACATCAATCAACACTAATCAATAGAAAAAGAGAAAAGAAAAAACATAAAGTAAAGTGAAAATCTCAATAGCTTCAAACCTAATCGAATCAAAACAAAATATCCATAACCCAAAGAAATCGAAAAAAACCCATAAACCCTAGAAATCGAAATCAATTATAACCATAAATTGAATCAAATACAATAAGGGTCTCGATGTTTCTTTGTTTTCTTTCTTTTATCCATCTTCGGTTTAGCCTCTGAATCTATCTTACTTAGTAGTTTCTTTGATCTATTAGGTATACCTATCTTATATTTTACTCAGTAACAGAAACCAGTGATATTTCAGACGACTAAAGTGAAAATAGCAGAAAAGAAGAAAATTGCAGAGGCAAAAAATGGAGAGAAGAAAGGAAAATGGAGAAACTGAAAGATCTTTTCTCTACTATTTCCTTTTTCCCGCATGTATATCTCATACATCGAGATCCATTGAAATCGAGATGAACGACTCAGATCTCATGACGGTGTCGTTAATTACGAAGTGAAATAATCATAGCCTTCCATTTTTTCCTCCACTCTCGGATGACCACCACGTGTTTTCGATTATAACGAGGTTGGACTGAGACGTTTCAGACGTTGGATCTCATAGAGTTCTACTAAATCTTGGGACAATATCGTTACACGTGGCTACTTTACGCACCTAATAGCTTACACGTGTATAGAGGGTAAATGGGTAATTGCGTGTCATTAACTCAACTCATCTGATGATAAATTGACCGTGTTGACCGAAAATTCACTACACCATATTAAGGGATTCGTAACTAAGATTTGCAACGACACTAGGTCGGTTGTGAATCCTAGTTGCTAATTTTTGGCAACAGAGGGATGCCGTTGGAAATTGCAACTGCGCTCAGTTCAAGCGTGCGAACCACTGTTTTTGGTCGGAACACTAGAGATGATAAACACGCCCCAGTCAAACTTCGGTCAATCCTTCTACTTCTTATTCTTTTTTCCACCCTTCATCCCAATCTAACTACATCTTGCCTTATCGTTTTCATTTCTCATTTTTTCTCCTCCACAGCCACAAACTCTTTCCTCTCCGCTCCATCTACATCTCTGAACTCTTTCCTCTCTTCTCAATCTCTGTACTCTATCATCTTGAAGAACTTCATCTCTATTTTAGCTCTAAAACCAACATCCAGTTATAATGTATTGTTAGAAATTTATATGTTTGGAAAGAATTTCGAACACTCGACGAATATTTTTGGAGATATACGAGCATAGTGGTGTTGCTCGTATAGAGCTCCTAGAACTTTAGTAGTGAAGGTGGAAGCAATGATTTGTAACTTCGAATTTTCTCTTCTATTGAATTTAATCTTCTTGCTTGCTCTACAAATGGCATAGGACTTGCCTATTTATAGGCTTACACATGGACCCTAGTTCTTTCCGTACTCTTCTAGAACTCTCGTATCTAAAATACTCTATTACAACTGATCCTTGGGTACACTCCCTTTGAACAAACTTGTACACTAGTATTCTCTACAATTTTTCTTATCTAGAACGTTCTTCTTACTTTACTAACTGACCTAGCAACTTGTAGCCAAGTCTTAACTGGATTTTGCAGCTCTAGTAAATTCTAGAGTATTTGTTTTCTTCACATGTCTGGATTCTTCTGGAAATTTACAAATTAGATGTTCTAACACCCCTCTTAATTTGTAATGGTCTCTGGTTTCGATCTCACCCAATCGCTGCTCGCCCTTGTTTTCTTTTGCCCGTTGTAGTCATTTTTTTTTTCTTTTGAAGTCACGTCGACATCATCTCGCCTTCATTTCGCCGTGTACTCGTCTCCATATCTTTTGTACGTCTTCTTTAGCTTTAGCTGGCTTGGTAACGGTGGATACTTGTCCACCTTTCTGGCTTTTACGAAGCTTGATCATCGTAGATTCAGAAGCTTCATCTTGTGTTGAATTCCTCCTTCTCCTTCACGGTTTACACCAAACTTGACCGTCTTAAATTCAGAGGGTTTGCCTTCTGTTGATATTCCTCTCCTTTCACGAAACTTGACCATCGTAGGTTCAGAGGTTCCGCCCACTCAACTTTGTGAGTAGAATATTTTTTCAAGATGGGTCTAATTTTTGCCATTTATGTTATTTGAGGAGACATTTCTTTGATGCTCTCTTCCCTCAAATTTTTCTTTAGAAATACACTCTTTTGTGCATCTCGGCGCGAGGATGGAAACTTCTCTTCTTATTTTTCTTTAATGGGAGGAGGTGAAACTTATACATTTCTTACTTGTATTTTTATGTTGTATGTTGTATGGAGACTTATCATATCATTTCGATGTAACTTCACGAGCTGCTACATATTTTTTTAATCTTTTTCTAAAGTTGAATTTGGGTGATAACAAGTGTCTACTGGGGGCTGTAAAAATGAACTTGGAAAGTTGAGACGTACCTTGCGTCTACTCATCTTTTTATGTTTTATTTGTGCGGAATTATCACCTTCAGCTTGTAGCGGAAACTTTAATGCCCATTTGAATCGAACCCGCTCTGATACCATGTTAAAAATTTATATGTTTGGAATGAATTTGGAACACTCGATGAATATTTCTGGAGATATACGATCATAGTGGTGTTGCTCGTCTAGAGCTCCTAGAATTCTAGTAGTGAAGGTGGAAGCAAGGATTTGTAACTTCGAATTTTCTCTTCTATTGAATTTAATCTTCTTGCTTGCTCTACAAATGACATAGGACTTGCCTATTTATAGGCTTACACATGGACCCTAGTTCTTTCCGTACTCTTCTAGAACTTTCCTATCGAAAATACTCTATTACAACTGATTCTTGGGTACATTCCCTTTGAACAAACTTGTACACTAGTATTCTCTAGATTTTTTCTTATCTAGAACATTCTTCTTACTTTACTAACTGACCTAGCAACTTGTAGCCAAGTCTTAACTGACTTTTGCAGCTCTAGTAAATTCTAGAGTATTTGTTTTCTTCACATGTCTGGATTCTTCTGGAAAATTACAAACTAGATGTTCTAACATGTATGACGTAATTTTTAGGGTTTTGAGAATTTTGATTTCTAGGGTTTCAGTTGTAATATTTAGGGTTTAGAGATTTTGATTTTTAGGGTTTCAGCGAATTCTATTTTTCCAGAAGAAAAAGAAAAAGAGGAAAATGAAAACGGTTTAGAAATGGAAAAGTTGAAACTGTTGCAGTCGGATCTGAAGAGATAGAAAGTCTTATTAATGGATTTCTTGAAAAGATTGAGCGATTCACTCAACATGTAATGGTAATCCATAACTTCGTATGTTGATTCACAGATTAAGGTCCTTATTCGTTGTTAATTGCATGTATTTATGTCATTTCCGTTCGATTTTTTCTCTCTATGTTGCAGGGAAAACACTTTTCAAGGATCTTAGTAATGAAATTGAAGAACATATTATTGGGTGAGATGATTGAAGATTCAAGAGAAAACTCTTTTGTGATTTTGAATTTCGAGATTTCGTTTTAAGATTTTAAATTTATGTTTTTCTTCGTTTTTTTCATTAAGAAATTCACAAGGAAAAGATTGAGAAATGGCAGGACGAGAGTAAGCAGCTGAGGTTACTGTATGCAATGAACGAAGAAGCAAATACTTGTCTTCATACGACTCGCTCGCTGTTCCACGATGTTCAAATTTCATCCTCCTTGATAAGGTATTAGTAGCAACACCTACTGATTGTATTCAATTAAGAAATTTATCTTTTTTTTATCGATATAACAACTGAAAGTATTTGATGTATATGAGTTATACTTTGATAAATAAAGATGGAAATAGGTTACAAGGTTGAGCAATTTAAGTTCACCGAATCAACATAAAAACATTATGAAATTTTGATGACCAAGTAATCTATTTCTGTAGCGATTTCTTTTATATAATTCTTGCATCGGTGTTTGTCGTTCATAACATGGTTAAATTTTGGGAATGCAGTGTTTGATGTGTAATGTATCTTCAACTGTCTTCTTTAATCTCTGGATCTTGCTCTCGGCTTGGGGTTAGATTTCAGGGAACAAAATGCCCCTAATAGATTATTTCAACAGTTTAATTTGGTATGGCTAAACTGTAATTAGGTGACTCTATGAACGTCACTCACCTCCTGACGATTTGGAACTTCATTTGTTGCTTATAGGATGTTTAACTGAGGTAACATCTTACATGAGTACATTGTGTTTCTATTACTGTATACATATGACATGCGAAGTTAGTAGGTGAAATACCAGATTTGGTCAGAGGATCGTCAATTATCTGTCCCATACTCACTTTTGTTATACATCAGATATCGCAATTGGTCACTGAAATGGTATGCTCGCGTATCTATATGTTTTGGATACTTTACCAGGCAGAGCTAGATGTCCCTGTAGTTCTGAATCTTGAAAGTTCAAGAGAAACTCTTTGGCTATTTAGAACTTTGGAATTTCATTTCAAGAGTTTAAGTTCGCTTTATTTTATTTCAATTTGTTCACACAGAATTCAGATGGCAGGGTGATATGAAGGAACTGAGATCACTCGCTCTCTACTTTAGAATGGCCAGATTTGATCCTTGTTAAGGTGGTAGTAGTATTAGACTAGCATTAGCAACAAACAAACAATTAGAAGTCCTAGTTTACACGATTGAACTGTAATTAGCTATTAGTTGCCCAGCTGCTGTACCGTTTTCTAGGTTATTCCTTTATGATGATACATTACATTGCCTGGAGGAATATTTAACATATTTCTCCATAGGCTTGCCGAAAATATTCAAGATGCATATGCCGAAACGGCTGGCATTGCTGAACAAGTTACATTTTTTTATTATTTCGCCATAAATTAGATCATTTCATGAAATTAATTTGATAACCTTACATGGTTTTATTGCTTATGCAGGCAGTCTCTTACATCAGGAACATTTCATGAAAGTAATATCTCTTTTTTATGTCATATTGAGTGGCCTGTAAGTATCTTGTTCTCACTTAACTCGTGGACACCTTATCTCTAGCTTTTCTAATCTTTCTTACTTTTTTGATTGTCTCTTACAGTGGACATGTATCCGCAAGTGTTGATTCATTGTCTTTTTCACGCCTTTTTTTGTCTAGTATGTATCTGAAAGCTTTATGTATGGAATAGTCTTTGTTGTGATATCCATTACAATCATTTGCATCTTATTCATTAAGACATTGGGTCTGGTGGGTCTTCATAACAGCTGTCTTAACTTGTATGTATTTTTTTTCCATTTTTGCAGTTCACACTTTTGTCAAACCTGGAACCATCTCTCAAAGCTCTTAAAGATAAGCTCTTAACTAAGAATGTGCATCGATTGTTAATTGGTAAAGATAGTTCCATGGATTTAATGAATCTTTCTTATGTTTTCATTTGCAGCTAAGTGTTACCATTAGCATCCCCAGGGCAAGATGAATTTGTTTTCCAACCACACGCTTATGTTGCTGCTAGTTTTGGAGTTTTATTTGATAAAGAATAAAGTTTGCTATCTCGTACTTGCATAAAGAATGAAGTTAGTTTTCGAGTTTTATTTGAATTTGATTTCACTTCTTGGCATGCAGATTAAGCCTGAAATGTGCATATATGAAGTCATGTCAACTAAAATTGAAATGCGCCTTGCTAAAGCTGAAGCAATCAACTGACATCTCTTGAATATACCAGGGAAAATTCTAGTTCACCAGAAATTGAACTCGCCACCAGGTAGGACTTTAAGCTTGTTGTATGGACTTGCACCATATGTCTATTGATAGCAAGAGTAACAGAACCATATAAGTAGTGATAGGGATGTTTGTGGGTTTTAGGAAAACTAGGCATACATGTTTCATTGAGTGTAGTTTGATACGTTCAATCTCTTGCATAAGCTACTTGTTAGTGTGAATTATGTGGGTTGTTTTGATTTGATTATATAGCCTATTAGTCTTCGACTCAATCTTTATAAGCATACTGGATATCTGATTAAAAGAATTTGTGATGCTTTGTTCGCAGGTTAATTGAATGATGCTCATGAGATCAGAAAGGTTGGAGAACAAAGCAGTAAAGAAGCAGCCATTAGGTCCCTTAGCAGCTGCAAGATTTGTAAGTTTATGCACTATCTCCTTATAGTGATTAAGTTAGAAGAACTTAGGAATTTCGTAACTTTACATGAACTAAACTTAGGAACCAAGTATGTTTCTAATGTGTATATTAGTTTGTTGTGATACTTAGAACACATTTGTATCAAATACTCATACTTTTTCTTAAAATCAATTGAAGAATCTATTTTCATAATTTGATACAGTTTTGTATGTTGAATGAATGAATGTATGTATGTTGAATGAAGGAATGTATATCTATGGAAATGATGAATTGGGGAACTAGGTAACTGAAAGAGGGGGGGGAGGGAATTGATTTTGACCAGGTCAATGAAGACTTGACCTTTTTTTTCTTTTGTTGCAAAATATTAGCAACGTCTTTAATCTGTTGCTAAGTTAGAACCAGAACCGGTAAATTAGAACCAGGACGAATAATATTTTAGTTCCGGGTAGGGGTATTCCTGTAATTAGAAACAGCTTAGCAACGGAAGAATTTTGGTTGCGAATAAACAGGGTCGCAACGGCACGGTACGTTGCGAATCTCCGTTGCTGACCAAGAGTCGCAACAGAGCTTATGTCGTTGCGAAAAAATGCAACACCGTGTTTTGAATTGTCAATCTGCCATTGCGACCCCAGTCAGCAACGGACAGGATCCGTTGCTAATACCTAAAAATTGTGTAGTGATTTGACAAAAATAACGGATTTGGATAGAAACATGGATGGAGGCCTAGATTTGCAAATTTGAAAAAAACAGGCCTATGGTTGTCTATCGGGTTAAAAATCAGGCCTATATCTGTTTATAATCCTACAAAATATCGAGCCACTACTTACATTCCTCATATTTAAGGATGGGAAACCTTGTTATCGCTTTGTAAATAAATTCTCAATATTTATGTTCCCATTTCCGGTGTCGTCAGACAGTGGTTGTTTAATGGTTTTGCAAATGTGTGTTTCTGCTAATCGTTTTGGATTGCTTGTTATGAATTCTCAGGTGCTTTGGCAGCTGACAAACTCGTCGAAAGAATTGAAACTGTGTTGTTATGCAGTAAATAAATGATGATGTTCTCTAGTTTGTATCAAAAGTTGCAGTGAAATCCTATCCGTTGTTTTTTCTTCATCTCATATCATTCATTACCAGCACGACCTTGACAGTGGCATACTCTTGTTGTTCTTTTTCTTCTCCTGTAATTTCAATCCCTTTAGTGTAGTAGATGTTGCTTCTGGATTGTCTATAGCTTTGTACCATTGGTATTTGTTTTTAAAAATTCATTAAAAGTGTTGCGTATGAGTTTGGTTAATGCAATTTAAGTGTTGAGTTTGTGTAGTTGCGATAAATTTCACAACTACACCCTTATCAAAATCTCAAGAAAAATATAGGTTAAATCCATGAAAATCACAAGAACATTTATTAATATCTATGAATTTGATACAAATATTAGGAAAACTCTAACTTAGGAAGAAAGTAACCTTTCTATCTCCTAAAATATCTTGTCTGGATTCCAAAAAAGCTCTCCCTCATACAAGGTCGCTCGGCTCCTTATATAAGAGTTTTATATATTGGGATACATCTAATAAAGCCCCATGTTTTCGGATCTGACATGCGTTATTAATGCATGCTTAGATTGACTCTTCTCGCATACTCTTTAATCATCGCACGACCCTTCACTCTTTTCTTGTGATTAGTCTGACGTCATTCGATGCTCATTTTGGATAAGTTGTACGCGGTCATCTTTGCTCATCCTGGATGTTCATTATTTCGCACGCTTAATTGATGTGCGGTATTTTGTATCTACATTTTGCCTCTTTTCATGTTGTTTCTTAAAAAAATAAATAATGTGATATGAGAAACTTCACTTTAAACTGCCGCACTCATTTATCTTTTCGTATTCTAAACTGCCGACATATTTCCGTCTACACGTGCTGATTTCCTTCCCTTTTTATCGGCACGTCCAAGTCTAACCGGTCATCTTTTCTTCCCATTTATTAACTGAACTTCAGGAGAGGTAACCTTTTGTCATTTTACTTCATCCTCCCTTCTCATCTTCTTCGGCTCTGCAAATCTTCATCTTCTCAATCTCCTCGAATCTCTTTCATCCTCGTTTTTCATCTGTTGTTGTTGTTGTCATGGATCCCTATTCAAGGTTTGTATATTTTATTAAAACCTATCATGTTAAGTTTATCTGTTTTTTTTTAATAATTTCGAATCAAACCCTTTCTGATTATATTGTTGTCTCCATTCCCAAACTGATTGCAGCAAGAATTCTTCTTCTGGTACTACCAAAATTATAGTCACAAACCCTAGGCAGTCTTCAATTTCGAAGAATAACGAATCTCACAAGAAGAAGCCTTCGCATAACAAAGGAGTAACAAAATACTTTCTTCTTTTGGTAAAACAATATTGTTTCCTCTGTTTATTATCTGCGTTGTTCTTCGCATGATTCTGAATGTGACATTGAGGGTGAAAAGATGACATAGGTTAGAAGGATTCACAAAATCCATACGTTCAAGTCCAATCTTACTTTTCCTGATTTTCAAGTAGAGACTGTGATTACTTCGCATGTTAATGTTGGTGCACCTTCGCAAAACTTAATTGCCTCGCCTGCTATTGATGGTTCTACTTTGTCAACTGCCCCGGCTGTTTCTATTTTACCGGAGGTAACTACCGTTTCCACCATTGATACTGAAGTTGATCATGCGACAAAGTAGATTCCCGCTTCTGTGGTGGTAACTGCACTCCCAGTTGATCATGCGACAAAAGATCTTTCAGCTCCTGCGGTGATAACCGTACTCTCAGTTGATCAGTCACTTTCTACTTTTGTGAATGATCCTTTGTTAGCAAGTGTCCCCTCATCTGTGGAGAATGCTACATTTTTTTCTCCTTTGGAAAACTGCCTCTGTTGTTCCCATTTCTTCTACCTCCACAATCACTTTTTTTCAGGTTGTCCCTATTGATACGGGGGTATTGAAAAAAGCAAGCTCTGCTACTCAATTTTTGTCTGAAATCTTCAACGCTGCTCAGTTGTCTATCCAAGATCCTTCAAAGCTTCGTATCTGCGATGCTCTGAGAAAAATATTATGTGATCCTCCACCCAACAAGCCAACAAGGAGCGAGATCTTATTTCAACTTGATCCAAGCGTTCATATTTCTCTTGATTTATTGGTAGGAATTCTTTCTCTTACACCTTTCTTATTCATTATGCTATTCTTTTATTATTTTTCTTTTTAGGATGCACGCCGTCGCATGATTTTGACTGAAGTGCTTTTTGAATCTACCAACACCGTACTAGAACTTTTGCGTCGAAATGTCACCTTTGAGGGAGAACTCCGCAAAATACATGGGGAATTCCAAGCTTTGACTCTTGAATCCGAGAATCTTCGCAACAAGAATCAGAACCTCATAGGTATTTATATTCTAATTTTTTTAACTGTTTTTTAGAAATAAGTTATTCTCTTGTCTTTCGCATCCATGTATTTTGATTTTTATTTGTGTGTATATTAAGATCTAAACTAGAGGCGCGTTTTAGAATGGTATGATTTTCAATTTTCCATTGAAGATGCTCATGCGAAGAATGAAAAGTTGCGGATCCAAATAAACCAATTAGATAATGAGCGTTCATATTTGCTTGATCATATTGAAAATCTAACAAACGAGAATATCTTGTTAATCCAACAAAATGAAATATTAGGCTCCCAAACTTCTCATCTACCTAAATTGTTGCACGATGCTCACTTAAGACATCAAACTTTATCATATGAAAATGAGAGTCCATGGAGAAACGATCTTTCTTAAATAAAGAGGCGATGTCTCGCGCCAATACCTTAATATTTAGAAAATTTGTGATAATCACGAAGAATATCTACGTAAACTAAAAGATCAGCATGAAGAGTCATAAAATCTATTATCCGCGAAAAACGAAAATATTATCCAAAGTAAGATAAATCTAATTGTGAAAATGAGCCAGCTTAAATAAGAATACTCGCAGCTAAAAGAATCTCATGATACCCTTATCAAAGAAAATATCTCTCTTGCTGAAGATGAAAAGAAAATTCAATATCGCCTGAAGGGTCTGGTTGGCGATGATTTTGACAAGCCTATTGAGAATATGGAAGATAGTAGTAACGTTTTATATCGATACCTTCTTTCTCAGAGGAAGGTAGTCACGCGTGTCATACTACCCCAGTTTTCTTGTACTTTTGATTACTACTTAAATCCTGCTTGTTTTGAAAACTTTGCTCCGGCTATAATTTCATATTTCTTTTGTAGAGTCTGAGAAATCGCATCAGTCTACCATTTCTCAGCTGAGATCGAATTTGGCTAAAGCTCACAAAGATCGTGCGAAATTTTCAACCAAAATTATTGCTTCTCGAGGTCGGGCAGAGAGGAGGAGTTCGTACCTTCAAAATTTCATGGAGGTTGGTATGAGAAATGCAGAGAAATGGATATCCCGCGAAGCTCATGTTAAGACTCAAGCTCTCGTGAACAAAATTGTCCTAGACAGATCACACTACACCAAATCCAGGTTTTTGTCATAGGGTATTTTAGTTACTAATTAAATTTGTAACAGATATACGTCGTTGCAGAAACGTTGTGATTAATATTGTTATATTTTTTGCAACGGTTGTTTCTGTGACAATGATTAAATACAGTCACATTTATAAACTGTAACAATAGTCGATAGTAAAAATTGACCTAATTTTAGGATTGCGACACGTGTCGTATTTTGTTACATTTATCTTAACGGTTTTATCTGTCACTCTATATTTACCAGAATTCAACGGATGGCACGTGTCACTTTTTGTCACGAATACAGTAACACCTATCAGTGTTACCTATTCATTAACAACGATTCCTTCAGGGGCACGTGTCATTTTAAACTGTTGTCTTAAAATGATGACACGTGTTGTTTTTTAATCACATATGTTGTTACAGTTAAACCAGTGACAACTCTTTTAATTACAAATAAAAAAAATGAATAGTCCGGATCATTTTCATGGACCCGGGCATCCAGTTTACAGGCCTGCAATACAGGTCATCACTGGATCTGTTCTTACTTTACAGGCCTGCAATACAATTAAATTTATACCTGAAACAAAATTACAAACCGTTCTTTTTACAATCTACAATCCAGTGAAAACAGAAAAGAAAAAAAATGAGTTATTTGACTTCATTTGGAAGAACAACTGCAGCTTCATATTCTTTGAGATTTATTCTCTTTAAGAATCCTACACGAAACAGTTCGAGAGATTAGTTCACATAACAATTTAACAACACCCACAAAAATACATAGAAAACAATATAAAGATCTTTCTGAAACAATAATTCTACAATTTTAAGCATCCAAACTATTCATAAAATGTTTACCTTAACAAAAAGAAGAGACGAGTAATTAGGGCCTCCTAGACTCACTTCCATCTTGGTTGAATGAATAAGACACCTGCAATAGACATAATGCATACTTCTCATAATCTTGCAGTTGCACACAATAATAACACTTGAAAGCCAATAATAAACTATGCATACTTATAATATTAGCTCTAAGAATCTATTTTTTTGTGAACAAGAGATAATTATTTCTAATAGAGTGGGTAATCCATAACCAAGTGATATTACCTTGACATGAAAAGATGCAACAAGTTTCATTTCATGTGGAGGTGGTCTCATTCACTGAAAAAAATTTACAAGAAAACAATACGTAAGACTTGATTTGCTTAGGGACTTTAAGTAATACCTCTTCATATATTAGAAAGACCTTCAATCATTAATACCACCACATATCACAGAGACTCAAGCTTTACAGAGTATTAGCATCGAAATCTCAACTGAGAAGATCTGCAACTGTCTTCTTGCCTGCACAATCAAATATCATTAAAAACAAAATTTTGAAAATCTGCAACTGTCTTCATCGCAACTTCCCATTTCAATTAAAAAAATATCAACTGAGAAGAATTAGCAATACCTTAAAGGGATTCAGAACTCTTGAGAGATCATATTGAATTTATCAGAGTGAGATTGACTGATGAACCTCTGGTTGTTCTTTCGATTTTATTCTTAATAGCAAGTACTGGTTCATGTACAACATCCTTGCTTCTCCTACCAATATAACAGGTTAAAAAAGATGTAATTATGCTAGTTCATTAGTAAAATAAAATTTAATTTTATATAACTATAAAGTATTCTTTATTATAAGAGGTTCACACAGACAGTTTGATACGTTAGTAAGATTAGTCTCAAGGTAGATGAATTTGCATTTAAAGAAGCATAAAGTCAGACATATTAAAAGTTAGGATCTGAAAAAGAAGCACACTTCATGAATCAGGCAACAAAATGGGGTTTAATTAGGTTTGTGTTGCTACACTTGAAATGCATATGTGTTGTTGCAATTAAAACTGTTAGAGCACTACTCGTTCAAACTCGCATGCGTTGCTATCTCAAGCATGTTTGTGAATGTTAGTGATCAAAACTATAAGTCTTGATTTCTAGTCTATTATAGCTAAGTCTCGGACTAGGATAGTAAGTGTAGTTGAGCTCAAGGATTTCATGGAGATTCATCAGACAAGAAGAAGATCTACTCAAGGAACCGGTGGAACTTCTCGACAAAAAGGTATGTGAAGACTTGAACTTATCTGTCACTCAAAAGTCTATATATTTTATGTCCTACTTCTTGAGACAAAAGTCGTATGCTATATATATAGACTAGATTATACACATTTGGTATTTCGAGCTGAGTATACCTCGCCTATCTATATCTCGAAATATGTGTTGGTAAGCGTTTCGCTTCGACCATGTTTTTCTTTACCTAGTGACATAAGTCATGTATGTTATGATCATCTTAAAAATTGCTTTGACGAGAAATAGTGTAACAACTATATAACATCCTCTAAGAATGTTTCAATGATTGGAATGAGAGTTTATATTACATAACCATTGTGGACTTAAGTATGTTGTGGAAACACATATGTGCATAAGTCCCATGCTGGAAATCGGCTAGTAGCCAAGTGATAGACATATTTTTGTGTCCAATTTGATCTCAATACTATATATTGTTGGCACTCGATTTTGTACTAATTATGGTTTTTTGTGTGTTTGTAGGTATTTTTGGGCAATAAACAGTTTTGGGAAATTCGGCTCGAAAAGTTGCTAAAGGCCCCCGGAGGACATTTGCTATGCAGACTCACAGTTTTGGCTAAGGGGCCCCCAGTTGCTAAAGGGGAAACCTATTTACTATACACACCACAGAATGCCAACTTCTATGAGCACCCCTACTCTGGATAGGGGACACCCTTCTTCTTTGTTTGAAAAACAGATTTTGGCGGGAAAAGTTTTGCAGCGAAGTTAAAGTTTAGGGTTCCATTTTTTGGCACGATTAAAGGATATTTAATTTCATATTTCAGTTGGGCTAAACGTGATTTATCTAAATAGTCTTGGTAATGTGTTTTGATTCCGCTAATTTGGGCTGGATAATCACCGGTGATGAGAGCAGAGTTCCACGGAGTTTTGTGCTATTCTGGCAAGTATTGGAGGGAGATTTAACCGGAGTTTGACACGGGATTGGACCCATAACATCCTGTTAAGTTTAAACAGGGTTGGTAGTACCCTTAACATCGAAAGAAAAGAAGCTTACACATAGATTTTTCAAAGCATAGTTTCACGGGTTTACACGAGATTTTCTGGGAAGATTTTTGGGAGAGATATTCAGAGGATGTATTTTTGGAATATTTTCTCGTGGATGCTGCTTGTTTAACGTCAGCATGGATGAAGCCTGAACAACTGTGTCGACATCAACAGGCGCGTGTGGAAGAGAAAAAGGGAAAGAAATATTCCCGTATCTGCACAGAACTGAAGAGAGGATTATTTGGTGCTTGTGAGGTATAAAAAAAGACCTGGGATATTTAAGAAGGGGGATGCAGAGACAGGGGTTAGAAGAGAGAGCAACAGAGTGAGTAATCACGAGTTGCAGGGAGAAGTTTCTGCTGCTGCAGAAAAGATGAACATGAAGAACTTTGCTGCCAAGAACAGTCGCTGTCTAGTGTCGTATATTTCAAGTTTGTAACAGTCAGTTAATAACGCATATCTTCATTTCGCAACACCTCCTTTGTTAACATCGAGTTTGCAACGACGTACCATCGTTGCAAATTCGCTGCTTTTATTATTTTCTCCATTTTCACCATTGTAAGCACTTTTTGAGCAATAAATAAATCTTTTGAGAGTGTCTACAATATGAGGAGCTAAACACCAACTTTGGGACAATGGAGGAAGCTGGATTTCACCATTGGGGAAACTCAATTAATTGTTTATTTACTATTTGCATTGAATTTTAATGAATTATGATTTCTATTAACTACTCGTGACTTTGTTTGATGGAGCATGGTTAGTTTTAGGTAATTTTGATGCGCCATGCTTATGACCTACGCGTAATATTTTATGAAATCTACTTTGGCAAAAAATAGAGTTGATATTTCTTTTGTTTTGAGCTATAAATGTCTACAATTAATTTCTGAACTCCATGAACATGAAAAATAGTGGAATCCCGAGTCCTAACCTCTCTTCATCCTGTCACCATTTTTGTATATATATTTTCTTATTTTTAGTATTTTCCATTATTTAAGCCTAAAATCAATTTCAACAAAGTCCGAGTGAACGACAACCTTTTACCACTATAAAAAATTCGATCACCAAGTCCGCGAACTGCCGGAGTTCTCAAACCCGAGAATTTCTGCTGAGTTATCAAACTATGTTGTGTGAGCCAAGTCCGCGAGCCAACGAAGCTCTCAAACCCGAGAATTTCTGCTGGAGTTTTAAAACTCTTTCCAGTACTTCAAGTCCGGGAACCTAGTCGGCGAACTTGTATAGGTTATATATCTAAACATGATTGCTAAACTTAACTCATAAAGACTAAGGAATGCATTTGCAAACCGTGGTTAAAAAATTTCATGAACCGATTCCTTGAATCCAATCATCTTTGCTTTAATTGTGTCTTTTTTAGTACATGAGATTTTCTTGCAATTGAAAAACTCTCTAACTAGTTCATGTTGAGTCAATTGAACTAGTTATGGTGAATAAGAAAATGGTTGGTATGAAATGCTCAAATGGATGAACTTTTGGTTGACTATTATTGAACCAACTATGCACACGTTCGGGTACGGTTAACAAACCTAGAAGCGTGCATTTCATTTGTGTATGACAATCTAAAATTTCGATCTAACAGTTGAAATATATTAGCTTGAATCTAAATCAGGTTTTCATCTAACGGTGGATAGCGTTTGCTTTGTGAGCAAGGCGAAACCCTGATTTAAAAGACTATATAAGGGGACATCTAACAACTGTACAAACTAATCCCCACACGTCCGTGTGATACTAGTTTGTAAGCTAGAGTCGATTCTCCTTTAACCTTTGGTTTTCTTCTTCTAAAACCGGGTTAACGACTTAAAGACTTCATTGGGATTGTGAAGCCAGACCGATACTACTTTTATCGTAGTTGTGTGATCTGATCTTGCATCTTCTATCATACGAGTACAATCATATTGATTGGTTTAGATCGTGAGAGTTCTTCGATAGGAAAGATATAAAAGTAATCATAAACATCTTCGTCTCATTGTTTGTGATTCTAAAACATCTTGTCTCGCTACCATACGATTAAGATTGTTGTGAGGTGATTGATTAATCTAGGTTGTTCTTCGGGAATATAATACCGGATTATCAATTGATTTCTGTTCCCCTTGATTATATATCAAAAGACGAAAAAAAAACTTTAGGGTTTTTCTGTGGGAGACAGATTTATCCTTTGATAGACTTGTCTGTGTGAGACAGATTTTTTTATTTTCAAAGCCTGTGATTTTGGGTCGTAGCAACTCTTAGTTGTGGGTGAGATCATCTAAGGTAATCAAGTGCATAGTATTCTGCTAGGATCAGAGGCGTAGGGGTAAAACTGTACCTTGGATTAGTGGGAGACTGATTGGGGTTCAACTACAGTCCAGTCTGAAGTTAGATTGGATTAGGCTAGTGTCTGAGCGGCTTAATATAGTGTGTATTCAATCTGGACTAGGTCCCGGGGGTTTTTTACATTTGCGGTTTCCTAGTTAACAAAACTTATGGTGTCTGTGTTATTTCTTTTCCGCATTATATTTGTTTATATAATAGAAATAATACAGGTTGTGCGTTAGATCAATCAATTGGATAGTCCGACCTAACGGTTGTTGATTGATATTGATTTATCCTTGGACATTGGTCTTTGGTACCATCCAAGTTCATCTCTATTTGATAAAGACTCGCAGATTTCTATTTGCTTGAGTAAAGATCAAATTGAGAGATTGAGATATTAACTCCTTGAGATACTTTTCCCTAGATTGAGTCTGACTATCTAGTTGTGTTTAGGAGTTAGTCCATATAGATTGTTAAGAGAAATATTGGGTGGTGTTGTTAGACCCCCGCTTTTTCAAAAACATTCTTCGTGTTTTCGCTGCAATAGGAAAATAATTAGATACAAGTACAGATTGTCTATCAAGTACCCTAATGTTTGGTTTTAGTTCATGAAAAGACTTGCAGATGTTTCCAATACCTACATCAAAATAAACTTTCAAGAAAAGTTTATCAAAATCGAATGTCAAAGATAGGGAAATTCAAAAGATGTGGCAACAGTTCTCCTACCTGCGGAAACACCAGCTCGCTTGTCACCTGAAGAACTACATTTCTTGATGTGGCAGCTGTCACCAAGATCAGGATTCAGTGAGCCTGATACTTCAGACCCGACCATTGCCTCATTGTGCATCTTCATCAGTATGGGAGACCGGGCGAGCTTGTAGCAGCTCCAGAGCCTACAGACCTTGCTCTAAAGTTTCTTCCTTTAGCTGACACACTTTGACTCCAGAATTATTAGTTGCTAGTTGCTGGAAATTCTGCCTGAATGTTTAGGATTATACAGGTATCTTGACAAGAAAATATTTATTCTAGAACTTTTACCTCCTAAACTGAGGAATATCTATTCACAAGGATACATAAGCATGTTTATCAGATGAACTAAAAATCAATTCATCCCGATCCTGCAGCATTATGGTATCTTTATGATAAATCTTTCAATTTACTTAGAGCATACCTTGGACCCCGATACTTCGAGCAGAGCAACCTTTTTTCTGATTAAAAAAAAGGGTCATTAAATTAAGCAATGCATTGGAGTGATTTGAATGTTTATATATTGTAAGTCGAATTTATTTCCACCTCAAAGTTAATCGGCAGCAAACATTTCATATAGCTAAGGCACATCAACATGAAAATGTTTGTAACTTCAAATATAAATCCTGGCAATCCAAATGTTTGAAAACAGTACAGCCGAAGAAAGGTCGCTTCAGAAGCTAGATTTACATCACCCGTAAAGAATGGGAATCTGAGAATATATCATCATATGCTAGATGTCAAGAATGTAACAAAAATCAACAAAATAACCAACAACGAAGAGCACATGAATGAGCATCAAACCTCAAACCTCGACCTATGAGCGTGCTAAACACAATCAAAGCCTACTAAGAAAACTTGACAAACACAATACTAAACATATGCTACTGCTTATCATACACTTAAACAGGAAACCGTCAAAAAAGAACATAGATCATGCTTTACATGAAAAACCCATCCAACAAAATGTAATTTTTTTCACTTCTACCTTTGGATAGATACATAACCTTTAAAACATTTTCAAAAACCAAATCCTACATTATCCAAACCCCAAGCAGATTCCCAATTTCTAAACTCCTGAAGCAAAGCACTACAACATTCTACATTTCATCAACAAACCCTAAAACCCCCAAAACAAAATAACTCTCAAATTCAAAATCGAAATCAAATTTCCACACATACTTAACATATTTCTCAAATGAACTATACTTATCAACAAAACTCCCAGATCGATAATTCTGTATACACCATAGCAACGGAGCAATAACCTCTCTAACTTGCTGAGTAAATCTATCCAATAGTTTAATCAATCTATTCGCATCCTGTCATAATAATAAAAATCAGAACAGTAAATAAAAATCGTAAACCCAAAAAAAACCCTAAGTTAATTTCTCAGAAAAGAGGTAGATTAGACCTAGAAAACATTGAGGGCATCACCGAGAGAGAGGATAGAAGATGAGTTTGAAGAACCTGATAAGATTTTTTTTTTTAATGAAGGACCATCTTCATATGAGATTGAATCTGAGAATCTGTTTAAGTAATCGTTGATTCTTTTGTGTGATTCTCCGATGCTTAGATAAAGATGGAGGTGGTGAGGAGGCGCAGCGAAAAGGAAGACAGTGGAGAAGAAAGAAAAAAGGAAGAAAAAAAATGAAATCTTCTCTAGGGTTTTTTGGCTTTTATATCCTAAACGAACGAATGTGATTAACCCTAGATAATCTGACGGTGGAAATTAAGTATTACTGTAGACGGGTTAGGTTAACCCGTTTTCCCTCAAACCCACATTATCCAACCCTAACCCGACTTGTTTAGACACCCAACCAAGCTGGACGCGGGTTCTTACGGGTCGGACCAACCCACGGGTTTTTGGCTTGTTTACCAGCTCTAATTATTACCCAAACCACAAATCTTTCATGCATATAAAAATCTAAAGCTCAAAGGAAACTTAAACCACGCCCAAACTCAACTAACTCAAGTGATTAAAGAAAAATCTCGAAAAAACAACACAAAAGAAGAAACCGAAACAAGTCCTTGTACAGAATCAACACTGATAACTTCATCATTCAATCAATCAGCATGTCCGTGGCTGAGCTTTCGACTTCAAGGGTGATAGTCTTACCAGTAAGTGTTTTTCACAGAGATATGCATCTGTTGATCAAATAAAAAACAACAAGATCAGACTAATGGATCAACATAATCATAAAATTCGAAAAATGTATAATACTAGCTATGAATTGTAAGATTACTGGAGATAGGGTATAAGATAACTAGAATTATACCTGATATTCTCATTCGGATGAACTGAAGACGAAATATATCATAATTGAACATCCCGGGTTAAAGATTATTAGAGATAGATCTGAGTTTCTCACTCGGATGAACTGGATACAAAATATATCAAATTCAAACATCCCAGTTTCAAAGAGTACTAGAGTTAGACCTGAGTTTCTCATTCGGATGAACTGAAGACGAAATATATCAGAATTGAACATCCCAGGTTCAAAGATGACTAGAGTTAGACCTAAGTTTATGGTTAGGATGAACTGGAGACGAAATATATCAGTTTTGCGCATCACAGGTTCAAAGATGACGAAAGTTAGACCTAAGTTTCTGGTTAGGATGAACTGGAGACGAAATATATCAGGTTTTAGCATCACAGGTTCAAAGATGACTAGAGTTAGACTTAAGTTTATGGTTAGGATGAACTGGAGAAGAAATATACCAGGTTTGAGCATCACAGGTTCAAATATGACGAGAGTTAGACCTAAGTTTCTGGTTAAGATGAACTGGAGACGAAATATATCAGGTTTGAGCATCACAGGTTCAAAGATGACTGGAGTTCGACCTAAGTTTATGATTAGGATGAACTGGAGACGAAATATATCAGTTTTGCGCATCACAGGTTCAAAGATGACGAGAGTTAGACCTAAGTTTCTGGTTAGGATGAACTGGAGACGAAATATATCAGGTTTGAGCATCACATGTTCAAAGATGACTAGAGTTAGACATAAGTTTATGGTTAGGATGAACTGGAGACGAAATATATCAGGTTTGAGCATCACAGGTTCAAAGATGACTAGAGTAAGACCTAAGTTTATCGTTAGGATGAACTGGAGACGAAATATATCAGGTTTGAGCATCACAGGTTCAAAGATGACGAGAGTTAGACCTAAGTTTCTGGTTAGGATGAACTTGAGACGAAATATATCAGGTTTGAGCATCACAGGTCCAAAGATGACTAGAGTTAGACCTAAGTTTCTTGTTAGATTGAACTGGAGTCGAAATATATTAGATTCGTTAGTGCAATAAATGTCATGGAGATAGTGAAAATGAACATACTACCCTTATTGGAAATAAATGAAATGAATATTATAAATTGTGAAAATGGCCATATTACCCTTATTAGAAATAAATGCAATAAATATCACATAGACATTGAAAATGACCATATTATCCTTACTAGGAATTAATGCAATAAATATCATGGGGATAGTGAAAATGACCATACCACCCTTATCAGAAATAAGTGAAATAAATATTACAGATTGTGAAAATGACCATATTACCCTTACTAGAAATAAGTGCAATAAATATCATACAGATAGTGAAAATGACCATATTACCCTTACTAGGAATTAGTGCAATAAATATCATGGAAACAGTTAAAATGACCATACTACCCTTATCGAAAATAAGTAAAGTAAATATTACAGATTGTGAAAATGACCATATTACCCTTACTAGAAATAAGTCAATAATATATCACAGAGATAGTGAAAATGACCAAACTACCCTCATCAAAAATAAGTAAAGTAAATATGATAGACTGTGAAAATGACTATTTTACCCTTACCGGAAGTAACTGCAATAAATATTATGGAGACTGTCAAAATGAGCAAACTACCCTTAATTGAAATGAGTGCAATAAATATCACACAAACAGTGAAAATGACTATACTACCCTTATTGGAAATTAGTGAAATAAATATTATGGAGACTGTGAAAATGACCAGACTACCCTTTTCAAAAATAAGTAAAGTAAATATTACAGACTGTGAAAATGACTATTTTACCCTTACTGGAAATACTGCAATAAATATTATGGAGACTGTAATAATGACCAGACTATCCTTATCGGAAATAAGTAAAGTGAATATTACAGACAGTGAAAATGACCATACTACCCTTACTGGAAATAAGTGCAATAAATATTATGGAGACTGTGAAAATGACCAGACCACACTTATCGGATATGAGTAAAGTAAATATTACAATATGCTTAAATGACCTTTTAGCCTTAGGGGAAATAAGTGCAATAAATGTTATGGAGACTGTCAAAATGACCAAACTACCCTTATTGGAAATAAATGCAAGAAATATCACAAAAACAGTGAAAATGACCGTACTACCCTTACAGGAAATTATTATATTCTGCAGGCTGTGAAAATGACCAGACTACCCTTATCAAAAATAAGTAAAGTGTATATTTTAGACATTGAAAATGACAATACTACCCTTACTGGAAATAAGTGCAATAAATATTATGGAGACAGCGAAAATGACAAGACCACCCTTTTTATTGCATTTATTTCCAGTAAGGGTAATATGGTCATTTTCATAGTCTCAAGAATATTTATTACACTTATTTCCAGTAAGGGTAAAAAATTCATTTTCATAGTATGTAATACTTACTTTACTTATTTCTGATAAGGGTAGTTTTGTCATTTTCATAGTCTCCATGATATTTATTGCATTTATTTCCAGTAAGGGTAATATGGTCATTTTAGCAGTCTGTAATATTTACTTTACTTATTTTTGATAAGGGTAGTCTGGTCATTTTCATAGTATCAAGAATATTTATTACTTATTTCCAGTAAGGGTAAAATAGTCATTTTCATAGTATGTAATATTTACTTTACTTATTTCTGATAAGGGTAGTTTGGTCATTTTCATAGTCTCCATGATATTTATTGCACTTATTTCCAGTAAGGGTAATATGATCATTTTCAGTATGTAATATTTACTTTACTTATTTTTGTTAAGGGTAGATTGGTCATTTTCATAGTCTGCATGATATTTATTGCATTTATTTCCAGTAAAGGTAATATGGTCATTTTCACAGACTGTAATATTTACTTTACTTATTTCTGATAAAGGTAGTCTGGTCATTTTCATCGTCTCCAGAATATTTAGTACACTTATAAGGTAAAATAGTCATTTTCATAGTATGTAATATTTACTTTACTTATTTCTGATAAGGGCAGTTTGGTCATTTTTATATTCTCCATGATATTTATTGCACTTATTTCTTGTAAGGGTAATATAATTATTTTCGTAGTCTCCATGATATTTATTGCACTTATTTCTTGCAAGGGTAATATGGTCATTTTCACAATAAGGTAATATGGTCTTTTCAAAATGTGTAATATTTCCTTTACTTATTTCCGATAAGGGTAGTTTGGTCATTTTCACAGTCTCCATAATAATTTTTGCACTTACAGTAAAACCTTCTTAAAATAATACTCGTTAAAATAATAAGCCCTCTAAAATAATAAAATTATTTAGTCCCAATTAGGCTTGCACAGGTTAAATTTCTTCTCGCTAAAATAATACTCTCTCTAAAATAATAATTTTTCTCGGTCCCAAAGCTACTATTTTAAAGAAATTTTACTGTATTTCTAGTAAGGGTAAAATGGTCATTTTCACAGTCCGTAATATTTTCTTTACTCATTTCTTATAAGGGTTGTATGATTATTTTCACAGTCCGTAATATTTACTTTACTTATTTCCGATAAAGGTAGTCTTGTCATTTTCACAGTTTTCATAATATTTATTGCAATAATTTCCATTAAGGGTGTCTTTGGAAGACGCAGATATGTCAAAGTCAAATTTCTATAAAGTCATGACTTGTTGACTTGGTCTTGATCCTTTTTTCTAATATTAAGAAAATTAAAAAGAAAAACAAAAACAAAAATGTATTTTGATTTTAAGAAATGAAATATAATTATTAGTTTGTACAAATGTGGGAAAATTAGTGACAAGTAAAATTCAAAGTGTTATAATTTTGTGGTTGTTTTAGATGTGGTGAAATATTTGGGTGGAATTATCACTTTGAATTATAATTTTGATTGTCTGTAAAATTGTCAACAAATATTATTGTGACTAATAATAGAATTTAATATTCCTAATTATTATCACGAATACAAAATTTAATAACAGTTATAACTGTTGCAGGACTTATCACAGGTGTATCTGTGACTGAAAAATAAACTGTGACAGGTTGCACTGTTACAAAATCAGGTTTTGGTGTAGTGTCACTTCTGTCGGTGACCATTACACCTCTTGACATAAGTGATGACGAAGAACTCCCTGAGCTTGATAGTGACTATTACTATGTGAGCGATGAGGAAAGAGGTCTTGAGGTTCCCTTCAAGAAAATCAGCTTGAAAAGGATAAACCTGGTGAAGACTTATCTAAAGATCCCAACAGTGAAGTCGATGCTGAAGCTTCAACTGTTAATCAAGATGTACCCTCTGATGATGTTTAGCTTTTCCCTTTTCCTTTTCTTTTGTGTTGTTGGAACATATTTCTATCTTTAACATTCGTTTCGTGACAAGGAAGATAATATATCTTATATTTTAATTCCCATACTTTCCTCTTATTATATTCCTTGTAAGAAATGTGCTAGTAAAACCGTGCGGTTATTGCCTAACGCTGTTGATGTTGGTAATGACACACATCCCTGCATAAATGCCGCATATTTGAACTATTGTGCGATAAAACCCCACATGTTTATATCTCCTGCAAAAATGATTTTAATTTAATTTGTGTTTCTCATGAGGTCTTATTAAGCTTTCCTAAGTAAAGGTCTTACTTAGCCTAAAATAATTTTTGTGTCTGTGCGACGAAATCGCAGGAAGTCTTTATACTTTCATATAACGACCCATTGATTTCGCCTTATCCTTTTATAACATTCTTGCCTCTATAGGTTTTATTATCGCACAAATACGACAAGCCTAAATACTCCCGTGAGTAAAAAGCCTCATGATATTTGCGTCTTTGACAAAATTCAGCTCCCTAATGGAGGGTGTCGTCCTTATATTCCCCCTGATTTCCCCTTCAAGGAAACTTACCCCTATTGGGTTAGGGTGGGCTCCTTCCATCCAGTGATGCAACAACCAGTAGTTTTCGCGGTCTATTATCCCTCAGCCGATATGGCTAGTGGTTACAAGCCCGCACCCTAAGTGGGGTTTCTTCGGATCGATTGCATCATAGTCAAGACTTGTCAAGAGCGGCCAAGTACGCTCCAGACGCCCCAGGTACTCTTGACTCAACCATGTACGTCGGCGCCTTGATCGAGTTTCTGCACTCCTTAGTAGAGAGCTTCTAACCTTAGTTTTTCAACTAAGGCACTCTACTGGATGGGCTTTTGTTTCACCCCAAATATCCATGACTCAGGCTCCACGGTCGGTGTAGCTTTCACCTGAGTCATGTTATCCATGCTTTCCTTATTATGATGCGCGTTAGGTCTTATTTTTTCCTCTTGTTGTATGTGAACTAGGGTGCACGCCATAATTGAATACCTATCCTCCCTATTTAGAGGTTTTACTTCTGTAGCCTTCTAATAAGGTCTTATTTTTCCTTTTCGCTGAGACTTATGAATAGTACATAAAAAGATCAAAGTCTTTAATTTCATTCACAACTTTTGATAATAGATCCATAGTAAGGAATTCGCGTCTTCAATCTTATATTCTTCATTTTAGTTACATGCGATTGTTTTCTCCTTATGTGTGGTCATCACCGCATATTTTGCGGATAGTATTTCTTCAGATATATTCTGTTCCAAGGGTGTTCAAGCGTGCGACATGTATTCTTCCCCTCAGGGTCCATCAACTAATATACACCTTTACCAACTACCTGTTTTATTATGTAGGATCCATCCCATCTTTTTTTCTAGTTTTCCATCTCCTCCTTTCTGATAAGGTGGTATTTCTCTCAGCACCAGATCTCCCGTCTGAAATTCTCTCTTCTTGACGCGCTTGTTATATTCTCTAGCTATCCTTTGATGGTAATTTTCCATATGCTGCAAATCAATTTCTCTACTTTCTTCTAAGTCATCAGTTTCGGTAAAATTACATCTGCACTTAGTTTTTCTCGCATGCATGCTCCTTTCTTAGTTGTAGGAATGATGGTTTCAGTTGGTAATACCGCCTCTACTCCATATGTCAGTCAAAAGGGGGACATTCATGTAGCTTCTCTTCTCGTTGTTCTGTATGCCCATACTTCATTGTGCACTTGATCGCACCATCCTTTGATGTATCCTTCCAATTTCTTCTTCAATATGTCCGCAATTGATTTGTTGGTTGCCTCAGCTTGTCCATTCCTATGCGGATATAAGGGAGTGAACTTTCCGCATTTTATTTTGAATGCATTAAGTAACATTTCTATGTTTTCTCCTTCGAATTGCTTTCCATTATCAGAGACTAATTGCGTTGGGATTCCAAATCTACAAATTATATTCTCAAATATGAATGTGAAGACGCCTTTATCTTGAATATGTTGCACCGCTTTCACTTCTGCCCATTTTGTAAAGTAATGGGTTGTTACTATTAAGTATCTCCTCTGTTCTGTTCCTGGCACGAATGGACATACAATGTCTAACCCCCATTTTTCAAATGGCCATACGCTTGTTGATGAATTTAGTGTCGCACCTGGTGCGTGTATTTTCTTCCCATGACGTTGGCATTCTTCGCACCTCCTTGAAACTTCCTTTGCATCTTCATGCATGTAGGGCCAGTAATACCCTTGTATTTTTGTTCGGTACGCTAAGGATCTTCCTCCACTATGGTTTCCTGCATCCCCATAGTGTAAAGCTTTCAAGATTTCTATACCTTCTTTTCGCGTTAAACATCTAAGAGATGGCCCAAGGAACGATCTTTAATATAGTACACCTTCTCTGAGTTCATAATTTGTTGCTCTACTTTTTAATTTGTGTGCTTCCAACTTATTTCTTGGGACTTCTCCTTTTTCTAGGTATAAATGAAGTTGGGATCTCCAATCTATGTCTTTATCCACTTGTTCTTCTTTACATAATGAGATATAGCTAATAAAACCCCATATTTTTGGATCTGGCGTGCGTTATTAACGCACACTTACATTTACTCTTCTCGCATACTCTTTAATTATCGCATGACCCTTCACGCTTTTTTTTTGTGATTAGTCTGACGTCATTCGATGCGTCATTCTGGATAAGCTGTATACGGTCATCTTCGCTAGCCTGGATGTTCATTATTTCGCACACTTAGTTGATGTGCGGTATTTTGTATCTACGGTTTGAGAAGCTAGTTGGGCAGAGTTTCACTTTTGAAAAACTTAATTCGATTAATCACAAGTTAATTTGTACACATTGAACTTTGTACACTCTCAAATTCTCAGAGAACCTTACTGGCCTTACTCCACTCGATCTCTCACGTTCCAGCCTGATCGGTGCTTACAAACGAGGACTAGCACCTCCTATTTATACTAGTTAAGAGACCATTCTAGAGAACTGCCTACGGGGACCTAGTAAAGAACCGTCTAGCATCTACCTTTTCTAATTTACTCTAGATAATCCTAGATTATTGAGCCAAGATAATTCTGTAACTATTCTGTAACTATTAAACTAGGTATTTTGTACTCTAGTCTAGACATTTCCAGAGTATGCAGGAGAACCTAGATATTCCTAGGTTTATCAAGATAGGTGTGAACACCTAACTAAGTCGGTGGTGAATATTCAACATTCATGGTCCTACATTTTGGTGGTTTTTCAATCACAGTTTTTCGCCTAATGCGTTTTTTATTTAGTGGGTCTGAGTTAGTAAAGGAATATGATCGTTCCAAGTTGCGAATTATGGCTACTGGTGAAGAAACTGTGGTTTGCGAGTTCAATAGTGGAATATTGGTACTTATTTTTTTGGAGTGTTTATCGGAATTTTTATTGGTTGCAGCTGAAGACATTTGTTTGTGATAAAAACAAGTTCAATAATGGCAGTTGTTAACTCGGGTATGGTTCTGATTTTTTAAGGTTCAAACACTTGCATTTGTGTATTTTTTGATGGATTTGGGGTTTGATATTAAGCAGGAATTTGTGGTACTGTCCGAGAATGGTAATACGGGTATAATGATCTGTTGCAACCTATGGTAATTCATCTTTGTCTGAATACCATCTTGTTTCTTGCTTTGATTTGTTTTTCTGTTAATGTTAATGTAGAGAGAAGTTTAGTTTGAGCATTGTGCCTTTCACTATCCGCATTCAACTTGCCGTGTACTATATGTTTATGTATCATTACATCGTTTGTTGGAATGCTCATCCACATTCATTATGCCAGTATGCATAAAGTGGAGTTGGGGGCACTCCGGCATTTAACACCCAAAGCTGGCATTTGCTTTTTCTGCAAATGTTTAAATTCTCTACAAATGGATGTTCTCAATTATACCGATCAAGAAAACAAGATGGCGATATATGTGCTTTTATGGTACTGGCAAGATACTGCTAGTTTCAAACAGCGCTGCCTAGGCTTCCGTGGCATGACTGAAAAAGTACGTAACAATGATTTTGAACCCAACTGAAGAAGCACTAACTACGGTTTAAGTTGGATGCAAGGAAAGATAATGATGTGGCTGCTGGGTTTGGAACCAATGGCCTTAAAACATCATGTTTTCCCCCTGGTAATTTGGACCTGACTCGGCTATATCTTTATCTGACTGAAATCACCAGCTCACTCACCCGGATCCAACATAATTCTGACTCAAAAATTTCTGAGTGAGTGGTTTGGTCTCGTGAATCAGGAATTAAATATGAGTCAAGTAAAGAGTCACATCTGACCAAAAAGCAAACTTTCTGACATCTGAATCGCGAGGGTCGATTCGGATCCAGATCACGAGTCACATGCAAACAAATCTGCTGGTTGTGAAGGTCAAGCTTTCGTTTACTTTTCTAACGAAAATCCGAGTCCAGGTCAATGTAGAGTCCGAGTCCAACCTAGTACAATATTTTGTGTACTTTCCGAACAAAGATTCCGAGTCCAACTCAATGTAGAATCCGAGTCTAACCTAGTACAGGAAACCTTACGTATAAATACGTCTGCTTAGATCTTCTTTTGCAATCCCAGCAGAGAGATACATACAAACTCACACTTTGTAAGATTCAACATCATCTCCATGTCAACAGCACCGGCCAAGGCGAAGATGATTACTCTGAAGAGTTCCGACGAGAAGATCTTCGTTATCCAGGAGAGTGTTGCACTGCAATCTAAAACCCTTATGAAGCACATCATAGCTGAAAAGAAGGAAACCGAGAATGTTAATTGTGTACACATATATCTCACTATCAGACACGTGTATATAAAAGGATACGTGGAAAGCATGCAGGCCAAAACATCAAAACATGATGCGCTATGAAACACCAAATAAACCCCGAGGAGTTACTTTATCTCATCCCCAAAAGAGAAGCTAAGATCAGCGTGGAGAGAAAGTTAGCTGACACGGACGTGACAGGGGCAGAAGACACTTGTCTGACACGAGCAGACCCCTCAACTACCCACATTAAACACTCTGAGCAGTGTACGTGTCGATCAACCTGTGAAACGAGCGAGGATGCCTCTGCGGGATCAAGGGGAAAACGCAGACCTCTGCGTGATAGACGCAAGGACACAAGAAGATAAGGTTCCAACGGCCTTCAGAGATGGGTCCTACATTCTAACCTTATAAATACCCCGTCTCCACCAAGAGGAAGGGGGATCGGAAAAATCAGGAAGGGAAGGAGAGAGAGAGAGAGATTGCAAGTGTAAGTTAATCATTTAGAAGATAGAAACATGTAAACCCAAAAGTCATTCGACTATTCGTGTAACCGTGAAGAATATAGTAAAACAACAAACCCCGTGGACGTAGGCCTTAGTGCTGAACCACGTAAACCTTGGTCTTGTTTACATTTCAACACTTTATATTTATTTAGCCCCATGGATCTTTACTTATACGTTTTGCTTTCTTTGATTGTACTTATATCCCGTGCGCAAACGCCTCGCATGGAGTTGTTAGATGAGGCTATGATAAACCCGAAGGTTTTGAGCCAAGGAATCAACACTAGGATATCATCATCACAAATCTTTTTAGATGATGATGATTGATTGTGAGCATTTGGATCCCTTCGTGGTTTGTGTGTTCACAATTTGGCTCCCGGTAAAAGATTTATCTTGTCCTGTGATTTCATTTTAAATTGGCATATGATTGCTCTGATTTATCAGCTCGGACCGTATAGATCATTTGTTAACTGTATTGTATTCAAAAACCCACCTTTTATCTTCGATAAGATTTATTGTTCTAATCTGCGGATTTACGATTTTCTTTAGATCTCGTGCGAACCCGTCTCTCTGGGGGGTTTTTCGTAGTTTTTATACTAAGGATCTCCTTTAATAAAACTTTAACCCGTGTATTGTAACTTGCGTGTATTAATCCTCTCATGGAAGAATGTATTTTTACAACTAACCCGCTTCACGCGGATATTCCCGTTTTTTGTTTGAAATGCCTTATGCAGAAAGAACGTATTGTGAGCAAAGAAGGCGAGTTTCGGCGAGATTTCATTGTCAACAAAAGGACACGTGATGGAAAAGACGCAGGAAGCAGGAAAATCCAAAGCTTTGTCAAAAGAAACACCCAGGACAACCCCGGTCATCACCCGTAGCAAGCAGAAAGGAGATAAAGCTAAAATGACCAGTCAAAGGCAAGATACTGCGGAAATCACTTCACCTATGAACGCTAATTCAGTTGCAGCGGCGGCTCTCAGAGCAGCAGCGACAAAGTACGGTGCGGCTGCGGTAGTCCCGAAGGCTGCAGAGGCTAGCAATACTTGCACTATGAATCAACTTAATCAACCAAGAGAAAGGGTGGATGAATCCAGAACATTCCAACCCGTGCACCTTCTAACTTTTGGAATGCCACCAACAAATGATCAAAATCAAACCATACCGGCGGCTCTAGCACCGCAGAGGGGCACTCACCCCAATTTGGAAATGCCAGCAACCGAAGCTGAACTCCTGCCACCTTTAGTGCAGACCGTGGAGGAGGGCGGCACCATGGCTGTAGTAGCACGCGCTGGACTCCTAATCAGGGGTCCAACTAATCACATCGACTGACGGCTGAGCTTGAGGAACTCAAGAAGAGCCAACAGGTTTACGCAGATGCTGTAGCCCTGTTGGCCAGAGAAAATCAAGATTTAAAGGAGCGGATTGCTCTAAGCACGAAGACCAGCCAACAACTTGATGAAGCAAACTCCAAAGCACCAGAGCCAAACCGAGACTGTAGAGTCGTCATAGCGGCTAATGAAGACGCGACAAGGGGAAGTAGCGTATCCGACCCGGATTATGACGATGGAGAGTCAGACGGTAACGAGCAGAAGAATTTAGGGCACCACCGCGCAATGGAAGAACTACGAGATGAGATGATGGCCGAGATCAGGAAATTAAAAAATAAACAAGGCGGGGGGAGGTTAGAAGAGGTCATGAGAGAAGCTAACTCCACGCCCTTAACTCATCGCTTGGCCAACACCCCTATTCCACTGAAATTCCCTGTCCCAACGTTCGAATGCTATGATGGATCCAGTGACCCTGCTGCACATATTCGGTATTACAACCGTGTCTTAGCTAGATGGGGTCAGAACGACGCCGTACTCTGCAGATACTTCCCGTCAAGCCTGAAGGGATCGGCGTTATCATGGTTCGATAATCTTCCACCAAACTCCATCCACTCATACGACCAACTCGCAGAGAAATTCTTAAGAACGTACATGTACAACAAGACTGTAAACACCGGAATGGATAAGCTCTTTTCACTAGAGATTGGCTACAAGGAAACCACGAGGGAGTACACTAACAGATAGCACAAGATCTGCCAATCCATAGGGAGCGTGGACCCAGTGGTAAGCATTAATTGCTACAAATGGGGCTTAGACCGAATGAGTCCCCTATTTGTTGAGATTCATGGGAGCGTGCCTAAGACAGAGGGAGATCTTCGAATAATTATCGAAAAGCACGCTCGACTTGAAGAAATTCAACGGGAAAACCCGAGGGCATATCCGCAGAGGTCTCACCGCACCAATTCAGCGGAACAAACCAATGGGGCCAAAAGGAGTTTCTCAGGGGAGAGACCTCACGAAGATAGGAAGGAACGAAGGGATGAACGAAGAGCAGGTGACCGAAAATTCGAAGATCAAGTTTACACGAAACTCAACGCTAGCTATGCTCGTATCCTACGAGAGATCAAAGGGAGGGAAAACTTGGAGTGGCCATGGTCTAAGGGAAAGCATCCCCCGAGATCCGAGAAGTCTAAAGATTACTGTGAATATCATTGTTTCAACGGACACCAGACCGAAAAGTGCAAGAACCTTAAAATAATGATCCAAAAATTAATTGATGCGGGAGAGCTCAAAAATTACGTACGAAAGGATGTTACCGAGGACAGATCCAAGCGAACCAAACCAGTCCAACTTCCGGAAGGAAACTGAACAATCAACACCATCTCGTGTTCTGAAGCCACATGACCCTCACTTACAGCGCAGATAGGAAAGAGGTTACGGAAGCAATTCGAAGACCGCTGCGAATTATATAAGTTCGATGGGATAGTGGTGGACGAACACGAAGAATGGATGGAATCTCCTATCATCTTCGATGCCGAGGATATCGAAGAAGATATGGAAGACCATAACGATCCCTTGGTCCTAACACTACCAGTAGCTGGATGTAACCTCAAAAAGATCCTCATAGACGGGGGAAGCTCCGTAAACGTCCTATTTTACGATGCATTCAAACGGATGAAGCTCCATGATGAATAGTTAATGACCTCTTATCACACCATCTACGGATTCAATGGAGCAGCCACGAAGCCCTTGGGAGACATCGTGTTGCAGGTTAACGCAGGGCCCATGAAACTGGAAACCCGATTCAGTGTGGTGGACACCCCTTCCCCCTACAACGCTATTATTGGGAGAAAATGGATACATAAGCTCAAAGGAGTTGAGGCAACATACCACCAATATCTCAGATTTCCAACACCTGAGGGAGTGATGGAAATCAAGGGAGATCGGATCACTACGCGAGAGTGCCAGGCCACTCAGGATCATATCAACAACGAGCAAGAAGAGCAGCGAAAAATCCGAAGAGTAAAAAATCAAGAAACCGCGAAAGAGAAGGCCATAGACCTGTTCCTCAAGGAAACTACATGGAAGGGCTTGACGAAATATGATAATGTCCTAAGCACAGAAACAAGTACTTCAACAACCAACGAAGAACAGAAACACGCTAAATATCAATTAAAGAACGTCCCAGTCCTCGGAAACCCGAAGCCTGTGTTCACACCAGTGGAGCCCGTAAAAGAAATCAACATAGGAACATAAGAAAACCCGAAGATGATCAAAATCGGGACCATAATGCACGAAGGAAGGGAACATTCCTTAACCAAATTACTTAAGGAATACACGGATGTGTTCGCCTGGAAGCTAGGAGATATGCCGGGGATTGACCCAAAAGTAATCCAACATGAGCTACGCATCAAACCGGGCACGCCCCCGTTCAGGCAGAAAATACGAAAAGTAGCTCCAGAGTATCATGAGGCAGTAGAAACAGAACTTCGGAAACTACTAGACGCAGGATTTATCAAGGAAGTCAAGTATCCTACCTGGATCTCCAACATGGTAATTGTTCCTAAGAAAAATGGAGGGGTTAGAATATGCATCGACTTTACTAATCTCAACAAGGCATGTCCAAAGGACAGCTATCCCCTGCCAAGCATAGACCAGCTGGTAGAAGCAGTAGAAGGATATGAAGAACTGTCATTCATGGATGGACATTCTGGCTACAACCAAGTAGCCCAGGAAGAAGAAGATCAGCCACACACAGCGTTCTACACCCCACATGGCCTTTATTGCTATACTAGAATGCCTTTCGGACTTCGAAACACAGGGGAAACATACCAAAGGATGGTCGATGCTATCTTCAAGCCATGGATTGGAGGAAACCTAGAAGTCTACGTTGACGATATGCTCGTCAAAAGCAAGATGCGTAAAGATCACCAACAGGACCTGAGGAATATCTTCGAAGCAATGAGACAACATCACATGAAAGTGAATCCGGAGAAATGTACTTTCGGTGTCACCTCGGGGAAGTTCCTCGGGTATCTGGTAACAAAAAGGGGCATCGAGGTAGACCCAGCAAAGATTCAAGCCATAGTAGAGATGCCGTCCCCAAAGAATTTAAAGGAAGTACAGAAGCTCAATGGATCTATAGCAGCGTTGGGCAGATTTATTGCCCGGTCTTCGGACAAATGCAAACATTTCTTCAATATTCTCAAAAAAGGGAGCAGGTTCGAATGGACCGTTGAATGCGAGGAAGCATTCCAAAAAATCAAAGAACACCTAGCCTCAATCCCGATCCTGCAGAAGCCAGACCCTGACGAGGTTTTGGCACTGTACATAGCAACAACAGAGGACGCAGTCAGCGCGGTATTAGTCAAAACCAATACAAAGATAGAACAACCTATCTATTACGTCAGCAAGACCCTCAATTCTGCGGAAAGAAACTATACTAAGATTGAACAACTCATCCTCGCATTGGTATGGGCTACCCAAAAACTGAGAACCTACTTCCTAACTCACCTCGTCAGGGTCCCATGCAAAGCACCATTGGAAGCAGTCCTCAAAAGCACGGGAAAAGTGGGCCGAATAGACAAATGGAACACCCATCTGGACCAATTCAACATCATTCATGAAATTCAACATTCTCGGAAGTCCCAAGTTCTGGCGGATTTCTTAGCAGACCTCCCCCTTGACAACGATGAAGAGATTAAGGGAATACCAGAAGCCGAGGAAGAAAACAAGGATCCAATGGATATCCTCGAACCTGCGAGTCAAAGACAATGGGAAGTCTTCGTCGACGGATCCAAAAATAAGGAAGGAGCAGGAATAGGCATTTTCATTATCACCCCAACTGGAGAAAGGATTATACAGGCACTTAGATTGGAATTCAAAGAGCATACCAACAACATTGTTGAATACGAAGCTGTCGTACATGCCCTCCGTATCATAATAGAGATGGGGGTAACCGATGTAAGGCTGACAAGTGATTCGCAGCTTGTCATACGGCAAATAGGGCTCGAGTATAATGTGTACGATGACACCCTCTCAGCTTACATGGCCTTGGTCCAAACATTGGCATCACAAATCCCGAACATTAAGTTCCGGCACTTATGCAGAAGGGACCTCAGGCACGCGGATGCCCTAGCATATATATCATCCATGCTGAGGGATAAAAATGTCGAAGCTATTAAAATAGTAAGGGTATATGAGCCTTCGATTGCATCTCAATTCTCCTTCGCTACCAATCAATATACAGTGGAAGAAAATATTGAAGACCAGGTAGGAGAAGACATCCATAATGACTTTGACGAAGAGGATATCCTGTCAAGAGCAAATCAAGACGAAGACTTCAGCAACGAAGATGACTGGAGAGTGACAATCCATGCCTTTCTCGAAAAAGGAAGCTTACCTGCGGATCAGAAACAAGCTAGGAAGATACTATCCAAAGTGGGAAGATATGATCTTCGGGATGGGGTCCTGTACAAGAAATCCTTCCTTGGACCATTACTACGTTGCTTGTCCTGGAAAGAGGGGCATCTAATTCTAAATGATATCCATTATGGTGACGCGGGGAATCATAGCGGCATGAGATCACTAGCTGACAAAGCAAAAACGCAAGGATATTACTGGCCGACAATGATACAGGATGCCGCGAGGATGTCCCGACGATGTGAAGAATGTCAGCGCTTCGCAAAAAAGATCCACGCGCCGGCGACAATGTTAAACTCCGTCGATAGCCCGTGGCCATTTGCAAAATGGGGCGTAGACATCGTCGAGCCTTTCATCGAAGGATCAGGGAAAAGACGATTTTTGATAGTAGCCATGGACTACTTCAGTAAATGGGTGGAGGCTAAGGCCTTGGCCAGGATCAGAGACGCGGATGTGTTTACTTTCATATTCCAGAACATCATTTGCAGATTTGGTATACCCGCTGAAATTGTATCTGATAATGGCAAGCAATTACAGGGGAAAAATATAGACATGCTCTTCGATACTTTCAAAATAAGAAAGAACAAGTCCACCCCCATATACCCTCAAAGCAACGGACAAGCGGAAGCTACCAACAAGACCCTCGCCCTTATACTCAAAAAACAATTAGACGAGCATAAGGGAAGATGGTGCGAACAACTGCACAATGTGTTATGGGCATACATGACAACACGAAGATCCGCCACCGGGAAATCCCCGTTTCTTCTAACTTATGGAGCTGAAGCAGTCATACCTACGGAAATCCTCATGCCAACCACGAAGACCGAAGCTTGGGAGAAAAACCTCACAACAGATATGATGTTAGAAAGGTTGGACGACTTGGAAGGAAGAAGGGAAGTAGCATTACAAAAGATGGAAAATTATCAACGAAGACTAGCAAGGGAGTACAACAAAAAGGTAAAGCTTCGGAATTTTGTAGAGGGGCAGTATGTGTTGAGAACAATCCCACGGTATCAGCAAGAAAAGAAATGGGGAAAATTAGCACCTACGCGGGGAGGACCTTTTATAATACACGACGTTGCGGGTAACAGTTCCTACTACCTTCGTAATCTAAAAGGCGAGGTCCTTCGGCATCCTTGGAATGCTAAGTGGCTCAAAGCATACTTCCCATAGGAGCAACGCAGACTTGAATCTGCTGGGAGTGCACCAGAAGAAGAAGGGAGCCTGACCGCTCCACATGCTTCTATCTCTGGAAGAGGAATTGCAGGCCTCAACCTATCAATCAAACAAGCTTTCAAATTATCAAGTCAGCGGATTCTATCGACAATATTGGGGAAAGTAGTTAATCTACAATCTCTCAGGGCTCCCCCATCAGTTTCCATAAGTGTAAGGCACCCAGCAGAAAGAGATACCCAACCAATCTTAAGGCAACGGGTCGACGGAATGGGTGTGTAAATATTTTAATCCCATATCCTAGAACGTTGCCCCGGCCCCCACCGTCTGGGAATCCTCTGGCCCAGGATTCGCCAGCGGGGTGACAGGTCTCAAGACGATGACGAAGGTACCTTCCTTCAGTATCGCACCCAAACACTTAAAAACTTTTGTTTTGTTTTTTCACAAATGCTTAAAATAAAAACAAACCAACATTGCAGGTATATCAAGAAAAGGATCCATTTCATAAAGGATGATTACAAAAAGTGAAAAGACAATTCAAGGATACACATCAAAAAATATTCCTTTTACAGGATATTAGCAAAAAATATTCTTGTTACATGATTACAAAAAGGGAAGGATAATGATGCCGCGGTCTCTACAAAATGCTGCGGTCTCTGCCTAGATTGCTGCCCCATCGGCAGGATTATCCCGAAGACTTGAAGGGACGCTCCCACCAGAAGAGGGTCCCGAGGAGCCAGGCAAGGAAGAAGGAACTGAACGACGAGGATAGTTCTTCACGAGACCATGATCGTTCTTTAGGCCAAGTTCTATCCTCTCCAGCATCTTGTTCGTCTCCTCAGCGAATTGACAACGAGCCTTGTGCTTAATAACTGTTGTCCGCTGTTGGGCTTGGGATAATAACGAAGATAGCCGATTCACTTCTCTAGAAGCAGCACCAACGGCCTCCTCGCGGGTTGCCGCTAAATTCTTGAAATGATTGGTCTGTTCTTCCTGCTGCGTTAAGGAAGATTGAGCCTTTTCAAGTTTTTCATTTGTGACGCGAAGGTGTCCCTCGATCTCTTAAAAAGACAACACCACGGAGTTAGCGCGGAAAAAACACGGTCACACTCGATGAAATAGGATTATACCTTCGACACAAGCCGAAGCCTCTTCATACTCATTAACAACCGCATCTCGTGCTTCATCAAGATGGTCATATTCCGCGGATAATTTCATATAGTCTAGTTGAAGGTTGGTGAGAGTAAATTGACAGGCATCTAATTCTACCTGCTTCATCGAGTCCATGTGACGAAGGTGGTCGACCTCTTTATTTATCTCTGAGACCCCTTTGCTAAGTCTGTACATACACACTTCAAGATTCCTCTCAGACTCAGCCTGACGAGCTACGTCGGCACGGGACGCGGCAAGAGCATTGCTGAGAGCGCAGACTTCGGCACGGGCATCATCTCTTTCTCTGACAAGACAGAGCATACTATCCTTAACCCCTGAAAGAGGAATGGATCGAGCCTTCTGTAATTCTTCTTCCAGCAGCTGAATCCTAGACTCCAGCAAGGAAGTACGCTCACGGGCTTCCCGCAGACTATCACGTGTCCACAGCAGTGTGCCATTAAATAAAGCACGATCATGGTTGTACATATTTTGCATGTCGACCATCTGAACATGCCTCGCGCGCCATACCTCAGCCCGAGCATCCCATTTCTTGGCTTCATTCTTAATTTTCTCAACAAGATCTCTAATACGAGATTTTTGCCGAGCTCTTTCGTTTCGAAGCCATATCAGCTCGGGGACGCCACCCACTGGAGATAGGGTGGGGAGACTCAGACAGAACAACTAAGAAATAGAGGAATGACGACATACTGCGAGGGAAAAAGAACCAAACCTGTGAAAGTTGAAATTTGGCTGCGAGTTTGCTCTAACTCAGCGCGAACAACAACAAGCTCGGAACGAAGACCAGCCTCTGCTTCACCCATCTTCTCTTTCTCCTTTAGGCTTTTCTTCAGCTCTTCTATTTCCACCTCAGCCGCAGATAATTCCTTTTCTCTGTGACGAAGCTTAGCCTCGAGCTTCAGAGATTTCGCTTTGAAGAACTGATACAGCACGTGGTTACAATGCTCACTCCTCATCATCTACACATCAAGACGACAAACATTATTTCACCGAAGCACTCGATCGTCACGAAGAAGTATGTACGAAAATTTACCTCCAGGACACGCTGCTGCGGAAAGACATATTGATACCCGTCGGCGATGGCCATCATATCTGCAACGGAAGTAGGAGGCTCCGGCACAAGGGTAGCTTCGGGAACACTCAAATTTTTTCCCCAGGCTTCAGACACCCGCGCCTTAGAAGACATCTCCATCATGCGACGGGTATACGCAGTAGATTCCTTTTCCCCAGCAACAACAAGGGTGGGATGAGAGACAAATAGAAGATTCTTTTCCTTGAACCAATCCATTATGGCGTCCTCACCCTCAGACGTCGGCGACTGTGGAAGATTACCAGCAGGCGCATCAATGACCGATTTCCCCTTCTCTGACACGGCCCCCTCAACACAAATGTCGGCATGCTCCTCCGCGCCTACATGCGCAGCATGCTCCTTCGCGCCACCATCTTCAACAGTAGCGTCTCCATTATCATCACCACCAAGAACATCCCAATTATCATTGGGGGAAAGTAAAGAGATGTCCTCGGGAAAATCGAGGGCATCGTCAAAGAACTCCCCTGTGGAGTACATCCGATCAAAAGAAAATTCTTGAGAGGCGGGAAGGGTATCCGCGACATCACCAGCAGGGACAGAAATGTCCCCAATAACAACGTCATCAGCCACCACGGCTTTGTTCCTCCCTTCATCACCAACATGACCCACGAAGACCTCTTCTTCGACATTGATAGGGGAAGTACCAGTTAGTTCCTCCCCATCTGTAATCTCCTCATCCTCAGCAAACTCTTTGTTCACTGGACTAGTAACTTCTTCTTGGGCCTCAGCCTCGCCCATCACAATGGTAGAAGACTGCTTCGGCTTAATCTTTTTCTTCTTCAACACCTGAAAACCAACACCACAAAAAGAATTATTTTTCCCGACAGTTGAATTTCTAAAAGAGGAGAAGCGCAACTAGAATCCGCGTACCTGAGCAGTTGAGGTATTCTTCGGTGGAAGTATAGCACCAGAACCTTCCTCCTCGTCTCCCTCTACGACGTCAAGGGCATAAGGAAAATTCATACCCGCAAAGTTCAAACGCCAGGGACAGAAATCTCCATAACGAGCAGGAGGAGACTCGCGTGGCTTGCTACTCTCGGTAGGCCGCCAACCGCGGGGACCAGGAATCCAACTGTAAGCCCACGGACCAACTATTTCGATAACGGTGGCGTGCCACACGTTGTCATGGTCACGCTTGATCCTCTCGCGCGCTGGGAAGAGTTTCCGATGACTAGACCCCTCCGTGCCAGGAACATACTTCAGCTTGGCATCGCTGACCTCATTTAACAGAAGAATCTCGCCCCGAGGAGCAGCGAGATTCCGAAGGCTGACACTCCACGGCTTGCGATTCCTACTATTGACGTAATCACCGAAGGAGTTATTGAAATTCTCAGGAGTATACCATTCCTTCTCCGCGGGATTGGGGACGTAGCAAGTCATCGACGTCTCCCCCTTACTCCGCAGATAGCACTCCTTCAGGGCGCGGAGATAATTCCCCGATAGTTGGGATACGGAACGGATGTGAGTATTGGTGGAAGAGCCTTCACGACTAGCGAGCACGTCATAGTAGAAGGAATCACCTGATTTGTACAACGGAAGCACAAGACCAGCTTCGAACGCTCCAACCGTCGTTAACAAATGAAATTCATCGAACTCATACTTTGAGATAAGCTCATAAGTAATATCATCCTCAGGGGCATAGAAACGAACCCCGAAGGCTTGAAGCTCATGCTTTTCCTTGAATATTTCGAGATCAATATGCTTGAAGGTTACTTTTTTCTTACTAACCGAGACACTGCGTATCAAGGGGGCAGCCTCATCCTCCTCGGCGGGGCCGGATGAACTAATGAACGCTTCGGAAGCTTTTCTCTTCACAGGAGGATTCTTTGAAGATTCAGCCCTCGGAACTACACCCTTCGTATTCTTCCCTTTAAAAGTTGGAGGGGACCGCAGATGATGCTCGGGCACTAAAGAACATAGAGGAGGAACATCAAAAGCAACAGCACGAGGCGGAGCCTGCGTACTCCTAATATCATCACGAGGACGAGACGCTGCGCGATCGAAGACTCTTCGGGACCCAGAGGGATTTGTCGGAGGAATCTCTTCCCTAGAAGACGAGGCCTTCGCTCCAGAAGAAACTCGACTCCGACGAACATCATCTTGAGACTCTCTACGCGGAGGAGATCTCGATAGGCCAGAACCAGGAGTCTGATAAGTAAGTCGCGGACGGTCAGACATGGCTGCGAAAAGATTAAAATCAAGAACAAGTTACACACATTCAAAAACATTACCAAAGATCAAAAAACCACATCAATAGCAATACACAAAAGATAACGCAGAAACCCTAAAATTAGTATACATGCTCAAAATTCCATAAAATTCACACCCTCAAAAACTCAAATACAAGCAAAACAGTGGCCTCCTTGATTTAAGATGAAGAACAGGGGCAAACTAGTATGCAAGCATCAAAAGAAGTTCTTCATCACAAACAAGGAACAACAGTAGCAGAGAATTTACAAATCAACACAGCGTAAAACAGTGGAAACAAAGAAAAGAAAAACTTACCGGCAAAAACAGCAGCAGAAGAAACAAACAGTGGAAGCGGGCGTGATTAATGCTAAGGTGGAGAGAATTTAAGGTCACAGGTTCAATGAAGACTGACAGAGAATTTAAGGTCACAGGTTCAATGAAGACAGACAGAGAATTTAAGGGCTGAAAAACAAAGAATGAAAACTGAGAGAATGTTTAGGAAGAATGAAATTAATTTTCTTTCTCTCCTTAATATACCCGAAAGAAATAAAAGGAAATTAATGGAGGAATGGGAAACGTGCCCGTTACATAAGCAGTTAATGCACGAGTAAAAGACGTGCCCAAGTATCTAGGAGAAGTTATTAGGAGTGAGAAGAATATGCGACGATAGTTTTTCTTCAAGGAACCCATTAGACATTCAAGCCCGAAGAAAAGGGGAAAATTGTGTACACACATATCTCACTATCAGACACGTGTATATAAAAAGATACGTGGAAAGCATGCAGGCCAAAACATCAAAACATGATGCGCTACGAAACACCAAATAAACCCCGAGGAGTTACTTTATCTCATCCCCAAAAGAGAAGCTAAGATCAACGGTGGAGAGAAAGTTAGCTGACACGGACGTGACAGGGGCAGAAGACACTTGTCTGACACGAGCAGACCCCTCAACTACCTACATTAAACACTCTGAGCAGTGTACGTGTCGATCAACCTGTGGAACGAGCGAGGATGCCTCTGCGGGATCAAGGGGCAAACGCAGACCTCTGCGTGATAGACGCAAGGAGACAAGAAGATAAGGTTCCAACGGCCTTCAGAGATGGGTCCCACATTCTAACCTTATAAATACCCCGTCTCCACCAAGAGGAAGGGGGATCGGAAAAATCAGGAAGGGAAGGAGAGAGAGAGATTGCAAGTGTAAGTTAATCATTTAGAAGAGAGAAACATGTAAACCCAAAAGTCATTCGACTATTCGTGTAACCGTGAAGAATATAGTAAAACAACAAACCCCGTGGACGTAGGCCTTAGTGCTGAACCACGTAAACCTTGGTCTTGTTTACATTTCAGCACTTTATATTTATTTAGCCCCATGGATCTTTACTTATACGTTTTGCTTTCTTTGTTTGTACTTATATCCCGTGCGCAAACGCCTCGCATGGAGTTGTTAGATGAGACTATGATAAACCCGAAGGTTTTGAGCCAAGGAATCAACACTAGGATATCATCATCACAAATCTCTTTAGATGATGATGATTGATTGTGAGCATTCGGATCCCTTCGTGGTTTGTGTGTTCACATTAATGTTATCCATTTGACGGACATCACAGGCCATATCTTGGCCATGGTAATCAACTACCTCAACAAACATGCTGAGGTTGAGACTAGTGATGAAGATAAAAAGATTTGGGATGCGCAGTTTGTGAATTTTGAAGGTACGCATATACTACGTGACATGGCCGCGGCTGCGGTGTTTCTTGAAATAGAGGACTTGTTAAACTTGACAGGAGAGAGACTGGTGCACTGGATAAAGGGTAAAACACCTGAGGTGATACGTCAGACATTCAGCATTGCTCGACTCCAAGCCCCAATCATCCCTAGAAAAGAAAAACAAGAAAAGAGTATTCACAGGAGAAAGGGTTGGGCCTTCGAATCATATATGAATTCCAGCAGCCAGCGTGGACTAGTACGATCATAGCTATAGCTTTATTTTTATTTTATTTAATTTTTTTCTAGTACGATCTTAATTAAATTTTTGCTTTTATATTTGTTTATCAATTAGTGACTAATTATAATGTACCCGCCTGGCTAAATGGAAAGATATAAATTACACACAAGACAAACTTTGATAGCATCTAGGTTGATCGTAAACTATTTAGAAGTAAATTGAGAAGTAAACTGAAGCCATCCCTTACATATTTTAGTTATTGACCAAAATGCTTTTATTTTATTTTAATTTTAATTTTTTTTTAAATAATATTTTTTGATTTTTTTTTTGAATTAACTTTGGTTCGACAAGTACAAATTCGCAAGTATTTTTCTCACAAACCCTTTAGCGATATGCAAATTTGGAGTTATTTTCCAACAAACTCATTGCTTTTAATTTGTTTTTGATTGAATAAATCGATTATAAATCATCAAATTAGGTTTGAAATGTTAGTTATTGGTATTGTTCGGTTAGGAGCAGTTTAAAAAAATCCTCGTTTTCTAGCCGAACTCCCTGAAACATAGAACACCAACAACACGTCGGTTAGAACGAAAGATTTCCTTGCAAACCGAAGTCTTAATTCGGTGTGTTCGCAAAAGTTTTAGAAATTTTCTACCTAACCGAACTTTAAGTTCGGTCCGTTCGCATTTTTTTTAGAAATTATTTAATTAACCGAACTCGTATCTGAAAATACACTGAACAGAGTTCGGTTATATTCATAAAAATATTTACAAACCAAAGTGAAAGTTCGGTGCGTTCGCAAAAGTTTTAGAAATTTTCACTTAACCGACTCCTATCTAAAAAAACTTTTATATATATTTTCTCTCAGGCGAACTTCAAGTTCGAGTAGATTTATTATTTTTCGCCTAGCCGAACCATATACAAAAAAAATACAGAACAAACAAAAAATTATAAATTAATTTAAAAAAAATTAAAAAAAATATTGTTAACATAGGATTGTCTCTTTACCTATACGAGATGGTGGCTAAGGGATCTATTCTATGATCGATACTATGAAGTATTATTACTTAGCATCTTGTTCACAGACCTTACATCTACAGGAGAATATACTACAAGGTTCAAATTTTCCGGTTAAAGGTTTAGCATATCAAACTGCCTTTGAAATTTTCCTTCAGGTTAGCGGTATTACATCGTCACAGTATTGCAATCTCATTACTTCCCCCATCCTATGCATGTTTTGGCAGTTCGGTACTTTGCAGGTGTGACTAAGAATATGCCGTCTCTTTTCAGTAAGTCAAGGAGAGATTTAGCAGTATGGTAATGTAATAAAACTCCACATACTCAGGATTATCTTCTTGCTATTCCAGCTGATGGACTTGGACATAAAATTGGGCCACGTCAGTTTAGTGCAATACTTGGTTATCGTCTTGGTGTTCCTTTGTTTGATGTTAATAGTTCTTGTCTTTGCTGCAATAGAGGTATGGATGTTTATGTTGATCATGCACTTGATTTTTCTAGTGAAGTTGGTTATAAATTTAGACATGATCTTGTTAAAGTTACCTTTGCGAATATTTGTTACCGTGCGAGTGTACCTTCTAGAGTTGAAGCTGCTTTGGGGTTTCTTTCTCATGATGGGGGTGATGCTAGGACGGCTGACATCTTAGTCTACAATTGGGAGGAAGGGCGTGATACGTGTTTTGATGTGACGGGGGTTTCCCCTTTTGCTGGAGTGGTGTGCAAGCTTTTGCTCCGGGCCTCGCCTTGGCTAAAGCCGTTGAGCGCAAGAAGATTAAGTACCTTGATGTATGTAACTCCAATGGTTATAATTTTGGTACCTTAGCTTTTACTACTTTAGGTGAACTTGGTATCGAAACTATTGCATATTTGAAACGATTGAACCATTAATAGCTAGGCATGCATGATGTAAATATAAATATTCGTAATATTCTTTTTATTAGAATTGGTTTATCTATTAAAAAAGGTATTGGAGCCCAACTTTTTGCTAGGCTCCCATCTGGTTTCTTATAATGACTTTAATTTTCTTTTCTAATAAAAAATGGTTTTTTTGTAAAAAATTAAAAAAATTAATTTAATTAATAAAAAGGTTACTTAATCATCTTCACCTTTTAGGTTACCCCTTATAATCATAGAAAAGGTAGCCTAATCAAACCATGTCGCATAAAAATCGTTCGAGATAAAGAGGATTTGGTTGTTTCAAGGAAATTAAAGTGCACAAGACTAAAGGTGGGCGAACTTAGTGAAGACATGGTGATTCTCTTGAAGAGGTTGAGAAATTGTCTAACTAATTACGACCTCAATTAATAAATAGGTAATTCTCTTTTTTATAGATTAGGTATTTCAATTCAAAAAGGTGTAGGGGCACAACTTGTTGTTAGGATTCCCTCTATCGACATTGTACCTTATATTTGATTCTTTTGTTAATAAATATCTTTGCGGCGCTTCTTTTTTTTAAAAAAATAATTAAATTTAAAAGATTTAAAATTTAATTTCTTATGTATTTAATTAATAAAAGAGTTACTTAATCGTCTTCACCTTTTAGGTCACCCCTTATAATCACAGAAAATGTGACCTAATCAAGCCATGGTCCCCAAACAATCTTTCAAAATAAAGAGAATTTAGTTGCTTCAAAGAAATTAAAGTGCACAAGACAAAAGGTGGGCGTAAGCTGCCCTTACTGTGACCAAGTAAAGGCTGAGATAAATACGGAGGGATAAGTTCATTTATTGGCGAACTCTCAAATGCAAAAGAAGCATGAAAATCTTCAAATAAAACGGTAACAATCCCAGTCAATAATCTCTGGTTAAGCATAACTAAGTTGGATTCATTCACTTGTCAATTAACTTTTGTCTTTGTTTTTTTTTTTTATACAAAGCACATATATTTTCCTTTAGATTGCTTGTCACTTTCTAGCGAAAAAAATACAAATAAATAAATGCTTGTCACATGGTTTATCAAATTAATAAAAAACGGTCTCCATAATTGATGGATAATCATTTCCCCTGAACATGCAAGGATGAGTATTATCTTCTACTTAGTCTTTACTTTTGTTTGCTACGAACACCGACTGATGGAACAAGAGAAAGCTAGCTAGACTGTAGTGTAGAGTGTTGGAAAACGATTAATAAAAAAATAATTTTTTAAAGTTTTAATAAAAAATTATAATTTATTGTTTTATTTTGTGAATGAAACTTTTTAGTCCCACATCGTGGAGTTTCCAATTTTTAGTAGTTTTAAGAAACTATATAAAGCTTTTAGTCCCACATCGGGGAGTTTTTCTTCTTAAGTTGTATTTGTCAATTATATAAAGAAATTCACTACTTTTGTAAAATCTATGGGAAAGGGGTTGCTCTATATTTTAGAGGGACCCCTAAGGAAAAATACTTTATAGCGGTTTTTAAGCATTCGCGATTTTCCTTAACGGTTTTTTCGGAGTTGCCAAGTTCAAGTTGAGCATCTACTACATATGCTAGTAGTAGGTGTATTAGGGTGTTTTATCCTGGAGATATCCGTCCTGTGAGGGCTATAGCATCACTCTTGAGTGTAGCCGGGCGCTAATGTCTTAAGATTGTTGGGTGCAATAATCAAAAACAAAGAAAAATCAAATAAGCAAAAGTTATTGATACTTAGCTCCTTTATAATGGAAGTGATTGTTTTGACGAAACGAACAAGCTCCCCGTATCTCCGCAACAGCAACAAGGCAAAACTTTGGAAAATAGAGTGAGTCACGTGTTTCTTAAGACATTAGCGCCCGGCTACACTCAAGAGTGATGCTATAGCCCTCACAGGACGGATATCTCCAGGATAAAACACCCTAATACACCTACTACTAGCATATGTAGTAGATGCTCAACTTGAGCTTGGCAACTCCGAAAAAACCGTTAAGGAAAATCGCGAATGCTTAAAAACCGCTATAAAGTATTTTTCCTTAGGGGTCCCTCTAAAATATAGAGCAACCCCTTTCCCATAGATTTTACAAAAGTAGTGAATTTCTTTATATAATTGACAAATACAACTTAAGAAGAAAAACTCCCCGATGTGGGACTAAAAGCTTTATATAGTTTCTTAAAACTACTAAAAATTGGAAACTCCACGATGTGGGACTAAAAAGTTTCATTCACAAAATAAAACAATAAATTATAATTTTTTATTAAAACTTTAAAAAATTATTTTTTTATTAATCGTTTTCCAACAATCCCCCACATGAATGAAAACTCAATAAAACATGAAAACACAGATAGATCTTGGTAAATAAACATCCCAACCTCACGATCCAAACAGACTGATCGTGCAAGTGTTGAAATCATACTAGTCATTTCTACGTCCTCTCCCTCACACAAAAGTGTGTTGACCCCAGGGTCATACTATGGATTGCATAAATCAAAATAGTATTGAGAGCTTTCATCTTTAATTCTCACATGGTGAGACTATAGGTATCTTTCACCAAAGTGAAAAAGCATGAACTAGTGAACCCTTAGTGACCTTTAGGTCCTAAGTTCCAGTAATACCAAAACCATCAAAATGAAAATCACATAAAAAACGCAGGAAATACCATTTTAGGCAGAGGTGTCCATGAGGTCTTGAACCTTTGCTTAGTGAGATATTACCAGAATTACTTGCTAGAGACAGTGAACTATGTCTTGAACTGCTAGCATTTGATGTAATTCGTGATAACAACCACGGGTGATATCTCCAAGATTGCTGCCAAGCTCGTGCCGTTTTGTCCGTTTTGGCCCTGGACGTATCCTGTTTCTCAGAATGCTCTAGAGAATCAGCTCATATTCTCACAGGAAGCGACCCACTTCCTCATTCAGATAGGTGAGTTTCCATAAAGAGTGTTACTGCTACACACCACTTCAATCTTAAATTGAAACTATAGAACTCATTAAGACTTATTAAAAAGTCATCCTCCACATGCAGTCACACTATCACGTCTACACCATAGGGAAGGGACAGAGAATGAAAATCTCTGATAGTGTTTACCTTTACCCACCACAAATTAGTTGTCTCATTCGAAACCTTGATCATGGGATCTCCAGTCAGCAAGGTTGAGTATCCTTCATGGCAAGTTTAATATATGAGCTTAAGCCCCAACCCCCTCGATGCATTTTTAACTATCTCTTTGTACAAACCTTTCGTCAAAGATTGCGCGATATTCTCCTTGGACTTTATCCAATCAATGGAAATAACGCCGATTGAGATTAGTTATTTCTTAGCTTTAACTATTATAGCTTGGCTAACACAATGTATAGATATAGATGGCACAGGCCTATGCCAAAGAGGAATGTCTTCTAAAAATCATCTTAGGCACTCGGCCCCCCTCTCATGCTTTATCTAACGCAATACTCTCAGATTCCATAATGAATTGAGCGATATGTTTGTTTGGAAATCTTCCAACAACAAACCCACATGTTAGAGTGAAACCATATCCACTCGTAGACTTAGACTCCTCTGAGTCAACTATCCAGTTTGCATCATAAAGTCCCAAGGACAACAAGATACCTTTCATAAATCAAAAGAGTATTTTAGGTACCATAATACTCTACTCAGTGCATCTGAATTCTCTTGCTCTGGACTACAATTATATCCACTTAACTTACTTATAATATAGGCAATGTCTGGACTCTTACAGTTCATTAAATTCATCAGACATCCTATAACTTTGAGTATTCAAGTTAAGATACTCCACTACCCTTATTTTTCTTGAGACTACAAGAATAATCGTACGAAGTACAAGCAGGTTTACAATCAGACTGATTGTATTTCTTAAGCACAACTCAACATAATGAGAACGACTAAGACTTATAAATGTTTGATTATCTTCTAATCCTCATCCCTAAGATTACATCAAAAGGGCCCAAGTCTTTCAAGTCAATGTTCTCATTCAGTGCATGTTTTTAGTGGAATTGATCACATCTATGTTTGTATCAAGCATATCATCAACATACAAGCATACAATTACACAGACATCCTTAACAAGTTACTTGTAAACATACTTGTCAGATTCATTAATTTAAATCCACTATCCATTATCACATGATTAAATTTTTCATGTCACTGTTTACGTGCTTATTTGAAAACCATACAAAGATTTTTCAAATTACAAACTTTGTATTCACAACCTTTCACTACAAAGTCTTCAGGTTGATCTATGTAAATTTCTTTACCTAATTCACGGTTTTAGAAAAAGCTATCTTAACATCCATCTGATGTATCTCTACGTTCTTTATGGTAGCAATAACAATTAGTATCTCAACGGAAGTAATTTCCGTCACAATTGAATTAGAATCAAGGAAATCTACACCTTCTTTTAGTTTATAGCCTTTAGCTACCAACTTAGCTTAATATTTTTCCACAGTTTCATCTACCTATCGTTTCCTCTTAAAGACTCATTTACATTCCACGGTCTTACAACCTGGAGGTAAACTAGCAAGCTTCTAAGTCTGGTTCCAACGGACTGAGTCCATTTCACTAAATAAAGCTTGTTACCAGAATGGGGTTTCAGTAGATATCAAGGCTTCTTTACAAGTCTGTGTCTCGGACTAAGCTAGGCATGTTATGAAGTCGGTTTCATAAGAAGTCTCAAGTCTAATTATTTTACTTCTCTTAGGCTCAACATCAACTTCATCTTCCTTTAAAATAAGTTCTTACTATTTGAAAATAAATCTAGGGGATCAACAACACATCTCTAATGAGGTACAGGTTTAGAATAAACATGTTCAAAGAACTCATCATCCCTAGATTCCGTAATAATATTCACACCAATGTCAGAAAAAATCAGAACACACAACCAAAAATCTATTTGTAGAAGTATACTCAATATACCCTATACGAAAACACAATCAACATTTTTGGTTTCAATCTAGTTCTTTTAGGAAGAGGAATTACAAGCTTAGTCAAACGCCCCCACACTTTGACACATTCATAAGAAGGTCATCTACCGTTCCATAAACCATATGGAGTTTCATCTGATTCTTAAAAGGGTACTTTATTCAGGATATACTAGGTAAGAGGACTGCCTCCCCCCACAAGGCCGCAGGTAATCCTGAACTAATCAACATGGAAATTATCATCTCCTTAAGGATACAGTTGTTATGTTCAAGGCTTCTAATTGGTTTCCAACTTCAAGTTTATACATCTTAAGGCTTCGAAAGCGTCATCCTTATCCTAAGCAACTATACAAGATAGTACCTCGTACAATCATCTACGGAAGTTATAACCATCTTTTACCACAGTGATTTTGGGTTGAACTCATGTCAACTAGGCCTAACTGAATTAATTTTAAAGGCTTATAATTACTCTGAACATTTGTGCTAAAAGATTTTATAGCATATTTTGATTCTTCACAGATTTCACTTTTGTGTTCAAAATCCAAACTAAATTTGGGTACGAAGCCTATGCTAGCCAGTTAAGCATTGACTTATAAGTTTACGGTTCCAAGTATACCACGTAAAACAATCAATCACACAAAGATATCACAAGAATCAATTACGTTCACATCATCAGTTTTTCCGTTAAGCTTATATAGACCCAAAGTCCTATAACTCTTGCTTAAATAATCACTGCCTAGTTACAACAAGTTTTCCAGATTCAATTAAGATCTTAAATATTTTTCCATCTACAACAGAACAAGATACAAGATTTTCGCATATGCTCGGAACATGAAAACTTCATTCAATGTGAGAATATTACAGATATGAACTTCTGCTCGACCTTTTCCTTTTATGCAACCTCTATTGCATATGAGTTACTCAATAAGAGTTTCTCGACATCCCCTATCCTATGATAGGAGGTGAACAGGTCTCTGTTTCAACAAACATTCTTGGTGGCTCCAGAGTCCACCTACTGGTCTCTCACATTGGTTATTAAAATAACTTCCGACATCACGCCACCAAACTCGTTCTAGTTTGTTTCAACTAAATTAGCATTAACTTTCTACTTATTAAGGTTTTTATGTTGTCTACAATTTACTGCCGCGTGGCCAGGAATTTTACAAACATAACACTCACCCTTAACTAAAGTAATTCTGGATTCAGGTTTACGAAATATACCTTTATCATGAAGACCATGCTTATAGTTGCGTTCGATGTTCTCACCTTTGCCATCTTTGGAAGATTTGTTTCCAACCACATGCGGCTATTAGCCATGTCCCTCGGAGATGACACCTTTATTAACAAATCACAATTCCAAATCAGAAAGTAAAATATGAGTTTTGAAGATAACATCTATATATACAAACTTCGTTTGAATCAGCGTTTCAAAAAACTCATGGTTACCCCCACAAAAATTAATTTAGTTAACAACAATTTTCTTCTCGTCAGAATTTTTCAGAAACGTTTTTCTGTTTTGTAAAATATCAAACAAATACTTGTACAACTCCAAATATTCTGAAATTTTATGCGGGTAACTATCAGGATGTCTACTACGTTGTGTCAAAAGGGTTCTTCGAAATTCCTTCTATATTAAAAGATAAAATTGAAACTCTACAGCTGACCAGAAATTCGTTTTTGTTTTTCACTCCACAATTAACATCCATGATTCACAAACCAATAAATCGTTTTCGATTATTACAAATACTAATGTCTTAAGGACAGCGTGTTGAACACGTGACTCACTCTATTTTCCAAAGTTTTGCCTTGTTGCTGTTGCGGAGATACGGGGAGCTTGTTCGTTTCGTCAAAACAATCACTTCCATTATAAAGGAGCTAAGTATCAATAACTTTTGCTTATTTGATTTTTCTTTGTTTTTGATTATTGCACCCAACAATCTTAAGACATTAGCGCCCGGCTACACTCAAGAGTGATGCTATAGCCCTCACAGGACGGATATCTCCAGGATAAAACACCCTAATACACCTACTACTAGCATATGTAGTAGATGCTCAACTTGAGCTTGGCAACTCCGAAAAAACCGTTAAGGAAAATCGCGAATGCTTAAAAACCGCTATAAAGTATTTTTTCTTAGGGGTCCCTCTAAAATATAGAGCAACCCCTTTCCCATAGATTTTACAAAAGTAGTGAATTTCTTTATATAATTGACAAATACAACTTAAGAAGAAAAACTCCCCGATGTGGGACTAAAAGCTTTATATAGTTTCTTAAAACTACTAAAAATTGGAAACTCCACGATGTGGGACTAAAAAGTTTCATTCACAAAATAAAACAATAAATTATAATTTTTTATTAAAACTTTAAAAAATTATTTTTTTATTAATCGTTTTCCAACATAGAGTGGTAAGTGTTGATGGGATCTGAATAGCCTTAAATTATAATACCCCAAAGTCCCAGACAAAATGCCATAAATTCTACCACAAATAACCTATCGACGTGGCGCGCTCTGGTTGATATGCTCGACTGACGTGAAACCTCATTGTTGACATGGTAATGCTGATGTGGCACCGGTGTCGTGGTTCTTTGCCGCTGATGTATCGACAGATTGATAACGTGGCACTCATAAGATGTGGCACCTCCTAACTTGATTTGGATCTATGCACATGGGCTTCTATGTATAATTAGAAGAGCATATTAGGCCCTAGTAATCCCGTTTCTAGTGCAAGATATTAGGGTAAAAATAACTTTCCAACCGAGCTGCATTCTCTAAAGAAAGCTGCTTAAAGTTCATTCCTTCCAAAGAAAAATTAACATCGGTAGGAGCCGATAATCTTTCTTGGAAATGAGAGTGTATTTTGTCTTTTATAGTTTGTTTATCTTCTTGCCTGCGGTCAAGAATTTTGAGTTTAGTTCTTCTCCTGAAATTAGTAGTTTTGTGGAAGTATTTGGTGTTCGATCACCCAAGTCATTCCACTGAACTCTAGATTTATTTAGCCAATGAAGGTGCAACGTGTCTGCTGCTTTTTCATACTCAAGCTTTAGCTGACTTCTCTCGGACAACTGCGAGGAGGAAATGCTTCTATCATCGTCTTACTGATCAAGTCTGTCTACTTCTTGAAGCAGTCTTTCATTCTTGCTACCGATCGATCTTTCCAAACACATTTATGTTCCACTCTTTGAGTTTAAATTTCAAGAGTTGGAGTTTCTTAGCTAGACGGAATCCCGCTCTGCCTTCCACTTCAAAAGAGGTCCACCAAAGCTTCATAAGCGGCAACAAAGAAGGGTCAAGGAACCACATAGCTTAACACCTAAATGGGGGAGCACCCCAACCCTCAAGGAACATTCAAGAAGAACGGGCTTATGATCCGAGAAATTTAGCGCAAGAGCAGAGACTAGTATAGAAGGAAAATGATCCTCCCAAGAAGATTTAATTACAAATCTGTCAATTGCACTCATCCTTGGATCAGAAGACGTGGAGAAATTACTCCAAGTATACTTGGCACCTGACATGGGTCATTAAGTCTATTAGCTCGTTTTGATCACAGAATTTGTTAAATTCACGCATTCCTCTATTTGAACAATAACAACCCTTTCTCTCCTGCATCAATAAAACTTCATTGAAGTCTCCCCCAACCACCCATGGGAGAGACCAAATGAATATTAATAGAGAAAGTACCAATGATGAAATTGATAAGAGTGACCTTGTAAGGATTCCAAATGATTAACAGATTTAATTGACTATAGCCCTGGTACAAGAAGGCAATAAAGTTTCTTGAAGAATAAGGATGTCAGGTTTATTTAACTTGACCCAATTTTTTGACACGAGCTCTCCTCTTAACAGATCTGAGGCTCTTGAATTTCCACGAGATAATTCTTAACATTGGAAGCAAAAACTCCCCAGAAAGACCACCAAGAATTAACAACCAACGTTGTCAGGATATTCCCTACATTCAAATGCAAAAGTACGAGGGTTTCTGGCCGCAGCATGCGAGTTGTCGAATAAGTTTATCGTCATTGGAGGACATACCCATGCCTTGCACTTCATTAACTTGTTTGATCATAGCAAAGGCTGGACAAAAGCTGGATTTAAGGTATTGAATGACAATTTTTTCCTTAGTCTTGTCTGTCAAAGCTTCCTTGAAAAATCCCGCTGTTAGTTGTTGCGTATTAATGTTACTTGAATTTAAATTGTCACTTGATTCTTCTGAATGAATTGCATTTTCCACCCTTATTTCCTCTTCTTGGAGTTGATTGGTTCTAGAAGCAGGCTGTGAGGAGGGGTTGGCTTCCTCATGAGAGAGACCTCGCATCAGCATCACTATCTTGTGCTAGGTTCACTGCATCTTCGGTTCCAGAGCCCATACTAGATTAGACGCGTCATCCTTATCAATTTTACCAGCCGTATCTTGAAATTCTGAGCCTTCAGATGCTGATCCATTATAGTAAGGTGGAAGACTATTGTTGATGGAGGCATAAGAATTTTCACTGGAGAGAATCGAGTTAGATGGAGAAGGCTCATCTTGGATTTTACTCGAGTCGTTATGTACCTGCATAAAAAAGCCCGTCGGAAAGGTACCAATTTTTTTTTAGCTTTAACCCTTAGTAGCCAGGAACGTCCAACCACCTCACGAATCTCATTCGAAATCGCGATTTTGCGTTTCCCACTGAAATTCGTGATGGGAACGCGCTCCTGACATGGAAGAAACGCGCTCCCACTCGTTGAGAAACGTTTCAGTGCAAGGGAAAAAAAAGAAAGGGGAAAAAGCGCAGAGAAAAAGAAAGGGAAGAGGAAAGGGGAAAGAAAGTATAGTAGAAGAACAGGAAGAAAGAGAGCAAAGAAAAAAGACTGGGAAAAAAAGTACAGAAGAAGCAAGAAAGAAGAAGACGGCTGCGTGAAAAATAAGAAGAAGAAAAAAATGTTGTTTTGAATTAAAACCCTAGAATTGGCTTGGGTTATTTTTAATTAAAAATGTCTTGTTTTTACCGTGGGCTAAGTTGGAGCCCATGCTCAATATCTTCCCTATATTTTCTATGCACCAAACTAGCTTCCAAATTCTTGAAGACACAAAAATAAAAAAGAAAATGAACGATAGTGTAGGAAAAGTAGTATATCTAATTTTTCTATGAACCTAATTTACGCTCCCGATAGTGTAGGAAAATTAGTAGTATATCTAATTTTTCTATGAACCTAATTTACGCTCCCGATACGTTCCACGAATTTCATTTTTTGAGATTTTCACGAATTCCGTTCCCGTTCCCGCTCCCGCTCCCGACCTCGTTCCCGTTCCTGGCTACTAAGCTTTAACCCGTTTCTTACGAGGAATAGGCTGAGAGGGGGCCCGCTGAAAAGGAGCTTGTACTCTTTGATCAGACTGAAAAGCACTGTTTCCACTACCCGTGAGTTTGACTGACCTGCAACTGGACTAGCCGGCATTGAACTAAATTGTGTTTAGGGTACACTGCTTAATTATCCATCACCGACCCGTATTTTACCGGAATTTCCCAGCCAAAAAGAATGCTCCATCTCCTCTGATGGAAGCTCTGCAATGGAGCAGATCTCCGTAAATACATCCTTCTGCAATGTGTTATCCCATCCCATTTTTGTTGCAGTAGCTACCTGCATCAGACCACCACATTTTGCTCCAATTGATTCAAAACTTTCGAAGTTCCATAGAGACAAAGGCACTCCAACCACTGTTAACCATTTTGAATTCAGATTTGAGATTTCCTGCTCAAGAATAATGTTAAGTTTGGATGACCAAGGAATGAAACTGAGCCATCTTCCTTCATGAGACCATCGATCGTGATTAAACAACCAAACCCTTTCTTTAGCATTTATGACTTTTAAGATAGCTTGAGTAGCAGAGAAAGGTTGGAAGTGGTAGTTGCTTAATAGAGGGAAAAGCTTGCCCATTTTAGCTTTGATTCCATCCCAGGAACATAAGGGGGAGTCTGCTTCAATCACCACCATTTGGTTCCAGTTGATTGACTCAACGGAGTTTCCTTTAGAAACGAGGACTTCTTCACATGAGAAGGGATCTTCAGACTCATCTTGTGAAGGTTTTTAAATTTTAGAAACTGAATGCGGAACATGGTTTGTGGCTCTCTCCAACCCCTCCGCAGATTTACCAATCGGAATGAAAACTTTGTTGCTTCCCCCACTTTTGTTAGGATCCAAAATCTTACAGAAGTCTCCTTTAAGATTCTTCCCCCCCAGAGAGGATAAACCATTCATTAGGTTGGAAGAATTTCCAATGTTCGGCTTTGCTCCATTCCTTAGAAGCAGCTTCATTATTAGAGTATATATCACGTCAGCATGCAAGTAGCCGAGGTACAAAAAAAGACCGAGGCAACTTTACCGTGAAATGAAGACCAAGTCAAGTGAGGTGCATATAGGCACGTAAAGCGAAGACCAAATCAAGTGACCGTGCGATTCCTGCATGTGAAGTGAAGACCAAATCAAAAATTAATCCTATAATATTATGCCATTAATCATTAATTTCTAGATATATATTAAATAGTCAAAGATAATTAAAATTTGATATTATCTTCCTAGGGTTAGTTAAATTTATAAATAAGAATTCTAATTTAAATGTAAATTCATCTCAGTATCCACTAATGATCAATAGTGAAGTTTCACCCTAAAGGGGGTTTGTGTAGACGTAGGCGTTAGTGCCGAACCACGCTTCCTCTTCTTTGATTTGCTTTCCGTATAATCGATGATCCGACTCAGTGATACCCATAACTTATTATGATATCAGAACGGGGAGATCCGCTCAATTGCTTCCGCTTTCTATTTTTGGATTATCATTTTCATTGATTTTGTTCAGGCTAATCATCAATAATAGTCTATTTTTCCCAATGAGTAATTTGTTTATCTCCATCAGAATTCTCGTCAAATAACTCTTCCAAAATCATTTCTCTTTTTGTCCTTTGTGCCTCGTTCATTTGGCACTTTTATTTGCTCAATCAAATTGATTTTATGTAATACTGGAAATCCCAAATAAATCATGCAAACAATCAGACGACATTGCGGTGGTGATTCAACCACACAATTTACTAATATATTACTTTTTGATCTATCCAAGATATCCGGTATCAAATAATTCATGCTTCCATGAGCTTTTTTTTTTTTTTGATCGGAAATTTCAGAGTTTCATTTGATCAATCAAATGAAACTAATATATTTTCCCATATATTCACATTGTTGGAATCTATTTTTTCCAAAAATAGCTTGTATATCTGCATTCATATTCCCCAAATTATTGGATATCTCATATGGCATGGAATTCTGCTTAAGTGTCGCAGTTTGTGCCATTTTTATTCGCTGTCAGTTCAAACACATGATTTGTGAAACCCCAGTATGTCGAAACCTTGATTCAAGGTGCATGCCAATCAGCTTATGGTTCTTTTATTAATTACCATAGCAAGCTGCGAGTATCAAATAATATCCTCATATGGTTTTTTTATGAGCTAATATTCCTCAAACTTAGTTGATCATTTTACGGTCAACTTATTCAAGTTTCCTGGGCATCTTAATCATTCACAAAAGATGTACGTGTTATCATGTCAACTTTTCATTCCTAAAGATTGTTCTCTTTGTTATTCGAGAACTAAATTCTTGATCTTTCATTATTGGATTTCATATCCTCATATCCTTTCAAGCAAACCCGATATATGGGTAATCCTAGTTGACTATTTCATAGTCGAATCAATTTAATGTCCAAAATATCCGCATACAAATTTGTATTATTTCTCTGTCAATGAAAATTGTTAACATCGTATGTGTTATAATATAGTAATCTCTTAATTACCTCATTGGCAAACCAGAAAATATTTCCATGTTTATGTGAAATTGATTTTGTTTCCAAAAATATTTTCCGAGTATATCCAATATATTTTTCTCGGAAATATATTGCATCAGCAGTAATAGCCTTCTTTGTTAGTTGATACTGCTGCACTTTGTATTATCTCACTTTTGTCACATGGTCAATGAGTACCGCTGAAATTGTTATCTCACTTTGTCAAACAAGTTACCTCTGATCGAAACTTGTTGTTCCAGTTCATGGGCACAAATCAGAATATATTTTCATCATTGCATCAATTTGGATGTGTTTTAGTTATCAATGTGTCTTGTACAAGTTCTTGGCTCGTTCTAGGAATTTGATTTACGAGGAGTACTCCTCTCTTTAGAAGAAGTGTAATTTGACTCCTTTGATTAATTGTGGTGTATGGATGCAATATATATCTCCTGCCCACGAAAGCTTTCTTTCATGATCATAATTTTCATCGGCTATGATGGTCTTTGGTTTATAGAAGTTCTCCCTAAGAAATCTTCATTTATTTCTTACCCTCGTTCCCAAAATACATGATATTTTGTGATCTTATTTCCAAAAGTAGTTTTTTGATAATATCCTTTATTCGGAAAAGACTCTTTTGCGATCTTATTTTCAAAAGTTGTTTTTCATTCACGAAAAAAAATAATCGTAAACAGTTAGACGTCCATCATTTTGTTATTATGAAGGACTGTCATCTCTTTTTATTTACTCATTATTTGAGTTTTTATCTTGTCTTCTATTATGCTCCAGTTTTCATGAGCTAATGTATCCTTTAACATGTCTTCATCCAACAAAAGGTCCCTGCTACTCTAGCAAATTCCTTGGAAGATTATCAAAGCCAGTTCAAGTTCCGTCATTAATATACAGTCCTGTTCAACATTTTTTTTCAAGGCAGACGGTGTATTGAAGTTTAGACATGATGATGCCGTTCATTATGGATGTCTCGTCGCGTGAAGTAGTTCGTTATTATTTTTATTAATTGGTCAAGTTACACACTACGTTTGTCTACGTGTTTAACTTGAGGGGGAGTATTAGAGTATATATCACGTCATCATGCAAGTAGTCGATGTGCAAAGAAAGACCGAGGCAACTTTACCGTGAAATGGAGACCAAGTCAAGTGAGGTGCATCTAGGCATGTAAAGTGAAGACCAAATCAAGTGACCGTGCGATTCCTGAAGACCAAATCAAAAGATCCTATAATATTATGCCATTAATTTCTAGATATATATAGTAACTAGTCAAAGATAATTAAGATTTGATATTATCTTCTTAGGTTTAGTTTAATTTATAAATAAGTGTTTTAATGTAAATGTAAATTCATCTCAGTATCCATTGATGATCAATAGTGAAGTTTCACCCTAAAGGGGGTTTGTGTGGACGTAGGCGTTAGTGCCGAACCACGTTAATCGCTTCCTCTTCTTTGATTTGCTTTCCGTATAATCGATGATCCGACACAGTGATACCCATAATTTATTATTCATGAAGAAGCTTTGAAGTCCAGGTTAAGCCTTTGGAAGTTATCCAGATTGAAGAGAATTTGGTACCCTTAAGTTCTCGCAGCAGGAACCAACCTTTCTTAGCATCATAACCCTTAACAATGGAGAAAGCTTTGGTTTCCACCTTGACGCTGAAGTTTTCCTTCGCTGAATCTGATGTAGATGAGTCGAATCTTTTCTTTCTCCTGTTGGTTACCGTCGTCCAATCTCCGATGTCGTTGCCGCCTAGATCTCCGGTCTTTTTTCCTTCCTCCAGATTTCCCATTGTACGACTCCTTATCTCTCCTTCGTGATGGCGTATGCTGCAATATGGGTGGATGACATTGTATTGTATCATGATTTTATAGGTCTGTTACCCGATTAAATCTCTCTCATGTTTAAAATTTGCTCGACCTTCGCAAGGTATTAAAGGAACTACCCCGTGATTATCATAACAAGGGATCGGTAGATATCGTCATCTTGACTGCCAAAATCATGGAGTGGCTATTGCTTGCGGCAGTACTAGCTAAGCTAGTTGCATATGCCATATATATATAGTTCTTTTCTAGAGGTAGCGAGAGATGCAAAGAACCGCACGTCTGCTCTCGACTTTAACAACGGGTCAATCTAGCTTCATCCAGAGGTTATTTGCCAACAACAAATGTCTATAACTCATTTACCGGCAACAACTGAATAAAAGACTATCTTATGCTGGAGGAATCTATAACATTTTAACAAGAATGACATTTCAATATCCCATCGCACAGACAATTACATTAATTGGAATAAATTACATAAAAGCACCATGTCTACGCCAGATGCCTAACCTGGCTTGATTTAAGCGTGTATATATCAAGATGGTACTCCTCCACAACCAAAGCACTGAAAGCAGGAAACCTTTCTCTCAACCAAATCTAGTTTTTGTCTGGGTATTGCTCCATTACTTCAAAAATTAGTTTTGTCTTATGTGTGCGTATGAGCTTGTTATTGTACAATCGAGGTTCGAGCCAGGGGTTCATATTTTTTTAAGTAGGAGTCTTGGAAACTAGCCTTGCAAAACGTATGATTTTGTGGAGAACCGTACTGCATTCCAGTTACTTGCACTTTGAGAGGATTTAGGAAGGTATTAGTTATCCACATTGCGGTGCTGAGGTTGTACTCTTACGCAATGGAGTGGGAGATGGTATATAGTATCGGCGACCATGTTCTATTTCTTGGCAGCAGCAGCGACACCACAGCTTGTTGCTCTGCAGCAGATAAGGGGCTTGCCAGGGGTTATTTGTATTTTACTCTTTCTAACAATCAGTGTGTGTACATTGAATGTCCTGGTAATTCGTGACTAATTTATTAGGCCCACTAGTTTCAAATAAAAATCTGTATTTGCAATCCTGTCACTGGAGAGAGCACATTCAACTTCCGGATATCAGATGGTTGCGCCGTTTTCTAGGTCTTGGCTTAAATCCGGCAACTGGGCTCAGTTACAATCGTGCAAGTAATGCGTACAAGGTGGTAATTTTGCGGGACAATAATATGACCGGAAGGTACTGTGTGGAGACAGAAAAAAAAGTAATAAACGCCTTTTGTCCCAATTGAGTGTTTCACCATCACGGGGTGTTTTTGCAGGTGGAGCTCTTCACTGGATAGATCAGTAGGAGGAGGTTATTGCTTTTGTTTTGGAACATGAGATGTTTAAATTGCTCCGATTAGCATAACGTTGAACATGTCAGGCTAGTGGTATTAAGAGTGAATTTGTGTATTCTAGAAGTAGTTCCAAGTAAACATGTCACGATATAGGAGTCAAGTTGTACATACATAGAAAGCTAGAAACGTCTCAGGTTCCTTCCCACTTGGGTTACGATGGTTATGGGAAGACTACAGCTGGTTTCAGACATTTACCTTAACAAAGAACTCAAATGTTTGTTGTTGTGCAATGCCGTTCTCTCTTGTTATGACCCTGAAACAAACACCTTTTAAGAAAGCCAGATGAGACTTTGTAAAAAAAATCATGGGTGATTGTATGCCTTGGCTTTATATGACCAATCCAGCAATTCTAGCTCACTCGAGTTATCTTCTCACGATATGCATTACACGTGTTATTTGTGTTGTATATGTCCCACTTCAATGACACTAATTACATAAGAAAATATAAATCTCTCAAAGTAAAAATATTTATGTAAAAAAATGCTCTTTCCAAGCTTTACATGTTGTGGTCAGTGAGCACTGGCTTTCTCAACACCATATTAATACAGTAAACTACTCAACTTTTTCAGCAAAAGATGAGCAGATCTTAGAATGTATGCTCTTTCAAGTTCTAGCTTCACATCACCCAAGGCCTTATTATCTTCAAACCATTTGTCAGCAGTGAGCAGGGGGAGTTACCTTGTCTTTCGCTTCAGATTATACTTATGCCATTCGCTCCTGAAGTGTTCATGACATTGCTTAGTATCCCCCCACCCCCACAAACGCAATGCACGTATTCACCTCTACCACGTTGGCTCCTGTACTTCTCGTATCAGCTCCATCATTGCTTTTGTGGTAATTGACTTTTCTGTATTGCCTCATTTAACTGTGCCGTGTCAGTGGTACTGGAGGATGATGGCTTGAGACAATGACGTCCCAGTGTTCATCGTAGTGATCAACATTGGTATCCTTCTTCAAGTGCACTGATACAGCAAGGCTTTCTGACCTCCCGTAGAGGCATTCTCAGGAAAACCTAGACTTGATCCCATGGACCTATTCATACATAAAGAGGATTATGCACCAAAAACAGGACAGAATACACATTCTCCAAAAGAGAGGATAAATGACATTACACTCTTCAAAGTCCAGAAATCTTAGACTTACCAGGTATGATGAGCCATAATCTCATTGGGGCTCTTTTGATGCAATACTGATTCTGAAGGTCAGGTAAACTCCCAAGGCCTGTGCACGTACGTCATAACTCACACAAGTCAGGAGGAGCTAGCAACCCATCAAACTCGGTAAGACAAAAAAGAACTTAACCTACTACAATAGAAGATTTACTTTAAGAATAATAAAGAAATGGTCGAGACACCTGTCATAGGAAAGAGAATTTGGTCACTTTAAAGAAATCAAATTTTACAAAATAATAGCAAGGTAACAAAAGGTGGGGGTAAGCTGTGACTAAGTAAGGGCAGAGATATGTACTAAAACTTATAAGCAAAAGTAGAATTTTCATTGTATGTGTTGTATACAGTGACAGCTGACATTTTAGCCTATTGTGAAATTTAACAGACACATGGAAAATTTAGGTAAAAATTGAAGCTCATCAATAATTTCAAGGACAAGTGCCAACTGTACAACCCATTGCACAAGATGTGATAACGGCTAAGATTTCTTGGGCTAATAATGAATTTTAGACAACAATTTTTCAAATCATAATGGCAATCAAACTGAAAGGACTACGGTTGCAACTCAAATTTGTGATCCTTCCCAGCAAGATTCAAGCTAGTTCTAATAATGAAACATTACGGTTATGTTGTAATGACAGCAGGATTACCCATTTCATTCAGTAGATTGATTAGTTCCTTTTGATTCCCTGCAGCCCATCATTGCTTAGAGTCCATAACAGTTAGAGTCTGATTCAGCAATCCTTGGTACATTTTACTCTGACTTGGTTTAAGCAGGCAGGTGCACTTTTTACTGGATCTGAAAAGCTTTTCGCAGGAGAGCGATCCCCTTTTATATTGTTTCAGAAAAGGAAAAGAATCAGCAGTTAGTGCACAAGTCTACAATCAATCATTCACTTTCCTTCATACATGTATTACACGTTCATATTTCTAGATGGTTACTTCATTCAAAATATGGCATCAAAGAGAACCACATTACTGCAATAAAGATGACTTCACAAGCATAAAAAGATAAAGGATCGGGGAAGAGAATCACAGATCAATAGGCATCATACAATTAACTGAATATCATTTTACATTAACACCGAGTATCACAATTCACTATTGCACAAGAACCATTCAGAATTACAGAACCAATATCATTATTGCATAAGAACTTGTGTTCATAGATCATCAGGTCCTCAATCATTAATATTTGACCATAACTATGATATTAACTATACCTTACGCTGAAAACAAAATTACTCCTAGATTTAATTATACTTTACAAGTGACTAAACAGACAACATCATACACAGTATAAATAGTTACTCACCAGTCACCATACCACACTGACTGAATTAGCAGCAAGAAATAGAGAGAACGTCTTATTAGAACTAGGTTTTTTAATCTGATTTTTTACTTCTATTTTGGCATGCCTGAATGAGGGAGAATTGAATTTTTCTTTCATGCCTAGAAAAGAGTCCTTGTCATACTTGCCATGTGTCTTTCTAGCCTTGTTTTTTATCATGAGATGGAGAGACTACCTAGCGCAGCTCAGTACTACTTAACAAGATAAACATAATGTACCATCAACCTTAATCAAAGATTAAGTACACAACTACCCTTAATTCAGATTATCACCAAACCAGCTTAACATAACCTAAGAGACTCCTGATTTGTTGCTAAACCATAATAAGCCAACAATGTTGGACCATTCTAACGAAGTATCATTACTGTATAAGAACCAATCAAAACTTATATTATGCACAAAGTAAATGTTTAATATTGTTACCGTAGCCCCTTGAAGTGCCAGAATTGAGCTAAACGAGACAGTTCGAAGCAGCTTGTGAAGGATTACTCGACGCTTTATAAGGGGTGAATGTCCATTCATGTCTGGAGGATTAAGCAGTAGCTAGAAAACCAACATAATGTACTGCACCATTTGGTTGAGAACTTGAAGCTTCTCTCCTTCTTGGAAGTCCTTTACAAATTGTGTTAGATCTTTCAACTGCGCCCTTCATTTTTACTTGGTTTCAATATCTCTTGATCACCTTTCAATATCCTTGAACACACAAAAACAATAATGATGTTAGTACACAAAATATTATCCTATGTGTATGTTCTTCTACCATCTACCAAATTACAAAAATAATTAAAAAAAAAATCATGGACTCATACACAGTCAAATGAATATAAAACACACCGATAGCCACTAAATTTTTCTCTCCCTAGCCTTTTAGTTTTTGGAACTGGCTTCTCTGTACAGAAATGTCCAAGATAACATTCAGCAGAGCTGGCCTCTTTCAACAACCTGTGTTTAACAAATATGAAATCAGAACAAATCTCTTAAACCCACAATAATTTTTAATCTTCTTAAGTGTCCACCACAGACCTATTCAGATATAAGGAGGATTAAACACCAAAAAGAGAACAGGAGAGAAATTCTACACACATTCTCCAAAGGAAAGGATAAATAAAAACTAGACTATCCAAAGTCCAGTAATCTCAGGCTTACCAACGGTAGCTGATTTCCAGATTCAACTTCCGAAACAATTTCTGCATTCCATGCATTGAGATTTTCCATAAGAGAACATGAATTTTCTTCAGGTATGGATGAGCCGTAATCTCATCGGGGTTCTCTTGATAGGATATCACTTCTGAACACTGTAACTCCCAAGGCCTGTGCTCGTACATCATAACATTGCATAAAATTAAATTAAAAGGAGATAGCAACCAATCAAACTTTCAGTAAGAAAAAAATATATATCATTTAACTTATCACAATAGAAGATTTAGTTTTAAAATAATAAATAAAGAATGAGAAGGGGCTTCTATCATAGGAAAGAGAATTTGGTTGCTTTAAAGAAACCAAGGTGTACAAAAGAATACCAAGGTAGCAAAAGGTGGGCGTGATTTGTGACTAATTAAGGGCAGAGATAACTACAGAATACTAAGAGGTACCGTAAACACTCGAGATAAACCAACATTAGTAAACTCAGAATACTAAGAGGTACTGTGTTTGAAGTTTCTGTTATATGCGGTTCAGGAATTGGGAGATGGATGCAGCAGTGAAATTCAAAATGTGCCAGTTAGCAAACCTAAAAAGGCTGAAATGGTTTATTTCATTAATTTAGTTCGCAGAGATGCAGAAAGCACGTAGATGGTAAGTGATAATGATGATGCAAATCCACCATTAGAAACAAAAAACCCTGACCTGCCTAGGTGTATACATGTGGTATAGCTGATATGAAACTAAATAGAGTACATGAAGTAGACAGTAATAGTAACATGGTCAGGGCATTGCGATTTCTGGTATACATAAATTTATTCTAGCAACTGGCAGTAAAATTAAAGCCTAATAATTATTTGGACACCACAGATACGATACACGACTACAAGAAAATAAATATGTGTCAGCTGACCTAAAATTTACATTGTTGCAAAGAAAACACCTTGCTGGCCTAAGGGGAATTGTGCACTATTTCATAAGATATGACTACAATTCGGGCAGGGGTAGACAGTCCATGTGATGCTGAAGAAAACTATTTCCAGTAAGTATTCGGACACAACAAATAAAACACGAGTACAAGAAAATAAATCTGGGTCAGTTGAATATTCACATAGTTGCAAATAAAGCACCTTGGTGGCTCAACGAGAACCTCACTGAGCCAAACCCCAAAATATTAAGTGCAAAATATAGTGCAATATGTCGTATAGCTAAGGTTTGGGGTAGGCAAGGTTATCCATCCTATAAGGAAGTTCAGTACTATCCAAATAGTACCGAAAGACAAGAACCCCAAATTTACAGAAATAATCGAACTTCTATCAAAAAAATAAATAAGAAAAAAGCTTCATGGTAAACTGGGAACTGGGAAGACTGTTTCTTTGATCTTTTAACATAGGGAAATGATACAAAAATATCTTTCTGAATTAAAAGTGATAAGCACCTTTAGCCTTTTTGATACGTATATGTTAAATAAAGAAATACTTCATTATATATATTAAACATCTGACACTTTTAGCCAATTGTGAAATTTATTTACACATGGAAAATTTCTGTAAAAATTGAAGCTCTTCTGATACATCAATAATTAATTTTAAAGAAATTGTGGACTGTACAACCCATTGCACATGTTGCGATAATGACTAAGACTTCTTGGGTTAATAATGCTTTAGACAAGAATTTTTCAAATCATAATGGCAATCAAACTGAAAGGACCAGGGTTGCAACTTATATTGGTGATTCTTACAAGCAAGATTCAGGCTAGTTAGAATGCTAGCACCTAATCTTTAACATAGTCGTGCAAGTGCTGATACTAACAATAAAACATTACGGTTCTGAAGTAATGACAGCAGGATTACCCATTTCTTTCAGTACATAGTCGTGCAAGTGCTCATCATTGCTTTGGTTCCTTGACAATTGAAGTCTGGTTTAGCAATCCTCAGTACATTTTAGTTTGACTTAACTTATGCAGGCATGTGCTTTTTCTGATTGTATCTGTAAGCTTTTGGCAGGAGAGCAATATCCTTTTCAACTGTTTAAGAAAAGCAAATGAATTATCAGTCAAGTCAACAAGGCTATATAATCAATCATTCACTTTTCTTTACACATGCATTACACGCTTGTCCATATCATCTAGATGGTTACTTTATTCAAAATATGGCATCAAAGAGAACCAAATTACTGCAATAACAATAACTTCACAACATGGTTTTAAAAAGCGAAAGCGTGGAGCAAAGCGCTCTCACACCAAAGCCTAAAAGGCTGTGAAAGCGTAAGGCGAAAGCGAGCGTTTAAAAAAATATAATAATATACTAAGAAGTTCAAACATAATAAAAGGAACAGTTAAACTAACTAAGCATATGGCATACTGATACTGCCTATTCTACCCAAGAGCTACTTAAACATACTAGCCATGAATGTCTGCATCATTCATATCATCATGTAGACAGTTATCATTATCATGATAATCATGCCCCATAGATAAATCTTCATTACTGGACAATTCATTTTAGTTAGAAAACAGTAAAACATGCCCTACTGAGCTTGAAACCTTCTTGTATAACCAATTTGCTCTAGAAGCGCATTGGACCCATAGCTCAAAAAAGCGCCCCAAAAACGCATTTTTAAACCATGCTTTACAATATTAAAAAAAAAGGGAGGGTGAAGAAAATATTACAGTTCAATATGCAAATTAAACTGAATATCATCTTACATAAGTAACATTAACAGCATTCTTCTCTAACTAGCACTGGGTATTGCACAAGAACCATTCAGAATTACAGAACATTGTCACTATTGCACAAGAACTTGTGTTCATGGATCGTCAGCTCCTTATCATTAATATTTGACCATAACTATGATATAAACTATACCTATGCTGAAAATAAAATTAGTCCCAGATATAATTATACTCTACAACTGAACTAATTAGACAACATCATACACAGTATAAATAGTTACTCGAAATACTACACTGATTGAATTAGCAGGAAGAAATCAATCTGAACTTATATTATGCACGGCGTAAATGTTAAATATTGTTACCAGAGCGCCTTGAAGTGCCAGAATTGAGCTAAACGGAAAAGTTAGAAGCAGCTCGTGAAGGATAACTTCGACGCTCTATAAGGGGTGAATTTCCATACACGCCTGGAGAACTAAGTGGTAGCTAATAGCCAATATAATGGACTGCACCCTCCGTTTAGTTGAGAGCTCAAAGCTTCTCTCCTTCACAAATCGCGTTCGATCTTTCACCAACGCCCTTCGTTCTACTTGATATCCTAGAACACGCAAAAGCAGTAATGATGTTAGCATATAAAAGACATCAAGTACTACATGTACAACCAGAGAAAAGTGATTAGACCTTTTATCCAAAAAATGTTAACAGCACAAATCAACCAATGTGCTAAACTGTATTACAACATAACATGTTACAGAGTCCACCCAATCTACCGTTAAATTGGTAATTGGTTGCTTCTAATTGATGACAACCAATTACGAATTTATTAGTTCCTTACTATCAGCTACATTCAAATGTACAATGACATTCCCATTTAGCAACTAGCAAGTTACATTGTGAACTTGTAAGCTGTCACCACAGAAAATTAACAGTCATCTACACTTTGTTTGCCTGACCGAATATATTATTTCCTTACTATCAGCTACATTCAAATGTACAATGACATTCCCATTTAGCAACTAGCAAGTTACATTGTGAACTTGTAAGCTGTCACCACAGAAAATTAACAGTCATCTACACTTTGTTTGCCTGACCGAAGCATGGCACTCACTTGCTACCTCATATAACACACCAAGTCAAATCTCATATCGAATGTGTATCTAATCTTATACTATGTTCTTCTACCATCTACCAAATAAATAAATTAAAAAAAAAAAAATCATCTAATTCATACACAGTCATATGGATATAAAACTCACCATTAGTTACGAAATTTGTTTCTCCCTAGCCTTTTAGTTTTTGGAACTGGCTTCTCTGTACAGAAATGTTCAAGATAACATTCAGCAGAGCTAGACTATTTCAAGTACCTGCGTAACAAATATGAAATCAGAACAAGTCTTTCAAGATCATGAAAGCAGCTTTCTCTTGAGGAAGATGTTACTAATATTCAAAGTAAGTAAAAGATAACAAGGAAATTAAACTTACATGCAAAGAGAAGGAGAGGTTGTTGTTGGATGATGAAAAGCACGGAATTGGGACAACCACTGATTCTGGTATTATCAACAGCAACCTTATTTCTATCCAAAAAAATCGGGAAAAAAAAATTAGAAGATTCACTGAAAGAAAGTAAAGAAAGAGAAAACGATTTTTATTAATTCTAAGGAAAATGAAATGAAGAGGAGTAAGACTAAGATATGCTACTTATATCTTACCATATCATTGTGCTGGAGTATATTCTTGCTGTTGTTAATCAAAGAGGAAAAATGTCATGTGGAATTTGACTATTTCTGTGATACCTCGCTTTACTTGATCTGATCTAACTCTGCACTGTTTAGTGGTACTGGAGGATGATCACGTCGATGAATGACGTCCCAGTGGTCATCGTAATGGTCTACATTGGTATCCTTCTAGAAGTACACTGATGCAGCAAATACTTCTGACCACCCACAGAGATTCCTAACTAAAGCATCACGATCTCGGAAAAGACTAGGCTCTACCTCACAGACCTATTCAGTCAGATATAAGGAGGATTAAACACCAAAAAGAGAACAGAAGAGAAATCCAACACACTTCTCTAACTAAAGAATGAACGAAAATCATAATATTCAAAGTCGAGAAATCTCAGGCTTACCAATGATAGCTGATTTCCAGATTCAACTTTCGAATTCCATCCATTGAGATTTCCCACAATAGAACATAAAATTTCTTCAGGTATGATGAGCCATAATCTCACTGGGCCCTTTTGATTGACGGGATACTGCTTCTGAAGCTCACGTATAACTCCTAAGCCCTGTGCATGTACGTCAGAAGGAGATAGCAACCCATCAGTAAGAGAAATAATATAACCTATCACAATAAAAAGTTTACTTTAAAAAAATAAAGAAATGAATCGAGACTCCTGTCAGAGGAAAGAAAATGTTGTAGCTTTAGAGAAATTAGAGTGTACAAAAGAATAGAAAGGTAGCGAGCTGTCACTAATTAAGCGCAGAGACTACTGCGGAGGGGAGAAGTTTGCATATTAGCACACTCTTGCATGTAGAAGCAGAAAAACCTTATTCATGTACACTATTCGCTAAAATTTGAGAAAATTTACTTTTCCAGAACAGGCTCCCCTGAGTATGGTGTTATGACTCCCATAAGAAACACTCGTGATAAACCCACATTAGCTTATACTCAGAATTCTAAGGGTAACCTGAGTTTGAAATTTCTGTTATGTGCCAAGTTTAAGGAATTGGGAGACGGATGCAGAAGCCGAACTCACAATCCGCCACTTAAACCTTAACGGTTGAGATGGTTCATTTGATTAATTTTAGAGAGATAATTATTTCTGGGTATAACAGTAGATAGATTCGTACAAGTAAATTTCTAGCAATTGGTCAATTAATTTACAAGCCATATTCCAACCATATGATTTTAGGCTATTTCAGAAGACTGGAAAAATGTTTGGAAACTAGAGGCATAATGAGACACCAGTTATGCAGCAAATCTAAGACTATTTCAAATAAGTTAAACAACTATTTGGACACCAAAGATACACACGAGTACAAGAAAATAAATCTGGGTTTGTTGAAAGACATATTTGCACAGAAAGCACCTTGGCGGCTCAACGAGAACCTCATAGAGCCTACCTCAGCATATTAAGTGTGAAATATGGTACAATATTTCATATGGCTACGGTTTCAGGTAGGGCCAGAGCCTTTTATAAGAAAGTACAGACAAGAATCCAAGAATTACAAAGATAATCAAACTCTAATACATAAAAATAAAAATCTTCATAGTATCAGTAAACTGGGAATACCTGTTTCTAAAGTTTCTCACGAGGATCAACAGGAGTGAATTTCATGCATAAGTTTCTCAATCATAATATTACTGATAGTATATGGACGTTTAGTTTCTAGATTAAACATTTTCTGCATGATCATGGCTGCAACATTCCTGAAACTGACTTAATAACTGAATTTCTCTTCGACTATCTCCATTCTGCAAAAACAGACATCATCAGCTAGATCAGTTAACACCAATTAACAGAGTAACACATGCTTTTAATATCATATAAAAATGTCAGGAAAGAGAAATCAAGGATACAGTTCCGCAAATGGATACTTTACTAATATTGGTTTATTTCTGAATAAATTAATGAGAACCTTCAACTCAGGAGATAATTGCTACAAATGCTTCATCATAGATGTTCACCATGTGATTGCAAAACAAGAAACAAAAGGTAATACACTTTTTTTTTCTCCCTTCCACATTCATTACACAGTTTGGAAACATTCAAGCTGGAGTTTTCACTTACTTCGACTAATCTTTTCTACAACTGTTTTCACTTGCATCTGCTCAGTTCTCGGATTCCCTCCTCTGGTGTAGCCCTTTTTCCTCTTTGAGACGCCTTACATACAAGAGGACAGTGATTGGTGACTTTGTTCATATTCTTAAGCAAATCAGAACTCATAGTAGACTGTTTAATATAGCCACCAACAAAGATTTCACTGCTTTTATGAACAACAGCATTTGCATATTGGGTACATTTGTATTGTCCCCTCCTGCAGGAAAACTACGAATAAAACATCAATAGACGAAGCAAAATCAGCAGTTATTTCGTGCGAATGTTACCAGATATTCTTCAAAAAGATCTTTTTGTGCCGTCTTTATTCAAGAAATTTCTCAATATGTTCTACACTCATCAAAGTTTGTGTGGTCTATTTAACATGGCTCATAGTCATACTCCTAGTAAAACGGCATGGGATTTTGATTCGATAAAAAAATGTAAGATCCAAAACATTTGAATGAAATATGTAGGGTTTTGAATTATACAAAATACTTAACATACCACCAAGAAAGTGTTTAATTGGACCTTTTATCAGCAAATGTAAGCAACACAAATTCATCGAACCAGATGAATCAATATTATCATAAATGCAAACATGTATTGTAACATCACATGTTACAAAGTTTGCATAATTCATCTCTCAATTGTTAACTGATTGCCTCGTCCCTTTCATTTACAAAATATATAGTGACGAATTTACTAGTTCCATAAATCATGTGGATGTGCATCTTAACTAATCATCCAGCATCTGCCATCTACAAAATTCAAACAGTCCGATCTGATTCCTAGAAAGTCATGTAGATATCAAACTCACGACTGTTCACAAAAATTAGGTTTTTGGTGCTTATTAGAGGTCTTCTTACCGGACACTGAATTTAACTCTCCCTAATGAATCTCAGATAATTCATGGGACAGTGGCAAAGCTTCGATCCAGATCGCGACCACCCTTGTTGCAATCAAAAATATTAAAAAAAATGGAATTTCAGAAAAAACTTGGATGAGAAAGAAATTGAAACGATTTAATAGAAAAAACGAAATGAAGAGGAGTATGTTATGGTTCTAGACCTAAATAACTAACAGGGATTTAAACTAGCAAGAATAAGTTGAAAAGAACAGAATTGAGAGATGAAGTAAGAATGAATTGCAGACAAAGAAGAGAAGTTTAGAAGTTGTAATTGTATTCATGAGCAACTGAGTTACAAGACTCAAGTATTTATAGTGTTATTGCTTGGTGAACAAGCTAACTTAGTTCATTCAAGGAAACCAAACTAAATAAGGAAAATCTAAAAAGGGAAATACGTGTAGGAGGTGTGGAGTCACAACATCCCACCCTGCTTGAATGAAGACTTGTCCTCAAGTCTGAAATTCTGGAAAACGTAGAAGGAGTTCATCAGCATCCTCCCATGTGGCTTCTGTAGAAGCCCGATTCTTCCACTGAATGAGCCATTTTGTGCCAGCAACAGTACCCTTTTTATACATCTTACGATCCAAGATTGACTCAGGTTCCCATTTGTCATAGTCTACTGTAACAGGTAGTTCAGTCTGAACAATGTCAGATGTGCCAAGTTTGAGTTTCAAAAGTGAGACATGAAACACAGGATGAATTTTACTGGTAGCAGGTAACTCCAGTCTATAAGCTACGGTGCCAATCCTTTCAAGAACCTTAAATGGTCCATAAAACTTGGGTGAAAGCTTGGAAAAAGATGAAGTTGCAGCAGTTGTCTGACGGTATGGTTGCAGTCTGAGAAAAACAAAATCTCCAACTGAAAAACTTCGTTCTGTTCTATGGGCATCTGCATAAACTTTCATTCTGGATTGAGCATCTTGTAAGTTAGACTTCAAAATCACCAAAACCTGATCTCTAGCTTGCAATACTACATCAACAGCATGTACAATGGTAGTGTTAGAGATATATGTTGAAATCGTAGGAGGAAGCCTGCTATAAACTGCCTGATAAGGACTCATCTTAATGGCAGTATGAAAGCTAGTATTATAGCACCATTCAGCCCACGGTAACCATCTGAGCCATTCACTAGGTTTAATACTAGCAAAACAACGTAAATAGCATTCCAAAGTTCGATTTGTAACCTCAGTTAATCCATCAGACTGAGGATGATAGGCAGAACTTCGACAAAGTTGAGTGTGCTGTAGTGAGAAAAAAGCTTCCCAAAACTGACTCATAAAAAGTGAATCTCTGTCACTGGTGATGCTCTTAGGCATTCCATGCAAACGAACTATTTCTCGCACAAAAACCTCAGCCACAGTGTCAGCTGAATAAGGATGTATGAGTGGCACAAAATGTGCATATCTAGATAAACGATCCACCACAACTAAAATAGATGTCCTTTTATTTGATGGTGGTAATCCATTAATGAAATCCATAGATATATCCAACAAAATATCTGTAGGAATGGATAAAGGATGTAGTAGGCCTGGAGGAGATATTGATTCTGCCTTATTGCGTTGGCAAACGTCACAAGAAGAAATATAGTCTTTAACTGTCTTCTTCATGCCAGACCAATAAAATTTTTTTTGAAGACGTTTATAAGTACGTAAGTATCCTGCATGTCCACCAGTTGGAGTGGAATGAAACTCACTCAATAGTTTTGAGCACCATAAGGAAGAAGAGACAACAACGATTCAGTTTTTATAACAAAGAATTCCTTCAGTATAAGAGTAGTGTGGCAGACAATCTGGCTGTGCACGCAATTTTTCAATTATCAGACTTAATGCAGCATCATTATGACATTCCTGGACAATGTCAACAATGCCCGAAAAAATTGGAGAAGTAATTGCCAATAATTGACAATCAGTAATACGAGATAAAGCATCAGCCACCGTATTTAAAACTCCAGACTTGTAAATTATCTCATAATCATAACCAAGCAACTTGGACAACCATTTCTGTTGTTCAATGGAAGAAATACGTTGTTCTAAAAAGAATTTTAGGCTCTTATGATCGGTGTAAATCTTAAAATGTCGACCAAGTAAGTAAGGTCGCCATTTATTGGCCAACATCTCTTTATCATAAACGGTGAGATTGAGATTCTTACCTGAAAGAGCTTTACTGTAGTAAGCAACAGGCCTCTTGTCTTGAAGTAAAACTGCTCCTAAACCATTTCCAGAAGCATCACACTCCAAACAAAAAACATTGGAAAATCTGGTAATGCCAAAACCGGTGTACTAGTTAAAGCTTGCTTAAGATGTATAAAGGCCGTAGTTGCCTCAGGAGTCCAGACAAGGCATCCAACTTAAGGAGTTGTGTAAGTGGAGCACTGATCTTGCCATAGTTTCTGACAAACTTGCGGTAGTACCCAGCTAATCCTAAAAAACCTCTCAAGGCTTTCACAGTATTAGGAATGGGCCAATTAGTGATGCAAGATATCTTATCTGAGTCTACAGAAACACCATCTGAAGAAACTCGATGACCCAAATAACTGATTGACTGTTGAGCAAATTCACACTTTTGCTGTTTGAGGAAGATTTGATGTGATCGTAAAACTTCAAAGACCAAAGTAATATGGTGGATATGTTCAGATTCAGACTTGCTGTAGATAAGTATGTCATCGAAAAATACCAACACAAACTTTCGAAGAAAAGGTCTGAGAATTTCATTCATCAATCTTTGGAAAGTCGCAGGAGCATTAGACAATCCAAACGGCATCACTAAAAATTCATAATGTCCATCATGTGTGCGAAAAGCTGTTTTATGTATATCATCAGGATGTACACGAATTTGATGGTAACCAGATCGCATATCAATTTTGGAGAATATAACTGCACCACATAGTTCATCCACTATTGGAATGGGAAATCTATCCTTGACAGTAACCTTATTAAGAGCTCTGTAATCCACACACATACGCCAAGAACCATCCTTTTTTCGAACCAAGAGTACTGAAGAAGAAAATGGACTAGAACTAGTTCGAATCAAACCTGTATCTAAGAGTTCTTGAACAATCTTTTCAATTTCTGCCTTCTGAAAATATGGGTATCTATAGGGTCTAACATTAACTGGTGCTGTATTAGGTAGTAAAGGAATACAATGATCATACTTTCTCGGAGGTGGTAAAGCAGTAGGTGAAGCAAACAAATCAGAAAATTGTAGAAGCAAGTCATAGACTGCAGTGGATACCTGAGAGTGAAGTTCTGGAGTAGTTGAAGATGACATCAATTGCAAAAGAAAATCGTGTTGAGTATCTTGAAAGGCCTTGTGCAAGAAAGAGCCATCCAATAATAAAATGGAAGTAGAATTGTTGCCCACTAACATATGTTCTCGACCATTGGCAGTAAACTGCATGTGCAATTTATCAAAATCCCAAGAAATATTACCTAAGGTTCTCAGCCAGTCCACCCCAAGCACTGCCTCACAACCACTCAATTCTAGTAAGAAAAAATCAGTAGTGCACATGTAAGACTGTAATTCTAAGGAAACATCAGAACAAAGTCCTTGTGTTTTTAAAATTCCTCCATTACCCACCAAAACATTCATATGATCAGCAGCTGCTTTCTGGAGAACACCACATCGTTTAGCAACAGAAGGGTGTAGGAAATTATGGGTTGATCCCGAATCCAGTAAAATAGTTAGTGTGTGACCAGCAATTCTACCAGTAACACGCATAGTGTTTGGAAAAGAAGTGCCAGTGAGAGCATGAAATGAGATTGTGGGATCAGAATATGTCTGATTTGCAGCCGCAAAAGTAATTATTTCGTCAATAAGAGACGCAGGTGAATACTCATCCTCTTCAATATGGACTTCTGGAGACATATCTAAAATTAAAAATTGAAACATAGGCCCTGCTCACGTCGTATACGTTGTTCCTCGAAAGATAAACGTTTAACGCCAGATGGAATGGTAGACTTCTTAAAGGATGTATTAGTTGTATCAAAGGAAGGATTTGAAGAAGTAGCCTGCCTGTAAGGATTTTGTCTTGCAATAGAATTGTAAAAAGATGGATTAAACAGTAGCACATCTTCTTGTTTAATATCCTTTTGAAAATCAATAGCCAATGTGGGTGGCTCAAAAATTTCCACAACAGATCGGATTTCTCTCTTGAGAGATCGAACAAAGAGATCAATGACATAATCATCTGGTAAATCTGTGACGAAATTTAGAAGTTGTTCAAATTCTCGAATGTGATCACACACCAAACCTTGTTGACGAATTGTGGATAGTGCTAGACGTGGGTTGGAAAACTTCTTATCAGCAAAACGTTCACAAACCTGTGAACAAAATTGTGTCCATGTAGGATTAGTGAGCTTTGGTTGAATCCAGCGATACCAAGCATTAGCGTCGCCTTTGAAGGAAGAAGTAGAAATGTCAATTTTTACAGCTTCAATTGTATGATGAAGCCGAAAATACTGATCTGCCTGAAAAATCCAACCAGCAGGATCCGTTCCATCAAAGATAGGAAACTTCAAGTTATTAGGTATCGGAGAACCAAGAATACCACCGCTACCAGAGGTACCATGAGTGTTACCAGAAGGAACATTGCTGCCATGAGCACTATGCAGACCAGGAGAAGGGGTATTCGAAGGAAAACGTGTAAGGAAGATTGATGCCATGTTACGAGTGACAGTATCAGAAAGATTGGTAGTATCTTGTGTGTGTTGTTGCAGCAAGGTACTCATCTCACGTCGATGTGCAGCTAAAATAGATTCCAAACTGGTGTTATGCAAAGTTTGTATTTGCTGAATAAGTTCATCAATAATAAATTGGCGGGATTGATCCACCTTTTGAGAATTCTCAACAACAGTCTCCATAAAATTATGAACGGAAGTATCCAAGGTTTGTATGGTAGATATAAGATGGTGAACTTCATCTGTGAGTGTCATTATGCGGAAGCGTGAGAGAAAAAAAAATTTTTGGGTGTTTTTGAGATAAAGACCTAACCAGCTCTGATGACAGATGTTATGGTTCTAGACCTAAATAACTAACAGGGATTTAAACTAGCAAGAATAAGTTGAAAAGAACAGAATTGAGAGATGAAGTAAGAATGAATTGCAGACAAAGAAGAGAAGTTTAGAAGTTGTAATTGTATTCATGAGCAACTGAGTTACAAGACTCAAGTATTTATAGTGTTATTGCTTGGTGAACATGCTAACTTAGTTCATTCAAGGAAACCAAACTAAATAAGGAAAATCTAAAAAAGGGAAATACGTGTAGGAGGTGTGGAGTCACAACAGAGTAGAATATAATACTTACGGTTGAGAACAAAAATCATTATGGATCTTATCCTTCATGATGGTGATCATCAAAATCACTAGCCAGATCTGTGCTGGTGGGGTTTGAGAGACGACACGAAATGGAAGGAGGAGAAGGAGAGACAAACAGTTAAAGAAATTAAGAATTGGAACGCAGCGGACATGCTCGATGAAATGTTGCTGTAGAGCTTGGTTAGATATTTAACTAAGTTAGGATAATGCCATTTTAACTATTTTATAAGGGTATTCTGGTAATAAAGTAAACGGTCAAAGTCAGTCAACGACCCTAATGCATCAACCGCATATTTTCCGACTCAGACCCTAATTAAACTATAAACATACAACCCTTTTACAAAATAACTCTTTTTTTAAGGGTGAAATAACCATATTATTCTTACCCTAATAAAAATTAAAAAGAAAAATTAGTATCCCTTCACTTTTCTTCTCCATCAAAAAAATCATACAAATCATGATGAATGATTTTTGATTTAGGTTATCAAAAAAATCATTATGAGTAGCGACGCAAATTATGATAATCAAAATAATTTGAATCAAAACCATCTAGGTTATCAAAAAAATAATTAAAATTGTATTTAAATAAAAAAATCGAATTTGAATTTCAGTAGCAGGTTAACTTTAGGTATTCTTTTTTCGGATAAATACATGATAAATAAGTTCAATATAATAATATTACACACTTAATTACATGCTAGTATTAGAATTTTAATTTTAATGAGGTACAAATCATGACTTATGAGCAGCAATATATAAGTCTCCAATAAATAGGTTCTGAGTATTAGACCAAATTTTAGCGATATCCAAGCCCGAGATTATCGATCCTCGCTCGAAGCTCCCCAACCGAGTAGGACCAATCGAGGAACGATTTCGACTACTTTATTGAGTCGTCAAGGTGGACATTAACGACCTTAACTCCAAAATTTTCATCACATGTAGTCATCATATCTGTTGAAGTCCGGGAACCAAATTTGCGTACCCATTCGCAAACGGTTTCAACTGAGTTCGGTCCGGAGCTAAGGTTTGCTTATCCGTTTGCAAATTGTCGGCTTGTGACCAAAATCCGGAACTTAAGTTTGCGTACCTGTTTGCAAACTTAAGTGGTTCAAGTTCTTAAATCGGTTAAGTATGATTTCATACTCATGAACAAATATATTTATAAATTAAAGAATGCAATCTTTGCAAACTTTGTCTAAGATGTTCATGAACTGACTCTTTTGAACCAATCTGATTTCGCTTCAATTGTGTCTTGTATACTTCTATGAGAATATAAACAATTGAACAACTATATGAGTAACATAATTAGATTCATTTGATTATCAATTGATCTAGAAGTGTTAAGATGAACATGGTTAAGATAAAAGTGTTCATATGGCTAACTTCGGTTAACTGTTATTGATCCAACTCAATACATTAGGTACGGTTACCCATATATAAATGAAATTATATTTCATTTGTGTGTAACAAGATAATACCATCTAACGGTGGAAAGATATTACCTTGAATCTTAAGTCGGGTTTCATCAAACGGTGAATATTGATTGCTCTTAAGGGAGAACTCTAGCAACTGGGAAACTTAATCCCTACACCTCATGTGTAATACTAGTTGAGGTTAGAGTCGATTTTCCTTTAACCTTTTCCTAAAACCATTATAGGTTAACGACATAAAAAATTCATTGGGATTGTGAAGCCAGACCCAACTATTTTCTGTGTAGTTGCGTGTTCTGATCTTAATTTGTTCTATCGTATTGAGTACTATGTTCTCTAAGATTTGCTCTATATGTAAGATATAAAAAGTAATCACAAAGTTCTTCGTAACATTCTTTGTGATTCCATAATAACTTATTCTACTACCATATAATTATGTTATTGTGAGGTGATTGATATTTTATAGGTTGTTCTTCGGGAATATAAGACCGAATTATCAATTGGTTCATGTTCACCTTGATTTATCAAAAGATGGAACAAAACTTCGTAGGTATTTATGTGGGATACAGATTTATCTATTCAAATAGACTTTTCTGTGGGAGACAGATTTGTTTATCAAGTCTTCGACTTTGGGTCGTAGCAACTCTTAGTTGTGGGTGAGATCAGCTAAGGGAATCAAGTTAGTAGAGTCCTGTTGGGATTCAGAGACGTTAGGAAAACGATTGTACCTTAATCAATATGAGATTGGTTTGGGATCAACTACATTCCATACCGAAGTTAACTTGTAGTAGGCTAGAGTCAGTAGCGGCTTAATACAGTGTGGTGTTCAAATCTAGACTAGGTCCCGGGGTTTTCTGCATGTGCGGTTTCCTCATTAACAAATATTCTGGCGTCTCTGTTATTTCTTTTCCGCATTATATTTGTTTATATAATTGAAATATCACAGGTTGTGCGTAGTTCACTAAATTGGTAAATCCAACCTTTGGTTATTGATTGAAATTGATTAACACTTGAACATTGGTCTTCGGTACCGTTCAAGTTGTTTCTCATAATAATTAGGCTCGCAGATTTCTATCTGTTTGATTTGTTGATTACATTTAGAAACAGAGATATAACTCTTTGATATATTTTCCTTGATTGAGTCTGATTGTCTAGTTGATTCTCTTGGAATTATATTGGAGTTAGTCCATAAAGATTTTCGAAACAAAAAATTGGGTGTGGTTGTTAGACCCCCACTTTTTCAATTGGTATCAGAGCAAGCAAACAAAATAAACCCAGTAAGTTTGTGTTTGTTCGATCCTAGAGGCCTTCCCTATGGGAAATCACTTTGGGAAACTTTTTCTGTGCATCTGTAACACACGCCAGAAATCCTCAAAAATTGTTCAGAGTTTATTATTCTTAACACACGCCAAATAATCTCACATCATCCAAGACGTCAGAAATCTTAGATGATGAGAAACAATCCAACTGAAAAATTAAAGATTCCTTTAAGAAGGTTCATTGCAGGAAACGTGTGAATAAAATCTCTAGGATATGGAACCTCTCTAGACTGCTTCATTATCAATATATTTGAGGAATACTATCGTGATGGATTAATTGACAAAGATGGCTTTTGAAAACGTTTTTGAATATTTGGAACGACTAATCTAGATTAAGGAAAAGGTTTATACTGGAAAAAATTACGATTGTGTCATTCGTGGCATACATTCGTGTTTTGGCAACAACTTAGTCATAATCAATAAAAATATTTCTCATGGTGGTGTTGCAAGTTCTAGTTGTTGGAAAAACCCTTCCTTTAATCAAAATAAAAAAATTCAAATAACCCTGAATATCATCGTCACTATGATTATACTTCTGGTAGAGTTCACAAATATCGACCGGAGAAGATGCGTGAGGATTCCTCTGCTCGTCTAGCCTCTTGGTAAAAAAATTGGCTCCACCCCCATTTGTACATAACTTAAAATGGGGCAAAAAGAAAGAAGAAAAGAACTCTGGTAGAAGATGATGTTGAAGACTCTAATGGTTCCGAGGATCATCCTGATGTGAATTGTTATTTCGCATATGATCATCAAGATGTAAAACAAAAAGAGATGATCTCTACTAATGTTGTTTATGTTTTTATAAAACAATTTGAATAAGCAAAGATTCAACTTGTTGAAGCTTTGAAATGTAAAGACAATTTAACAACTGAGTTTTTTCTAACCTTGCTCTCATGAAGTCTTATGTCAATGATCGATCTTCTCAATTAAGATATTTTTCCTGCAGAGTTTGTGGATGCTGTTGAAGACAAACTCAAAGGCCTCGAAACCAATGATGTTTCTATTAGTATCTAATTAGATATTTTTTTCCTTTTATTTTTACTAGTTAACTCCTTGTAGGAATTTTTATTCTTATTGTTTTAAGGAGGAACACTAGCTTTTGGAGTAAGCTATTATAAATATTATCATCTTGCATTTTTAAAGTTTATTTAATTCACTACAAGAAAAGTCGCTTTTAGTGGCAAAATATTGTGTCACGAAAACCAATTTCTTTGTTGCAAAAAGAATTCAACGACGCAAAAAATTTCATCACCTATAGTGAGTCGTTGAAAGTGTTCTGTGACGTCCTTAAGAAATCGTCACCGAATTTTTTAATTAGCGACATAAGTCTTTTTGCCACCAAAACTATCTTTTTGTGAGCAAATGAAATTGACATTGTTCACTAATTTTGTGACGAATAATTTTGTCACTCTAGGTATATTTGGTGAGGAAAATATTTTGTCACTTGAAATAACTTTAGCCGCGAAATTTGTTCGTCTCGAAATATACTTATAGCGATGAAATAAATTCGTCACATAAAATAGTTTTAGCCGCGGAATTTGTTCGTCTCAAAAATATACTTATAGTGAAGAAACAAATTTGTCACATAAATAGTTTTATCTACAAAATTGTTCATCTCAGAAAATATAATGGTTTAGCAGTGAACTAACTTTCGTCTCAAAATAAAAAATCAATAACAAAATTTAATCGTCTCCAAAAGTACATATAATGACCAATTAGGATTGTCTTTTCATCTCCAAAACAACTTTACTTGCAAATATAGTCGTCTCCGAAACAATTTTTCCGACGAAGTCATTCGTCTCAAAATTTTATTAGAGACGCAGCACCACCCTCACGACAACTATTTCCTGGCAAAATTATTTGTCCCTAACTATTTTCTTTACATGCCAAATTAGTCACCAAATTTTCTTTGGTGACTAGCATATATTATCACCGTTCATTCCAAAGAGATTTATTACACAATAAATAAATAATATTAGTTGAATAAAAAACAATTAACCATTAACATAAATTATTAAAACAGTATCCAAACTGAAAAACATCTGATAAATAAACTCTACCACTAAATAAATAAACACTTTCACCACTAAAAATATGGTACCAAATTATAGCCCGAGTCTACGTATCAGATGTTGTTTTCAGATCATGTTTAGTGTGAGATTTCCATTATCTTCTTTCAAACTTTTGATAGCCTCATTTTGCGCGCATAGTAGGTCATCTTTAGCTTGAATTCAGTCAGCTTGTGCTTCTATCATTCATGAAGTGCTTCACTGTTATAATCAGCAGTGGTCATAGCACGTCGTCGTCGCCTTCCCATTCTCTTCAAAACTTCAGCACATACTTTTGATCCCAGTGGGTGGTGTAGCTCCCTCTTTATTGCCTTGCTGCAATATATATATATATATATATATATAATAAAGAATAATTAGCACATTATGATGTGTACCAGAATGTCAAACAGGTAGGTAATTTAATTCCAATGATATCATAGATTAACCAAGAAAAGACAACAAATATTGATTGGATGGGTTCCTAAATCATATTGGTTTAGACACACACAACAAACGAACATTAATACCATCTACTTATGGATCTGATGGGTGCTTCATCGGAAATTAAAGCCACTGCGCCTAGTCCTTTAGTGATACATGTACGGGTGTCGTTTGAATCTCAACTTCGTCTGACCATCAGTTCAACATTAGATTAACTCTACAAAGAAAGACATGTCTAAGGAAATGAGAAAGGCATATGACCAAACTCACATGAAGCATAATTGCCACACATGAGTAACATGATAATTAATTAGCTAAAAGCATAACCAAGCTTGAGTACAAATAATATTAGAAGGGGAAAAGTGAAAGGTAGCCTTTGTGTCCTTCAGTCAGCAGATATGCTTCTTCACAATGCATATATGATTTGAAACCCACCACTCCATAAAGTTATCATAATATAGTTGTCTACATAATCATGGATTGAAGATGAGATTTAAGATTGCACGAACTGACTCTTTACTTATGAAATTATGTGATATAATATTTTACGAACCCAGCTGAAGTAATGATCTTAGAAAAAAAAATTATATCAAAATCACAGGGGGAAATTAGGCTAAGGCAAAGGTTTGTGCCAGCTGAAGTAGCATTCCTTCCGTTTGCAAAAGTGTGTGTTAAAATTCAAGATAGCAAGAAAATACTCTTTGCTACGGTACATTAGAGTTAAAACGGCATTCTAGAGAACATTTTATGCTTACCATGAAGGAAAACAACAAGTAAAAATACAATAAGGTGGATTAATAATTTAATCACAAAAGTTTGAAACCAAACACCATAAAGGAGTTAGAGGATGGTTTTTGAAAGAATGAGATCTTCTGGAGAATCGACGGAATTGATATTAACTATCAAGAATCAAAATTTCATTAAGGGTGATCCAATCATAAAACATTAGCATGGGTAGGAAAGGAAGTTCATTTTCTTTTGCTCTCGACAACTACGAAAAAATAAAAATAAAAATAAAGGAATTTTTCATGTTCTTTCTTTTTCGCAAAAACAAAACTCAGCTACAAATTAGATGAAGTAGGAAACACGAGTTATTGAAGAAAAATTTCATCAACTATTTCATTGACAGGCTATTAAAGTAATTGAAAACCAAAGATAAAAATAGAAGAAAATCCCATACATGTGCAATAATATAACTTGTAATCTTAGAAAACAATTAGGGTAGTTTTCACAAAGAAGAACCCATTATGAATAGAAGTTCTTATTTTGTTTACCACCAACATATTTAGCTGACTTTGACGGTGGTGGGGCTTTCACCTTTTTGGTGCCCGAATTAGAAAAATACACAAAATCAGTATATCAATCTGAAATAGACATCTCGAAGAATTATTAATAGCCTGCAACATGGTTTTCCTTGCAAACTACACCATTAAAACGAATCGATAAAAGCTTTTTACAAACAGGTGGCGGCGAGAATCAATTGATATACATAAACACTTGAAAATTTTCTATAATACGCCATAAGAAGTATAATGCTTTCATTTAACACCAACGAACTGAAAACATGTCTTGCACTATCGTTGCAGAGCAGTAGTACAGGAAATCACAGTCAAATGCTCTAAATACAACCAATTATTGTTACACTACTATAACTAGAATATAGTTTCTACCATGCAAATCAAATACTTCTGTCAAAACTAAGATATTCGCACTGAGAACTAAAAGAGCCAAACCTCAAATTCAAGAGTACATTTAAAGACTCAACCCGATGAAATCCTTTAGGTTCTTATGAATTAGAATATGGTTTCTACCACGCAGATAAAATACTTATGAGTTATGCCAACAATAAGGTATTCGGACTGAAAACTAAAAGAACCAAAACCCCAAGTTAAATACTACAACTACATTTAAAGACTCAACCTGGTGAAACCATTGAGGTTCTTATGAACTGAAGCTGTCTGGGTACACCCACTTATAACGACGAGCTCGCAACAAGTTCAGTACAATCTCTACGTATGTTGCCAGGTGGTAGCACAACATGCAAACAAAATATAAAAGATCAGGGTTACAGACATGAATTAGAATAAAACACAAGGGTTTTTAAGTGGTTTGATTTCATAATAAAACCAATAAAACAAACAAATTGAAAAGATGAACAAATGCACAACACCAACCATCGAATTGAAGTGATGAAGAAAAACCCCGAGGGAGAAATCAAAACCCTTCTTAAAAATCTGAATCCTAATTAGAAATCAAAACCCTAATTGGACATTAAAACCCTAACGAAGAAATCGACAGAAAATGAGACGAAAGATAAAAATCAAAACCCTAATTAGAGATCTGACAAAATTTTTAAAAAACTTACCATTGACTTGTTAACTTGAACACATTAAGCATCTAATAAAGGTGGTGCATCATCTGTAGATGTAGGATTTGGTATTGGTATTGCTCTACTAAAACTCTTCCCTCTTCTCCCGCTTTGAGTAGATAAAGGAGTTGGGATTGCATCGAATCGAGGGAATTGAGAACGTGGTGTTGCGATTGAAATGATGTGTTTTACGAATTTCATTATCTCCTTCTTCTCTGGGCATCACCAGGGGATGAGTTGAATTTGCGATTGGGCTTGAAGTTGGTCAATTTGTATAGACGGGCCTTCAATTTGCTGGCTGGAGAAAAAGAAAGAGATGCGAGAAGAGAGATAGGAAAAGTGAAGTGAGAGAAAAAAAAAGGTTTTGATAAATGTTATGGACGGAGGATCTCCGTCTAATGGTGTAGGCATACGGATTATCAAATTTATTAAGCGGTGGATATTTATCTTGGAGTACTCATACGGATCAAGCACAGACACACCAATTTTGGTGTCGTGTCCGTGTCAGACGCACGGGGGACGCAAGACGCACTCAGGACGCTGACAAGACGCGTGTAAGACATGCCCACGTGCGCATCCCAAATGTTTCTTTCGTGGACACTAGTTGGACACACCAATGACACAGCTAGGACGCTAATGGGCCTGGTTAAATGAGATAATACCAATTAATGAATCAGATTTTCTCTTGAAATCGACTTATATAAATCACTAAGTGTATCCAATGAAATTAGCGTATCTCAAAGTTTTGATGAATTTTTCATACAGTGGATAGATAAATTTTGAAATCTTGTCCAATCAGAATGAACACAATGAACCTTTATCGACGTTCTACACAATGAATCTGACATATGTATATGAATGAGAATGAATTTAAAGAATGATAATAAACATACAATTATTATTGAACTGAAAACAAATTATGAAATTATAAGACCGAAAATTAATTCGAAGAATGAATATTAATCAAAATAATGATAAAGAATCCGACAAATGAAAACTAGTCCAAATAATGAGAAGGAATCCGATAACTGTTATCGATCTTTCCGGATCGAGATAAGACGTTAAAAAAAAGAGGTAATAAGAAACAAAATTTGAAAATTGTTATGTGCGAAAAATAATGAACTCGTTATTGATGGAAACAACTTAGCTTGAGATTTAAACAAAGCCTTCACATGCATTCATCCATGTATAAGGGGGACCTTCAGCAGCTTTACAGAGTATTAGTTGTTTGCACTTATTTACTTAAAATTAGTTGTTTAGTTTGATAATAATTTTGATTAGAATAATAGTTCTTTATCTTTCGGTGATTTCGTGCTGGTTGAATTTCATATATATGTTGAACTCAATGGTTAATTATTTTTTGTTGTTGATTGGTTGGATTTCAACATTCTTCGATCTTTATCTCAAGTTCAGTTTTACGTTTGGCTTTCCCTTCATAGGCCTTTATTTTAATCTTATTTTTTTACCGTCATGGAAATTTACTTTTAAAACTATTCAGGTTATTTTGTGTTTTTCTGTCCTTCTCTATAAAGCAATGCTCTAGGACTCTATAGAGCATTGTTGGAACAAATTCCATAGTGAAAGGTTACTATAAAATGTGTTATTTTGGAATAATTTCACTTATATAAAAAGTGGATTTATTTATAGATATACCATGGGTGCATATCCTCATCCTTCCCAACCAGACTTCATCTATTTTAATTTCTGAATTCTTTGTGTTTGAAGGAATTTTTTTCTATATATGTTGGTTTAATTTCTTTTCATTCCCCGTATGATGTAAACAAATGATGACTTGTATTTTTCCCTTTATGAAAAATTACTTCGAAAAATGAATTGTTTTTTGCTAATTTATAAGTTATAGTTAAATATTATGTTTCACGTGATAAAATATATTGTTTCCAAAAAAATAATTATTTAACAACTATTTTTTATTTTATTACCATAGAGAATTTTTTGTGACGATATTTTAGTAATCACTAAAATCATGACTTGCGGTGAAATTATAGTGTCACTAAAACGATTAAAGCAACAAAATTTACTTCGTTACAGATGTTCTTTCTTGTGACGATTAGACATTGTTACTATATAAATATTAGCAACGAAAAAATTTGATGGTCGCCAAAAATAAATATAACGTCAAACTTTTAGTTTCGTTACTGTAAAATTAGTTAGTGACGAATTAATTGGCTCAGTATAAGCTTTTTTTTTGCAACGAAAGTTATAAATTATCACTAAAAAGATTTTGTGCCAATTTTTTAGCATCATTGCAATATAATTAAATGCTGACAAAAATATATAATTACAAAAAACTTATTAGTGACTAGACATTATTTTGTCTCTAAACGAGGTCACTAACAACTTATGAGTGACGAAACCCGAGTCCCATCGCAGAAAACCTAACAACAGTGAAAAAATTATTTTGGTCACAACAATTAAGTTTTAACAATGAAATATTCTTTGCCGCAAAAACTATTGTCACTAAAGCCATGTTTTCTTGTAGTGATTAAATTTAATTTTTGAAGATGACGCGCAATACCTAATATATGTATATATATGTGTGTGGGTATGTGCGCACGCGCGCGCGCGTGTGTGTGTGTTATTTAGTTTGTGAGATTTTTTCTTTGCTATCTGTTGATGGTGGTTTTTAGACAAACGGCAAAACCGTGAAACGTCACGCATAGCAGGACGTCACCGATGACACTAGCACACTTATTGGAGCGTTTAACGCACTTATGTAAAAAATTACCAGGGTATCCTTTTTCAAATGCTAAATTAGGGTTTCGACACACAAAACCCTAATTCTACGCATACCGCACAACCATTGTGCCAAAAGCATGGCAAACATGTCAAATGCACCTACCGTGCAATCTTCACGCAATACATAGCAATTGCACGCATTATGCAATCATTGCGCAAAGCATAGCAACTACGCCCAACACTCAGAAACGCGCAATCATTGCGTTTCATGGCAATCATGCCAAAACGGAGCCACACAATCATTGCGCTTCACTGAAACCAGGTCAAATCCGAAAAGCGCAATCATTGCAACACGCGCCATTGGCACATGCCAAGAAACGCTTGCAACCTAGCATGCCAAGACGTGCAAACCAAGGCCAAAGCCGCCACACGTGCCATTGGCACATGCCAATCAACGCTTGCAACCTAGCATGCCAAGCATTGCAAACCAAGGACAAAGACGCCGCACACGCCAATGGCACATGCCAAGCAACGCTTGCAACCTAGCATTCCAAGTCGTGCAAACCAAGGCCAAAGACGCCACACACGCCATTGGCACATGCCAAGCAACGCTTGCAACCTAGCATGCCAAGCCGTGCAAACCAAGGCCAAAAACGCCACACACGCCATTGGCATATGCCAAGCGACGCTTGCAACCTAGCATGCCAAGCCTTGCAAACCAAGGCCAAACCCGCCACACGCGCCATTGGCACATGCCAAGCAACACTTGCAACCTAGCATGCCAAGCCGTGCAAACCAAGGCCTAAGCCGCCACACGCGCCATTGGCACATGCCAAGCAACGCTTGCAACCTAGCATGCCAAGCCGTGCAAACCAAGGCCAAAGACGCCACACACGCCATTGGCACATGCCAAGCAACGCTTGCAACCTAGCATGCAAAGCCGTGCAAACCAAGTCCAAAGTCACCACACGCGCCATTGGCACATGCAAACCAACGCTTGCAACCTAGCATTCCAAGCCGTGCAAACCCAGGTCCAAGGCATGCCACACATGCCATTGGCACATGTCGTGCAACACTTGCAACATCACCACTTGCACCTGACGTGCAACTTAAGGCCAAGGCATGCCACACATGCCATTGGAACATGTCGTGCAACACTTGCACTATTGGAATTGCCACTTGCATCCGACGTGCAACCTAAGGCCAAGGCACACTACACATGCCATTGGCACATACTGTGCAACCCTCGCACTTTGGCGTGCCTGCCGGAAAGTCTCTCAAAGCTCAACTTATCAAACAACAGAGACATGCTACATGTTTTCCATGAAAACACTCGAGACATCAAAAAGTATGTCACAAACTGGGGATGATCATTAGGGTTTTGGTTTTGAGGTCTACAGCGTGCGGCTTCCATAAGAATAAAACGGTTAGTAAATGCAGGGAGTAATAGTGAAACGCTCTTCCGTTATGGAACATCAGTTCCATCAATACCAGGAATTACCACCTCTTCCCATTTAACTCATCCGTTTCTTTTTTTACGAGGCCAGAGTACGTTTCACTTGGACTTGTATAAATAGGTTTTACCTATGTTAACGACTCTAACCTAGGGTACAAGATATGAAAACCATAAATATGGTCATTATCTTGATCATCATATATCCTAACGATTTTTTATGGTCTCTACATGCATATAAAAAATTGTTAGGGTTTAAGCTTGTCGAATTGACGATCTTTTAACTGTAACCGAAATTTTTCGGGTGAAGATTTTTTTTTTCTTTTTTCTTGGAGTTGTTAATGGAGGAGAAGAGAATAGTCGAGAGGAGAGGGAGTGATTTTTTTTGTTTAGAACTAAAAATGAATTGGGGTTTTGCTTAACTAGTACATTAACATAACCGATTAACATTAACATTAACATAACCGCAAAACCCCAATGCTCGAGTACAACTGTTGGCTTTTCTCGACGTTCATTTTTTTACATTAACATAACCGATTTTGGGTATCGGAAACAATGACAGTATTTTTTCAATTTCATTACACCATCATCTAATTCACAGTGGCTCCACCAGTTCTTGACTAACCATTCAAGATTTACATATTTAAATACCATCTTAGAATTCCCAAAGGATCAAATAGGATCATGGGGAAAAATTAGTTTTGTAAAAAAACTAATTTATTTGACTGCAAAATGCAGTGGTTGGATCATATCCATACCTATGATTTTGAGTATACAAATATGTAGTCCAAGTAACATGATTTTGAGTTTTTGAAGACTCTTTCTCAACGTTCCTTCTCAAGTCTCTTTCTTCAATATTTTGCAGCTGTTGGTTTTGCCTACATATTAATGACAGAACCTCCATTCTTCAAATGTATTTGGTGGATTATTAGGTCTACAATTAAACTTTGAAAAGTTGCATTTTTAGAAAAATACGATGAACAAAAATATGGTTTAAATATGATGAATAACACAAAAACATTACAGCCCACGAGAAAGATATATAAAGATGGATAATAAAGTTCAAGTAGACGAAAAAGAAGGAATTGGAGAATCTAAGACTCAATACAAAAGAAAGTAGTGCTCAAAATCAAAATACAGGGATGTTATTTGAGAGGAAACAGATACATACATAAACTTCCTGTGTAGATGATGTGTTTTAGTTATGCCATTAGTGAATCAATAGCTATATTATTCAGAAATCTAGGGCTTACCTTTTGAGGATCAGGCTCTCAAGCGTATTTCAGGTGATATATATTAGCCTATGATGATTTTTTTAATATTGTAGACCCAGAGAAAACATCTTGGTTTAATTCATGGCTGATGTAAAAATACTACTCTATTTAGATCGATCCTTATTTAAGGGATCAGTCCAAGATTAGATCTTTTGATTTCCTTCGACTACTAAACTGGTTTCACATGTTTACTTCCTTAAATAGTTTTCTACGCACGAAATCAACCCAAAGTTCAACTCGTAACAAGTAAATAATTATAAAGATACTTTTATATCGCATATACGAAGTTCAAAAGATAAACATAATATTTCGTATTCCAATATACCAAAGTCATAGAGAACTTATATATTCTTCCTTGATACTTTGACCATAATGTTGATCAAGTCACCACTACTTTAGATGCATATATATAATTTTGTTTCGTATATAGATAAAGGTTTTGAAAGAAATATAGATAACAATGAAACTAAATCAAGTTTGTATTCCTAACATCGAACATAAAGATATGATGTGTTTATTCATGTCAATACTACAAAAGCGGGGGTCTAACAACACCACTCAATATTTCGCTTAGCAATATGTATGGAAAAAATCGAATACACTTTTAAGAAAATCAACAAGACTCAATCAATTAAAAGTATATCAACGAGTTTATATCTCTCACTTGATTTGATTTCCTCAAACAGAAACTGTGAGTACTAATCAAATACAAGGAATAACTTGGACAGTACCAAAGACCAATGTCCAAGGATCAATCAAATGATAATAAACAACCAAAGGTTGGATTAATCCAATTGATGATCTAACACACAACCTGTATTATTTCTATCATATAAACAAATATAATGCGGAAAAGAAATAAAACAGACACCAGAAATTTTGTTAACGAGAAAACCGCAAATGAAGAAAAACTACGGGACCTAGTCCAGATTGAACACACACTGTATTAAGCCGCTACAGACACTAGCCTACTCCAAGCTAACTTCAGACTGACTGTAGTTGAACCCCAATCAGTCTCCCACTGATCCAAAGTACAGTTGTACTCCTTACGCCTCTGATCCCAGCAGGATACTGCGCACTTGATTTCCTTAGCTAATCTCACCCACAACTAAGAGTTGCTACGACCCAAAATCACAGGCTTTAACAATAAAAAAATCTGTCTCACACAGACAAGTATATCAAAAGATCAATCTGTCTCCCACAGAAAAACCATAAAGTTTTTGTTTCGTCTTTTGATATATAATCAAAGTGAACAGGAACCAATTGATAATCCGGTCTTATATTCCCGGAGAACAGTCTAGATTAATCAATCACCTCACAACAATCTTAATTATATGGTAGCGAAACAAGATGTTGCGGAATCACAAACAATGAGACGAATATGTTGGTGATTACTTTTTATATCTTGCCTATCGGAGATGTTAAATCTTAAGCAAATCAATATGATTGTACTCGTATGATATAAGATTCAAGATCATATCACACAACTACGATAAAAGTAGTATCGGTCTGGCTTCACAATCCCAATGAAGTCTTTAAGTCGTTAACCTGGTTTTAGAAGAAGAAAACCAAAGGTTAAAGGAGAGCCGACTCTAGCACGCAAAATAGTATCACACGTAAGGTGTGGGGATTAGTTTTGCAGAGTTGATAGATGTCCCCTTATATATTCTTTCAAATCAGGGTTTCTACTTCGCCACAAAGAAAACAATATTCACCGTTATATGAAAACCTGATTTAGATTCAATCTAATATATCCCAACCGTTAGATTGAAATCTTATCTTGTTATACACAAATGAAATGTACGCTTATAGGTTTGTTAACCGTAACCAAACATGTACATTGCCAAAATGTTATCCATATGAGCATTTCATACTAACCATATTCTTCTTCACCATAACTAGTTCAATTGAATCAAATGAACTAGTTAGAGAGTTGTTCAATTGCAAGGAAATCTCATGTACAACACAAGACACAATTGAAGCAAAGATGATTTGATTCAAAGAATCGGTTCATGAAATTTATAGCCACGTTTTGCAATTGCATACCTTAGTCTTTATAAGTTTAAGTTCAGAAATCATCTTTAGATATATAACCTTCTTAAGTTCGCAGACTAGGTTCGCGGACTTAAGATGCTGGAAAGAGTTTACAAACTCCAGCATAAATTCTCGGGATGAGAACTTCGCCGGTTCGCGGACTTAGGTTACGCAAGTAGTTTTTCAACTCCAGCAGAAATTCTCGGGTTTGAGAACTTCGGCAGTTCGCGGACTTGGCTACAAGTCATTCTTCCAGTATAAGACTTATGCACATATGTGTTTCCACAACATACTTATGTCCATAATTGATTATCTAATCTAAACTCTTATTCCAATCATTGAAACATTCTTAGAGGACGTTATACAGTTGTTACACTATTTCTCGTCAAAGCAATTTTCAAAGTGATTGAAACATATCATGACTTTCGTCACTAGGTATAAAAAAACATGATAGAAGCGAAAAGCTTACCAACACATATTTCGAGATATAGATAGGCAAGGTATACTCGGCTCGGATTACCAAATGTGTATAATCTAGTCTATATATATAGCATACGACTTTTTGTCTCAAGAAGTAGGAGATAGAATAGATAGACTTTTGAGTGACAGATAAGTTCAAGTGTTGACATTCTTTTTTGTCGAGAAGTTCCACCGGTTCCTTGAGTAGTTCTTCTACTTGTATGATGAATCAACATGAATTCCTTGAGATCAAATACACTTACTATCCTAGTCCGAGACTTAGATATAGTAGACTAGAAATCAATATTTATAGTTTTGATCACTAACAATGATAAACATGCTTGATATAGCAATGCATGCGAGTTCGACCGAGCAGTGCTCTAACAAATACGTCTACAGGTTCTAAAGAGTTGCACGAGCTTGTCTCAACATTCCTAAACTTTTTAGTCTAACCTAACTAAGTTGACTCTAGTAATCTAATCAAGCATCTTCGAATTTTGGAGCTAAAACGTGACAACTGAACTTGACGTATAAAATCTTGGAGGGTTTAATCGAGAAATATTCTAACAATGTCACATCTCCTTCATCCAATGGTTATTAGGATGTCAAATCAATTTTAAACTCGGTTACGGGATCAAAAAAATTCCTAACGGATTTGACACGAATGAACATATAAAAATCTTCCGGATGCTCATTTCATCTAGTTAGGTAATTATTGTGATTTTAATAAACATATGGGGTCAAATGCAGATGAGACAAGTGCCTAACTGTTAAAGTCTGCGGGTATCCAACTCAAAGACAATTGGCAATGAGGGGAGCGTACCTTCCATATTATATTTAAATGTTAATTATGGGGATATTGTCAATGTGGGATTATTTTCCTTCCACATGTCCCCTCACGTGTAAGGCTAGTAACTCGGGCTAACACGTGGACCTACGTACGTAATGACCAAAGTTGAATCATGGGTGCACAAGTCGCAATCGGTCACGGTAATAATAATGGCCAAAATCGATCCTACACTCCACGTAGAGGCCTAGATATGATACCATGTTAAAGTATGTGGGCATCAAACTCAAAGCCAATTGGTAAGGAGTGGAACGGCCCTTCCATATTGTATTTAAATTTTAACTATAGGGATATTAGCAATGTAGGATTATTTTCTTCCACACTAACTAAAGTATTTTTTTAGGGGGTATCCTAGGATAAATATACGACTTAATTATCCTTTATTAATTAGATATTTATCAAATTTATTAGTTTTTCTATTTTAAGTTTAATTTTTAGTTTTAATTTCTTAGTTTTTTTCTTCTTCTTTTGTCTCTTCCTTACACCAGTCGATCGCTAACATGACTTCAAGCTTGATCGTCATCGGATAAATGTAGTGCTTTAATCGTTCTTCTAGTCCGCGAATTACTGAAGAAAAAGAAGGAGTTGAAGCATAAATTGAATTGAGACAAGTTGTAGAGCGAGAGAACTGTATCCTAAAGTATATTTTCCACGAACCCATATTTTATTTTCTTGTGTTTGATTAATGGATTAGATTAAATTCAAAAAAAACACAAATTTTTCTGCAGTTACAGGATAAAGTTCGGCTGATAATTAATTTCACTGTAGGTGAAATTATCAGTCGAGCTGCTCATTTTTTTCATTCCGAAGGTATTGAGGAACAATTTTATTGATGATTTAATACAAAAATGATACAACCGCATTTCATCTTATGAAGAAAAACACTAATTTCGGATGTCCTATTTTGTGTTAGAACCAGTCGAACCAAATTTCGGCGGTTACAGAGTGAAATTGGGACGATAACTTGTCCGTAAAACCTAAATATGTTTTCAAAATGCCTAGGTTCGTCTGACATTAGCCGAACTTCTCATTGTTCTTCATGTACCCTGAAGGTCCTTTTAATTTTATTTTGTATTACTTTTTTTGTAAAATTTTTATTCACCACAAATAAATTGTCATCCAAACTTCTCATTTTTCTTTATAAACATAATTCATTTTTAAAGAAAATATGAACCAAGGGCTTTTATGATTACCTAGGCTGTCTTCGTTTGATATGCCTCAAAAAATTTATGTATACCTCACTATAGGTTTTGTCACAGGTTAAACTTTGTAAATGCTTGACGTTTCCACATTTAATTAAACTTAAAGCCCAGATGATAGATTGACGTTTCCACATGTGAAAACTACTACCACACCCATTTTTGTGTTTTTCCCCACCCTCAAACCCACGGGCGTGAAATTTCACGCGCGCACCCATTTTCTTGGTGAAAATTTCTCGTACACCCATAATTTAAGAAATTGGGTTCTATTCGCAGCTTTTTTCCTTTAAATCACATTTTCCTTCGGCCAGAGAAAGAGAGGCGAGATATTCAGAAAGTTAAAGAGGGGATCAACAAATTGCAGGAGGGTTCACAGCAAGAGCAACAACAAATCTATAACGATGGAGTTCTTGTAAAAACTAGATTGTGTTTTTTTCCCGATGTCGATTCAATTAATGGATTGCGGTGGTTGCTGTAAAATTTGTTAGAGTGAATTCAAGGACAACAAGGATATGTATTTGCTGGACATGGAACTGAAGACGAGATGAAACTAGAAATTGGGTATCAATTCATTTTGGAATTGGTAGAAAATTGATGTATTGCCATTGATTTTGAGAATAAACACGAGGACGCTGAGATGTAGAGGTGTTCCAGAATCTAATATTATTAGATATCTAATTTGAAGAGATAAATGGTATGTAGTCCATGTTTCCCCTTTTTGTTCAGTCGCTGCCTCTCTTTAATATTATTAGATATTTTAGGCTTTATGATCTCAATCATGATTGGAGAAAGTATGAACAAGCAGCAGCGAAGGAATTGATCACATAGTCTTGGTTCATAGGATTGTTAATTTGTCAGTTGTTTTTTACAAGTAAAATTTTCATTCTAGGCTTCAAATATTGTGGTTCATAGGATTGTTAATTTGTCAGTTGTTTTATTTGCAGCTCTAGGTGCTTTTTGATTTCCAGAGTATTAAGATCTTAGTGCTCTGAGCTGGTGATGGAAGTTACTTGGAAGGTCTCGGCTAGGGAACGATAAATGCTTTATTGAAGACAGATGAATAGAGCTGATACAACAGTGGTATGGCTGTTGATTACAGAGAGGGATTGAGCTATTTTGAAATTGAGAATTGGTTGATTACTGCCACTGCTGCTCGGTGATGGAAGACAAGGGTACTACGTTGTTGCCGTGGAGTTGAATTCAAGAATGGAAGGTGATGGTATGAACTGATGATGCTCTTCTGGGAGGAGCTGGTGAATTTAAGATGTTGCTTCTTCACTCTTTCAACTCCAAACTAAACTATAATGGTACAATCTTCGTATTTTTGTCATTATTGTTTATAGGAAGGCATATCTCGGAGATCTTTAATTAGTTGGTTGTTTAGCTCATTGGCAAATTGATTGTTCTCAATCCAGTAAGAACATGAACCGGACTCGCTGTGTGTTTGTGTATGAAATGGGTTTTGGTGAAATTTCTCAACTGAGAAACAACACAGCAACAACTGACTGTTGGTGGATCTGTAATGTGTCTGCTGGTGTAAGAGAGATTATGAAGAGTTTCGAAGACGAGGTGACTGCGAAGTAAGATTGTTGAAAAATTGGAGTTGGTGGTTGTAAAGAAAGTGTTGTGTAAACGGAGATGATCAGCTCGAGTTGTGCTGCCAGAGATAGAAGCGCAGTCGGTGGGTGGTGGCAGTTGGGTATATAGCGGCTGTATGCAGTTCGTGTTTGTGAATGGATTCGAGCTGGTGGTACAACAACAAAGGAGAAGGTAATACGCCGAGAAGATAGGTTTGAGGGTCATGTTTGGCGTTTATGGTGATCTTGACTTGTATACCGTGTTCAAAAGGAGGACAGTGGCAAGAGTGTCCAATACGTAGTCTAACTGATGTAGATAATTGATAATTGATGCACGTTTTTCAGTAAAGCTGCGAAATGGAAGTTATTTTGCTCTTCCCTATCATCCCAAGTTCCTAACATTTTTGTTTAATTTTTCGTTTAACATATCTCGCAGCCTAGTCTGTGTATCGCAAAAAAAAAAGATGATGATGTGGTTATGACTGCATAACATGTCATGCAGTCGAGAAAATGTCTGCATAACATGTTATGCAGTCGTGAAAATGGATGCATAACCTGTTATGCATCGACAAAATTTGTTGCATAACTTATTATGCAGTCCAGAAAAAGGTTGCATAACACGTTATGCAGTAATCTTTTTGTTACTATTGAAACCAACAAAAACAAAGATTGTATAACTTGTTATGCACCTACAATAATATCTGCATAACATGTTATGCAGTCGTGAAAATGGATGCATAACCTGTTATGCGTCCGAAAATATGGCTACATAATGCACTATGCATCGAGAAAATAGATGCATAAAGCATACTGCATTATGCATCAATTTTTTTTTATGTACGCACTAAAATCAACCAAAACGGTTATATAACTTGTTATAGATGCATAACTTTGTTATTCAAATGCATAATTCGTTATGCAGTGGAGAAAATGGTTGCGTAATTCATTATGCATCTGCAGAATGTGTTAAGCATCTTTTTTGGTGGCTGCATAATGGTTATGTATCAAGTTTTCGAAAATTTTGCCTAAGATAATGATCACCTCCGATTTTTTCGTGGAAAACAAAAATTTGATATTCTTGTTTGTACTCGTTGCGTAGCTCTCTTAAAAAGATTTCCAACGATATATAATTTGTAAAATTCTAAGGCGCGGATTTTTAGATATGTTATATCCAAGTTGCGTTGCCAATTATACCCCTGATGCATAACCTGTCATGTGGATGCATAATCCGTCATGCATACATTTTTAATAATTTCATATAATTATGGGTGTCACGGTACCTAAAATTAATTGTGGGCTTGATAATGAGAATATTATTTTTTTTGAGCCTGCGCCTAATTTTCCCTTTCCACATTTAATTAAACTTAAAGCCCAGACGATAGCTTGACGTTTCCACATTTAATTAAACTTAAAGCCCAGATGATAATACGGCCCACCCTTACTAAATTTTCTCGTACATAAACTAATTTTAACGAACTATTTCTCTGCCTATCATGACGCAACTATTCTCCACTTCACATCTGTAGGCGCCATTTTTTTTTACTACCTCAAAGTTCCTCGTTCAAAACCCTAAATCATTAGAATCAACAAAATGAAAATGCAGTAAAAATAAACAAATTGAAATTGCGCTCAGGGTTTCTTCGAATCTTTGAAATTGTAAGATATCAAAATTCATCGGCATCTTAATTATTGATCGGTCGAAGGCTTTTTCTCACCTTTTTTTCTTCTTTGGATTTTGGTTTGATTGAGAATGAAAGCATATTGTAGGATTTTAATGACAACTCAAACTTCGTATTTCTTTGGATTTACACGCACATATAAATGTCAGCATTTAGTAATAAATAATTTATCGAATTTGCGGAAATTTAATACTTCAATTTTCAGTTTTAATAAGCATTTTTCAAATAATTATAAGAAATCAGTTTTTGGTTTAAAAGATTTCAACTGAAAGAATTGCAATAAAAGTGTTGTTTTTTCTTCAAGAATTAAGCATTTATCAACATTTGTTGAATCAAATGTAAACGATAAGAATTTCGAAGACATTTACCTTAAAAAAAAGAGAGAAATTTAGAAGAAGGTGGTGGGGAAAAAGGAAAATCAAGAAAAAATGGAAGTAAAGATGATAATTCTTCATCGTCCAAGGGTACTTCTTTCGATGTTTCGAAGAACAGCAGTCGAGAAGAAACGAAAATCGAAAAGGAAGCATGGGATTTGTTGAGGAATTCTGTTGTGAATTATTGTGGAAGTCCTGTTGGGACTCTCGCTGCTAATGATCCTGGTGATAAACAGCCTCTCAATTATGATCAGGTCTTCATTCGGGATTTTGTTTCGTCAGCGCTAGCGTTTTTGCTTAAAGGAGAAGGAGAAATTGTTAGGAATTTCCTGCTTCATACTTTGCAATTGCAGGTAACAATCTTATTTGTTCGTGTAGCTTCTGTTAAGGAAAATTTCTTGTTTGGTCCTAGGCCCATATAGTTATTTATAGTAGGGTCTAACCGAATTTTTTTTTTATCCGGAGGTCCAAAATTAATTAAAACATGGAAATGTCCATAATGCCCATTACTACCAAACGTGTGTGTCTACACTTCTTACAAATTTGAGTACATATCTGGTACACTGCTTAAAAATTCGAGTACATATTTGCTACACTGCTTACAAATTTGAGTACATATCTGTCGCACTGCTTACAAATTTGAGTACATATCTGTCGCAGTGCTTAGAAATCTGATTACATGTCTGTCGTACTGCTTACAAATCCGATTATATATCTGAATGCTTACAAATTCGAGTACATATTTGCTGCACTGCTTCCAGGTAGAGTACAAATCTGTAAGAATCAATGATAAATAAATTAGCAAACGTATTACATCACATACATTGTGATGATTATAATTTTTCTTCGACTGTATTGCCATACTTCTGGGGCAAAGAAAGGATCTTCTATTATCGTTTTCTTCTTAACTGTATATAGATTGACTCGCTTTACGTACTGCTAGTGTCAATGCCTGCAGACACACAAAAATTAAAACGTTCATCATAGTGGCCATAACTTATGCCCAAACATACAGAGTCTAATGTACGACAAATGGTCTCCACCAATAAATCCAGAATTTAATGAACCTGAAAAACTGTGGGCTGCACGGTGATATTACTGACTGAGCCATCCTGCTCTGTTGCGGTCTCCACCAATAAATCCTGCAGAAATACATCAAAGTCTGGTCAACAAAAGCAGCAATCTCATAGAAATCCAGTCATAATATAACTGAAAAACTATATTACTTCTGCTGAAATAAGTCGTGCAACTATGTTTTTTGTTTTTGCTAGTTTCTTACAGTTAATCGACAACCAAAAAACTAAACTGGAAGCACATAATTGGCATTCTTGATGCCCCTGCCATTAATCCAAAGCATCTAATACACAACAGTTAATACATTAAGAAAAAGAAAAAAAACATTAGTATCAACAATGAGAAGACATTTACAGCATAAGCTGCGCTTTACCCCGAAGCTAACATTAGTAGTTTTCCTCAATCATAGCCATAAAGAATTTAAAAGGGGTGTAATTAAATTCAAATTACCATGGGAGGTTATCAATGATTTTACATGTCGATTGTTACCACATAATGAGAATTTTTTTATCAGCAGTAGCTTAATCAAATCTAAGAAGAGCCGAACCTGAAACGCATGAGACATTAATTTAACATCTAAAATAAAAATGGAGATCTCAATAAAGATATTATGATGAGTAATTGGAAAATATCCAATCAAGGACAGTCAAATCGACATATATAGTATATATTCCCATAATGGATATACGATATATATCTTCTTCTAATCAAATAACCTTCTGGCAGTCATGATATTAAGGGTTATATATCCTTTCCTTATTAGTTCTTTCCTGTGATTTCTTTCTTATTCATAACGCTCTAAATAAAGTACCAGTGGAAGATTTTTTATTTATTATTAGTAATTTTTTTTTTCTAAATCACGAGGCAGCAAATCCTCTGTATTGGCTAATACAACTCCATAGCAGTTGGGGCTTTAGTTCAATATTAACAGCTCAACACCATAGTACCAACTCCATATCCTCATCATCAACGGCTGGTTGTCTCCCAGCCAACTTTGATGTCGTTTGATACATATGGTTGAGAACCAATACCAAAAGGCAATACCAATGGAGTAACGGTGGTTTTGAGCAGCAAAAACAACACACGGCAAAAGGAAACACCAATGAAAGTCTATTCTACACAGTAATCTACTTTTCATGGATTTCATAGGTACATCAGCGGGAGAAAAAGAAGCAATACCAAAAGGAGAGAAATTAAACCATGGTTGTACCTGCAAAATGGCGAGTACAAACCTGTATATGAATACGTACCGCGTAAAACACATCAACAAAACTAGAATCTATTTCAGTATTTCACACACGTACTGAATCAAACACAACAAAAAGCACTTACTATCACTATGTGACATATGTACTAAAGATTTTTGAATTACAAATCAACTGAATGACAAGAATAGGTGACAGATCTATGAAAAATAAGAGAATCGAAAGACATATTACCGTATTTAACATACTTACTGAAGGATAAGATTAAAAAGGTGACAAAAATATGAATCAAACACAACAAAGAGCACTTCATATCAGTATCTGACATATGTACTTGTGGATAATAACATCTGAATCTACAAACAAGCGTGGTTTTGAAGCGAAAAACAAAAAGATAATCAAATTAAGGAAGTTCTTTTCAGTATTCCATATATGTACCTATGATTCATAAGTTAAAATCAACTGCATGTCAAAAAAAACTTATAAATCTACAAATACAACAAAATCAAAACAGTTATATCTCAGTATTGCATATATGTACTTCTAGATCAAGCAAAAAAAAAATTAAAAAACTTTAAATACAACAAAATTAAAGCAATTTTTATCAGTATTCCATATATGTACTGCTGATCCAAACAATTTCTAACAACAAACAAGCATGATCTGAACTATTTTCATCAAAAACTACCAGTACATCATATATGTATTGATGGTTCATAAAGAAAAACAAAGTGAAAAAAATCTAAAACTAACAAAAAGAAACTAGTATAGGCAAATCTCATAACGAAATAAACAAAAAATGTGAGGATCCATCTAGATCTGACCTATTTTCATGAAAATAAACTAATAAAGCATGGAGATCGAAAAATCAAACATCAAAAAGGACCATATATATGTACAGATCGAAAAAATCACCAAACAATGCAAGATCAAGATAATTCAAGTGATTATGTAAAAATTTTACATTCAAGCAAAGATTACTAAACTGAAGTGTTGACTTACCAAGACAGAGCGATTAATTGGAAGCACTAGTAGAAAGAAAAGCAGCAGTGAAGATCGAGAGACTTGTTTAGTGTAGAAACAACTTATATCTGGAATCACAATGTTTAACCGGCCGCCATTAAAGAGAAAATCTGAGAACTGGGAAGGAAAACCCTCGAGAAGGAGGAGGAGATGTTTCTGAAAGAAAAGGTTTAACGGAAAATGAAAAGAGGGTTTTGATTATTTTAGTGTTTTACATAAATGAATCACATTATTGTGCTTTATATACTCGAGGGTGTTTTGGGAATTATAATAATACGTTTCATGTGTTCCACACGTGTACAGGACCTAGGCTTAAAAAATTGGGTCCATTTTCTTTTTTTGTTTTAATTATGGACCTCTGATTACTGGGCTTTAATGGGTGGACCTGCCACTAACTAAGACTACTATATTAGTACCTATTGGTAATTCCTACTTCTGTTAATACGCTCTAAGCGCAGGCGTTTAGACAATAAAACGCCCAAGGCGCAAAAGTGTGAGCAATATTTTTTCCCTAGGCGCCTTAGGCGAGCCATAATAAGCCATGAGTAAATTTTTGATGGGGGCAATATTTGATGGGGGTGTGAGGGACGAGTAGGGAGCTGCCATTTGTCAATCCAGTTAATGGTTTCTAACCAATTAAAATCTTCGTTATTTAGGGGAAGGGTAAATACGGTGTACACTAATTATCTCCTCAATTTTCGCTTCTGCACCAAGTATCTTCAGTTCCGCAACATGATTTCCCCACATCCCATATTCAATTAAAATGTCTCTGAATGGAAGAATATGAATATATATGTATTGTTGAAAGAAACAGAGTATTGATTTATCAAGTAGTGAATCCACTTTAAAACACAGCGAGGCCACCCAAATCCATGGAAACCAAATGTCCTAAGAGTCTCAACTCCTAAACCTCGAACATATACCATAACAATATTTAAAAGAAACCCATATCACAAAACTGATTTTTCTTCTCTTTTAGAGATCTGTAAAAACACACACACACACACCTCTACCCTAGTTTTTCCTCTTTCTTTCCCGTCATCATTTTCATCATGTTCTTTTGATTTCCAGTCATCACTATTTGGACAAAAATCAGCAGGCAGATATAGATCAGAAATTATTGATGTTGGATAATCTTATTAGATCATCAAAATCATATAGAGGAATATCATTGAGCTTTTTTTTTTGATTCGATTGTTTGATTTTTGGTTTTAAAAACCAGTTGCTAAAGCAATCTCTGGATGTAGGAGTGTAGGAGGCAAGTAGGTGATACATCTCGAGAACAAGAACTGAAGAAGGGAAGCAGATGATATATTTGGAGAAGAAGAAGATATATGTTGTGTTGATTTTACTGGATTTTTTTTGGAATCACCGTATTTACCCTTCCCCTAAATAACGAAGATTTTAATTGGTTAGAAACCATTAACCGGATTGACAAATGGCAGCTCCCTACTCGTTCCTCACGCCCCCATCAAATATTTCCCCCATCAAAAATTTACTCAATAAGCCATAATGTTGCACGCATGGGCTAGTTATGGATGCCATAATCCGAAGTTGCCCCACTGAGCTAGTTATACATTTCATTTTACGAGTAATTATATCTTTCAAGATATTAAGGTAATGCCCGTTTGCGAGAATGCACGCTAATGGCCAGTTTTTTTTTATGCTGCTTATTTTCAACTTTTATTCTATTTGTACCTAGAGTTGGGAGAAAACAGTGGACTGTTATAGCCCAGGGCAAGGATTGATGCCTGCAAGTTTTAAAGTTAGAAGTGTGCGTGTTGATGGAGGTAATGGATCATTGGAAGAAGTTTCAGACCCCGATTTTGGTGAATCAGCTATCGGTCGTGTCGCACCTGTTGATTCTGGTATTAGTGTGTTGTTCCTTCTACGCTAATGTTTGTTGTTTTGAGATTAAGACTTAGAAATTGATTTCTGCCAAAATAATGATTTTCATTTCTGTGCAATGGCTGCCTAAATAGGGTTGTGGTGGATTATCCTGTTAAGAACTTACGGAAAGATTACTGGTGACTATGCACTGCAAGAAAGGGTGGATATCCAAACGGGCATAAAACTGATCTTACATTTGTGTTTAGCCGATGGATTTGACATGTTCCCTTCTTTATTAGTCACTGATGGCTCTTGCATGATTGATCGCCGGATGGGTATCCATGGCCATCCTCTTGAAATCCAAGTATGTTCAGTCAGAATATTGAACATAAAGGTTAACCGATATGTTGTTTTCATTATGGATTAAAGCGAGTTTTCATCTTGTTCTTGTTTTTTTTTTTCATTGTAGGCCTTGTTCTACACAGCTTTACGGAGTCCAAAAGAATTGCTTGCCAAGGATGAGGGATCAAAGAATCTTGTACAGGCCATCAACAATAGACTTAGCGCATTGTCGTTTCACATTAGAGAATACTACTGGGTTGATATGAAAAAGATAAACGACATATACCGTTATAAAACCGAGGAGTACTCTCAAGATGCAACCAACAAGTTCAACATATATCCTGAGCAAATTCCCAAATGGCTGGTAGATTGGGTTCCAGAGGAAGGGGGTTATCTCATTGGCAACCTACAGCCTGCTCACATGGATTTTAGGTTTTTTATGCTCGGCAATCTTATGGCTATAATCTCGTCTTTGGGTACTCCGAAACAGAACCAAGGCATATTGAATCTTATTGAAGCTAAATGGAATGACCTTGTGGGAAATATGCCTCTTAAGATTATTTACCCTGCTATGAAGAATGAAGAATAGCGTATAATCACCGGCAGTGACCGAAAAATACGTAAGCACTTTATTCTTTCAAAACATATACAAGAATTTGTGCTGACATTGAGGTGTGAAGATTCTGAACTCGGCATTACAAGCTCATATTTTTGCTTTTTCTTCTTGCAGTGCTTGGTCATATCATAATGGTGGATCTTGGCCAACTCTTTTATGGCAGGTTAGGATTTTGTTTGAGATTTATATAACGTTATAGTTTTTCTTTGATCTTTTGAGTCATCGTTAACTTTTCATTTTTTCAGTTCACATTTGCGTGCATCAAGATGGGAAGAACAGATTTAGCCGAAAAGGCAGTCCCAGTAGCTGAAAAGAGGCTCTCTTTAGATCAGTGGCCTGAGTATTATGACTCACGGCATGGAAGGTTTATAGGGAAGCAAGCAAGAATCTACCAGACATGGACGATAGCTGGGTTCCTAGCTTCTAAAATGCTCTTGGAGAAACCAGATTTGGTGCCTTGTTTGATTTGGGAGGAAGATCCGGAGTTACTAGAGACCTGTCTTTGTGTGCTGAGCAAAAGCAGCCGTAGCAAATGCTCCCGTACTGCCGCCAGATCACAGGTTCTCATGTAAATTATTAGCATTACCACTAGTTTGAAGGCTTTTATATAGATATGCCTTCAAAATGTATAGTAACGAGGAAGGGTAAGTCGAAATAAGAGAATAAGCCAGCGTAGAAGAGAATTTTCCCGCTCTACTTGTCGATATGATATATGTATATACTTAAAACATACTGTTGTAATCGTAAGTATTGGTCATTCTTAAAGACATGAAACTCCAAGTCTTTCCAGCAAAATATGAATGTTTTTCTACTGTTAAGGTTAAGGAGTTCCAAAACTAGGATTCTGTTCAACATTAAAAATATCTTGGGTTCAAAATGTAAAGATAACAATCGAAGATAACTTGAATATTACCATGTAGCAGGCGAGCAGTAAGTTTTTCTTATTCTGTAACTTCCTCGGGAGCTTTTATTTTCTTTCCAACCCTTTCAGGTGTGGAGTTGCTTGATTGGTGGTACATAAGGAAGGCGTAGAATCACCGTTGAATTTCTTCAAAGTCTCATCTAGCTTTTTCAAAGTATTTGGTTCAGCAGGGTCATAACAAGACAGAGCAACATTGTGCCACAAAAAACATGTGTCGCCCTTCCTTAGAGGGAATGGCTTAAACCAGCTGTAGTGTCCCAATGCTATACTAATTTTCATAACCCAAAGGGGCTTGCACCCACGTCGTTCCTGTGTATGCTTGACAGCCTTCCTAATAACGGATACTTGAAAGTCTTTTAATACTTTAACTCCCATATCTTGATATGTTTACTTGGAATTGCTTCTAGAATACATAAATTCTCTCCCAATACCATAAGCCGGACATGATTAGCGTCATGGTCAACAGAAGGTACTAACGGGAGCAATTCAAACATCTCAGTTTTCAAATCAAAAGCTACTACACTCTTAGATTTTAAAGTACTAGGTCAATAAACATAGACTTGACTTTTTTTTTGTGGTTGTAAGAAATTAGCAACCTCAGCGCTCTATTGCTAAATTAGAACCAGAACCAATAAATTAGAACCGGAACCAACAGTAATTAGAAACAGATTAGCAACAACAGTCTATTGTTGCTAATAAAAAATGTAGCAACGGAAAGCGCCGTTGCGAATTTCCATTGCTGACCGAGATTCGCAACAAAGCTTGCGTCGTTGCTAAAAATTGCGACCGTGTTTAGCAACAGCGAAAGCCTGTTGCGACCCTGTTCAGCAACATCTATCGTAGGTTGCTAATACCTTAAAATGGTGTAGTGGGTCATCACTACATGAAAGAAAATGAAAATAAGATTCTTCACCTAAAAATTGATTTTCTTCTTGGTTTCTACGGCTCTTTGTTTCATTTTCTTTCAGTTTCGTTTTATTTCAGGGTTTTTCTCTACGAGGGTTTTTCTTTCTTTTGTTTTCTTCCTTTTCTCATTTTCCCCGTTTCTTCTCTGCCATGTTTAGCTTTCAACCATGTTCAAGCCAATGCAGTGATCCAGATACAGACTTGACAGAATTTGTTTAATGCCCATGCAAGGGGTTTGATGGTTGCATGAATGGTGTTGGAGGGAGGGGTTTGTCTCGGAATTCTATCTCTCAGCATCTTAATAGAATCCACCTCAAGTCTGGTAGGGGGATTGACAAATGCAGAGAAAGAATTAAGGAGGTTGATGTTGTCTACTACGCCTGGGAAAATCTTCTTCTACAGCTTAGATTTTGGATGTGCACATCATGTAAGGCTTGGAAAAAGGAATGCAAAGCGATGTCAATGCATCTTCCAATGGACGGGATGCTAACTTCTTAATTCACGGGATTCAGAAGCCTGTAGCTTTAGCAAATGGTAGTGTTGTTTGTGGAACCAACTGTGCTGAGCCTGATTCAGTGCCATGCCTTGATATTGGACTCCTTGACAACTTTTTTAAGTCTCAAACTCATACCATCAGACATGTACCTGCTAAGTATAGACTTAACTTTACCAGGGTTTTCAAGATTGTTCTTGATGAGATTATTCTTAACCCGGTGGACTATGTTGCTTGAATTAAGCTGCTTCTCTTTCCAACATGCATTCTCCGGAACTACACTCCTAAGAACAGTGTTGAAGGGAAGTCAGGAATGCGCAAATGTTTGCAGGCCAGTGCTATCACTCAGGCGCTGTCTAAATGGCGTGAGGTGGATGGATGTTTCCTGTGCCAATTGTTACTAGATATTCAGCCTCCCTCCAAGAAGCACCAGCCACAGAAGAAATGCCCGACGGAGATCAACCAACGGTTATGCAAAAGAAAGGAAAGCCAAGGTTATTTTATTATTGCCATTCGTATTCTCACATCTAGTGGTACTTCCCTCAGAATGCTGCAACTTTGGTTGACTTACAGCGCAAGCACCCTTCTGCGCCTTCACCTGTTATCCCCTCCTCTTCTATTGGTGTTGAGCCTTTTATTGCTAGCAAGGATTTAATTCTTGGTCGAATTAAAAGCTTCCCCAGATGTACATCACGTGGCGGGGATGTCTTGCATGCTCAACATCTGCTTGATGCGCTCCGTGGTGATGAATTACTTACTTTTATCGTGTCCCATTATATAGGCAGAGATCCATTTTCAAGATGGATTTTTCCATATATTACCCTTATTTGATATCTTCGGTATCACCACAATTAAGTTAACGTCTCTAGAGTTGTTTTAGATTACTGCTCGTGTTATGTACTGGGCATATTTTTTAAACCATTTTTCGATTTGGTGTACACGGGGCTTTGCCCCGCCCCTAGCAATGTATTTTTTATTTAGTGCCACCCGGCCCCGTCTTAATACATTAAATAAGTGGAAAAAAGATATGAAATATGTGCGGATTTTATTTATTTTTTTCTTTTATTTTCGCATATGTATTGTTTTGGAAAAAAAATCCTAATAAGTTAGATACTCGACTTCCGAATTGAATATGGACTTCCATATAATTCTAAACACGGTAAGTTAAGTCTTCCTTTTGAGTATATAATTTTTAAACCAATCAAATGCTGTCAAGTGTCCTCACCAGAATGCTCGTGTCACAGAACTTAAAAAAGGCTTATTTCGGTCAATCGTAAGCGAGGATTTCCTTTCTGTTTAATGTGAGAACTTTATTTGTCTAGGCCTTTAAATTTTTAGATGTGCGAAGGGTAAAATAGGAAACATAATGAATATTTATAAAATCAAAAAACCTTTTATTATAAGAAAAACCCACTTCTCTGCGTCTGTACGTGGGAGGGAGGGAATATGATACGAGGTATAACTTTATTAAAACTCAAATTAACAATTTCCATGTAACTCGATGAGGTGATTAGTCGTAACTTATTTCCTTGTTTATTTCATCGTTCTCTCATGACTTCGGCTTTTGTTCTTCCACACCAACTCCCACTCCCACGTTTTTTTTTTTTTTTTTTTTTTTTTTTTTTTTTTTTTTTTTTTTTTTTTTTTTTTTTTTTTTTTTTTTTTTTGAGACTGACGGTGCCTTAATTTTGGGAATCTACATTTATTGCCGGAGGTGCAGGCACTGGCGTGTGTCTGATATTTTCAAAAGAAATGACCACAACCACACAATACAGGTCTCACTCGCTCCCCTGAACCCTTACATTGACAGACCAAAACAATTCAGTTTGTCGTCTTGTATTCTTTATTGGGTATGGATTTCGATAAGAAAGATTAATTGGGATATACTACAAGTAATTGGGAGATATTTTAATGCTCATGTCGGCATGGAAAAACTATACCGATTTTGATTATCGGCATGGAAAAACCATGCTGACATGAACAGTAAAATATCCCTCAATTATTTTCTATATATCCCAATTAATTGTTCTTTCGATGATGTATATATTTTCTTCTTTTTGCTTTTCCGATAGTCCACTATTACAAGAAACATCGTCAACAGTAAGAAACCCCAACATTGGATAGAAAGTTTTGGAAGCAAGCTAATCAAATGCTTGATATGTCATCATTTTAAAATCCAATGGCGCCCGCTAAACCTGAAACACTATATTGCCAGTCATGTGCCCATGGTCCCTCAAGGATGCTTGATTTATATAGTACTGGTTTGTCAGTACTTTCAAAGCAAAACTAATGCAGGTGAGATGTGTACAGAAACTAACCAATTGAATAAGTGAATAACGGAAAGAAGGATGAATAATAAAAGTGGTGTGCATGATTGAAAAATCTTAAGCATAGAACCATCAAAAACAATACCCAAAAACCGAGCAAAAAGAATGCCCAAAACTCCATAAAAACAATCATTTTAAAGATGAAGAAAAACGAAGAAATCTTTCGGCCTCATTTTATACGTATAGAAAGGCCGGCTGGGGGCAACGAACGAGCCAGAATCTACTATAAGGAGGCAAAATTTGTTCAGAGTAGGTAGAAATGCAGAAAAAGGCTTGGACCGGGCAAAAATAACCTTTGCATAGAAATGGGTTTGGCAGCCAGCCCAACAGGGTAGGTAAATGCTTGTCATTGCCTGGCTCCGTCACTTTTTGGAGGCATATACAAACTCTCCTGCATGCATGTCCATCCTAGGCAAACCCAAATATCTTGTTTCTCATCGGGCATCTTTTTATTTGTCTTTGAGCAATCCTGAAATATGCAAGTTTTTCTTTTCAAAAGTTTTTCATGTACAACCCAAACAAACTCTCACAAAACCATACATACCATGCTTAGTTTTAGGGGTGAGCATTTTATTCGTAATCCACGGATTTAACCGGACTAACCGTATTTTTGCGGATAGATGTCCGGACCGTTCGTTAATGGGTTGCACGCGGATGAGATTTTAATACTGTTTAAATGGACAAAAATATAAAAATAGCCAGGATAAGGGAAGGAGAATCTCAAACACAAAATTGGTTAAAAAGACCAAAATCAACAATTCCTGGGTGAAAAGGACATTTAGATTTTGATACTGTTTAAATGGACAAAAATATAAAAATAGCCAGGATGTAAACAGTTTCATCCTACCCGTTTTCAAATACTTTTTCTTATTTTTAATTTACATCAGGATGCATCCAGTTTCATCCTTGCTATTTTTTAAGTTGAAGTCAGGATGAATCCAGTTTCATCCTTGCTATTTTTTCAGTGTCCATTTCACCCATAATAATTTTTACTCGTCCATTTGAACCATAGTTTAAAAATATTTGGACAAATGACCCATTTTCCGAATCTCAAAATTAGAAACGAATAGTGTCTAAATTAAATTGATAAGAAAGAGTTTGGACGGCAAACCGTTTGCCACCATCGGTTCGCCGTCCAAAAGATAAAAACATGTTTTTTTAGTAATTTTATTTTCACAAAATTGGTTAAAAAGACCAAAATCAACAATTCCTGGGTGAAATGGACAGTTAGATTTTGATACGGTTTAAATGGACAAAAATGTAAAAATAGGCAGCATGCAACCAGTTTCATCGTGCCCATTTTCAAGTATTTTTTCTTATTTTAAATTTTCACAGGATGTATCCAGTTTCATCCTTGCTATTTTTTAAATTTAAGCTAGAATGAAAGTGATTTCATCTTACTATTTTTTTTTGGCCATTTCACCCAAACTATTTTTTACTCGTCCATTTAAACCGTGATTTAAAAATATTTGGACGAATGACCCATTTTCGGTTTTATTTTAGTTTTAATAGTGAAACGGTAAAACCTAATGTAATACCATAAAAAGAACAACAACCTAATTTAATGATAATTTAAGGGCGTACATAGGCTCTCCTGTGTGCATGCATGTCCATCCTAAGCAAAGCATACTATTTCTTTCTCATCATTCATATTCCATTTTCTTTCGGGTACACGAGTAATATGCATGTTTTTGTTTTCAAAAACTTTTCAACGTACCACAAACAAATTCTCCAAAGTACGGAGTCCAGTGGTCATTCAAGTTAAACTTTGGCATGGGGACCGTTAATTTCTATAACTAGGGGTGTGCAACGGACGGACGGTTGCGGATTAGGGGTCACCCGCAACCAAACCGTCAAAGTTGCGGATTTGGAAAATCAAACCGTGACCGGCCCAATCACCCGCGGATTTTACATCCGCGGATCCGCGGATTGTGCGGGCCGGTTGCGGATTAACCGCGGATTTTTAATCACAAAAATCATCAAAAAAAGAAGAAGTTATCTTCACAAACAACCACAGTTGTGTCTCATATCCGCCATGTCCATATCAATTCAACACATACAAGCTAAACAATTCAGCCTCAAACAATGAAATAAGCAACAAAGAGACTTACCCAACAATAATCTGTGGCTCCATTTCAAGACAACTCCAACACACACAGCAGACATTTAACATCTTTGTTACAAATCTGGAATTCATCTTATCAAATACAAATAAACGAATAGTTCCACTAAAATCCACGAATCCTAATTTACTGATTTTGGAAAGAACACATGAATAACCCCAATTCCTAAGGAACCAAAATTAAACTTCAAACAATGAAATTAAACAACATACAGACTTACCCAACAATAATCTTCCCTGAATTGATGTTCCACCACCCACTAATGCTGAAATCTAATTCACATCTCCCCTGAGTTTGAAACAGCCTTTGAAGCAACACACCATCATCAACTATTCTCTGATATTAGTCTTCTATTCTTAATCAGTTTCAGAAGCATCACCTTCTTCTTAGATTCTTCCTCAATTCACTACACCCGGCCTTCAGTTTCTTCTTGTCTAACTCCAAATCAATCTTCAATCGGTTTCCAAAACTCTAGTTCTAAAATTAGGGAAGAACATGAAACCCTAACTATCAGATTCTTCACGCATGACTCCATATCATCTAATTAACCTCGACCCGTTCCACAATCAACAAAACCCACTTCTAATCATCTATCTAGAGCGTCAGATTCACTTTCTAAATCATCTCAGAGTTCTTCTCATGGAACCCTAATTTCATTGATTCTTCATCACGATTCCCGGAAGCACCTTCTTCTTCGTAATTCCCTGATACATCAACTCTTCCTCCATCTAAACAACATCACGAATTGAATTTTCTTGAATCTACTCTCAAAATCACTACTCGAGCGAAGAACAGAAGAAAGCAGAGAAGAGAAGAAAGAAAAGAAGAAGAAGGAAAAATGAAGAAGAAAGAAGAGAAAATAAGAGTTTATCCTCTCGCAGCCTCGCTACGTGTAGAGTCACTCTAATAAGAGGCCCAAGAAGAGTTTGCTATAGGCCCAACTAATTATACTTAGCTAATAAGAGGCCCAAGAAGAAATCGATTGAATCCCTAATTGTCCTACGGTGCGGGTAATCCGCGGTTATCAAATCCCAACCGCAACCGTAACCGCACCGCCTGCGGATTTGAAAATGCATCCGTGTCCGGTCCATAGCTCTTGCGGATTGGTTTTCACCCGCAATTTTGCGGACGGATACGGATAAAAACCGCGATTACGATTTTTATGCTCAGCCCTATCTATAACGGTTATTGATTCCCGGATGGGCTTTCCAAATAAAAGAAGGTGTCCAGATGATTGAGTGAAGATCCACCGTGAAATAGCTAAGCACATGAGAGTTTGGAAATAAGAAAATACTTCTAAAATAAGTGAAGGCAAGTTATATATACTAGACGACTTCTGCAGTGCTGGGAGGACCAAAGTAGGGGGTTTGTTTTTGGTGACGCAATTTATAACAATTTTTACAACAATATCTGTAACAGAGATTTTATAACATTTATAAGCGTTATATTTGTGTAACACTTATATTATAACAATTGTGTAACATAATTTGTAACACTTCTGTAAAAGTTTTAGATCTGGTGGATGAACTTTGTTGGCAATCAACGATCAAGATTAAATTTAAAAGTTTAGGTGACGGTTTTTTGACCATTTTCATATCGTATTAGCTGCCAATTGGTTCGACTTCCATTCGTTTTCATCGCTCCTAACCGTAGTCGGGGACGATAACTCTCCGATTGTTGACTCAATTTCGAGAAAAAACGACCAATACCCATTCAATTGAATCGATTAAAAATAACAACAAAACGTTGCAAGCAATGCATTTTTAGGCTCCATAGTGATAGTATAGAAGGGACTCCCTTCGGTCACTCCGAAAAGAACGCACAACTGGGGATGTGGAAATTAATCAGGGGATATGATACTATGATAATATGAGGATTTAAATAGTAAATCAGAGTTACTCTATATCCATGTATTTTAACTAATTTCTAATCTACCCATCACCAATTATGTTTAGTGGTTAGTTATAATTAGCTGGGTTAATATATTAGTTTGATAATGATTAGTAGGAATCATAATCACTTCACTTTGGTGAGGGTAGAATAAATATTTTCGAGGTAATAGGAATTTTGTCAAAATGAGTGCTGATGGTGAACAAAGGGATATCTCCGAGTCTTCTGAATAGGTGTTGTATGTTGAATCTTCAGCTGATCTTGCATTCGCCACTGTCACACCTGAAAAACAGAATGACGGCGTAGATGAAGTATGAATACAATGTTGGCAACCTTCTTACTGGAAGGGTCTTCATAGTTTTAGCCATCCCGACAAACAGTATCCCCAAAATTTAAACCTCCGTCGGCATTGTATGTAAAAGAACCACCGTGTAGGCACCATAGTTACCTTTTACCTGCCAGAGAATAATCTTCCATATATTATGCTGGCATGGACCCATACCTGAAAATCAATGTTGACAAATGTTACAGAATATAAAGAAAATGGGTACTCCCAACTTACCGTGGCGAAATTGTAAGTTATTTATCGAGCACACCGACGCCATTTTTCTGCATTTAATACTTATTTTTTGATCGAAAGTGAAGATTTTATTAGAAAAAGGAATTTACAGAAAAGTTACCAGAAGTTGCTAGAAGATTACAAAAACAGGAAAGTCAAGAAAGATTACACATAAATTGCTTCACAGGTATGATGATGTATTGGATACTTGTCAACTAACTATGCCGATATAATTTTCCGGCATGGTCTTCATCACTAGTACAATATCAACGATGTTCAAAAAAAATCGGTTTGAAAGTGGCAAGCTGACAGAGAAAGAGAAAAGAATTTGAAAGGGAATGGTTAATATTTAGTTTTTTTTTTTTTTTGAAGGATAGTTTAGTGTTTTTGTCCTTAGAAAATACTAGTTGGAACTATTAGATGAGAATACTAATATATCCCAATTAGTTTCCATTTCCCTTAAATGCACGTTTTTTAAAATCTTTAAAATAACAATAATAATAAGAAAGGGTTTTAGTGTGCAAAAACAAATAAATAATTTATTATGTGAACGCATCTAGTGGAGGTGGCCCACCATTGATCGGGAATAATCCAGTAAACACTGGATTACTTCTTGGTTAAATCCTTAACAGCCTAAACTAGATAAGCACCAACATCTTAGTTGTTAAGTAAGCCTTAAGATGTAAACACGTGTGTGCTTTGTAGAATTACCGACTCTGTGCTAATGGCTATAAATAGCCGAGTGATCTCTCCATTTGGAAATGTAACAGAAACAACGAGAGGAATAAGAACCACTTCTTTACTTTCATTTCCAAACTCTAGTAATCAGTTTAGTGCTTCGTATTAAATACAAACTAGTGCATGTATGTATAACTAGTATGTTAGCCTTACCATGTATATGCCAGTGCTGATAGCTATTTAGTTTAGTTAGTGGACAAGTTATAAAGTTAGTGGAGCAGTTTACTGTTTCCGAAATCAGTTTACTGTTTGGAAATATCGTATCATTTCATAACAAGTTATCATCACGAATTTGCTCAACGGTAATCGGCATAGAGGCTAACGGTGCAGTAAAAGACTTGTTAAAGAGAAAGTTAGACATCTTACCGTGTTTTGTATGTGCTGTTTGGAGCACATGAAATTATACGGTATATGAAGAGATATCCAAAACAGGTACGTATAAGCAGTGACTCGTATTTGTGATGTTATTCGATATTCGAATTTAGTCAAATATTTGAGTTTTTGTAGCGTTTTATTATTTTCCTCTTTAGCCGACCAACAGAAGGTTTTTCCGCGTCCTTTTTGGATAGCGTAGAAAGTAAAATTATCTTTGTTGGTACATCAATGAGTTTGTGGTGTTGACGGTTTTAGTATCGACAGAGCGAGGAATTTTTGCATCCTGAGGGATAGCAAAATTTTAATATTCCTTTGTTATAGTAATCTCAAAAAATTCAAAGTTGTTCCACCAAAGGTCGGAATGCGATGAAAAATGGACACTGGGTTAACACGGTTAGCCAGTCTCTATCAACGGTTCGTGAAATGACCTACTATTGATATCGAGACAGTTTCTTTTAAGAAATGTGTTCATATTTCAACTTTGATAAATTAATATTTCGTCGAGCCTAATGGACGAAATTGGAGATTTGTCGATATTATGCTAGAACCGTGTATATTGCATTTTGAATGTTTTCTTTCTTGTTTCACCATTGATTTTTTTGGAAAATTGTTCGGCTTCATTTTAGAAAAGATATACGCATCGTATAAAATGTTGTGGCGAGCAATAAGTAGAGATGAAAATATTACGCCTTACATGATCCGCTGGTTTTTACGGCATGCATAATATGCGCCTATTATGTGCATCGACGAGCTTTAAAGAGCTACTGCTTAATATGCACTTTGTATATGTTGTGTCAACAACAACGAGTGTTGCAAATGTTAACTGCGCCTCGTATATATGCAAAACGTCGAGCGATAATGAGTGTTGCATTTTTGTAAATGATATTTAGGGTTAATATCATGTCTTCTTGTCGCCTGAACTATTACCTAAATCACGAGTTTGGTGAATTAAATTTGCACTTGTACCTATGCAAATATTAGTCTATTTTTGACAAATGAATAGACACGGAAAATGAGGAAGATGCAATTGTGGTAGGAATATTTGAATATGGGAACCACAATAGTTCTCGGGTTTATGAACCTGATGAACACCGTACCGCCAGAAATAGAAAAATACGGGACGGTAACATAATGATTGGTTTGAATAAACCATCTTTGAGCTTGGTAGAGCTCTGCTATCCTTGTGACATAAAAGACACAATACATGCACATGGAGTGTTGTTCATTGTTATTAATCTTTGTCGGTCGTCTTGGCAGGACTGAGATTGATATTGAGATAGTTTTGATTAATCTCTGTTGTTCACAAAATTTGTTTACAGTTTACTGTTGATTTTACATGACAATGTAAATCCTTAAATTATTCCAGCTGGACAGTAAACGAGAGAGGAAACCTGATCAGTTACCTCTCTTGGGTTGCGTGTTATTGTTGTTTTTTTGCAACCAGTTGCGACCTTGATAGGTAGAATAATGGGAACTAAAGGTTCCGTTGATGGTACGTTCCCGCCTAGATCAGGGGGAGAATCGTCGACGATATTGGTTCATTCCAATTGTGTCTCATCTAAATTCTCACATCGAGAAATGCCTGAGGTGTTGGAGATTACTCTGTTGCTAGATTTAGCAACAGTACGCTTGCTTGATTCGGCATAAAATAAAGTCCTTGCAAGGCTTGCCATGTAATCGCATCGATTGTTTCATCTGAAAATATGCTTAGAAGCATAGACGAAAACCTCTTGTATGAGGTATGCCAATCTAATCAGATAACGTCCATATTCTCTTTGAGTGATGAGTTGATATCTCTCCTGACGAGGAGCATATCCACAAAAGTTGCGTTGATGTCCCGTGGTGAAGAATATCCGCATACTTAAATCTGGTACCAATGGATCAAAATATCCTCATGTTTTCTTATGCTCTTGAGAATGATGTAAGATCGTTAACTAGATGATTATGAACTGGTTGTCGATAATGTTCAGAGTAGCTGCTGAAATTGTTGTGGATAGGTATCCCCTTTTGCAAAGGAATTATCGACAAAGTTTATATGATTGGCAAGTATGGACCTTAGTCCATATTGAGTTGTTTTCTCCCTTGTGTACTCTTTTAAGAATTTGGTATTAGCATCAGTTACAAATTTGATGCTTATATAAAAGCGTAGTGAGAGAACTAATTGAGGTCGCTTGTTAGGTAGCGCTACCCCTTGAAAATGAGTTTTCGCAGGCACTAACTAGGTTGATGGAAGTATGGTATGGTAGTCATAATTGACTCGACATCTCACCTGGTGGTAACTGTGTATCTTCATATAGATTTTAAATGAAACTCTTGTTTGTCATCCGTTGATTTTGTATCATCCTAGTAATGCTTTGGGCATTGATGGTGAGCATATTTGATGTTCTTGTGCACTTTGAACTTATTAATCATGTAACCATCGTCATGTTTTTCTGTTTGAGACGTGCTATATTCCACTGTTGTTACTACTCTATTACAAGATTTGCAAATTTGATGAGAAAGTATTCCCACCGTTTGGGGGAGGAAAGGCTATCGCCTGAAAAACGGCGTGAAGTATCCCGTTTTGCACAAAGATAAACCAGGATGTATCGCATCTTGATGTTTTCGTCATTGAAAGACATGCCGAAGATTTGACATCTTCAGAGATTGCAAATCAAATTGCTTCCTTGAGAAGTTGTAAATGTAGTAGCAAGTGTGTCACTTAGAACACACCTTGAGAGTGGATGACTAGTTGACTTGAAATATTTTGCACCTCTTAAAAAAGAGAGCCAGTCACAATCATTGAAAGATGGTGCTTTCAAGACTATCAGTGAAAGATCTAATTTATCTGAGTATAGTTCTCCTAATAAGAGAATGTCTCTGCAAAGGCTGTGAAACCTCAAAATGAGAGGATTTTCATAAAGCATGCATGCAATAGAGAAATTTGCGATCGTAATCCAATGATTGTTGATAACATAGTCAAAGTATCCACTGATACTACCGTAGGTGTTGTTGGTTTAAACCACTCTCTATGGGAATGTCGTCAAAGGTATGATTGGTTAAACCAAGAGAGATCAAAGCAGAATAACAGTTTCTCGCAAAAATGCATATATTTGGTATTGCATCCCGAACACTCGATAATGTGAGCTACTCTTAGCCACAAACAGGTGTTTGCAGTTCCGACATCCGATAATGTAACCCCTAGTGGTTACAGGTGGGTGTATGTGCATAGTAAGAAAAGTAAAGTCAACTAATGGCACAAAGTCTTTTACAGGAACCTGAGATGGATTTCTTTGTAACATATTTCCTATTATGGATGCAACTACCTTCTTGGTATTTTTCTGGCAGTCTTTAAGGAATTAATATGCATCTAGTTGATGTGGTTACTGCGGATCTGCATGAAAAACTAGATGCAGAGAACTACAAGTAAATTCCTGAAGTTTTTCAGTAAAATTATCATGTCATATGCATTTTCTCAATAAGGACGAAAGTTGTCAGTCGTCTAAGTGAATGCTTATATTATCCAGGGATATGTGAACCATCTTATATGCTCATATACCGTGCATTTGCTAGATTTGGTAAATACAACATATACTTTATTGTAACTCCTGGAAAGTTCTCCAAAGCACAAAAATGCTTAAAGCATGAGTTCGAGATGAATTATCGGTAAAACAAGGTCTCAATCTGTTGGTTGAGCATTGTAAATGGAAGTCCATTTATTTCGTCAACCTTAAGGGTATAGACATGTTCAAATGGACAAGCTGGCACAATTGCAGCTACGCGATCTCTTACTTTTAAGATTGATCGGATTACATCTCAACAAAGATAGTGTATCACTCTGTGGTTTGCATTACACAAAAGATGTGTAAATGATATATCAGCTGAAATATGCTATAGATACCTGATATTGGGTTTGTGGTAAACACGTAAGTCTGGATCTGTCCCAGTACCAATATCGAGAAATTGGTCCGAAGATAACCTCTTCATATTTGTAGTACTATTAAGCTTGATCTTTTGTATGAAAGACCGCTGGATGTCTCCCACAGAGAAAAGCTAATCGGACTGTTTGAGTTTTTGATTTTTGGCAGGTTTGTTAAAACAGCTAAACATTTTCCTAGCTATTAGTCTGGTAATAGAGGGTACTTGTTTATCCTCCGATCGATTATGATTATTCAGACAAAGCTAGTGGATAAATTGCACATAGGAAAATCAGACTGATTTTCTCAACTAAAGGAAGCTGGAGTTGCCGAAGACTTTAAAGGGTGGTTCAGAACTCTAAACAGTACTACAAGGCATAATGATCAACCGAGGAGGCTTCTTATCAGGGGGAGTAAAGCCATGGAAGACTATGGATATGAGCATATTGGACATTACGTCGTGTACTCTTTTTCCTTAGTCAAGGTTTTGTCCCACCGGATTTTCCTTGTCAAGGTTTTAATGAGGCGTGCAAGTCCACTGATATCCGCAGTTCGACGTGTTGTGCTCATTTTCCTTCGTCCTGGTTTTTATCCCTCTGGGTTTTTCTGGGCAAGGTTTTAACGAGGCAACATCTACGGGTTTATCATAGTTCTGAGAACTCATGTTTTCCTACGTTCAGTTTTTGTCCCTCTGGATTTTCCTGACGAGGTTATTAATGAGATAACAATATTAAAACGGTGATCAACATCTAAAGAGATGTATATATCCATAGAGGTTGTTGAGAAGCGATATCGATAACCGCATTTATATTCCGGTTCAGGCGTACAATTTTTTGTCCCAAGTGGTTTTCCTAATGCACTTTTAACGGAGGAATTATTTTGTAGCAGTGACCAACCTCACACTAAGCACGGGTTTTGTACTAAATGGTTTTTCCTGACGCAACTTCAACAAGGGGAGAAAATTCTTAACGACCATCATGTCTTTCAAAGATGCCGGTGGTGTATTCTTTTTCATTTGACCGGATTTTGTCCTATTGGATTTTACCGCCAAGATTTTAGTGAGGCGACGTTCTTAGAAATGGTGGTCCAAGGGGGAGTATTATGTAAACGCATCTGGTAGAGGTGGCCCCATTGATCGGGAATAATCCAGTAAACATTGGATTACTTCTTAGTTAAATCCTTAACCACCTAAACTAGATAAGCACCAACATCTTAGTTGTTAAGTAAGCCTTAAGATGTAAACACGTGTGTGCTTTGTACAATTACCGACTCTATGCTAATGGTTATAAATAGCCGAGTGATCTCTCCACTTGGAAATGTAACAGAAACAACGAGAGGAATAAGAACCAATTCTTTACTTTCATTTCCAAACTCTAGTAATCAGTTTAGTGCTTCGTATTAAATACAAACTAGTGCATGTATGTATAACCATGAATATAATGGCAACTGCAAGATGAAACTTAGGTTATATAAAGACAACTCTCTTTATTGATGTTTAGAAAATCTCTCAAAACTAAACACAAGCTCTAATCTTGTTCATATGATCAACCACAACTTTGGTGATCATATATATAGAACTATGAATTCGTTTTCCTAATCCTATTACCTTATTACATGTCTTTCTTTTTTTTAGAACTAGATGACTTCTAATTCCCTTATGATTACATCAATTTCCTAATCTTGTCCTAACCAGCTTGTTAGTGACTTCTATGTTGAAGTTTAACCAACAGAATATGCCAGTGCTAATAGCTATCTAGTTTAGTCAGTGGACAAGTTATAAAGTTAGTGGAGCAGTTTACTGTTTCGGAAATCAGTTTACTGCTTGGAAATATCGTATCATTTCATAAAAAAAATAATGATTTTACTTTAAATTATAGCTATGAGACCTATTTTTTAAATAATTTTTCTAATGGTATTGAGTTTTTTTTTACCGTATATTATTTGGTTTCTCCATAACACAAATTATTGTTGCGTAACGAAGACTTTCACTCTATCATCTAAGCAAGAGTTTGATTGAGTATGGGGTAAAAACAATCTCTCTATCCATAGTAAGGTCAAATTTGATCAAGTCAAATTTGAAGAGACTATTTCAACCACGTAATCCTTACATTTTCTGGCTAAATCGGGGCCTATGCTATTTAATTGAGACCTATGGATTTCCTCATCCACCCAATAGAAAATGATAAGGAGTGTTTAAAGATTGTATAAATACTAAATTAACCCTTAAAAAACCTTAATTATTATAACACAAATACAAATACTAAATCATAACTTAATTAACAAATCCTAATCAATCAAAACTCATTTTATTTATCAATTTCCATCAAAATTAAAACTAAATCCTAATCAATCACAAACAACAACTAAAATCTAATTTCCTCTTGTTAAATAAAAAGAAAACCCAAAAACAGACAATTCAAATGATTAAGTTAAATCCCTTTAAATCATTCCATCTAAGAGATACTTTACAATGATTTACCTCGAAATCTTTAAAACTAACTCATCGAGTTTTCTGATAACCCGCCCAGAATCGGTTTATATGTTCACCATAGTAATCTGATTCTGCCGTTAATCGATTTTTAATGTAAACCTTAATAACCCGATTCTGGGTTGATGTGATGAACATCAACTACAATCGGGTTATGTTAATACACACATTAACCGATTTGGGCTTCTTGTTCGGATCATTTTGGACCACATGTACTCCGATTGTGTAGTTGAAAATCTCTGTATACCAACAATCGGACTACATTATCGTCAGTATAAACGGAATCTGAAAAAGCGGCAACAAACTACCTTCAGAATCGGACTTTATAAACATTTTAGAAGTCCAATTTTGTTACAAATTTCATGAGTCCAAGTTACCGAAAACAATAAAACCACTTTCATTCATTAAGCTTGGTTCAAGTTTGCAAAATATACAATATGAGAAAGCGACAAAATATAAGCATTCGATAGATCAAGTTTTCAACATAAGGAAAATACTCATTCCAACAAATGGAGACCATCGAATTGATCCAGCTTGATCAATTCCTCCCATCGCCTCATGTTGGCATCGTATTTTTTTAGCCACTCCTTGGTGACATCAATGACCTTGTTAAAATTATCTACCGGTGGTAATGGAAAATCATCACGTACTCTAAGACCGATATAATGTATGTTGTTATGGTTGAATAAAACAATTCTCCGATCCTTACGCGATTCATCTCAAATGGTGCTTGTATACCTTACTATCATCACGTTTCTTGAGTGTATTAACTATAAACTTAAACGGGCAATCATACTTCTTTGATTTAGTAATGTATTCCCTTGTCGTCTTCTTCACGTACAATCTGTCCTTTGCCTAGTGACTTTCTTGCTTTCCACCTCTCTCACAAACAAATTCCAAACGATATTTACTTGAATGACGACCTAAAACTAACGCGCATTTAATCTCTATTCCCTTTTTATAAACCATTGCTTTGCATCGTCTCTATCTTCCCATTCCAAATCGGTGAAATAGTGGGCAGAGGTATCGGCACCCAGCAGAGATACGACTTCGGGTTGATCTTCTTAAAACGCCACAAAATCTACAACAAATATCAAAAAGTTGAGGATTACAGTCGATTAAACCGATTATAAGTAATCGGTTTATATGTGCAACTATAAAGACCGATTAAAGAATTGGCGGAAAATTTTCAGCGTCTACAATCGGTTCAGTCTGGTGTCACATAATCCGATTTTGGTGCACATTTCTCCTGGAACTCCAAAATCGGATTACATATTACTGAAAATAAAGTGATTGTCAAATTTGTGTATTCTACGAGATTATTCAAGGGAATAAATCGGATTATGCACATCACCAACAAAAACCGATTCTCGTCACGTACCCATCGCGCCAAAAATTTACTACAATCGGTTTATTTGGTGATGAACAAAGACCGATTCTTGTACCCAATTTGGGTATTTTTCCCAGAATCGGTTTATAGCATGCTATCGAATAAACTGATTCTGGGTTAAAGTTTTGATTTTTTTTCCTTATTCGGCAACTTAGACATGCAAATACATGTTTGTAGATCGTTACAACTCATACCTGTTTATTAGAAGCATTATCATCTTCTTCCTCCCGGCGAAATTGTTCTTGTGCTTGAATAATATCCTCAAGCATTCTTTGGTTGTCATACTCTTCTTCATTCAACAAATTATCCAATTCGGTAAGATCGAAATCATGATAATCTGATGCACCCCCCTCTTCATCACTACTAGAGTCTTCATCATCAGTATATTCTTTCATTTTTGCTAAGAAAATCACAAACCCTAGTTTTTCCTTTTTTCCCTCTACTTTTTTCCCTCCAAACCTTTAAAAAGAAAAATGAATTTCTACTCTAATCCAAACATTATAATCCCACTCAAACACTTATTAATTTAATAAACATTAACTTAATTAATCATTACTAATTTAATAAGGGCATATTAGACATTAATATAAATACTGGATAAGGGGCTTCTACAAATTACTTCCTAACGACCCTATTTTGCCATGTAGTTATAGGTCCCAATTAAGTGGCATAGGCCCCAATTTAGCCAGGTTACATTTACTCATACCGTGGTACGGTTTTGGTTTTAGAGGTGTTTAAATGCGCAGTGTTCAGAAGTTTCTTTTCATCGTAGGGAAGGAATCCTTCAGAAATAGAAAGTTTTGAAAGGGCAAAGCTAAGGAAGTGCTTCACATATCATCATCTACAAAGCCAATGACCCACTGAGCTTAAAAGACTATATTAGCAGTCATGTGTCCATGGTCCCTCGAGGATGCTTGATTTATAGTCCTAGTTAATCAGTACTACTTTCATAGTAGTCCCAATAAAAGGCAAAACTAATGCAAGTGCTTACAAAGATGTGTAACACGACAGAATCAATCGAGAAAGAAAAGAATGAAAAAGATTAAGAAACTTCTAACCAATTGTGGAAGTGAATAACGGAAAGAAAGATTAATAATAAAAGTTATGTTGCATGATTGAAAAATTTAAAGCACAGAACCATCGATAAAAAACAATCACTTCAAAAACTGGGAAAAAATGCCCAAAGCTCCACATAAATAAAGTGCAAAAGGTTATTAATTAATGTACTTCATTAGTGTGAAAACTTTCCCATTTTTCTTATCAATTATGGGGTAACTTTACTGTTTCAATTTCGGCCGACGCGTCCTTGATCATTTCTTTCGATTTGGTTACCGTGAAACGTACTCGTGTGTTATGGTGTCTGAAATTAATTAATATAAGTACTTAAGTTTTATTTAGTGCATGCATGAAAACAAAAAGTATGCTTCAAAAAGAAAATAAACGATAGACAAAGTAATAAAATAACTATATAGCTAAAGTGTCATGCACGCGCGATGTGTTTGCGAAGATGAAATGTTTTTATTTGGAACACAACTGATCGAAGTTGAGCACACCGATTAAATGCCGCCGGGTACACTGCGGCTGATGTCGATGGAAAAGAGCAGCACTAGCTAGCTGCAGGTAAGTGTGACAGACTAGTGATGAAGCGTGACAGAGATACTGATACCCGTACATGTATGTGCCCACTGTATGGATATATGAATCTCTCACGGTTTCTGTTTTTGAGTGAGAAATGAGGTGATGATGATGCATGATACTTATTCTATAAGAAGAAAAGAATACGGACATACATATGGATGATGCATCAATAGAGACAAAACCTTAAGTTTTTCAAAAGTTGCGGCTGTGCTCTCTGTTTTGAGTGGCTCCTTCACTCATCAAAAAAGCAACTAGCTATCTTAGCTAGTTATTAGAATTTTTGCCAGATGGAAGTTCCACAACTGAGCCAATAAAAGAGGACACTTAATAAGTTTATATCCATCCCCCTTTGCTAGCTTTCATCAACATAAGGACATGATCGAATATATGTCTTGTTCACCTCCTCGCACATACGCATTCATAAGTCCCCATCCTAAGTAAAGTGCAATCATAAACATATGCATTGATGGAAACCAGTAATTATTATTCTCAGAGAACGTACGTGTCCGGCGTATCGACCATCGATCATGTTTGCATAGGGCAATAAGGTTGTGAAAGGCTTGTTTGTGTACCATTTAGGGGCTCGTTTCGTTTGATAAGTCTTGGAAAATCCTATCCTTGCACGGGGAGTTTTCAGGTTACGTAGGTTTTTATGGATTTTAATATATAACCGTCCCTGTTAATCTCAAACTCGAGATATAAAGTATACGAGCATCAGAACATAATGATCAGTTCTTTACTGTCACTCTCCGGCTATCTATTCACACAACATTTCAGTAGTTTTGGCTTTATATTGGATCGATCCTTTTATATATATAAAGCTTTATTATCTTTCTCAATAATGGATAAAAGGGTTACTTTGGAGAAAAGTAAAGCCATATTTTAAGACTTTGCTTAACCCCAATTTATAAATAGCGCATTTATCGATAGCATGATAAATTATATAGACAGAGGTCACGAATGGTTCCATGGATATATGCTGTTTAATTGGCCTAAGGAAAAAACAAAGTAAGGATCAGCCCCACGGTTATATGCACTAATCCAATGATCATGCAACTTGTCATAGGTTTCGCTTTCGCCACCAACAACCGGCTGACTAGATTATACCACTCTTTTTCCAAGCTCTTCAGACTCTATATTTGCGTCAGGTAGTTTATGGCCTTATAGTCCACATTTACGGTTGATAGAAGGCGAACATTGGTTTCAGATTATCGGAATTTCTGCAGAAATGGATACCAGAGTAAGATTCTGGACAAAATTCGGGTATCATAGTACAAATAACCCCAAAAGAATTACGCGTTTTATGAAAACGTTGGGCTAGTTTATGAGACACATTCATCTACTGATACTAACATATATTTGTATATTTCAATTTCAATCAACAATTTTAAAGAACTTGATTGAAAAGAATGACACTGGAAAAGATATTCCAGAACTAAATACATCAAACACAATTTTTAATGTTCATCACTTTGTCTTTCACAAAGTGTCTCTAAACTGTTTTGTCACCATCTATGTATATCATATCCATTTCTCTGCCTGCCTGCCTGCCGTATTTATTTGATGATGATATTCAGAACTGTTGTTGTTGTTGTATGAACATGATATCTTGATTAGGGTTCCACAAATAGTCCCATAATGAATTATCTTGAGTGATAGTACTACTAGTATCACTCCCTAACCAATTGCCACTAATGTTGCTCATGTTCTGTTGTTCGTGGGCGCTACTAGTAGTACAACCTTGAAAGTTGAAATCATGGTTTAGGTTGTAACCTATAGGACTGGGCATGATATAGTCTGGGTAATTCATGATATGTGAAGTTTGGGTAGTAGTGCTCTCACAATTAGTCTCAAAAGGGTACTGATATTGATCGTAAGTAAGGTCTGAAACCGGAGAAGGAACTTGGGTTGTCACCGTGTTTGTCCATAAAGAATCGGCGGTCGATGATGAAGCAGGAACCTTAGCAGTTGTATAGTTGTCCTCAGACTTTATACTTCTTCTTCGATTAGTTCGATTAGTATTGATCATTCCCATGTCATTAATGTTGGTGCTCTCTGCGACTGATGTGAAATCTATATTATTATTGAAATGGTGTCCTGTAATGGTGTTGGTGGATTCCAGAGACGTCCCATCCGCTGCTGCTTGAATTCTTTCAGCCAATCTTGGCATCCAAACATTACGCATGGTGTCTTTGAAGAGTTTGCTGTTAACGTCGCACCGGAGTTGCTTGGCGTGTTTTTGTACCCTTGTTCTCCAATAGTTCTTTATCTCATTATCTGTTCTTCCCGGTAGATATTGAGCAATCTTTGACCACCTATAACACAAAGTTAGTCATGCAATCTGCAGTAATGGATGAAAGTGAATCCCATGGTTTCACACATAGAGTTCATTATTAGCTATAGTGGAACTCTTACCTGTTTCCCCATTGAGAATGGAGTTCAAGAATCATAAGTTGTTCTTCCGGTGTAATATTACCGCGTCGAACATCAGGGCGTAAGTAATTCAACCATCTCAATCTACAGCTTTTTCCGGTACGTTTTAGACCAGCGGCATGAGCAAGAGAGTTCCAACGACCTTCGCCATGGTTTGCAATGTAACTAGTAAGCAAATGATCCTCTTCATCTGTCCATGGACCTCTTCGTAGATCAAGATCCTCTTGTTGCTCGTAATCCATAGCCATCATCACATCTTCATTATCACTGCTACTTTGTGTTGTTGTCATAGTGGTACTAGAACTACTGCTATCACCACCACCACCAGCTGATCTTCTATTATTATTCATAGTAGTAGTTGATGATGAATACATTCTCACAATTATTGCTGTTGTTGTGGATATGATCAACTGTATTTTTTGTCTGTCTCTGCTGTTGTGTAAATAGGAAGGATAAATGAAGTGGACGGCCTTTTATAGATGGTGACTTAAAAAAAAAGTGGCATATATATATATATATTTTAACAATATATTCCATGAGTATTGAGTAGTAATTAGACATATGGATACTACTAGATATTAAACAAACGACCATTTTACAAAGTCGTAAGACTAAAAGAATAAGTTTGAATTTTGACTTCACTTATGAAATCAAATTTTTTTCAACTTCATCCATCTTGGTAGGTTCGATCTCTTAGTTTATGACAGTCTTGTGATGGCCATTGGTATCTTACTTAGTGTTTGATGATTTGATTAATATTTTAAACCCCCCGGCCATCGGTCGACGCGGTATACGCGGTGACGCCCCACCTAGTGACCGCAAAAATGAATGCAGAAGTAGGCAGGATGAATGCAGAAGTAGGCATTGCAAAAAGCTAGCCTACTTGGTATCGGTATTGTATATACGAATGTATAAAATTTCAGTCCTTCTCGAATAAAAAGAGAGAAACTGCAGGAGTTTCTAATGGCTTCCATGAATATTAATACAGCAAGTCATATGTTGAATTCTTGATTATTCTCCCAAAAGGAGGCATGTTCACGGGTGCTCGAACATGTATCATACTTCTGCTCATAGATTCCTACCAACTAATCAATAGAATTTTAACCCCATTGTCAATGATTCCTCGATGGGTATTTCAAAGCCAGCAATAAGAGACTTAAAAATCCATTGGATAGAATGGAATTCATTCATGAGCAGTAGTCTATGAGTCTATGACAAAGACATTCATATATGTGCGACAGTGCTTTCTTTTTCCCACCATCAAAAGTTTAGAAATACCGGGCTTTCACGGACAATTTTCCAACGGGCAATAATGAAAATGTCTAGTTCTGATTGATTCTTCTTCCCAACTCTTCCATCAACAAGTTTTTCTGAATAACATGTGTTAGATTTGTGTGTCTCTTTCTGTGGAGCATTCTGTACGTCTTTGACTGGAACTCGTATTATCCCGGCCAGGCTATGAATTTTTTACTCAAAGAATTGCAACTTTTGACTCTATGTAGTATACTTATGTGTCTGTATATTCCTTGTTTTCGTTTCTACGTCTCCTGTATGTATCGAGCTAGCTGTTCCAAAGCAGCCATGAAAAAGACATGCACGAACGGCCATAAAGTTTTTTTTTTCTCGTTCTGATCCCCGAAAACGCACGCGTGAACTTGCGATTCCGATAATGAAAGCGTAATTAATGATTTTTAATTAAGTGTTTCATATAATTGTCTTGGTTTTCTTGTACAACATTTTTTTTTCCAATAAAAGTTTACACGTAACTGTGTACATTTGTCTGATTTTTCGACTCCTTTTTACGGCAATAATATTAGATTATTAGGTTATGTTTTTAATTTCTTCTTTAAGCCTAATAAAATTGATCGATGATGATTAGGATATTGCTAGGTTGTATGACTTTGTTGCAGGATCAGTAGACAGCTTCATCATAAGCTCTCAAGTCTAATCATCTAGTTCCTATCATCGGCTCTTCATACACATTATCCTCTTTAAGAGTTCACATTAGTTAAAATTTCATAGAGATGTGATCTGGGTTCTGAAATCTCATCACCCAGGATTTACATGTGGTACGGTGGATGTCCCGTCACCTCCCTGTACAGTGGATGTCCCGTCATTCAAAAGGCAGATGTATGAGCGAGTTGTCTGACATCAAAAAAGGGGAAAAAATAAATGAAAAAGAATATTTTTGACATCTGACTCGGTATGAGTCAGAACGAGCCTAATTCAGGTTCTGAGTCAGATCCGGACAAACCCCACCTTACCGGCGTAATGGAGCCATCAGTAACCTTCGTGATCTAATTAAGTTGTAAACAGTACCCTAATGTCTTTGATAAAGTCTACATTGGTGGTCGGTGTATAAACTTTTGGGACAACTTCCCCTCCCCCACACAATTCAATACTCCAATCCTACTCAAGTCCATGTACGAGGAGAAGTATAAAGGGTCTTCTAGAGAGACACCATTGACATTTTTTAGGTTTCAAAAACTAAAGTTTTCTCTTCTTTTTTGAACCATATAACACTGAAAAATCATATGGTCCCATACACAGACCACAACAAGAAAGCCAGCAACACCCTGCAACTGAACTGAAATGTAAAGCAATATACTGGCAGATCACACTATGCGTGTTTAGAACCCGAGCTCTTGATTCTCTGACTAGTCCCATTTCAAAATGCTACGACTTTATTTCGATCAGTCCACTGAAAACTAGTAACATATGACGTAATGGATAACCCTTTTGCAAGTTAGGGATTTGTCATGAACCCGTAGACTGTATGACTAAGTTGTGCGAAATGTTGAACTCATGCAGCCCTTTTCAGCTATATTTGTCCATATTTTTTTGTATAAAGTTAATGAGACATTGCACATAACACATTAAGCTCATTAAAGCAAAAGAATAAATACATAGATGGCTTCTTTGATAACCTACCCACTAACAAGATGCAAATTTTATATTCTTACAGTACAAGCAATAGCAAAATTGATACCAATTAGGGTTCATAAGTTCGCTACAATCTCTACTAGTGGACTCTCTCTTAGACTCTGAACCTTATTTTTAAGTCTATGAAAACCATAGACCCTTTGGTGTTGACTTGTAAAAGAGAATAAAGAAAATATTAAACTAAAGAAAACAGGTCTTTGAATGTCAACAAGTTTTCTAGAAATTGGGCTATTTTAATTGTTCCTAAGTGTCATTTAGCATTAAAATCTGAAATTGTTGACATTCTGAAATATTTTGACTTCCAAATTATTCTTTAAAAAAATCCCTAAAACAAATCATCTTTTAGTCTACCTCCACCAGTATAACAAGTTTGAATCTTTCATATAGTAAATCTTCTCTACACATTTCAAATGGAGAGAGTTCAAACCCAATGATCTTCAAGTAAACCAGGGAACAGTAATGAAGAATGTCAAAAGAGTAGATAATATTAAGAATGGAAAGGTGTTCCTAACTTGGGTTCAACTTTAATGAAATCTGTATACATTGTTTCTTCATGGTCGGATCTGTTTATAGGTTGGATATGGAAAGAAACAGATACCTGCTATATCCAATAAAATACCACTTAACCTTAAAACACTATATAAGGCCATATGGTAGTTTTCTCTAACTAGTAAGAGGTAAATAAACACCGACAGAAAGATATTACATTGACACTAAGTTATGGAAAATTTGAATTGAAGTTAAAGTAAAAAATGATAAAACAGAACAATGACTTCAAGATTAATGTTGTCAAAGCATCACACAAGAAAGTACCTCTGATTTACTCGATTCAAGATTTATTTACTTTTTTTCCCCAAAGGATAACAACTGTTAAAAATCATGTGATCATACAAAGTTGATATAGTTGATTTTCGGATTGTAACATACTGTGCACACTTTTGTCAATCCTAGGCAATGGGAGATATTCTTTCCCTAAAACAAAGATTCATCGTACTGCAAAAAAGAAAGCTATATTGTGCATGAATAAAAATACAAAGAGGCAAGTTAGGATCGTACTTCATATTTCCCTGCTCGTGTGATTCCGCGGAATCCTTTGTAAGGGGGACTTGGAAGGTTCTTGAAGTCTAGCTTGTCTATTTTCAAACCAGAAAGAGCGACACCCATGATCTTGAAGCCCACTTGGAATGTTGGAAATACATTCAAGTGTTCTAGACCTGTTTCAAGTACTAAGTTTCCAGACATACAAGGAGCTTTATCTTTTGGAATCCGTCCAATTGACCAAAAACATGTCTGCAGGCAGAAAAAAACAACAATTTTTTGTTATCAGAATGTTCTAGACTTGCACTTTCTAGTAAACAAAGCATTGTAAGAATAACATATTTTGACACAACATACACTATCTCGTTCTACACCTACACTGGGAAATTCTTAGGATTCTTCCGTGGAAACCTTTGGGGATGTGGCTTAATCTAGGCTCTCAATGATCTTGGATCACATGGTCCCACATCCTTAAATCAAGGGTGAGATTTCTCAACAGGATTTTCCTCAATTGGCTAATTATTGAATAATATATCCAAGAGAAATAGAGATAATTCTGTACCTTATCTGCAAGGATATTCACTGTTCCATAGTTCGAACTTAAATCTGCAGAAGCTACACATGCAGGCAATTGAAACTGTACTGTAACATTGTCAATCGTTTTTCCGGGATTATTTTTTATTCCAACCAACACGCTGACACGACATGTTCCAGCATCTGACGTTAGCTGAGGCTTTACATATATAGGAATGTTGTTCAACTTTTTGATCCTGAAGATAATAAACAGATTAACAATATGTCCACTGACAAAATGAAGCTCTTAAACATAAAGAAAGAGTGACTTATTTAAGCTTAAACAGTTGCACATACCTGTAACTCATGAGCTTGAACAGGCCATCAGGAGGAACAAAAGAGAGTATCTGATTTGATTCCCAGGGCCTAAACCGAACGCAAGGATGAAATCTCACATCATTTAGAACTGAGGGGTTCGTGAAGGAGATAGTCAAGTCAGGGAGACCTGAGAGGTGGGAGTTGACTTCAACTTGACCAAATATCTCACATTTCACCAGGTTCCCATCCCTATACACGGTCGGCCAACAGAGAAAGAATTCAACACTAGAATTTCATCATCGGAAAAAGAATTCAAGTTGAGCTACAACAATGGACTAGAGTTTTCAAACTTAAGCCAACAACAATATCTGAAGTCCAAGCATTACAGATACAGAGTATTTCGTTACTCCTCTAGATACGAAAAATATTATGAAACTTTTATAGAGTAGTGTAGTAACCTGTTTATAATTGCATCCATTTCCTCAACAAGATCAACATAAACTTCATTACTTGAATGCTTCAGATCAGCTGTTCTCCAAGGAACACAAGATGCTGTTGCACCTGGAAGGGTATTACTCATATTGGAACTATTACCAGTTACAACACTCAGAACCTTGCTAACAAGATTTGGCGGTGCTATCATATCTCTTAAGATGTTTGGTTCAGTAGTGAGAGGGAAGCCGTTGTCTATCATCTCATCCAAAAGCTGCAATTCATGCCAATTTTACCTGTCAGTGTCTTAACTTTCAGACAGCTTTGAGCATTGGACAAACGAAATAGACCAGCATAAAGTCACCATAAAGAGCAACTACAAAAGCAATTGACTCGAAGATTCTTCCTAAATTTCACAGATCTCAACATCTCATGCTCACTACTAGTAACCCAACTGTTGGCCTTAGCAAGCAAGCTTAAAGACTGAGATCCTTCGATTCCAAGTTCCAGACAACTTTAACATCTCATACTCACAATTCTTAATCCAACTACTGAAGCATATGCATGTTCTATAGTTGGTTATTTAGAAGCAGTGGCACGTGAATATCGCTTGAATCACACGGTGGCAAACTATGTTGATTCAAAATTGTAATTTGCAATCATCAAACGAGAAGGAAGATAGCTTACAAGATAAACTACCTCATACACGATAACAAAGTTATCCTTGATCAAGTCTTCATTCAAGCCACCAAGATACTCGTTTAAAACATCTGCAACTCTACACAGGAACTACAAAATCAAAAGACAAGTTTATTTAATCAGCTTCTACTAATCCAAATATACCATATCCAATTGAATAATATACCAATTCAACTATACATAAAATTCACTGACCTCAATCGCCATTAATGGTGGCATTTCAACTTGTGTGCAAGCTAAAAACGTAATTCCATCGCGTCCAATTTGGAAAAGGTAATGTGTAGGTGAAGCAATCACAGGTAGAACCTAAAACCAACAAACAACATGGATTTTCACTTACAGGCTAAAAACAAAAGCACTCAGAAAACTGACTGCGGGGAAAAAAACACTTAGACTAAAACCATGGACTCTGACCATCATCTGGGGGACCCAAACACAAACGACTTACATGTTTATACTTTGCATCCTTAGAAGTTTCCTTTCATTAGCCTAAAGTAGTACTACTACTTACTAAAAGATGGGTCAATATAAACAAATTGAACTACACAACACACTGGAGCCTAACAGAGAACGAGCAACAAAATCATTAACGAAGGGCAGAATAAAAGATAAATGGGGAGAGACCGGGAGTGTAGTTCGAAATTCAGAGTAATACCTAACTTACAAAACATTCATATGAAATTGTGCTCAGGGCATATTAGCAAACATATATCCTAATTGTCCTCTTTGTTGACAACTTTGATGAAAGGCTTATTCGCCTTTTTGATAGCCAGAAGATTACAAAGACAGATAAAAGAACAAGCTAAAGACAAGCAAAGAAATTGAAAGTAATTAGCTTTTGAATCTAGAGTAATCCACATCAAGCATCTCTATCCTATGCAAAAATGCAGGTCTATCACTCCTATGCCCAACCAAGCACCTCTTTTGGCAAGCGTGTTCACAGAGAAACTAGCTTCTCTGCATTTTACCTCTTTTGGTGAATTGCAGGTTCATTGGGCAGGCCTGGGAGGGCTTCAACTTTAACTACAACCTCATATACTCTAAGACAAGTGAGTTTAACGAGTAGTATAACAGGTGGTTCCAGAAAACAGATTCCCCATCTCAACAGGGAATGGGGGTGGCCTGATCTTAAAGCTATTGTCTATGGGAAGTGTGGAGAACTACATGCGATAGTCATCAAGAATAAAGAACCAAACCCAAATAAATTAGGATATAATATCATTGCCATGTTTAAGCGAATCCAGTCAGTCTAATGGTTTTCAATGATACAAGTAAATGTTGTGAGGCAGCCTGGTACAGCAGCACTCAGAAAACCCAAACCAAACAACACTCAGAAAAAGCGGTAAATGATGAAAATGCAACACACAACACAACTGCTTAACAGAGAACGACCACCAAAATGATTACCACAGGGCACAATTTGAAGATGGGTGAGGAGAGACCGGAGGTGTATTTCGAAATTCATAGTAAAACCTAGAATACAAAATTCATATGAAATTGTGCTCAGGGAATATTACCAGCCATAACTCTTTGTTGTCCTCTTTGTGGAAAGTCTTGACAAAAGCCTTCTTTGTGTTTTATTGAAATGCAGGTTCATTGGGCAGGCCTGTGAAACCTTAAAACTCTAATCACAGCCTAGTATACTCTAACATTAATGAATTCACAACCAAAGAACAAATTCCCCATCACAACAGGGGTAACCTAAAATAGGATATAGTATCAGCCTCGCATACAGACAAATTGCGCAAGATATTGAAAAATTGGGACAAAATTTTGGAATGTGTATAACATACCTTGAAGGGATCTCCATGAGAAATGACATTTTCCCAAAACCAAACACAAATAGATCTATCGACTTGATGTGAAGTCAATTGCTTCTCCAATATTATCTCCCTGTTGTCATCATCATCATCATCACAGAGATTTGAAATTTCAGTAGAATTTGGGGGAAAACAAAGAGAATAAAACCCTAATTAATTACAGTGAATACAGAATTTGGAAACTAACTTACCCAGAATCTGATAGAAGGAAGATACACTGCAACATCTCTCTCTCTCTCTATTTTGGTTCTCTCGCTCGTTGTGCTCTTTTTTTTTTTTTTTTTTGTGCTTCGGATGTGAGAGAAGAAAGGAAAAAGAAAATACAGTTAATGGTGTTCGGATCTCGAGGTATTATTCGGGGTTCTTAAAGTAGAACCGGAACTGATTTAAATAGTTTTCTTTTGGGGTTTGGGATCAATTGTAGCTGAGTAAGTAGAAGGGAAACTTAGGCTAAGGTCCGATTCATGGATAATACATCATATGAGGCCCTTAATTAAAAGAAGTTTAAATATAGACTCCGAGTTATTAGAAGACATCCATGCTCTTTAATATATTGTCAAGTCCCAAATTAAATAAAATTTAAATTTAAGTCCGGAATTATTAAATATAGGCCCAAAATTATTAAAGTATAGTGTGAATGTGTAAACAGAAGTTACACATGCATATGACATGTGTACCCAGAAGTTACACATCCTTATGCCATGTGTAATACAAAGTTACACATCAAAAAGAACACATACAAAAAATACATGTATTATTTTAATATTCATTTACAATAATTTTTAGCATGTGTAACTAGAAGTTACACACACTTCTGTTTAGTGTAATTGAGAGTTACATATGCATCTACCTAGTGTAATTGAGAGTTACACATGCATCTGATTTGTGTATTCAGCGTCAACTCCAATTCCAGCGAGACCATTATCACATTTAAGCAATTATCTTTTATGAAGTTATTTGAAACCTGAAATGTAACAACAAGCAATCAGTATTTGTAAGATTAAAGTTAACAGTACATACAACAATGTATATTCAGTTTCACCTACACGAAATCACATTCTATCATAAGGAGATGTGAAATCAAGTAATTAAAAACCAGAGCTTAAGAAACAACTTTGCTGCAAGAATTCAAATTTTTTGCAAACTCAAAACAAGTGCTCATCAAACACCCCAAAGTATAAGCATATGCAACAGATACACATCCACATAACATGTAACTCACAATTACACATTCAATTAGCATGTGTAACTAGCAGTTGCACATCCATAAAGCTTGTGTAACTGGCATGCGTAATTTTTTGGTTACAAGGTTTGTTCATTTTAGCATGTGTAATTAGAAGATACTCATGCATCTGTCTAGTGTAATTCAGAGTTACACATGCATCCTACTTGAGTAATTAGAAGTTACACATGCATCCTACTTGTGTAATGTGAATAAATGCGCAGTCTAGACATAGAATTTGAAACTAAAAACAACAAGAGAGGGATTTAAAAAGGTGTACCAGCAAGCAAAGAAATGTCGTCTTCCCTGTCCCGTTTTCACCAAGCATAACTACAATCCTAGGATCAGCAAACTCTCCCTCCATGATATGAAACTCAAATTTTCCTATCTGCAATACGAAGTTAACGTCGAAAGATGAGGTCAATTCATGAACTATCGCATCATTGAAAAGGTGGTTAAACAATAAAGACTTCAAACACATATGTAAACGGGAAAATAAACATCCCAATTAGAAGCTTCGCCAAAACTTTTCTCATAATTAAGACAACTGAAATTCCTAATGATTCAGTTAATCCAGATTCTTCAATTATGTCTTTAGTTAATGATATTTCATAGTTAAACAAGCATTTATAGGTATAATAGAAACTAAATCTCCTTCGTTTAAATTAAATATGCCTTTTACTGAAATCGAATCTTAACTGTAGCATAAACTGAAATCAAATAATTACCTATGACGACTGTCACCACCACTTTCTAGCAAACGATCATCATGCATATAACATAGACTTTATATCCAATCCAATTAGCATGTGTACCTATAAGTTACACATCTAATTAGCATAGCTACACATATAATTAGCATGTGTATATATAAGTTACACATCTAATTAGCACATGTAACTAGTAGCTACAAGTCCATTTATCTTGCCAAGTTATAACACTCTGCAAATATGATCAAATCATGAACTGTACAATAAACGTATAATGTATGTTGATGTATATAAGAAATCACAGACCTGCTCCGCAGAACGATACATGGCATGACTATGCATTAAGATTCAGATACACCAGATTGGCCTCCAGCAATAAGCACAAAGTTTTGTACAGGAACTCCAGCATACTCTGCCCCAGCGTGCAATGTAGTTACCATCTTTTCAGAGCTGAACGAAAACTCAAAAGTATTATATTCCAAACTCTCTCATATTTATTTTGTTACGATCTGAAACAAAATAAACAAACCTTTCAGTCGGCATTGTATTAAGATCAACACCAATACTAAGCACTGAAGCAACTTCTTCTGCTATCTTTTGCTTCTGTGCCTAAGCTACTCACAAAGAAAAACTTCAAAAAGAATTTGAGTGCATTGAATAGTTTTTTTACTTTTCATGGAAGAGTCGAAGGAGAGAGTTTTAAGATAAAGAATTGACCTTCTTTACTCGCTTCTTTAGCTAGATCATCATCCAAACCGATTGATGGTCCTTTACTGAGAACAAGCTGGACATAAAGCAACTTCCAACTAATGTTATCTAGTCATTCCAATATGCATGATATACCTTTTCATAAGAACCTGCAATATATAGAACATAAACTTTATATCCCAGCTAGTTACACATCTTGCTAGTTACTGCTAGATCATCATCCAAACCGAATGATGGTCCTTTACTGAGAACAAGCTGTCCATAAAGCATTTGCCAACCAATGTTATCTAGTCATTCCAATATGCATGATATACCTTTTCATAAGAACCTTCAAATATAGAACATAAACTTTATATCCCAGGATGTGTAACTAGCAGTTACACATCCTGCTAGTTACAGGTTTCAGATAACTAGCAGTTAGACATCCATATGCCAACATATATGGATACCTAAATGTGGCAACCACAATCAAATTTTATGGAGTCATGTTTACCTGAATCTCACTCGACAACACCATCCTCATCTGCTTAACCACTTTTGTGGTATCAGTATCAACACCACCACTCCTTACAATTCACACATACACGTAAACAATGTATAGAGTCATTAAGAACATTATCTTTCTGAAACTTCATTTGGTCAATACTGTCCTAGCAATTGAAAACAGAAACACTGAATATATACTTTGCTTCATGTCTTAGCAATTGAAACTCAGAAACTTACATTCATGGACAAGCATTATAAGATTATATTGAATTAAATTATATTTTGCGAAGGTACAGAAGTATAGATTGACTTTAAGGTAATGGGAATCACATAACATGTAACTTATCTGTTTGAGCAAGATTGTTACTGAAATTTGATACACTCAAGTTTGTTGAAGGATAAACTTCAAGACCTGCATCTGTGTATTCCTTTTCAATCATCATAAGAGAATGGAATTACCACAACAGCTAACGAAACAGAACAGCTTATCCAACAAACACAGTTTTGATGCCAGTGAACTTCCCTCTGCAAATAAGAGATAAGACAAGTTAAAGATCACCATTAATTCACATATAAATTTGTTTACTTTACGGTCCACCTACATGACTTTCTGAATCATAAATTCAGAACTGCAGTAATACACATATTTCAAAAAACAAACATATAAAACACTAAAATAAATCATAATTTCAAATCATATTCACATTAAAAAAAAGTTCACACATATTTTCTCTTCCTGTTCTACAAGTTTTATCCATCAATCTCATGAACCGTAAAGAAGCTCAAAAAAACTTATCTAATTTCACTGAGTTTCTATCGAAATTGTTTAGATTCAACCGCACGCTACCAGGTATCTTCGTTGATTGAGCTTTAATCCGCAGGACAAGGTACTGACACTACGGGAAAAATATACATCTACAACTGGAGATTTACAACACTTCGCTATACATCGTAGAAAGTCCTATGTTTTACAACTGGTTTCAAAGGAAGAGTTGTCGTATATCATCACTACCAACCCTTAGGAACAAGGGGTTGCGCTAAGAAAACAAACGACAACTCCTTTAGCAAAACTGTTGTGACGACATTTAGGTATAACAACTTTGTTTCATAAGTGTAGTGACTTAGCCTATCACAATTCTCACAAGTGTTGTTGAAGAACACAAAAATATGATAATGAAAAATACGTTAGAGGGGAGATTCGAACATGAACCTAATGCATGGATGTGTAGCTCATCAACCATCCTTACAGTTCACAAGTTTAGGTTTTTTTTTTAATAGAAACGTATAACAACACTTATAAGTGTTGTTGAAGTTAAAATATAGAATGTGGGAAAAAATGAGGTTTGGGGGATTCTCATTTCTGCTAAATTTTTCTCACTTCTGCTAAAAATTATTTTGGTCTCCGGTTCTACTAAATTTTTCTCACTTATGCTAAAAACTATTTTCTCTAACACCCCCCACTAAATTCTAGAAATTTAGGCTTTTTGAGATTGGGTAGAAATATCCAAAAGAGGGTTTGTTTAAGGTTTCAGAGAATATTCTGATGGAATCTTACATGTAAAGGGTTCATCTTTACAAATTTTTAAGGTTTCGTAGAATATTCTGAATGAATCTTATATGTAAATGGATTGATTCGTCGTTCTTACCAAATTTTTGACTTATAGTAGTCCACTCATGGCCAGGATCGATCTGGGAGCCTGTTATGCATACAATATGCAGAAATAGGGTTTGTTTAAGGCTTCGTAGAATATTCTGAAGGAATATTACCTGTAAATGGATGGGTTCGTCGTTCTTACCAAGTTTTTGACTTATACTAGTCCACTCACGGCCTTGTTTCGATCTCGGAGCCTGGTATGCATACAATATGCAGAAGTAGGGTTTGTTTAAGGTTTCGTAGAATATTACAAAGGAATCTTATCTGTAAATGGATGGATTCATCGTTTTTACCAAGTTTCTGATTTAGAGTAGTCAACTCGCGGCCAGGTTTCGATCTCGGAGCCTGGTATGCATACAATATGCAGAAGTAGGGTTTGTTTAAGGTTTCGTAGAATATTCTGAAGGAATATTACCTGTAAATGGATGGGTTCGTCGTTCTTACCAAGTTTTTGACTTATAGTAGTCAACTCCCGGCCAGGTTTCGATCTCAGAACCTGTTATGCATACAATATGCAGAAATAGGGTTTGTTTAAGGTTTCATAGAATATTCTGAAGGAATCTTACCTGTAAATGGATGTATTCGTCGTTCTTACCAAGTTTTTGACTTAGAGTAGTCAACTCGCGGCCAGGTTTCGATCTCGGATCCTGGTTTGCATACAATATGCAGAAATAGGGTTTGTTTAAGGTTTCTTAGAATATTCCGAAGGAATCTTACCTGTAAATGGATGGATTCGTCGTTCTTACCAAGTCTGACTTAGAGTAGTCAACTCGCGGCCAGGTTTTGATCTCGGAGCCTGGTATGCATACAATATGCAGAAATAAGGTTTGTTTAATGTTTCGTAGAATATTTCGAAGGAATCTTACCTGTAAATGGATGGATTCGTCGTTCTTACCAAGTTTCTGACTTATAGTAGTCCACTCCCGGCCAGGTTTCGATCTCAGAGCCTGGTGTGCATACAATATGCAAAAACATATTTTTTTTAAGGTTTAATAGAATATTCCGAAGGAATCTTACCTGTAAATGGATGGATTCATCGTTCTTACCAAGTTTTGTGTGTGTTTAAGGTTTCTTAGAAATTTCCATGGAATCTTACCAGTAAATGGTTGGATTCATCGTTTTTATGCACTTTGAAACTTCTTGGTTCATAGTTTGTAAGTCGTTATACCGAACTTGAAGTTTGAATCGACACTGAGCTTCATTTTCATCAATTTCGATGATGTATCATGCTAATTTTGAAGTCAGAACCCTCTCAGATCTTCGTGGTTCATAAATTATATGCCATTATACAAAGTTTGAAGTTCGAATCGACATTGAGCTTCATATTTATCGATTTTGATGATGTATCATGCTAAGTTTGAAGTCAGAACCCTCTCAGAGCTTCTTGGTTCATAGATTGTATGTCGTTATACCACATTTGAAGTTTGAATCGACACTGAGCTTCATATTTATCGATTTCAATGATGTATCATGCTACTAATGTGAACTAAAGCTACTTCATGACCTGTATGACTAGTCGAAATTACTTCACGACCTATGTAACTAGTCGAAATTCTAACCGGAAGCACAAAGAGAAAGCACAAAAGCACAAAGAAACACACAAATTATCGAATTCATTTTTATTTCCCGATTCATTCTTATATATATTTTGGATTTTTTTATATTAAAATGTCGATAACAATGCCATAAATTTATTAATAATTTTTTTGGAATTTTGTTTCGTGTCAAAGGTTGATAATAGAACCCAATAATGAATTCGTATTAACACAAAGAAAAACACATGCTTCTCAATCCGTATGAGCATCCCAAATACAATCTCAACCGTCAAGATCTTTTCTTAATCCGTATGGGTGGATCAAATGAAATCTTGTCCGTCCTTTCTTTTGGTAGTATCACCTAACCCTCCTCGACACTAAGAACTCTAATTCCTATCAATTTTTCTCTTTCTTCCTCTCCGTCTCTCTTTTCTTCCTCAGACTGCGCCTCCGACTCTCTCTCTCTTCTTGATTCAGATTCAGGTTTTTCTATTGAATCCGATAATAAATTGAGCATAGCAGGGGCATGGTGATTATCATGGGTTTCATATGTGTTGGTGTTTGTCAAGGTTTTTAGAAGCTATGAAGATGGTGGGTTCGATTTGGTAATACAGGGTATGGAAGATGTTATTTCAATGGATGATTAAACAGGAGTGATGTTGATTCGTGAACTGGTGGTGATGTTATCATTGAGAAGAAGATGGTTTGAATCGTGCTTGGTGGGATGGTGGTAGAGGGTGTTGGAATTGCAAGCCGTGAATAGAGGGGTTGTGGGGTTTGTGGTACAAGTCCATCTGTAATCCTTCTCTCTATACCAGAGTTCAACACATATCTCCTCTGTAATCCTCCTCTCGAAATCTGTAATTCCACCAGAAACTCATCGTCCCCAATCGATTATTTGTTGATTTATTGGGGATTTTTGGGGAGGATTTTTGTTGATTTATTGGGGATTTGCATCTTGAAAGGTTTGTTGTTTTTTTTTTAAGGGGAATCGATTTTTTGTTGATTTTTTGGGGATTTTTGGCTGATTTTTGTTTGCAGAATAAGCTTCAGACTTTGGCCGGACAACATTCTGATGTACTTGAAAGTCTTGCACCAAATGTTAGGAAGCGTGTTGAGGCTTTGAGAGAGATTCAGGTCTGTGGATGATTTTTCTTTAGCGATGGTTCTTGTGTACCTAGATTAACTTATGGGAGTCATTCTCTTTTCTTGGGTTGCCTGCAGAGTAAGCGTAGCTGCACTTATGGAGGTAATGTCTTTGCACTATGAGATCCTTCTGTTTTGCTAAAATGTTGAAAAAAGACTCCCAAAGTTAAATTTAACATGATTTGTTGTTAGTAACATCTATTGCACTCCTCCTCAGCCAAAGAAAAAGAGAACTAGATATTGACATTGCCATGTTTGTGTTGAATCAGTTTAACGGGTTTGAGTTGAGCAGAAGTTGCAGAAATGAGCTCGTTCTTGCGCTGAAGTTACAGGTTCTGGTGCTGCTAAAATGAGGTTATGAGCTGGGTGCTAGTACTGGGATTTGAAGTGGTTGCTGCAACAGATTGAAAACGCAGAGAACAAGGAATTGGTTGATGCAATTGCAGGTGATTGAACTCTGAATTGGTATTGGTTGAACGGTGTTGGCTGAGATGCAGCATGCAGGTCGTATTTTCACTTGTTGCAGAACATTCTCCAGACTAGGATCGTCTCTTGTCGCCAATCTGAGTTTGACAGGTTGCAAAGGGAGAGGGATGAGCGTATCGCCCAGCTGCTTCAGGATCACAGGGAGATAAGAGAGAAGCAGAGGAGGCTGATATTCAATCTGAGGTCTGAGGAGGAGAGACAGAAGAAATTGGAGGAAGATGAAGCTCTTCGAAAGCAGCAAGGTACGATTCTTGTTTAATTTTTAACTTTGTTAATGCTAGTTTTTGTATGCAATTATGGATATATATTTCCCCCATGAATGGTTGTTGAAGTGTTTATTTTTATTTTTAACAATTGGTATTTGTTTGGAGTTTGCAGAGGCCAAAAGGAAAAAGAAAGAAGAATCAGAGAGAAAGGCCAAGTTGGACGAGCTGGTTGAAAAGCAGAGGCAGAGAGAGGCTGAAGTGGAGGAGAGGGTAAGAAAGGAAAGGGAGGCTCAGTTTAAAGCACTGCTGCTGCTGCTCTAAGTCAGATACATGATCTTTTTTTTTCTCAAGTCAGAACCTAGTTACTTCATGCAATATTTTTGTACGTGGCTACTTCCAGCTCTGATTCTGAGCGCCGACACTACTAATCTGAAGTGGGTTGATAAGGTATTTCACAAGCTATAATCATTTGAGTTGTTGCAGTATCTTCATTATTACATCCAATTAAAGAAGACAACTGTGCTGCTTCATATAGAAAAAATGGAATCCATAGGAAGTTGTTCATTGTCACTGGCCTTCTGGTTTGGATTCATGTCTTGCAGAAAGAGAACACAACTGTGCTAGATTTTGGTTAACTTGTTTCCCGTAGGTTCCATGAATAACTTGCATCGTACACTATCACCACCTGTTTCAGAAGTCGTCCATTTATATTCATGCTGATTTGATTAAAGTTTTTATATTACTTGGATCAATTTGTAAATTTCAGGTTAAGCAATCTATTCAAGGAAAGATTATTTCATGGTTTTACCTGGCTGCAACGGGGATGACTACGATTATGAGTCAAATGTGTAGGGAGTCCAGTAACAGTACGTGTAATTGCTCTGTTTTGGAAATCGATATCGTCATACTTACTCAAACTCGGTATGGACGCTTCATTCATCTTGCTATTGGTTATTTGTGCTTTGTGGGATTTAGTCTAAATTTAATTTACGGGTTCTTGTGCTTTGTGTTTGCAGTTGATTTACCGACTTGGTTTTGAAATGTTAAAGCTATATTTTTGCAGATAACCCCAGGAGTATTTTATATTGTACTGCCAAAAGCTGGACCCAATTGCACCTATAAAGAGCACCTTTTTTTTTCTGTTTTACTTCTTTTGTTGTGTGCCTAGTTATATTTTCTTTATTTCTGGAAATTCCGTTCATCTTCTAACTTAAAGTTCATTGTTGTTTGTTTTGTTGAGCAAGGTGTTATTGGCATCAAGGTCAAGAACATGTTGGATTAGGATCCTAAAGGAAAGAATGGTCCAATGACTCCATTGCCTGATGTTACCATCCACCAACCTAAGGTTGAAGAAGACTTCGTCAGGCCTTCAATGATGGCTCCTACCAAAATAGAAATGGCAGTTCCCCCACAAATGATAGTAACTTGAATGGGATGCGGTTTCCAGATTCATTATGATCTGGCATACAGTGTGTGATTACTGCTCATGTGGATGATGCTTATGTCTACATGCCAACTTCAGAGTTCAAGTATGTTAGTAATGCTGTCGGAAGTTTTATTACATGGCCCAAGGGTCGATTAGTGTTCCCATAGACATCTTCATAATCTTTTTGGAGTGTGTTTAGAAAACTTAACTTTTGTATCACTGCCATTTTTTTGAATGTATATGGTTAACACTAGTAGGTTAACTTGAATGAATGTAAGTGTATTGCACTGGAAGGTTAATGTGAATGTGAAATACTTTCGGCAATCCAGTTTCAGCTATAATTTGTTTTTTCAAAATAGTTTTATGCACACAATTTCTAATAAAAGTTGTGGTTACACATTCATTTACAGAAAACAGAAGTTATTACTTCAAATATTACAACTGTTAAGGGTATTGTAAAAACAAATCTTGCAACATAAGTAGGAGTTGTTCAGTATAGTTGTACAACTCTAGGAAGTGTAATGATAGTAGTATTCACAATACTAATCGATGTTGTCTTCCAGTTTTCGACTACGAAACAGTTACTTTACAACATAAGTTTGTGTTGTCCAAGATAGTTCGACAATTCATACAAGTGTTGTGCAAATATTATTCATAATACTGGTAATTGTTGTTGCATATGTTTCTACGATATGCTACTTATGTTGTCCACGATTGTTCTACAATACAAGCAAGAGTTGTGTTAGGTTATCAAAAAAAATCGAAAGAGAATCACAACATTGACAAACTATTGTCGAACCATGAATCACATCACCCTTTACAACACTTGTCAACCATTGTAGAAAAACTTGGACTTTCTACAATACCCCCGTTCCACAATGCATGAAATGGAGTTGTCGTAGGGGTACTGCAACTCTTATCTTGTGTCGTCAATGATGATTTTTCCCGTAGTGTGAATGTAGCAAATATATATTGAACTTAAAACAATCTTCCAAATATGAGCTCAAATCAGTTCGAAAATCAAAGTAAATGAAATTCGTATCAAATAAGTGGGTAAAAAAGATAATGATTCACAGATTTCGAATCTGAAAACCGATTTTCGATCAAGATAAGAGATTAAAAGATAGATCGAATTTCGTTCAAGAACCCTAGAAAATTTTCTTTGAAATTTCTTTGAAAACTTTTCTTTCAAAAGTAAAATTGAGGTGAGATTACAACAAATCGAACTCTGATTATGATTTCAGTAACAGATATAACTGAAATCTAACTATTAAATTTTTCCAAATGATTTTTTAGAAAATAAAAATCGAAATCAAAGAATTAAATCAACCGATTGAATTGAAATGTAACCTGTTCGTTTGATTTTCCAAGAGAATCTTCAGATTCAGTTGTTGTTGATGATGATTATCACTCATTGTCTATTGATTTTCATCAAATCTTCGAAGAATAAGTGATGCTGATGACGAATTTATGTTTAGATAATCAGGACCTTTGTTTGTAAAGCTTAGATCTAGGTTTTGAAATCATTTTTCACTGAAAAATTCGCTTAGAAATCGTGTCTTCTCGGCTTGTTTCTTCATCAGAGAGAGAGCAAAAGAAAATGAGAGAGAGAGCTAGTGAAAAAGAAAATGAAACCGAAAATGAAATTTAGACCTAGTTTTATTACCTATATATACTAAAAGGAAATTTTGGTATTACGAAAATGTCACTTTATTATCAAGCCCTGAAAATAAAAATTCTGGGCCTAGAAATATCAAAAAGTGAAAGTATGGAGTTGATAATGGAGGATCCATCTTGTGGGTCTTCTAAATATTGAACCCATATAGTAGGGTGGTTATAGTATTTTTCACTAAGTAGAATGGTATGGTGGAGATGAATAAAGTTGTTCACCCAGCATCACACCGTATGTCGTGCACTACATGTTGGGTTGAGCGGCTTATGCAAGGGTTGTTGAGCTACACAACTTGGGTCGCCAGCCACAGTGGTACGCATCGCGACCAATAATGTTGTGTCATCAAACATCAATGGCTAAAATTTTCATCAACAACTTTTCCTGTAATATAAAAACTTCATACTTTCTCATAATTTAAATTTTTTGGTGGAAAGAAAAGTCAATCTGGATATTATTGCATGGGTCCTGAGTAAATCACATCAACCAGACGACGGGTTCCTAACTGTTGAATTTCTCTATGGACATTATTAGATTCGGAAAAGCTATCATGTATTAATGGTAGAAGTATTATAAGAGTTAGAGGTAAGACACAGGGGGAATGATAATCATCCCCAATCTTGGAGTTTTGGGTTTCTCTAGATAGACTAACTATAATTTTCCTAATTTCTTGATCGACAGAATCTTGAAAATGGTCAATTGCTTCTACTAGTTTATAATCATGTGATACATTCTCAATCATATTTAAAATCTCTACGAGTTCATGTTCTTTATCTAAGACTAGTATTTCTAAATCTTGGAGACTTGGACTCTAAAAAAATATTCTCAGGAAAAACTCGTTCCTTTAAACCGTCATCGGCTTCGTAACGAGGAAATACTACATCGTGTAAGATAATATCTCTAGTCCAAATCCCGGTCCTTTTGAATATGTGAATAATCATTAAAATTATTAGGATTTGAACTGGAAATAATATTATTTTCATGATCTCAAATTGAGTAATAAATTATTGATAACGATGTTTACATATTTCAAATTCTTCATCAGCATTATCCTCATCATAATCATAAATATAATAACATGAAGATTGTCGTACCTCATCTGAATGATTAGTGTTACAATTCTAACCTCGTCATCTTGATTAAGTGAATAGTAACTATTCTCATTCTCAAGCGTAACATTGGAAACACGATATTGATAATTAAGATTATTTTGAGTAATTCTTTCCTTCGTCCATAACTCAAACCAACTTTCCACCTTTAGCTTCAAGCAAAACCTGCACACCAAAAACAAAAAATACCTAAAGCAAAATCTAGAAAATAATAAAATAAATTAAATCTTAAACTAAAATAAAATAAAACAAAACCAAAAACCAAAAAATAAATAAATCTAGAACCTAACATAAAAACAAGTCCGCATCGGGGGCGCCAAAAATTGGTATGATTGTAGATAGTGATAAAAAAATGATTCATTTCTCAGACTTGTGAAGGATAGTTTTTAAATTCAAATTCTAATAATTAAAATAGAAATTCAAAACAAAGTTGATATCAAGATTATAAAAAGGACTGAGACTCGTGATTCCACCATTCACCAATTAAAGTGATTAGATCTAATTAATATTTATGAAATTCTTTATGTTTAAAGTGATTCTAATATGTTGTAAGAGTAGATTTTCAAAAACCAAACCAAACAAAAACCCCTGAAAGCCCACTTCTCTGTTTTTCAAAAACCCCATTATCCATCCTGTTAGAGCATTGCTCGGTCGAACTCACAAGTGTTGTTATCTCAAGCTTATTGTAAAATTTAGTTGTCAAAACCATATCTTGGTTTATAGTCTACAGTTAGTTAAGTCTCGATCTAGGATAGAGGTAGTTGAGAAACGAACCAGTCATCATTTTCGTTCTACCATTTGAAGTCGAAGATCAACCGAAACTTTTGAAAATTCATCAACAAAAGGTAAGTGAAGACTGAACCATCTATTTCTCAAGTTATATTTGTTTTTATATCCTTGAGATGTTTGTCGCATAACTAATTAGACTATCTTGCATATATAAGAATTTCGAGTCGAAAACTAATTATTTAGTTTACGAATTTTTCGAAATATAGTGACTAAGCTTAATGAACATTTGTTCATACTTGATCAATTTCGGTGGAGAATAATTTATTGTGCGGAACCAAAATCATGATTCAAGTTTATGATTCCAAAATAGCCTGGAACAGTGATATGTGTCATTGATGTTATTCGAGAATGTCTTGAATGATTTAGATAAACATATAGAACTAATATATTCAGAATACAAGACAATATTATTATGCTTACAAAATGAGTGAATAGTTATACGTCTGAAGCCGTATTACATGTACTCGTACACGTAGCGCAGTATCTATATATTGACTTACAGATTTGTGTGATACGCATATTATGCACACCATGGGAAAATCTGTTTGTTTCTTGATCCGCAGGTATGCAAATTTTTATGCAAATTATTTTGGAGTTGTGGTAAGGGAACCGGGTTTACGTATCCAAACCGGCATACGAACCAATACAGTTCTATGTTCCTGAACTATGTTAATACCCAAACCGTTACACAAACTGAAAAGTTTATGTGGACGGAACCGGTAAGTCTTAAGGTTGACAAACTGGTTCACGAACTGAAAAAGTTATGTCAACTCCGGAACTCAGTTTTGCACCAAAGTTTGCAAATTGAATTGAACTGAAAATATTATGTCAACTTCGAAACTCGGTTTTGCTCATCACTTTGCAAACCGGCCCGTCTACCATGATTCATCCGATTCACGAACGACTCATGTATTTGTACTTTGTGCATTTATTATTAATGTCGATTATAATTCAGTTGCGATTAAATTACTTCTATGGGATAATTTGCATTTGGTCAATTCTCTAAAAACACTAGACTTATTTGATCACATGATTGTGACTCAAGATCAATATATTTATGTTCATGAAAATGAGTACTAAGCTTTTAAGTTCAAACTGGCTAGTTTCAGGTAACCATGTTGAACATAGTCTTTGTACACGGTTCAGTTACAGTGAGTGTATATCTTGTTTATGTGAATGAGATTCAATGTTTTCATCTAATGGTGAATATTATTTTCTTAGTTTCAAATTTATCTTAGCTTAAACCTAAATCAACCTATGCTTTGAATGTCTATATAAAGGGAACTCTTGGGAACTGGGATCTTTGAATCATGACACTAATTTTTGGTGTGTCATAGTTGTATCTAGATTCGTCATCTCCAGAAACTTTTATAGGGTGTAGCAACTATCAAAGGCTTCATTAGGATTCGTGAATCCACGTCCACACTACACCAAAATCCAATATTTACCACGTTTATTTTCGTTGCTAATAATTTTAGCAATGCTAATGTACGTTGCCCACACGGCGTCACAAATTTTTGGCAACGTTTACAAACATTGCTTAAAATAATTAAAGCAACGGTTCATACGTTGTTTCATACGTTGCTTTAATTAGACATAATGCAACCTGTAAATTAATTTAACCAACATAAATATACGTTGCAAAATATGCTACCAGAATTTAAAAAATAAAAAGATTATAAACTGCATTAGTATTTTCGAAATTCTAGTATTACAAATTATACAGAACCCTCACCTGATAAGACAATCATTCATCCTTAGAACATTTTACAATATCATGAGCTTTGTTTGAATATACACAAATAAGTTCTATTCCAAAACATAAGAACATTGTTGTAAAGCTACTGTTAATAGGTTGTTTATTCAAGTATCTTTACAGTGCACGTTCCTATCTTTAATGATTAAATCAACAAGAAAATATTGACACAATATAGGACTTGCCCTAACTTGGAAAAAAATACCTCGATTATTTTTATGCACACGACACAATGACATGATGTGAAATGAACCAATCCATCCATAACATCACCAGCTCAATACTATGTTTTCTTCAGGAAAAAACATAAGAAAAGGAATATAGAGAGAACCATGTTGATCCATTTCTCCATCACTTGCACGAGGTGAGGCGCTAACAAGAAGAAAAAATAGTGAATTAACTAACTAGATCACTATGAGATGAATGAACCTATATGAAACGGAACGGTAAACCCGATAACTAGTTCGCTAAAACCTTTTCAACTCTTAAATATTTTTATTGGCAAGTTCTCCTAAGTAAAATGACAAAACTGATTAAGATGTCTATTTCTCTAAAATATCGAACTTGTAAATGTACCAATTACAACAACTAAACTTGAGACAACATTTCAACATACAGAAGATGTACACTATCAAATTATTCTTGCTGACAACATAGTTAGGTTAGTTGACAGACTGCACATAAAATACAGAATAGCTGACAATAAACATTGTGACAGTAAGACGCAAGGTTGATACTAATGTATAAAAAAAGTTTTGGCAGTAACTACAAATTGTACCGTCTAACATGTGAGAACTGGGAAGAAAAAACGAATATTTACAAACCTCTTGGAAGAACATCTGTGTATGGATTAGATTGAGCAACTTCCCTGAATTCTTCAGTCCATTTATCCCTTATTGAAGTTGAGAACAAATTTATTACTCGTCTAAACTCATGAATAGGTAATATACAGTAAGGATGTAGATCAAAACATGATTTTGTTCTCAACCATCATTATCGAATTGAATAAAACTCACAAGCACTCGCCAAAGGTACGTAACAACTCTAACAAGTATAAATGAAAATCGTCAAAGAAGTACTAGACTTCTTTTCATCCCCAAGTGAATTTATGTTACGTTACTTGTAGTCATCAGATGGTCAACAAAATTGTAATGGCAACTGCAAGATGAAACTTAGCTTATATAAAGACAACTCTATTTATTGATGTTTAGAAAATCTCTCAAAACTAAACACAAGCTCTAATCTTGCTCATATGATCAACCACAACTTTGGTGATCATATATATATAGAACTATGAATTCCTTTTCCTAGTCATATTACCTTATTACATGTCTTTCCTTTTCTTAGAACTAGATGACTTCTAATTCCCTCAGGATTACATCAATTTCCTAATCTTGTCCTAACCATCTTGTTAGTGACTTCTATGTTGAAGTTTAACCAACATTCTCCCCTTAAGCTTCAACCTTACCCGTGACATATCTTGTACTCCAATCAGTTGTCTCATTTCTTCAATATATCTGCTTTCTGCTCAGTTCCTGGTATGTGTTCAACGTTGATGATCTCCTTCTCGATACATTCTCATATGAAATGATACCTTTTGTGAATGTGTTTCGTCTTCCAATGAAACACTGGATTTTTAGTGAGTGCAATTGCAGACTTATTATCAATCTTGATGAAAACTTTTTCAGGTTCTCTTCCTTTGATTTTACCCAACAGTTCTTGAAGCCATATTGATTGTTTAGCTGCTTCTGTTGCAGCCATAAACTCAGCTTCACAGGATGAGAGGGCTACAACGTCTTGCTTATGTGAACACCATGTAATAGGTGCTTCTCCTAGATAAAATATATGACCAGTTGTACTTTTTCCATCATCTTGGTCAATATTATGACTGCTGTCACTATACCCAACAATTCCTTTTGATCCTCCTCGACCATACTTCAATCCATAGATGATTGTTCCTCTTAGATATCTCAATATCTGCTTTATTACATCACCATGAGATTTGCGTGGACTCTTCATATAACGGCTTGCTACTCCCACAGATAAAGCCAAGTCTGGTCTTGTGTGTAACAAGTATCTAAGGCATCCAACATTTCTTCTATAACTCGTTGGATCAATCTCAGCTTCTTCTTGTTCCTTTGAAACTTTAAGTCCAAACTCCATTGGTATCTTAGTTGGATTACAAGTTTCAAGTCCTGGTTCTTTCAGAATTCTCCTTGCATAAGCTTCTTGTTTAATCTGAATCCCATCTACTCCTTGATGGACTTCTATGCCAAGGTAATAAGTGAGTTTTCCGAGGTCTGACATCTCAAACTTTGATGACATTTCTCTCTTGAACTCATTTGATCACCTTAAGGGAGTTGCCAGTCAAAAATAGATCATCTTCATAGACTGCAATCACAAGAAGCGTTCCCTTTTCTTCTCTTCTGTATATTGATGTTTCTTTAGAGCACTTAACAAATCTGATTTCTCTTAAGATTTGATCTAACTTTGTATTCCAGGCTCGAGGGGCTTGTCTTAGACCATATAAATCTTTTGATAACTTATAAACCTTATGCTCTTGTCCTTTTACTTCAAAACCTTCTGGTTGTTTAACATACACATGTTCTCGCAATTCACCATGTAAGAATGTTGTCTTAATGTCTAAGTGGTGAATTTCCCATGAGTTTGATGCTGCCTCTGGCTTATCAACTAGAAACCAAGTCTTGTTTCTGTTGATTGAAATAATTTCTTCTCTACATGCTTGTGTCCATTTAGTCGAGACCTTTGCTTCCTGAAAATTCCTTGGTTCGTCATTAACAGAAAGTAGCATAATATCACATTCTTCTGCAGCTTGAAGAACATAATCCTCCAGATACTGTGGCTTTTGTATCTGTCTTGTTGATTTTCTCAGTGGAATGGGTTGAGTTATTTCATCGATCTCTTCTTCTTCTTCTTCTACTTCTTCGTTATTCTCAGTGTTTTCATTATTCTCTTCTTCTTCTTGATTAACACCATTGTTTCCATTGGTATTGATGATTATGGGTCCTTCTCCTTCATCAATTACTTGACCCCATCTCATGTGAAACATTCCTGGATCCCTACTTGGTCCATCATGAGTTTCTTTCCAGTTCCAGTTTTCTTTTTCATCGAATACCACATCTCGACTCACTATCACTCTTTTCGTTGTTGGATTGAATAATCTGTAAGCTTTGGATCCAGGCTCAATTCCTAGATTCACAAGAGTCTGAGATCGATCATCCAGTTTCTTAAGAGTTGCAGAATCAACTTTTGCGTATGCTTTGCAACCAAACACTCTTAAATGATCTATGTTTGGTTTTCTCTTTTGCAAGCTTTCATATAGAGTCATGTCTTTCAAATCTTTCCTAGGTATCTTGTTTATTAGGTATGTGGAGTTTCGTACAGCTCCTCCCCATAGATAATTAGGTACCTGCATAGCCTTTAAAGAACTTCTTGTCATCTCCATTAGAGTCCTGTTTCTCCTCTCCACCACTCCGTTTTGTTGTGGTGTATATGGTGTTGTGAGTTTTCTTTTGATTCCATTTGACTCACAGAACTTGTTGAACTCTACGGAAGTGAACTCTCCTCCTCTATCAGTTCTAAGCATTTTGACCTCCTCTATTAACTCTTTTTCTATCAGATTTCTGAAAGCTTTGAATCTGTCAAATGCTTCACTCTTATATTTCATAAGAATAGACCACATATATCTTGAGAAGTCATCTATAATAACAAATATGTATTTGTTATTTGCAAGGGTTTGTGGCGTAATAAGACCACATAAATCAGCATGAAGAAGATCTAATGGCTTTGAGGCTCTGAATGTTGTTGCTTTTGGGAAATCCTGACGAGTTTGTTTCCCAACTCAACATGATTCACAGATTTTTGCTTCATCATTTATCTGTGGTAGTCCTCGAACCATCTTGTTCTGAGACATTGCCTTTAAGGTTCTGAAACTTATGTGTCCTAACCTTGCGTGCCACTTCCATGTCTGATTCTTCCAGTCTCATATTCAGACAAAATGGCCTTCCAATCATGAGACTTATCTTGTAGAGTCTATTCTGTGAGAGTGAGACTCTAACTAAAAGTCTTCCACTTGGGTCATGAACTATTAGATAATCTTGTCGCATTATAACATCACATCCAACTTCTGTAGCTTATCCTAAACTTAGAATGTTTCTTTGTAAGTTTGGGATGAAGTAGATGTTTGTGACAAGCTTCTGTTCTCCGGTCTTGCTCTGAAATAGAATTGATCCTTTCCCTTCAATTTCTACAGAAGATACATCCCCAAACTTCACTTGTCCTTTGATTTTCTCATTGAGTTCAGAAAAGTAGTGTCTCTTACCAGTCATGTGATTGCTGGCTCCATTATCTAAATACCAGATTCCTTCTTCTCCATCCTTTGATTCGTAGTTCTTTGGTATTAGTTTCCCTTCGTTTAAGAATACAACTTCGTGCATGAAAAGAGTTGTATATGCTTCCCTTGTTTCATTCTTGTTTGCTTCTTCCATATTTTGTATTCTTTCAGGGCATACAGAGGAGAAGTGTCCTGGTTTATCACATCTGTAACAAATAATGTTTGATCTATCCTTATTTTCTTTCCCTTGGTTTTGATCATTCTGACTTGTTGTTCTATCTTGTGAGTTAAACCTTCCTCCCCTTACCCGGCCTCTGTTTACTCTACCACATCTTCCACGACCTCTTCCTCTTGTCGCAGAGTTTTGTTGGTAAGAGTTTGTGTACAAGAGTTTTCCTTGAGTTTCTCCATTGTTTTCTTCATCAAGGATTCTCTCTTCATATGCTTTCAATCTTCCAATTATATCTTCATAGCTAGTCTTCTTTAAATCTAAGACTTGTTCGAGAGAAACTATGATATGAATATACTTGGATCTTGGTAAACTATTGAGAAACTTCTTTACCAGTTTATCTTCATCAATGGATTGTCCAAGTGACGCAGCTTTTGAGGCTATCTCTGATAGCTTTCCTGCAAAGCTATCAATAATATCAGTGTCTTTCATCTTCACTCTTTCAAATTCAGACATTAAGGTTTGCAGACGGGCTTCTTTAACTCGATCAGATCTGAGATTACGTGCCTTTATTGTAGGGGTGTAAACTGGGCCGGGCCGGGCAGCCCGTCCTATTTATTAAATGGGACGGTATAGGGCGGGCCGGAACATCTCTTATCCATGAAATTAAAAGGGCTGGACGGGCATGGTTATTTATCTACAGTAAGTACCCATGGCCTACCCAAGCCTGTTTTGTAATTTGGGCTCGGGCGGGTAGGGCCGGGAGGGCCTTGAATATTACAAACAAATATATATTATACATATATATTGTTAAAAATAAAAAGAAAGTAGTAATAATACACAAGTTTTACTTAAAATTAATAATCAAATACGAGAATTGAGATGGCAATAAGATAAACCAAACTTCCTATAATTTTTCCTGAATTGAATCATCAGAAAAGGAAAGTGCCTTAGATTTTGCTCAATATTTTCTCTATATGGTTAACAAAATTAGACTCCTATGGAATAAAAGTTAAGAAATACATATGAAAATTATGAAGGTTGACTGTATTAAGTATATGTACCAAGTATATTCTAGGATAAAACAAAATTGGAACAGTCACTTAGGCTAGGTAAATGGATAACACTGGCGGGTAGCATTGACGGGATAATAGGGAGGGTATTGGGCCGGGCAAGAAAATTTGAATTATGGCATGTGCCCGCCCTCTTATTTAAATGGGCTAGGTCGGGCCAGCCCGTAAAGGGCCACGGTCACCCATGGGCTGTCATGGGACAAGACGGACGGTACTGGGCCTCGGGCTGCCGGGCAAAATTTACACCCCTACTTTATTGCATCCCAAATTTTCTTTGAAGTTTCCTGTTCACCAACTTGTAGAACAAGACATTCTGGTATTGCTTGAAAGAGTAATCCAATGGCAACATTGTTTTTGTCTGGGTCCAATGTACCAGGATCAATTGTTTCCCAAACTTTGTATATTTTCATCAGTACCTTCATTCTCATGGCCCATATTGTGTAGTTTGTGGCGTTGAGGATTGGAACTTGTATTGATGGTGGTGTGAACTGTTTTGCACCCACAATGGTGGTTTCGTTTTCCATGGCTCAGAAACAAGCTCTGATACCAATTAATGGCAACTGCAAGATGAAACTTAGCTTATATAAAGACAACTCTCTTTATTGATGTTTAGAAAATCTCTCAAAACTAAACACAAGCTCTAATCTTGCTCATATGATCAACCAGAACTTTGGTGATCATATATATATAGAACTATGAATTCCTTTTCCTAGTCCTATTACCTTATTACATGTCTTTCCTTTTCTTAGAACTAGATGACTTCTAATTCCCTTAGGATTACATGAATTTCCTAATCTTGTGCTAACCAGCTTGTTAGTGACTTCTATGTTGAAGTTTAACCAACAAATTGAAGATATGAATGAAATACTAGATGAAACCCTTATAAGCAGTACCCTTATATATATGCAGTATGTAAACGCTTGAGAACACATTTGTATGATCAGCTGTAATATTCAGAAATGCTTACAAACTATACGTGAAAATTAAATCACGTAATATATCAAACAAAAAAGATAACTAGAAACCAACATACCAAGTTAGAATCCACAAACAGTATTCCTAGTCGAAACTATGGTTCACCCATGACGAGCTCGTTACCAGAAACCTAGAAGAATGATTTGATCTGAGTACCTACAAACAAAATATTCAAAATCAGAAAAATGGCAGAATGAGAAGTCCGTAACCAGAACTAGAGAAGCTTTATTTTAGCGTTTCACCATCAAACTACCAACAACCAAAGCAAAATATCACCAACCAACAATACCTGAAGCCAACATCAACAATTCAGTTTATCTCCCCTCCCTGAAATAGATATTTCCTTTAAAAGAGGATGACTATAAAATTCAACATCTTACCTTTATCTAAGACCTCGAGGAAAGGTAAACCATTAAATCCAGATTTCGTTGCTCGACTGTACAAGACACCCTTCTTAAGTGGATAGTCATACTTGAGAAAAATCCAGGCAAATATACACAATCATCACCGGAACTCTTACCAGATGTCATGAACAATTTTACCCAAATTAAAGAAGCACAATTGCATTGCTAAAGCATCACAAGATTACATCCATATAAAAAATCAGCAAGAATGAAGTCCCGGAGTTTACTAATAAGAATATGAATGTGTCATTTTCATTGTGTGGACAATTTGAGTTTACATACAAGATACTAATGGTATCAACTTAATTTACCTTTCATCCTCTTCGAGATTGAATTTCTTTGATCTAACCATCATTATGGATTCCGAAGCCATTTGCTGGAGTTCTTTCACCCAATTTCTTTCACTGTACCTTCAACACTACAAATATAAATAAAAAATTACATCATACAGTTTACTCCCTATCATTTAAGACCCACATCTATGAAGGCAATAAAAATACTCAGATATGTTGGGTATGCTACAATCCTTAATAATATTACCTTGAATCATCATTCTTACAAAAACAAATGGTTTTGGTCTAATCCGACGACTTTGAATCAGTGATTTATTGTGATCGACAGCGGCTATTTGCTCTCAAAGTAGAAAGACAAATCGTGGTTCACAATCAACCCGTGTTTAACGCCCACATCCAACTGCTAGGAGTTGCTGCACATTATCTTTTTTGACTCGAACAATAACGCTAGCGTCTGCAAGGGAGGAATTAGCGAAAAAGACTCGAGCTTCTGTTTTTTTCCTTTTTTCTGTAACGCCCAATTTATTTCCCTTTCAAACGCATTTAATTTAGATTCATATTCTCAATATTTTTCCCTATTTAGTCGACATCCATAGCGTCATCATCGACTTCGAACAACAGGTGTGTCTTCTCTCGCTGATTTTGTTCTTTTCTTTCTCCAAACTATCTGTATTTTCCTTCATGATTTATTTTTTTTTTTCTTGCCGTTGGAGTTTATGTTCTTTAGTCACTATTCTATGACCAGAAATCATGGTTATAGACACGCATTTGGGGTTAATCGAGATAATTGATTCTTTTACCCAATCTGTAAATTGGGATATTAGTTTAGTTATCTGCTCTAAGTTTGAGACAAGGGTTGTTAGTTTTTCACTCTTATATTTTAGTCGATTATGAATGTATTTTCGAAAGTTTTGATTCCATTGATCCATTCTCCTGTTGATTATCACAAGCTCTCTCAGTTTTGGGAAAGAGAAAAAGTTTTTTCTGTTAATTTCAGGTGCACAATGCAACTCCCTAATTTCTCTCTGTATTCCCAATCTTTTTTGTTAGTATAAACGGACATGTGATTTTTTGGCTGTGATTTTTTAGGCTACATTTCAAAGTTGATTCGAGCATATGTAGCCATTGATCGTAAAGGTAAGCCTTTCTCAATAGTACTTGCAGACTTGACGTATCTCCAACCATTAACATGTACTATGATTTCTCTTTTTTTAATGATACGATGTTTTAGGTACACTACGATTTCTCATTGTATGTAGATCTCACTTGAGGTGAAGACAGAGTGAACAAAGAAAAATGACTACACTTTTTCTTACATTCGAATATTCACGTATCAAGTCTCTTCTTTAATTAATATTTTCATAACTAATGGTTTAATTACTGCCTGTCTCGCGGTCTGGAAAGAGCTCTTGACATAAAAAAAACCCATATACTTGATTATTTAAAAAAAATTTGTTTCATTTAGGATATGTGGTTTAATCTACTCCACGTAAGTTTCATTTTATAATTCCACTGATAAATGTTATTTTTCAGTTTTATAACGAGCTTAACCGAAGCATAATAGATTCTTAATGTCTAAAAGTGATTCGTCATTTCTGTAGCATCTCCGCATACCCTTTTGTTAACTGTGCGCAGAGAATTTTTTGTTGAATGATTATAACAAAGTTTCTTATCACATGAAGTGTTCAACTTTTGTATGGCAGACTAACCCATTCATGGCTGTGGGACCTTTTGAATGCAGTTTTATGTTTTCAGAAAACCATCACCAACATCCAGATTCTTCGTAACCCAGGTAGGTAGCTTGCGGAATGGGTGAACTCATAATAGAAAATCTCAGGTATACATTTGTCGGACGTTACCATCGTTGTGTTTGAATGTCCTCCACTGCAATCTCTTAATGCACGCACATAAACCAGACTCTAAACTTCTGCGTTAGGAGGTCAATGTTGCAGATTTTCCTCTAAGGGTTCTGCTGCTAATCAGGTTGGTAACGACCCAATTGAGGCCGACTCTAATCTGGTAGCCTGTGTTAATGCCTTACTGGTAACACTCTTTTGGGATCATGTGCACAGACAGTGATTAATTCGACCATTATTTTATCACCAATTTTTCTTGGTCTTAGTTATTGTTTACTTGGTTATGAAACAATCTTTTTTTCATGAATGAACATTTACTTTGGCTTTATCGAGTTGGTGACATACAATTGATATCCTGGATCATTTGTTGATTTTCAGCATTGTTTAGTTGGAAATTGCAGCATTTACTTCTATTCTAACCGTAAAAAACATTAACAAGCCTTTCTTAAGGTGAATTGGGTCTGTTTATTTTGTTAACATACCTAAGTATCTTTTTATTATTTATTCCATACTTCAGTCGATTGACTTCAACACATAATCCTCATATCTGCCTCATGGCGATGAACTAATCCTATGTACCAAAGAACCTAATCTGGAAATTCGATCCTTGCTTCGTGTTATGGGAAGACAGTTCAAAATAGGAAGATATGGTTTCCCTAGACACATTTTAGGATTCTTGAGGGATTTTTTTTTTCAACCCTCTCACAATGACCACCGTCCCCTTCTTCAAATGAGATACCAGGGTAAAGCCTCTCTGTTGCAATGCGGTTGAAATTCCTCATCACAATTTCAATTTACCCAATTTGAGGATCTGGAGTTCGGTCCGCCAACACTTACGTAACAGGTACTCCTTTTGTTGTATCCATTTGGTCACTGATTAATCTGTTGCATGCATATTCAGATATTCCCCATTCATTTCCTGAAGTTTTATTATTTCTGTTTCTGAATAGATGCAGTAGGTAGTTGAAAGGTTTTTACAAGTTGCTTTTAATTAACTCCTCATTCTAACCATCTATATATGTGTGTTTGGTGTTGGCATCACATTATGGAGATTGTCGGGCGGTTATCCAACATGCTGAACGTCATCTGGCAAGGAAAAACTTCTAGAGAAAACAACTAACTGTTAAAGGTTGTCATAATGCACGTAACGTTGATAATTTGAACATTTGTAATCTGAAAAAATAAGATAGTTCAATCATGATAAAAGTAACAGAAAACTTGATAGGTTTTACTTGCTATAGACCTTCAGAATATCCACTCGAACATATCATTGTTCTCTCAAATTTACTCTGGAGTTTGCAGTTCTGAAAATTTTCCAACATTTTCTAATTTTATATTTTTCTGAAGCAAATGTTTCTGCGAAGAACTCTTCACGATCTATCAACCATATGTTAATGGACCAACCATTCCTCAATGGGAGGGAGTTGATTAGAGTGTAGGATGGCAGCCTGACCATGGGACTCCAGAATCACTACCACTGACAAAGAACTGAATGACCTACCATCTACGAAAAGTTTAGCCTATGAAGGAAATGCAGAGCCAGTGCTCTCTCCCTTGTCATGACAACTTCTTGATTTTCAACAAGTAATGGGTTTTATTGGTATTGATTTTTCTGCTGTTGGTAGTGGAGAGTGATATAGTTGCAAGGTATTTTTGCTGGCAAGTGCCATTGTTATTTATCGTAGTATTCAAAAATGAAATAACTAAAGGTTTTGTTCTTTTCCTAGAACTAGAATTATTCTCAACTATATAAACATGATTTATTAAAAAAAAAAGGATTTTAGATGATGCTCATTTTTTTTCTCAAATTAATTAGTAGTTCTCTTTTATTATTATTATTTGAAAATTTGATGATATATACTCACTCTGTTTTTGGAAAAGAGATACTTTTTCTTTTTCAATTTGGCAGAAATGGAGGGAATATAATTTTTGGGCTATATATCGTATTTGTGTATAATTTTATGGGTTATTTAGATTGATTATAAAGGTCCATTTTTTAGCGTAATCACGAACTTCTTTTATACAAAAGCCTGATATTAAGCTTCTTTTATACAAAAGCCTGATATGTTGGCATCTTCGTATCAACGGTGATTAACTAGACCAGAAATGAAAAATGTATATTAGTTAAAGATTATGCATTTCTTACCATCCAAGGTGTTTGCCTTTGTGGAGTGGTTTTGACAAATAAGTTTAAACATTTCTTACCATCCATGTGTTTGCCTGTGGGGTGCTTTTGGCAAATAAATTTGTGACGGTAATCAAAACTATTATGTGCAATTTTGGAAAATAAATTGGTTTCACTACAAAACAGGTGGCTTCTAGGGACGGTCAATTTTGTAACACCGTCCCTAGAAATGGTTATTTGGGACGTCCATGGGCTGACCGTCCATATTGGTCGTGGGATAATTAATTTAAAGTTATTTTTGGGTCATCCCCAAAAGAAAGTACGACCAAAAAATAATAGTGACGGTAGAATAGGGGACGGACAGAAAACAATCACAAATATCTCTTGGGACGATTTTTGGACCTTCTGGGATGCTTTTTAGCCGTCCCAAAAAGCCTTCTATTTTGTAGTGTTTCAACTGGAGGCTCACAATTGTGATTCTTCCTTTCACTTACTTTATTTAGAAGGAAACCACGAAGATCAATTGTGATTCTTCCTCTCAACTAATCTTATGGAATGTTCACTCGATAAATTAGTAAATTATAAATTTATTTGTTTTTTGTAAAATCAAAAAATACCTGTAATAAATTATATACTGTATCTTGAATTAAATTCAGGGAATGAAAATTTTAGAATCAGTATTACTAGAAACTGTATCATATCACTAACAAAAGAAGAAGAAAAGAATTATAATAGAAACATTGGATAAGTTAATAAGGTCACACTAAGAACCAAGTCACCAACACATCAGCTCAAATCCCAGGCCGTTACGGCACGGGTCATATACTAGTCAACTAATAAAAACAAACTACTACCATTCTCAACGGGTTATTTGATTTTTGGTACTAAGATTTCGATCAAAAACTGGGTTTGGTCTAACATCTGTCCAGCGTTTGTGTTTGGTTGAAAGACTAACGATGACCCACGTTGACTTCGTTAGGTGTGACTTTTTTGTTTTAATAACTTATTTTTTTAAATGAATACTAATAATTAGATAACAGCGTTAATTAACAGTCATCACATGACTCTCTTTACATCTAATCCTACGGCTGTTAGATGTATTCAAGTATCCACTTCTGAAATGGACTGATTAAGCATTCCTGCGTCCAAAACTATGTGCCATTTCCTTTTCCGCCATTAATGGCTCTCAAATACTTGAAGAAAAATAAGATAACGTCAAAACCAAACTACTGCTGATGACCATCGCCATATCCTTCTCCATAATCAAAACCACAGTCGATTAACAAAGGTGAAAACTAAGGTTTCTGATTTGTTTAAAAAAAGTGGGGTTTTGATTAGTGGGGAAGGGGTAAACCTAATTGGGGTTATGATTTCTTTTTCTTATGTTTGCAAGCTTCAATTTGGAAGAATTGAAAAGCCATGGCCGTTTCTATGGTTGAGGATTAATCGAAGAGAAAAAATAGATTTTGCCCAAAATTAGAATTACGATTATGAAATTGGGAAATCAGAAATTGGTTTCAAGAGATTTGGTTGCTGGTACGGTGGTGCTCGAGGATTGGTGACTAATACGATGATTGAAGAAAGTATTAAAATTGTTCTGTGATGCCAGAGAGAAATATGTCTCAAAGTAAATTTTTTTCTTCCAAAAATCAAACCCCAGATTGATTGGATATTGTCAGCAATCAGAAGATACGAGATTAGGTTAGAAAGTTTAAGAGAATAAGTTGAATTGATTTACTCGTTTCAGTAGTATTTGGTATGAAAAGGTAGTATTACTCCTTGATTCGTTTGATGGGTACAGAAATTTTGTAGAGAATTTTAAAGACGAGTGTCAAAAGTAGTGGATCTACAGAAAGTTGGATCATCAAAAGAGTCTAATCAGTTCTCCTGGTCTATTTTTATCAATCTCAAATACATATTTTACTATTACCAGAGAGTACCCAGAGGAGGAAGTTGAGAAGATTATATGCACGTGCACTGTTAGGACATGATCAGTAATAGTTACTAAAGTTCAATTTTATATAGTATTTTCCTATTTAGTTAACAAATTACACCAAAAATAATTAGCATAAGGAAAGAAGCGGTTAATTTACTTGTACTTCTTCCGTAGCTTTAACAAACATTCTAACTTCGGGGTCAATACTTGCTTTCCAAAACAACATTCCTACCATTAGGACCAAGAGTAACTCTTCAAGTTAGCAACTCAAAACCCGAATCAAATATTAATCAAAAGAAAAAAACGAAGAGACCACAAACTTACTTGCAGCTTCTTAATAGTTTACCTTTCCTTATGAAAATAAAGTTCAGTGGCTGCCTATCTTTGGTGGACATCTCTTCGCATGACCATGTTCTGTCTCTTTTCACCAAAATACATTGTAGACATCTTAGAAGAACTTGAAAGCTTCTTGTCTGTGGTGGTACCCTAGTTAGTAAGTTCGCGAATGATTCGCGAATCATTCGCGAATTTTTCCGTATCACGAATTTTACCGTCTTATTCGCGTACGTTTGCAACTCCGAACCCAAGTCGCGTATTATGTGGCATTTCCGAATTATTCGCGAACCGTTCACGAATTTTACGTATCCCGAATGATACGTCCGTTTAATTCGCCATAAATTCTTTAGCTTTTACTTTTCAAAGACTCCATTTTTTGGGCTTTACTGCCTCCCGAGCATACACGACCGAATATTAGACGTGTTGTGATTTTTATGAAACAAAAACGACTGAAGAGATTTGAAGGTGAAGGTGAGAGAGATCTCAAACTCACTAACCAAGCATCTAAACCACCATACGACGTCCTCTTGGATAACTAATGTTGTATATATTATTAATATCATCATATTAAGTTTATTTTTTCTTTAAATAACTCACACATATGCATAAAAATTGGTCTATGACCTTATAAATACAAATTATTTGTTATATATAGATACCGAATTTTCAGAGCCGAACTCACATTTATAAATCGAATCATACACGTACGTATGCCGTTCCGAATTACTGACGAATCACGTCCCATTGACCGAATTTTGGACCGAATCTGAATTTTACAAAACCGTATAATACTCGTACGTTTGTCGTTCCGTACGTTTGCCGAATCCCGAATTACTAACTAGGGGTGGTACAACTACATGTAGCAACCACTAAACCAACAAACAACATAGCTGTCAAAGTTGAAGCCATTTAATCCTTCGGCTGCTGCACCTTTGACCACATGGAAAATTATTAGCAAAGCACCTGTGAAAAAAAGTCAAAGTTCGTTGACATGCATGTAGTGCAGTATATAAGCTAACTTAATGTGTGACTCGTAATACTTCAATGATAAATGAGCCTGCAATTTCCAGAGTTTTTAGTAAGTGATTGTCTTGCATGCCAATTAAGCAGCAAACTGAAAGGATAATTGATTAGCTTCAACAAGAAATTTTACGATGTCATATAAACTTGGTATAGAAACATCCTAAGATTAAACAACAAACAACCGGTGCAGCTACGATGTGGTCGGGCCACATACTTCAAGTATGTGACTCCTCTTAGTTTTGTGACACCTATTATAAAAAAAAAAAAAGTCTTAAAACAGTTAATACCAGAAAGTGTAACTAATTCTTTTTCTTAACTCCCTAATTTTTCTCAAAAAATGAAATGTTGACAGAGATTTGGAGAGGGCAGGTTTTTTGTTATAATAGGTGTCACAAAACTAAGAGGGGCCACATACTTAGAGTATGTGACCCGACCACATCATATCCTTGACCACAAACAACATACTAGAAACGAAACTTAATAAGAATGAATGATTACCATGGGTTCTACCTCAAAAGGCACCAGTTAAACTCCAATGAAGTTGATTAGTTTTGATTCGAGGGATAACAACTGACAGCGAAGCATCGTTGGGTATACTTAGAGAACAATCTGCACCTGCAAAAAAATCTTTGGCCTTACGAGTGAAAATATAACATTGAAAAAATCAAGGAGCGTCACATTACATGAATAAGCCTGTACTTAAACGAAAATAGTGCATCACATAGCAGCCCTTTCATATGAAGTGAAAGGCACTGGTGGTGTTCTGATGCACTGGACATTATCTATAAGATACCTTACCTACAACATTGTTTTAATGTGCTGGTTGTATTGGTTCACCTATAATAAACCCTTATTAATGAAAAATCTTCAACAACTACCTATATCACCTCCACCACCACACATTCTCATAGCAGATCCAGAGCAATTATCATAAACACTAAGCAAATGAGGCACCGCCACCAACTAAACCCAAAAATTTGCAAAACTAACCACACCACCAACACCTGCTACCACCATACCACTTTCACCACCAAAATTGTCAACACCACGTTACCACAAAACTGAAATCGAAAGGAAACCCGTAATTTTAAAATCCATCAAATACAACAAGCAAAATCAAAAATTGCAAAATCTATACAAAAACCTACCTAAAGATGCAATTCATAAAATTAGGTTAAAATAAATCACTAATAGCAAAAACAAGTAAGAAGATTAAAGTTATACCTTGCTGGATCCATTAGTTCATCACTATAGAAAGAGTTCGAACCAAGCATACTTTACAGTATCATCTGACTTTAGAAAATAAAATGATTTCTAGTGTTTGAGTGATTGAAAGATTGGGATTGATTTCCGAGATGAATTCTGATTAATGAGTGTTAGCAAGACTCCATAAGACTTTCCTATTATGCCTCAACTCTATGACCCTGACCAGGAATTCTGTCAAAGTCAATTGCCTACAATACTGGCGTGTAATCTCATCTAGTTGTTAAACATATTGTAACAGATTGAGATTCATATTGATATAAATATAGTTGCTCTCTACACAACAAAGGTGTGGAAGTATTCACCGCAATATCTCTTTCTAACTTGGTATCAGGAGGGTTTGATCCCCTCGCACATCCGCTGTTACAAATCAAACCAACACAAAAAAAAATCAATGGCAGACACCACTAATACCCTCAGACAGGTGCAGATTCATCATTTGGTAACATTGAAACACACAGAAACTAATCATATTATGTGGAAAGCACAATTCAAACCCATTCTAAAGGGGTATGATCTCAATGGGTTTGTGGATGGATCCAAAACAGTACCTGCAAGAACACTACCAAACAATGATGCTGTTAATCCTGAGTTCACGGCTTATGAACATCAGGACTCCTTAATTGTTGGATGGTTGAATTCAACATTAACTCCAGAGGTACTCAGCAATGTATCCCATCTCACATCTGCAAAAGACGTTTGGGACAAACTTGAATCGGAGTATGCACCAAAGACATTTCATCATCAGATGAATCTAAAGAAACAACTTCATAGCATGTCCAAAGGTAACAAAACACTCAAAATCTATTTGAATGATGCTAAATCCTTATTTGCTCAGTTAGCAGAGTCTGGCTGTGTTGTTACAGCGAATGAAAAAAATAGGCCATAAGCAATGGCCTCAATCAAAGTTATGATACAATTGTCACGGCGTTAAGCACTGTAGATGACATGGACATCGATACTTTCTACTCGCATCTACTTACCTTTGAGATACGTCAAGAGCAGCAGTTATCATTATTGCAAACCCCAGTTGCAAATTTAGCTGCATCCCACGCAGGGTCATCCAGCAGAGGACATCCTAGGAGGTTTAACAATCAGGGATATCAATATAATAACAACTCATCAAGCAATCGATCGCAGCAAAATCCACGAAATCAACAGAATGTAGAGAAGTGCCAGATCTGTAAGAAGAAAGGACATCTGGGTGACAGATGTTGGTTTCGTTATGAGAAATCCAGTAACAACTCATATCGTTCTCCTGCAGCCTATGTTGGCTTCCCTGGTGGCCATCAAAACAATGAATAGGTGACTGACACAGGAGAAACTCACCACCTTACAGCTGACATGCGCAACCTGTCAATTCCACATGAATACCATGGAACTGAACAAGTTCATGTGGGAAATGGTAGTGCACTTGATATTTCCAACGTTGGTAATGGTTCCTTTACACTGAACTCACATACTTTTATGTTGAACAATATCTATCATGTTCCTGAGATAAAAACTAATCTTCTGTCAGTTTCACAATTTTGTAAAGACAACAATGTCTTCTTTGAATTTCACTCTGGTTTCTTTGTTGTAAAGGACAAGCGCACGGGGAGTCTGCTGCTAAGAGGGTTCAATAAGAATGGGTTGTATGTGTTTGATGGAGTCTGTTTGCCAAAGTATTCAATAAAACCAAATGCACTAGTTTCCTCAACTATTCCATTATGGCATCAGCGTTTAGGTCACCCTATGCTGAGCACTGTTTCAAAAATTTGTCGTCAGTTTTCCCTTCCTGTTAGCAATAATTTTTTTGAATTCTGTCGCTCTTTCCATGTGAGTAAAAGCAAGAAGTTATCTTTCACACTTAGTACCACCACTTATAATAAACCTTTGAGCTTAGTTGTCTCAGATATTTGGGTATCTCCTTCTTTGTCCAGAACTGGATTTCGCTATTATATCTTGTTTATGGATGCGTTTTCCCATTATACATGGATTTTTCCACTAGTACAGCGTTCTGATGCTTTGCAAACATTTATTCTATTTAGAAATCAGGTTGAAAATCTTACAGACAACAAAATAAAAATCTTTCAGTCAGATAATGCCTTAGAATACAAAAAATTCACCTCTTATCTAAATGACTCAGGCATCCAGCATCGTTTCTCATGTCCTCACACGTCTCCTCAAAATGGTTTAGCTGAGCGTCGAATCAGACATGTCACTGAGTCTGGTTTGGCTTTACTTTTTCATGCACATATGCCGAAAACATTCTGGTCAGATGCCTTTCTTACTGCATGCTATCTCATTAATAGACTGCCAAAGTCACGGTCAGAATCAAAAACTCCACTTGAACTTTTATTCAATAGACAACCAAATCATTCCTTTCTCAGGGTATTTGGATGTTTGGCATATCCTTGCTTAAGGCAATATAACAGGGACAAATTAGAACCTAGGTCTCTCCCTTGTGTCTTTATTGGTTACAGTAATGCTCATAAGGGTTACATGTGCTTCCACAGAGAATCAAACAGGATCTATATTTCTAGACATGTCAGATTTGAGGAAAACACATTACCATTTGAATCCCTCAAGCAGCAGTCACCGATGTCAAATCCAGGTGTAGTGCATTCTAGCACAGGTATTTTCTTTAAATATCCTTTTTGCAATAGTGGTGTACAACAGGCTGCCAATCATCATCAACTGTCTGCTCCACTAATTCAGGAAGATACTCCAATTCAAGCAACTTCCTCAGTCTCTCGTAATACACCTGACATGGAGCTGAATATATCATCACCTGCTGCATCTCATTCCAATGCATCATCTACTAATGACTCAGCATTACCAATCATACCTGCTGTTGCATCTGGGGAAGACCTGAATGGAGGCCAAGTGCATCCTATGATGACACGTGCGAAATCTGGCATCCACAAGCCAATTCAGAAATTATGTCTCATTTCCTCAAAACACTCTTTGCCTGATGCAGACTTCATGGAACCAACCTGTTTTTCAGCTGCAAATAAAAATCCAGATTGGAGGGAGGCGATGGATGTTCAAATTAATGCACTGATTCGGAATGGGACTTACTCTCTTGTCAAATATGAGCATGGTATGAATGTTGTGGGATCGAAATGGGTTTACAAGATCAAACAGAACCCAGATGGTACAATTAACAAAAGGAAAACCCGTCTGGTGGCCAAGGGTTACAACCAGCAAGAGGGCATCGATTATAGTGAAACTTTTTCCCCGGTGGTTAAACCATGCACCATCCGTCTTGTTCTATCTATTGTAGTCATGCATCACTAGCCAATCAAGCAGTTGGATGTCGAAAATGCGTTTTTGCATGGAACATTGGAGGAGGATGTTTACATGCAGCAGCCACAAGGGTATGTAGATGCAAACTACCCTACACATGTCTGCAAGTTGCACAAATCTCTTTATGGACTCAAGCAGGCGCCTAGGGCCTGGTTTTCAAAGCTCAGCAACTATCTACTTCATTTAGGCTTCAAGGGGTCAATTGCAGATAGCTCACTTTTCATTCGCCAATCAAATGGGTCAACACTATATGTTCTGGTTTACGTAGATGATATTATAGTTACAGGTTCTCATGCAGATGAAATATCTGCTTTGATTGCTGACCTCAGTGCAGTATTTTCACTGAAAGACTTGGGTGATTTATCTTTCTTTCTGGGCGTAGAGGTGCTCAGGCGAGGTGATGAGCTACTTCTCATCCAACGTAAGTATGTCACAGATATTTTACGTAAGACAAAGATGGATGGGGTAAAACCAGTAAACACACCATTGGCTGCAAATGTTAAAATTCAGAAGCAAGGTACTGGTAAGTTTCATGACCCGAGTTTATATCGCAGTGTTGTGGGTGCGCTGCAGTATTTGCATTTGACAAGACCAGACATCTCTGTTGCAGTAAACAAATTCTGTCAGTATATGCATGACCCTTATGATAAGCACTGGGATCTGGTGAAACGTATCATTCGGTATCTCAAAAACTCTATTGATTATGGTCTGCATCTCAGACCTTCAAGTGATATTTCCTTACAAGCCTATTCTGATGCGGATTGGGCTGGCTGTCTTGATGACAGACGCTCTACTAGTGGCTACTGTGTCTACTTTGGGGGAAACCTAATTTCCTGGAGTGCAAGAAAGCAAAAGACTGTCTCCAAGTCCAGCACAGAAGCTGAATACCGAGGCATTGCAATTGCCACTTCCGAGATAATCTGGATACAATCATTACTACGTGAACTTGGTGTTCACACCTCGCCACCTATACTTTGGTGTGACAATTTGGGAGCAACGTACTTAACTTCTAACCCCTTGTTTCATGCTCGTACCAAGCACATTGAGATAGACTACCACTTTGTTCGTGAGCGTGTAGCATCAAAGCAGCTACAAGTCAGGTTCATTAGTTCAAGAGATCAGATAGCAGACATCTTCACTAAGGGGCTGCTAGCGCCGAGGTTTCATTTACTGAGAAGCAAGTTGCATCTTCACGAGTTACAGTACAACTTGAGGGGGAGTGTTAGCAAGACTCCATAAGACTTGCCTATTATGCCTCAACTCTAAGACCCTGACCAGAATTCTGTCAAAGTCAGTTGCCTACAATACTGGCGTGTAATCTCATCTAGTTGTTAAACATATTGTAACAGATTGAGATTCATATTGATATAAATATAGTTGCTCTCTACACAACAAAGGTGTGGAAGTATTCACCGCAATATCTCTTTCTAACTATGAGATTAAGGTCTAGGAGAAATGGGTTTTGATTTCTGAAGACACCGGTTTGATTCCACAGATCTATGTTTAGGTTCGGATGAAAAGAAAAATGGGAGGAGGAGAACTCGAGGAGAAAGATAAGCTCGAGGAGAAAGATAAGAATAATAAAGCTAAATGAAAATAAGAAGGGAAATAGATGATATTAAATTACTAATATCCCAAAAGAAATTTAAGCCCTTAGATATATTAATAAAGGCGAGCGTGTCCTGGTTTCTTTGTTATTTTTTATAATAATTAGGATTTAGTGCAACGTATGTATAGATATTAGCAACGAAACTTCTGTAACTGATATATCCGTTGCAAACCAAAAAGCTAAACGGCTAAAACCTGGATTTGGTGTAGTGCTAGTTATATTTTATCTTGATATCTATCCTAATCTTGTCTGATTGTTGATTTATCACTTGAACAAGATAGAAAGAAATGAAAACGTTCTCTTCGTCTCAGCATTGTGATTCTGCAATTTTTATACTTGTTAGGTGAATAATAATCTAGGCTACACTTCGGGTTGCATAACTCCAGATTTTGAGGATAGCTAGAATTTTGTCAAATTGCTATTTATTTGCATCACCTTGATCCTACGTTTGATTTAATTATCCATTTGATCGTAAAACATGAAATTAATTATATAAACTTAATCTGTGTGAGACAGATTTGGTTTAAAGTCTTCTATTGAGTTGAAGCAACTCTTAGTTGGTGTGACGTTATCTAACACTATACCAAATTTTGGGATTAGAAACAGAACTGAGCCGTTACTAAAATGGGTTGTAACGGCTCCTGCCTGTTTCAAAAAGGAGTATTACATTTTTTGGAACGACAACGGGGTCTACGAATTTTGTGTTATAACGGAGTTTGTAACAGGTTTAAGCTGTTACTACGTGGCGAGTCGAACAGGCAAGAACCGTTATGAAAATTTTTCCGTTACAAATTTATTTGTAACAACAAAAAACTTTACTGCTAATCAACATTGACCAGGTCAAAATTAGTCAATAATGACCAATTTTGACCAGGTCAATACGACCAACAGTTCTTTTCTGCCGGAGAAGAGCCAGAATTCCAAAGGAACCAGCATACACCTTTCAATCCATTCACCATCCATATTCAACAATATTCCATTCAATTTATATCAATGTTTACTCGATTCATGTTAAACATTGATATAAATCGGCTCGTTGGACCATTGTATGTGGGAGTTGCTGTCTTCTGGTGGAGAGTTGGACCATTGTATGTGGTACTGAGGGACAGAGTAATTCTTACAGACTATAACCCTTTCTCCCAAGAGAGAAATGGGTTTCATGATGATTTTTCCATGTTGATCAATCAATGGAAGTTGAGAAGAGGGAGTAAGTGCAGTACCAATCTTTTTTTTAAGATGGGAGACATGAGATACTACATGTATCTTCGACTCATATGGGAGTTGCAGTTTATAAGCCACCGAGCCGATTTTCTCAATGACCTTAAAGGGCCCATAATACTTGGCAGATAGCTTCTGGTTTCTCCTTAGTGCCACTGAGGTTTGTCTATAGGGTTGGAGCCTAAGATAAACCATGTTATCCAGTCGAAAACTCCTATCAGTCCTCTTCATATCAGCAAAATACTTCATTCTCTCTCGTGACTTCTGTAATGATTCTTTGAGCATACTGATTATCCTGTCCCTTTATTTTATGTAATCCTTTACATTTGCTACCGAGGAAGTGACTTCTAGAGGAAAAGCTTAATGAGGTGGATTATACCCATATAATGAATTGAAGGGAGAAGTGTGCAGACTGGTATGATAGTTGGAGTTGTACCACCACTCTGCTAATGGTAACCATTTGCTCCAATCCTTGGGCTTGTGACCTGTCATGCACCTGAGATAATTCTCTAAACAAGCAAATTCACTCTCTTTGTATGCCCATCAGTCTATGGATGGTAGGATGTACTGAGCTGCAGGGTTGTCCCAATAGCTTTAAATAAGTCTTGCCAGAAGTTGCTGGTGAAGATCTTATCCCTGTCTGATGTGATAGTGGCTGGTAATCCATGGAGTTTGAATACCTGACTTAGAAATTCATGTGCTAGTATTGCTGCAGTGAAAGGGTGACTTAGAGCAATAAAGTGGATGTATCTAGTGAGCCTATCCACGATGACCATAATCACATCCTTCCTGTTGGACTTTGGAAATCCCTCTATGAAGTCCATTGGTATATGTTGCTAGGCATGCTCTGGAATAGGCACTGGTTTTAGCAATAAAGTGATTGTATTTAGTGAACCTATCCACAATGACCATAATCACATCCTTCCTGTTGGACTTTGGCAATCCCTCTATGAAGTCCATTGATATATGTTGCCGGGAATGCTCTGGAATAGGCATTGGTTGCAGAAATCCCGCTGGATGGGTGTTCTCCACTTTGTTTTTTCTGCAAACATCACAAGAAGCAACCAACTCAATGATCTCAGACCTCATTCCTAGCCAGCTGAAGTATGTTTTGTCCCTTTGGTAACTACCCTGAATACCTGGATGAACCCCAACTGAAGAAGAGTGGAGTGAAGAGAGTACCATCCTTATCACCCCGTTGCTTCTACCCACATAAATTCTAGTCTTGTACCTCAAAACTCCCTTAGTGTTATTATAGTTCTTCATAGAAGAAGGAGATAATAAGCATTTGGAGATGATGACCTATGATACCTCATCTTGTTCATAGCTCTTGATGACTTCCAATGCCCATGCTGGTCTTGTAATGGAGATGGTATGACATGAAGAAGTTGGTATTCTGGAGAGAGCATCAACAACTTTATTTTCCATTCCCTTCTTATACTCGATGTCATAATCAAATCCTAACCATCATCAACTATTTTTGTTGTAGAGCTGTAGTCATTCTTTGTTCCAAGAAATACTTTATGCTTTGTTGATCTGTGTGGAATTCAAAGTGGTTGCACATCAAGTAGTTCCTCCATTTAGTGACAGCCATTACAATGGCCAGCAATTCTTTTTCATAAGTGGAAAAACCTAATGATCTGGGACTGAGTGATTTACTGAAATAAGCTATGGGTTTTCCTTCTTGCATCAGTTTCCAAGATAAAAGGCTTGGAGAAGTCTGGTAAAGCTAGTACAAGAGTGATGCTCATAGCTTGCTTCAATTCGGCAAAGGCCTTGTCAGCTGAGCTAGACCACACAAAATCATTTTTCTTGAATAAGTCAGTTAATGGTTTTCAAATAGCCCCATATCCTTTGAAAAACTTCCTGTAATATCCAGTTAGGCCTACAAATCCCCTTAACTCCTTCAATGACTTTGGAGTAGGCCATGATATCATGCTAGAAATCTTAGATGGATCTGCTGACACTCCCTCTGATGTAATGAGATGTCCCAAGTATTTCAACTCACTTTGTGCAAAACAACATTTTGACTGGTTAGAAAACATCTCATGTTGTGTTAACAAGTTCAAGACTAACTTCAAGTGCTCCTCATGCATTTTAGGTTATTTGATGTAGATCAAAATATCATTAATAAATTTTCTAAGGAAGGGATTAAAGATCTCATTCATCAAGGCTTGGAAGGTGGCTGGAGCATTGGTAAGCCCAAAGGGCATTAACTTGATTTCATAATTCCCTTCATGTGTCCTGAATGCTGTTTTGTGGATGTCAGGACCAAACATTCTTATATGATGGTACCCATATCTTAGGTCCAGTTTATTGAAAATTATGGACCCATATAGTTTATCTAGAAGCTCATCTATCACTGGAATTTGAAATTTATCTTTGATGTTTATCTCATTGAGCTTTCTGTAATCAACACAGAACCTCCAGAAATTATCCTTATTTTTTACTAGTAGAACTGGAGAATCAAAGGGGCTATGGCTTTCCTGTATAATACCAGCACTCTACATTTTTTTAATTAGAGATTCAACTATTGAATTTTGCACATAAGGACATTTGTAGGGTCTCTAGTTAGAGGGTATTGAATTAGGAAGTAGTGGGATAGTATGGTCAAGGGACCTTTGAGGTGCTAGAGTTTTAGGTTCTTGAAAAACATCTGAGAATTCATCAAGGATATTTTGGATAGGAGTAGGAGGTGGGGTGGGAGCAAGATTTGTTGATGAAGATATGGAGAATAATTGACCAACAACCCCATAAGTGTTCTTCATAAGTAACCTATTGATTGCTCTAGTACTAATCATCTTCAAAGTAGGATCTTCTCTAACACCAGATAGTGTGATATTCTTCCCTTGATCAATGAAACTGATACACAATTTCTCAAAATTAAAAACTACGTAGAAGCGCAGATTGTATGGTGGTGTTTTGTTGAGAAATATCTTTAATACTGCTCATCAACTCATCTTTCTCTTAATGGATGTTTTACGTTCTTCAGCCTCCTTGGAAGCAATAAGTGAAAGTGACGAGACTTCCTCTGCCATTTTAGTGAATAAAGCTTTCATTTCTTTTGAATGATTATCAAAACTCTTCTCAACATCTCGAAAATTGGGTCCTTTCATGGTGGATCAAACCAACTCTGATAACAATTGTTAAGTTAATAACAACTGGTAAGAACCCCAACAGGACTATAAAATCAAATATGAGAACAAGTAGCAGCCTCTCTTATCTTTCTATTTCATAAACTTGAAACAGATACAAAGGGCTAGTTAAATAACCCTCACAAAACCCTAAAATGAGATCTAGTCTCAGGGACACATCACAACCGCCCGCTGCTACACCACTTAAGAATAAATTAAACGGCTAATTGAGCATTTAATGACTAGATAATCCACTAATTTAAATGACGGAACTCTTATACTATTCGCACCCACTTTTATCGATTGAGGCACCCAACAGCCTTGTCGTGCTATGACATCTTCCAATAAGAATCCCTTAGAATGAAGAAGATAACCTGGTATGGACACTTACCAACAATGGCTAATTTACTGTTAAATCAGCTTACAGGAAATTTAGAGACATCATATAACACTCAATAGCCATCTGGGATTTCTACTACTGTTTGAAAAGAGTTATGGAAGCTGAAGATTGTACCAAAAGTCAAGCTCTTTTTGTGGAAATGTCTCACTGATGATGTTCCCACAAGTGAAAGACTCAAGAGGCATACATGTGGAGAGATTTCATTTTGTCAATTCTGTAAGCAGGAATTGGAAACTTCTGATCACCTGTTAATGTACTATTCCTTCACTAGGGCGGTCTTAACTTCTGTGCCAGGTAGTTTATGTTCCATGGAAAGGTCACATAATCTACAATCCTGGGTTTCAAGATGGTTTGATAATAACAATCAAGCAGAGGAAGCATGGATCATTCAGATATCTTGTGCTTTCTGGGAAACATGGAAGAAGAGATGCAATACAATATTTGATAACATCAAGCCAAACACTCACTCATGCATTAGAAGATCTCAAAATCTTCTACATTGTGTCGCCTCCGATACTATTATATCTTCCATGCTTAGGACAACTAAACCTATGCCTAGGAATGGAATATGGTCACCACCAACTCCATATTTTCTAACTATTAATTTAGATGCCTCTTACAAGTTATTAAATAATGAATATGGTATTGGGCTAATAATCAGGGATTTTGCGGGACTCATCGATGGTCGAAATGTATCTACAGAGATGGATATCTAAGTGCTGAGGTAGGGGAGTGTATGGAAGCATTGGAAGCAGTGTGTTGGGCAATGAGTTTGCAATTGGAGTGCATCATTCTGGAGACAGATTCATCCAATGTAGCTGCTGCAATAAATGGTGCTGACACGAGTAAAAACTGGGAACATCTACCCATTATTAAAGATGTTAAGTTTTATCTTTGTTTTTAGAATGTGGAAAGTGAGGTATGTAATAAGAGAGTACAACAATGTAGCTGACTTATTAGCAAAACACTCTAGGAAGTATAAGATGTCTAAATTATGGGAAAATATGTCACCTTCCTTTATATGTAATCAGCTTAAAGAGGATTTGAGGGACATTCCCTCAAATTCTTCTCAATAATCAATAAAATCTCACTCTTGGATCAGAAAAGAAAAAAGTTAGTTCAACTGATCTTCTCATTGAGCAAATTCTTACGTGTACCTCCACGTTTCAATTAAAACACTAATGAGCTTCAGTTTTAAACCAACGCATTTCCTGTACGTTTTCCCTCCATTATCTCGTGCTACACCCTCATATCAGATCCATTTTTACAACAGGACATATGAAACAAATTCCCTTCCCGGTGTATTTATCCTCAGGCTAATGTCAGTAACAGCTCATTTATGTTTCTTATGAAACTGGGGAAGGCTAGTAATGTAATTGCAAAACTAAAAATTGACTACGTGAATGGGAAAGTACCAAGCAAATTAAACATAACCGAAGTTCTAATGGTATGGGCATTAAATATATAATGGAATACGGTCCACATTGGTATTTTCTAAAATTTTCGGGTAATAATCCCAAGTACTAGGCTTAAGTCACCCCTAAAAGTCCCAAATCACTCCTAAATCCAATTACTAGCTAGGCCACTGCATGTATAGAACTCATCTTATTTATATCCCCCGTATCCACGAAAACTTTTATCCATATTTTTTTCTCTGCATCTCGGTGTTAAAAACCTGGGTTGGGTTTCCTCCCTCATTCACTGAACATGTCATTGCCCACTAGGAGTAAACTAGTACAACCGTTGCCACGGTGGGAGGGCTGACCGAAGAAAAATCTGAAGATGACATTTGTCTGTGACTACTTTTACCTCGGTTGAGAAAAAATGATACTTTCACTCCGTTCAGAAAAAGTGATGCTTCGATCGGTTTCAGAAAAAGAGATACTTTCGGCCCGTTACAGAAAAAGTGATACTTTCTTCTCGTTTCAGAAAAACTGATGCTTTCGCCCCGTTTCTTTAACGGAGCGAAAGTACCACTTTTCCTGAAACAGAGCGAAAGTATCACTTTTCCTAAAACGGAATGTGAAAGTATCACTTTTCCAGAAACGGAAAATTAGCCGATACATAAACTAAAATATGCTTGCATGATGTGTTATGCATCATTTGTGGTGGTTTGTATAATGTCTTTGCATTTCGTTTTCGAGAATTGTGCCTAAAATGAAAGTATCACTTTTCTTGAAACGGAGGGAGCACTTCGTTTTATTAGTTGCAATAGAAAATTAGTTGATGCATAAGCCAAAATATAGCTGCATAAAGTATTGTGTATTCTTTGTGGACTTACAAAAAAAAATATTCTTTGTTATACATTTAATTTTTTTTAAAATTGTGCCTAAAATGATAAATACATCCGAATTTTTCGTAAAAACTCTAAACTTGATATTGTTGTTTGTATTCATTGTGTAATTATTTTTTTTATAACCTTTCCAATAGGATACAATTTGTAAAATTTCAAGAAACAGATTTTTAGATATGTTATATTAAAGTTTGCTTTCTAATTATACCCCTGAATAGATAGAATACATGAGGAATAATTGGACTAAAAGCCATGGGCATTTTCAGATTTTCAGGTGCACACTACCAAAAACAGATTCAATCTTTTTGAGTCAATTAATCACTTAAATTTTACAAAAATAATTGGCATACAGAGCCCTCCCTTGTTTCAATCCGTCGGCCCAATAAAGTTATTTTATAATATTTCATTTTCACTTGAGGTGGATGGATTTTGTAGGAGTACTTAAACTCTCCACTTTATAAAAGTACAATACTTATTGCCGCCGCAAATCATGGCAGTGAATGGACCAGAAGTTGCTCTTTATTATTGGACCAAACTCTTTTGAATATGGCAGTTAATAGGAAAGAAAATACAATACACTAACAACTTAAACTAAATTTTACATAACGTGAGTATGTCATGAGATCTCCAATGAGAGGACAATACAATTTCAGTGCATATAATAAGAAACAGAAAAACGTTTTTCATGACGAGGGAAATTAAACAATACAGCTGTTCTCGGATTACTTGATAATTGCATAATATAGTAAGTTACCGAGAGGGAACTTCTGGCTTTTAAATGTTAAGCATCATGTATCATCGTCGCCAGACTCCTGGATAATACTTGCCTCAGACCAGTTAGGTTCAATCCATGTACAGTTTAATCTTTCCTTTGTATTATGGAAATCTTGCAAAGAATGCTGACTACCCCGAACACAATGGTACCTACATGTATCAAGAGAATAGTATAGAATCCTTTCCCTATATAATCTCGAGAAGTAGATTTTGTTTTCCATGCAACTACGTGGAGGCGTGACTGCTCAAAAACTTGATATAGCTGATAAACAATGCATGCTTTCCCAAACTTTTAACTTTAACCCAGACCATCTTGGATTCATCCAATCTATAAATCTCTATCGACTTTCCACTCTGTCCTGAATGTACCAGTAAGAGTTTCTCATCACACTCCACCAAAAAACTTGGATGCGAACCACCGTATAGTTTTAAGGAATTCGGAAATACCTCCCAACTAGAATTACCTTTCATGTTAAAAACTCCTATCTTTCCATTATAATCTACACAGTAGAAAGCTCCGTTATAGAAAGCCGGGTTGTTAATACACGGTTTAAAGTTGTTAGTATACGGATCAGTGAGGGTGTCATAAACGAACCGATTTACAGTCCAACCAGTTGCTCTCTTTCCGGGTTTAGTGACCAAGAAAGATATCTCACTTGCAGATACCATTGGCAACCATCTGGTGACGGCGATCACCACACAATCACGAGAACTTGGTACGGACGAGAATGACATTCCATCAAGTACACAATCACCAGGTAAATCTGGAAGACGGATCATTGCTCTTGTGAAGGGATTGTAGCAGAAAACAGTTTTTTTCCCGTCAGACAATAGAAGCCATCCATCTTTTGAAAAACGGATTGTAGCACCTACAAGCAATTGATCAGATAGTTTCATGAGGTACCTGTCATTATTATGCATCGGGTCTACGATATTGCAGATGGTCTCTTCACTATCTTCAAAGATCGAAATCAGCCATGGAGATAAATTTGTAGTTGATGTGGCCCTTGTAGAAGCTGATATCCGGTTCAGTGTAGGGAGAAACATAGAATTTTTTTTGCAGGCTACACGAAAATGAATGTAATCCACTGGATGGAGATATTTTGCAACCACCGCTGTGCATTCATAATCATTTAGGAAATCCCACTGTTTTAATGCTTCTAATTCTCCCCCGTTATTATTAAACCTACCCATGTCCTCCTCCTCTACACAAGTAGTATCTTGGCTTACTAGAAGGTCTGATATTCTTCTTCTTGTTCCAGCAACGTGCCTGCCATCATAAAAAAAAAAATCCATAATTATTCATAATTATAGAAGCTAACAAGTAAGAATGCATCGTAAACACGATGTAGATTGTACGTGATTGATTCCCAGTGATATTTACGTACCTGTTTACAGTTGTGGGCATCATTATCCAAGTGGGAAGAAACCAGGGAGTTGGAAGCTTCAAAAATGGCATGACAACTGTAGTAGCATTGTTTTCAACTTCGAATATGTATAAGGTTTGATCTTGGGGTAATGTATAAAACAGGCAACCCCTTTCAAGACCCATATCAGCTGCTGAGCAATATGCACTGGAAGTTGAATAACACTTTCTAGATCTTAATTCTAACATGTCCGTGTTTGTACACAAAAAAAACACATGATCACCCAAAGACTTCAACAAAACCCAAGTCATTGATGAGAAATCTAACTTGAAGATATGTATGGTGGCGACTTTATTATAACCTCTCATACTGCAAGTTAAAAGAACTTTGAAGATTTCATTACCAGAGTCAACCCAATCTTCCATGTAAGTACTATACATTTCACCTCCCGTTATTAGTGGTGGGTATTCGGCTATCTCTAGCTTGAATTTTCTAAAAAATTGGGTTTCTTTATCAACGACAAAATGATGCCATAGTTTTTGTATTTCTATCTCTATAACCCAATTGTCGTGCATACAGAATCCATATAACTTACCTTGAAAGCAAAGCAGGGAACCAATAGACTCTGAATTATCACATTCCGGGTTAAATCGTTTATCCAATTCTGCTGTTCTCCACTGTTTGTCCCCTGGTCGACAAAAAACTAGGATGTGCTTATGTGGACTAACTTCACCAATATCGTTTAATCCTTTAAAAATGAGGAACACCGTGCAGCCATCATCACTGTTAGGATTGAAAGGAGGTGGCGAGGATAACACTAAATCGAACATAAAATATCGTTCTGATTTTTTAGAAAAAGACCGACGATCGAGGTTAGGTAATCGAATAGTCTGAGATGATACAGGGTTCCACAAGAAACAATCATCTAAGTTTGTGGCGTCAGCCACAGAGTACTCAGCATTATCTTTAACGTTGCCGATAACAATTAGCCATCCATGTTGACAACTTTTATGATAATATGCTTTTCCTTGAAGCTCTGGTATAGACTTTATGCAACTTCTATTATTGGGTTCACAACTCACAAGGATTATAAAAACTCTGAAATTTCCTACCTTTCCAATGTGGAAAAACAAGACAAGGTACTTCCTTTGGAGTTGGTGCAGGGAGTTGCCGTTCACTTCTCGCATCTGATGCTGATTGCTGCTTGTCCATGAAAGCAGCTATGTAACTTTGTGCATATTATCGCTATTTTAAAAGCCAACAACAATTTTGCTCAAGTAATGTATATCGAAGAAATAAATATTCGGAAAACGGGTCATTTGTCCAAATATTTTTAAAACATAGTTCTAATGGACGAGTAAAAATTAGTATGGGTGAAATGGACACCAAAAAATAGCAAAGACGAAACTGGATTCATCCTGACTTAAACTTAAAAAATAACGAGGATGAAACTGAATGCATCCTGATGTAAATTAAAAATAAGAAAAAGTATTTGAAAATGGGTAGGATGAAACTGTTTACATCCTGGCTATTTTTATATTTTTGTCCATTTAAACAGTATCAAAATCTAGATGTCTTTATCACCCAAGAATTATTGATTTTGGTCTTTTTAACCAATTTTATGATAAATATTGGGGAAGCCTAAGTCCTTATATTCCGATTGGAATGTATTTTAATTACTAGAGTATTTGATTCACAAATAAAAGTCTGAGCTGCAACAGTAATATCATCGTTATGGGGATATGACACCAAATGCAATAGATATTAACTCATCTGATAGTAGGAAACCATCTGGATCACTAAGCCGAATAAACGCCACTTCCTCTTCAATCTTATTCTCGTTAGACAGCACCGACCAGAATTCTTCTTCCACTAACACTCTTCTTTTATCATCTAACAGAAGTACATGTCCACTCTCTGTATATGGTCTAAAAGTCGTTAGATATACTTGGGTGTAGTGATCAAAAAAGATGCAACTATAGAAGAATTTTTCCTTTCAAAACCCTAACTAAGTGTGCTTATTTGGGTGTAGTGATAAAAAAAGATGCAACTATAGAAGAATTTTTCCTTTCAAAACCCTAACTAAGTGTGCAGTGCCGGAACAGACGAATAAGGGATACTGATTTTTTTTTTTTGATTTAAGTTTTAAGTATTTTATTTTGAGGGAAGGATAGTATAGTTTTTTCATAATGCTTTTAATTAATTAAAGGGTATTTTAGTATTTCCGCCCCATAAAGAACACCCCTTAGCAGACACATGAGCATAGTTTGGGTGAAATGGCAAAAAAAAAAAACTAGTAAGGATGAAACTGGTTTCATCCAAGCTTAAATTTAAAAAATAGCGAGGATAAAACTGGATATATCCTGTGTAAATTAAAAATAAAAAAATATTTGAAAATGGACACGATGAAACTGGTTACATCCTGGCTATTTTTACATTTTTGTCCATTTAAACAGTATCAAAATCTAACTTTCCATTTCATCCAGGAATTGTTGATTTTGGTCAATTAAACCAATTTTGTGTAATTTATAATAGGATGAACATCCAAATATACCCTTCTCCCAAACTATTGATAAATAAATTGTGCAAATAAGAAAAGTATTTCTTTTTTAGGAACAACAGGAGTATAATATAATAAATTTAAAAAAAAAACAGTTTAAGATTTTAAATATAGAAACGTAAATAAAAGGAAAATTGAGTCAATTGCCCAAATATTTTTAAAACATGGTTCCAATGGACGAGTAAAAATTGGTATGGGTATTCATGAACACCAAAGAAATAGCAAGAATGAACCTGGATTCATCCTGGCTTAAACTTAAAAAATAGCGAGGGTGAAACTGGATGCATCCTGACTTAAATTAAAAATAAAAACAAATATTTGAAAATAGGTAAGATAAAACTTTTTACATCCTGACTATTTTTACATTCACGTCCATTTAAACAATATCAAATTTTACATCTCTTTTTCACTCATGAATTGTCGTTATCGGATTAATTGACCAATTTTATGTAAATTAAACTAGTAAGGCTAATTTAGTACTTTACCACTTTAACGAGACGCATACAAAATATGTAGCAAAGAAAATAAAACAAATTTTCTTCTCGTATCAAAAAAAGAAAAAGAAAAAACGAAATAGTAGTAGTAGTGCTTTACCACTTTAACGAGACGCATACAATATGTAGCAAAGAAAGTAAAATAAATTTTCTTTTTGTATCAAAAAAAAGAAAAAAACAACAACAAGAAGTACTTCTGAGAACCGGAGGAGGATATAATAAAATATCAATGTCACCAAAACTTAATAAGACGGCAATACATATCAATGCACATAAAATAAGAAACAGAAGAACATTTTTCATGACGAGAGAAATTAAACGGTACTAATTTATACTTCCATCGTCGAAGCTGTTATCGGATTACAGTACTGATACTGGCCTTTAAATGTTAAGCATCATATATATCATCGCCAAACTCTTGGATAATACTTTCCTAAGACCATTTAGGTTCGATCCATGTGGAGTTTAATCTTTCCTTTGTATTATGGAAATCTTGCGAAAAATATTGATTACTCCCAACACAGTGATACCTACGTGTATCAAGAGAATAGTATAAAATCCTTTCGCTGTATAATCTCGGCAATTAGACTTTGTTCTCCATGCAACTACGTGGAGGGGCGATTGCTGAAAAACTAGATGCGTAGCTGATAAACAATGCATGCTTTCCCAAACTGTTAACTTCAACCCAGACCATCTTGGATTCGTCCAATCTATAAATCTCTGTCGACTTTCCACTCTGTCCAAAATTTACTAGCAGGAGGCTCTCATCACACTCCACCAAAAAACTTGGATGTGCACCACCGTATTGTTTCAAAGAATTCGGAAATACCTTCCAACTAAGATCACCGTTCATGTTAAAAACTCCCATCATCCCATTATAATCTAAACAGTAGAAAGCTCCCTTGTAGAAGACCCGGTTGTTAATAGACGGGATAAAGTTGTTAGTATACGGCTCAGTGAGGGCGTCATAAATGAATCGATTTATAGTCCAACCAGTTGCACTCTTTCCCGGAGATGGCGATCACCACACAATCGATTTAACGACCAAGAAAGATACCTCACTCGTATTGTCACCTATCCTTGGCAACCATCTGGAGATAGCGATCACCACACAATCAGGAGAAGTTGGTACCGACGAGAATGACATTCCACCAAGTACACAATCATCAGGTAAATCCGGAAGACAGATCGTCGCTCTTGTGATGGGATTGTAACCGAAAACAACTTTTTTCCCGTCAGATAACAGAAGCCATCCATCTTTTGAAAAACGGATCGTAGCACTTGCAACCAATTGATCAGATACCTTCATGAGGTACTTTTCATTGTTATGCATCGGGTCTAAGATGTTGCAGATGGTCTCTTCATTATCTTCAAAGATCGAAATCATCCATGGAGATAAATATGTAGTTGCTGAGGCCATTGTAGAAACAGATCTCCGGTTCAGTGCAGGGAGAAAAATAGAACCTCTTTTACAGGCTACACGAAAATGAATGTAATCCACTGGATGAAGACATTTTGCGACCGCCAGTGTGCTGTCAGGATCACTAAGAAAATCCCACTGTTTTAATGCTTCTAATTCTCCCCCGTTAAACCTGCCCATGTTCTCCTCCTCTACACAGGTTTCAGTTGTATCTTGGCTTACTAGAAGGTCTGCTGCTATTCTTCTCCTTGTTCCAGCAACGTGCCTGCTTACAGTTGTGGGCATCATTATCCAAGTGGGAAGAAACCATGGAGTTGGAACCTTCAAACACGGCATGGCAACTGTAGTAGCATAGTCTTCAACTTCAAATATGTACAAGGTTTGATCTTCAGGTAATGTATAAAACAAGCAACCCCTTTCAAGACCCATATCAGCTGCCGAGCAATACGCACTGGAAGTTGAATAACACTTTCTAGATTCTATGTCTAACTTGTCCATGTTTGTACATAAAAAAAGAACATGATCCCCCAAAGACTTCAACAGAACCCAAGTCATCGATGAGAAATCCAACTTGAAGATATGTGTCGTGGTGGCTTTCTTATAACCTCTCATACTGCACTTGAAAAGAACTTTGAAGATTTCATTACCAGATTCAACCCAATCTTCCATGTAAACAGTGTACCTTTCACCTGCACTTATTAGTGGTGGGAACTCGGCTACCTCTAACTTGAATTTTCTAAGAAATTGCGTTTGTTTATCAACAACAAAATGATGCCATAGTTTTTGTATTTCAATCTCTATAACCCAGTTTTCGCCCATACAGAATGCATACAACTTACCTTGAAAGCTGTTAAGCGTACATCATAGAGTCTTCCTCAAGACTCTCTGTTCAGTTAGTCAGTCAGTCTGCACTAGACTATAGGCTAGTTAATCGTTCTCTTTTGGTTAGCTATAAATTCGTTCTCAATATTTGTAACAATATTTGGCTTTATCAATAACTCTGTAACTGTTTTTCAGAGTATAAATAAGAGTTTAATCTCCACAAGATTTCTGTAGAAGATATTCACCAAGAATAGTGTTCTAAGTTGGTATCAGCTTGTCGATCCAACGCTTCTGCAAGAACCAAAACCAAATATAACACAAAAAAAAAAACCCTAAAACATCAGAATGGCTTCAACATCCAGTCTTAGACAAATCCAGATACATCACCTGGTAACCCTCAAACACACAGAAACCAATCATCTTCTTTGGAAGACACAGTTCAAGCCTATTCTCAAAGGATATGGTCTCACTGGTTTTATTGATGGCACCAAGGTAAAGCCTGCAAGAACTCTTCCTGACGGTAATGACATCAACCCAGACTTTACAGAACATGAGGCTTGTGATTCACTGCTGGTTGGCTGGCTAAACTCCACTCTTACACCTGAAGTGCTAACTGAAGTTGGTGGACTGGATACGGCTAAGCAAGTTTGGGATAAGCTAGAGAGCCATTTTACACCAAAAACCCTTGCACATCAGGTGAATCTAAAAAGGCAACTTCATTCACTACAGAAAGGTAATAAATCTCTTAAACAATTTCTGCAAGAAGCTAAGAATCTATTTGAGCAGCTTACTGCATCTGGATGCACGGTTTCAGATGATGAGAAGAAACATGCCATTAGTAATGGTCTAAATCAATCTTATGACCCAATTGTAACATCCTTGAGCACTGCTGAAAATCTGACTATAGATAGCTTCTATACTCATTTACTAACCTTTGATATGCGGTTAGAGCAACAGTTACAATCTTTGCAGCAACCTTTGGCTAATGTTGTTGTTGCAAGCAGCAGGCCTGATCAGAGGCGTTTTAACAATCATGGGAATCAATTTCCATACAATAATAACCAGAACAACAGGAGGAACAACAACAACAATCCAAGAAACTACAACAACACTCATCAACAACCAAGAGGTAATCAGGGAGATAAGGTCTGTCAGATTTGTAAGAAGAGAAATCACATGACAAATCGTTGCTGGTTTCGATATGAGAAAAGTAGTGACAATCAACGTCAACCTGCAGCATATGTTGCTTTACCAGGTGGCCAGAATGATAATGGTTGGGTAACGGACACGAGAGCTACTCATCATCTTATTGCAGATTTGAGGAATCTCACTATACCTCATGAATATGATGGTACTGAGCAAGTACACGTTGGTAATGGTAATGCACTTAACATTGCCAATGTTGGTAATGGCTCATTCTTCTATAAGTCAAGATCTTTTGTTTTAAACAACATTTTTCATATTCCACAAATAAAAACAAACTTGCTGTCAGTTACACAATTTTGCAAAGACAATGATGTATTTTTTGAATTTCACACTTCTTACTTTGTTGTGAAGGACAGGCAAACGGGGGCAACACTGCTGCGAGGGCTGAATAAGAATGGACTCTACATCTTCTCGGGCATAGACATGTTAGCACCCTCAATAAAGCCGCAAGCTCATGTCTGCTCTACTCTACCACTGTGGCACCAACGTCTGGGTCACCCAATGTTGCGTACGATCTCCAAAATTTGTCATCAATCTTCAATTCCTGTCTTAAGTAATAATTTTGATTTCTGTCACTCCTGTCATGTTAGTAAAAGCAGGAAGCTACCTTTCTCTCTTAGCAAAACTGTTTATGACAAGCCTTTAGGCTTGATAGTCTCTGATATTTGGGTTTCACCCAAGCTGTCTAGACTTGGTTATCGTTATTATATTCTTTTTATGGATGTTTATTCTCATTTCACATGGATATATCCTCTTGTACAACGTTCTGATGCATTGCAAACATTCATTCTCTTTCGAAAGCAAATTGAAAATCTTACAGATCATAGCATTAAGGTTTTTCAATCTGATAATGCTCTAGAATACAAAAGATTCACATCTTACCTGAATGAGTCTGGAATCCAACATAAGTTTTCTTGCCCACATACTTCGCCTCAGAATGGAATTGCAGAACGTCGCATACGTCATGTGACTGAGTCGGGTTTAGCTCTATTGTTTCATGCACACATGCCTCAGTCTTTTTGGGCTGATGCATTCTCTACATCTTGCTATCTCATTAACAGACTCCCAAAATCCAAATATGAGAATATTACTCCTCTTGAACTCTTATTTAAAAAGAAACCAGATTACAGCTTTCTAAGAGTTTTTGGATGCTTAGCATATCCCTGCCTTCGCCAATACAATAAACATAAACTTGAGCCACGTTCACTTCCATGTGTTTTTATAGGATATAGCAGTGCACACAAAGGTTACATGTGTCTGCATCGTGAAACAAATAGAATCTATATTAGTCGTCATGTTCGTTTTGAAGAGATATCATTCCCTTTCATGCCTATACCACAACAGCTGCCGTCGTCTTGTTCAGGTATAAAGCCCTCTTGTACTAGTGTATTGTTTTCTCATCCATTTAAGAAACCAAATCTCTCAGCAGCTCATGATTCTGGTACTCATCACTCACTTGTTCACAGTGATTCACCTGCTAGCCTACCAAAAGTGTTGTCTACTGAAAGTGCATCTTCATCTGCTCAACAATCTCCAGTTTCTACAGCGCAGAAATATGGATCCGCTCAATGTTTCTCAGGCAAACTCAAGCAGTTCTTTGGAATTAAATCAGCATATACTACAAAATGTTCAGCACGAAGTTGAACAGCCTATGCAGCAAGTTGCAGTCACACATCCCATGGTTACAAGGGCTAAGGCAGGTATCTCAAAACCCATTCAAAAAATGTGCTTGACAGCTACGAAACATCCTCTTCCTGAGTCAGATTTCATGGAGCCAACTTGCTTTTCTACTGCGAACAAAGATCCACAGTGGAGGAGACCTATGGATGATCAAATCAATGCTGTCATTCAAAATAGTACGTACTCGTTGGTTAAGTATGAGCCTGGCATGAATGTAGTTGGTTCAAAATGGCTATTCCGTGTTAAGCAAAACCCTGATGGGAGTATTGAAAGACGCAAAGCACGTTTGGTTGCAAAAGGCTTCAATCAACAGGCTGGTGTTGATTACGGAGAGACTTTCAGTCCTGTTGTAAAGCCATGTACTATTCGGCTTGTATTATCACTTGCTGTGATGAATCAATGGCAGCTGAAACAATTGGATGTTGAGAATGCCTTTTTACATGGAAATTTGGAAGAAGATGTCTACATGACGCAACCGCCTGGATATGTGGATCCAAATTTTCCCAATCATGTTTGTAAGTTGCACAAGACGCTTTACGGTCTTAAGCAGGCTCCCCGTGCTTGGTTTTCGAAGCTCTCCAATCACTTGTTGCATCTTGGGTTTAAAGCATCAATTTCTGACAGTTCTTTATTTATACTGCTCTTTGACTCTTACACAATTTATGTGTTGGTATATGTTGATGATATAATAGTCACAGATTCGAATCCAAGAATGATTACCAATTTCATTACGGATCTCGGAAAAGCCTTTGCTATAAAAGACATGGGTGATTTGTCGTTCTTTTTGGGTGTTGAGGTTCTCAGGCAAGGATCAGAAATTGTTTTAACTCAGCGCAAGTATGTAACTGATCTTCTGCGTCGAACAAGGATGGATGGTGTTAAACCAGTGACGACACCTTTAGCCTCAAATGTCAAGATTCATAAAGTTGGCTCAGAAAAGTTTGCAGATCCAACTTTGTATCGCAGTGTTGTTGGTGCACTTCAATATTTGCATCTGACACGGCCTGACATTTCAGTGGCAGTTAATAAAGTGTGTCAATATATGCATGAGCCGTTTGTGGAGCATTGGGAGCTAGTGAAAAGGATCATCCGTTATCTGAAACATACTATTGACTTTGGTTTACATCTGAGATCATCCAAGGACTTCTCTTTACATGCTTATTCTGATGCGGACTGGGCAGGCAGTTTAGATTACAGAAGGTTTACAAGTGGGTATTGTGTATACTTTGGTGGGAATTTAATCTCATGGAGTGCCAAAAAGCAGAAGACTGTCTCTAGGTCGAGCACGGAGGCTGAGTATAGGGGTGTTGCAATTGCAACCTCTGAACTTATCTGGATTCAGTCATTACTTAAGGAACTAGGTATTTTTGCATCATCTCCAACATTGTGGTGTGATAATCTTGGTGCGACGTATCTCACTGCAAATCCTGTCTTTCATGCACGAACTAAGCACATAGAGATCGACTATCATTTTGTTCGGGAGAGGGTCGCTGACAAGCAGTTACAGGTGCGGTTCATATGTTCTAAAGACCAACTGGCTGATATATTTACTAAGGGGCTCTCATCTCCTAGGTTTCAGTACATACGAGACAAGTTGCACATTCGTCCACTCAAGTACAACTTGAGGGGAGGTGTTAAGCATACATCATAGAGTCTTCCTCAAGACTCTCTGTTCAGTTAGTCAGTCAGTCTGCACTAGACTATAGGCTAGTTAATCGTTCTCTTTTGGTTAGCTATAAACTCGTTCTCAATATCTGTAACAATATTTGGCTTTATCAATAACTATGTAACTGTTTTTCAGAGTATAAATAAGAGTTTAATCTCCACAAGATTTTTGTGGAAGATATTCACCAAGAATAGTGTTCTAAGTAAAGCAAAGCAGGGAATCAACAAACTCCGAGTCATCACCCACGGGGTTAGAATGGTGATCTAATTCCATTATCCTCCATTGTCTGTCCCCAGGCCGACAAAAAACTAGAATGTGCTTATGTGTACTAACTACACCATTACCATGTAATCCTCTAAATATGAGGAATACCGTGCAACCATCATCATTGTCAGGATTACTAGTAGGTGGCGAGGATAACACTAAATCGAACATAAAATATCTTTCTGATTTTTTTGAAAAAGACCGACGATCCAGGTTAGGTAATCGAATAGTTTGAGATGATACAGGGTTCCACAAGAAACAATCGTTTAAGTTTGTTGCCTCGGCCACCGAGTAATGATCAACATTATCTTTGACGTCGCCAATCACAATTAGCCATCCCTGATGACAACTTTTATGATAATATGATTTTCCTTAAAGCTCTGGCATAGATTTTATGCAACTTCTATTATTGGGTTCACAAGGATTATAAATACTTGGAATTACTAGGTAGTCCAGGAAACCCAGTACTGGTTACTCTCTAATCCACCCCTAGAATAAAATTATCCGCTGGTCCAAAAACATGTTTTTGGACCAGAATATTTATTCCCTAGTCCAAAACGTGCGGGTCACAAGAGACAAGTTTTTCAAAAGTACCAAAAATACCCTTTCTGCAACTCCACGAACAAATCAAATTCAGTTTCTTTCTCTTTTTTTTTTCATCTCAGATTGTTTCTCTTTGGTTTTCTCTGCTCCTGCGTTTTGGTTCATCACAGTATTTTATCTCGTAAATCACAGCTATTATCTCGTAAATCATCTGTACTTCGAAATCAGATTCGAACAAGGTATTTATCTCGTAAATCATCTTCCTCTGCTGTTGTTCTTGGAATGTTGATGAATAATTAGGTTTATTCTGATCCGATTTCTATCAGAATAGTTGTCTATGATGTACATTGTTATCTTTCTTTTATGATTTCAGTTTTGTGATGATTTATATTGTTCAATTCAGTTCCGTTCGATTTACATTGTGATTTTTGTGTGTTTCAATTAGGTATCTTAAAATCGAATTAGGTTAATCTCAGATTCGAACAATGTATGTTACTATAATCACCTTTTCTCTGCTGCTGTTCTGTTTTAGTTTCTTTGTAATCTGATATAGGTTTGTTTTACTGTATTTTTTGATATAGGTTTGTTTTGTTAGATAGATCGTGTAGTAATTTTGTATTCTCTTTTTGATATAGCTGCAGTTCTTCTATTTATAGAAGATGAAACTCAAAACATATTGATATGTTGTAAAATATATTCTACATGTTACATACAAATACATATCAATATGTATAACGTATAGGAATTCATAGACTTAGTTATTCTACATGTTACATACCAATACGTACTACATATAGCCTGCGCTCTTAGTATGTGTCGTGCAATACAGTAGATGCCAATACATATCAATATGTATAACTTATATCCATTCAGAGACTTAGTTAATTTTTGGATCATTTACAGGGTTAACATGTCTGACGTTAGTCCCAAACCAGACTTCTCCATCTATTCTCATGTACACCATAAGCAATATCATTTTGCATATGAGGTTACATCGTTTTCAACTTTATAGGATTTGAAATTTTGCATCTGTAATATGTGGAGCTGGTTGACTCCATCGACTATTCTGGTTAACTATTTCCATAATCAAGTGATAGTTCCTATTCTTGCCGATGTAACACTCCAGGGCATCTCTGCATTACATTCTTCAAAGCAATCAGCTTTCTTTGATTTTCACGTGGATGTAATTTCAAATGGCGCGTCTAGGCGTATGGAAGTTGACAGTAATGCAGACTTAGTTGTCAGTGCAAAGAATAGTTATTTGAAAGAAGGTAAAGAAGCCCCAAGAGTGTTTTTTTCAGATGGTTGGGATAAGATTTTTGATGATACAGATCAATTATTCTATGGTGGTGTTGATGCCGTTCGTATAGCATGCCAAAAATACTGCATGAGAACTGGATATGGGGTAATTAAAAAGAAGAATGACCTTGAGAGATTCACCGCCGTATGTAGTGTGAAAGGTTGTTCATGGAAGCTTCACGCAACTGCCATTGGTAGTTCTATTGATGTTTTTAAGATAAAGGAATATGTGGGAAGGCACACCTGTGGCGGTGGTTATATGTTGAAGAATCCAAGAGTTACAAAAAAACTCATGAACAGTCTAATTCATGAGATGGTCAGGCACAACCCTCGCATAACACCAGCAGAGATCATAGATTATCTTAAAGTTAGTGGTGGCATTGAAATCCAGTATCACCACGCATATCATGCAATTGAGTTGTCGCATAAACAGATTTTTGGTAATGATGTTAAGTCGTACACTGATCTTGCTTGGTGGGTGAATGCTGTTAGGGAAACAAACCCTGGGTCATTTATTGATTTCGATTTCAATGATGCTACAAAAAGATTCAATAGAATTTTTGTTTGCTTTGGAGCTTGTATAGAGGTATATAAACTATGTCGTCCCATGATTTTCTGTGACTGTACATTTCTCACTGGAACTTTTAAAGGAGGTGTTATGGAAGCAACATGTCTTAATGGTAATCAAGGTAACTGGTTCTTTTTTTTTTTTTGATATGTAGTGTCTGGTAGTTAGATCACTCATATTGATCTTACTTCACTATCTGACAATGAGTATTGACCATACTACATACTACATATTGACCTTACTGAGTATGAGATAAACCATACTGCATGTGAAAATGTAGTGTCAATCAGTTGCTTAACATGTTATTATGTAGTGTCAGGTTTTCACATATCAACAAAGAGGTAAACCAACTGCATGTCAATATGTAGTGTCAATATTAGTTGTTTAACATAACTAGTAATTCCTTTTTGCAGGATTTTATCCGCTTGCGTTTGCTTTAGTACCTGGTGAAGACAATATCAGCTGGGAATGGTTTTTCAAGAAACTGAAGGAGGCTTTGAATGATGATCGCCCAATCACTTTTATGACTGACCGAGGTGAAGGGTTGGTTAAATATATTCCCAAAGAGTTCCCTGATTCTCATCAAAGATATTGTTACTTCCATTTGGACAAAAACTTACCTATCGCAAAGTCTGACGAAAAGTATAAGGAAGTGACTGATGCTTTCCGAAAGGCGACATATGCTCTTTCTCCTGCAACATACGAGGAAGGTCTTCAAGAAATGGTTAATTTGGGAAGGCCTTGGGTTGCTGACTACTGCCGCAACATTCCAAAAGAAAAGTGGTCCAATGCTTTCTTCAAGGGTTGTAGTTATGGTTTCACTTCATCTAGCGTTGCTGAATCGTTCAATAGCTGGATTAACAAAGAGAATAAATTACCTGCGTGTGCGTTCGTTGACTCGATCAGGTTTGTATCAGTTTCCTTAGTCACAGTACAAGCTTATATTAGTTTTCTTTTTGTAACAGTATTAGCATATATGTTCTGTTAATCTACGTATATTTTTAGTATAACAGACTTTGCTATCCCCTTGTCGTGTAGGATACGTATGATGGAAATGATGTCAGAACGTCGTGAAGAGAGTCTCTTGATGGACCCAGAACTGTTAACCCCTACGTATCAAGCCTTGCTTGAACTACACATCCAAATTGGCCGTCCCTGGAAAGTTAGCCAGTCAGATGCTAATCGTTATGAAGTGCATTCTCCAAGGTTAGCGTTTACCCCTAATCTCTATCATCTGAATGTTATTTACTTTATCTTTCTTTTTTTTAGGTACCATGTTTCTGTGAGAACATATAAATATGTACTGTGTATATTAGGTGTCACATGAATATGTACTGTGCAGATCTCATATGGTAGATCTAGAGAGAAAAACTTGTACTTGCCAACGATGGCGCGTTTATGGTTTTCCATGCTCGCACGCTACTGCAGCTATTACTAGATCTGGAGGAAGGATTCTTTATTACGTTGAAGATTATTTCAAAGTTACCACTTTTCGCAAGCTATATTCAATAGCTATTAGACCCGTTCCTAACCACGACAGGTATGTGTCTTTAATCAGTACATTTTGTCAGCTATTACTAGATCTGGAGGAAACTGTCAACATAAACCTACTTACATATGGATGTTACATACTGATATGTAATGTTAGATACCACTACATTTTTTTATATTTGTTTTTCAGGAACAATATACCGTGTACATATTCATATGTAGTTGTGGTTCATTCCATTTATATGATACTGTTTTTTTCTCACAGGCCCGATGAGTATCACGTAGATGATATCGTTCTCCCAGCAGAAGTAATTAGGTCTCCACCAGGCAGGAAAAAGGGGAAACGTTTTAAGTCTGCATTTGAGACTAGTAGAAAATCTGTCAAGTGTTCAAACTGTAATTTGAAGACTCATCACAACAAGGCAACATGCAATCTTATCCGACAGTATGAACTTTCTGAAGAATGATTTTGTGTCAGGTATGTATTTCAGTCAGATACATATTAATGTCTTAATTAAGTAAGTTTGATACAATACAATGTACTTTTAAGCAAGTAGTGTTCTGATTTCTCTTTTCTTTTATCACAGGCTTGAACGTGCAGCAGAATGTTATATCGATGATGTTGCCAGATTCCTTTTCCACAATTCTTTCCTCTAGCCCTTGTTCTATTCTACCGTTTTTCTTTTTGATTTTGTCAGTACCAACTGAATTTGGTTAATAAGTATTTCATTTACAGTACATACATTACAAGTGTACTGAAAATACTGTTTTTGTTGTTTCTTAGAACATCTTTTGGTTTTTGAAACATTATAAGTCTATCAAAATGTAGTTATTGTAGTTATTTTCGAATAATGAAATATGTTTTTAAGTCTATCAAAATGTCATTATCTATCAGCAGTAGTGAAGTATTTACATACTGAAATTACATGTCAGTATTGTAGTGTTAGTATCTACCACTACATACTGATATGTAGTGGTTGTAGTGTAACCATACTAGATGTTTGTAACAAGAAAACAATTAAATATGTACTGGTTTGTGGTTTAACCATCTTCCACTAAGATTATTTAGAACATCTTTTGGTTTTCCAGCTGATTCACCATCTTCACGGGGGTCGAGGGGGCAGCGCCCCCTCGTATCAACAACACAAAATCATGTTTAAGTAACACAATTGAAATATCACTACATTAAAGTTAAACCCAAATTCAAATTAAAAATCACTACATATTAGATATATGTTTTTGAACATTCTTGAACTCATGAAATGAAATGAAACCAAGAATAAAAAAAAAGAAAATAGTTAAATAGTGATATGTACTGTCAGATTACTTTTAGCAAGTAAGACTATTTTTATGTCATCTGCCAACTGATTTCCGGTGGAGATGCTTTCAGCAATTTGCATGCTAACGGGACCCTTTTGTTACGAATCTTCGCTTGCACTTCTTCATCATCTCCCAAAGGCACTCCCACATATTTTCTTTTTGACATCATCTTCATAAAATGCATCACAAACAGTAGACAGTCTGGCGATCCCCCTTGTTGAGGTGCTTCACATTCATTCACTATTACATTCTTCATTGTTACTTTGTCCTTCTCCATCAAGTACACGTTGATAGGTACGTACATGTAATCTGCCATTTTGCAGGCGTGTGGATAACAAATACCTCCCCATTCAGCCTTAGAAGAATTGTAGTGGTTGAACACCATTTTTTCGCAGTCATACTCAAGTAGCGTCCAATGAAGATTGTGGTGGCACATTGGTACAAGAATCTTCTTGATACTTTCATCATCCATCGCCAATATTGGTTTGTAAACAGAATCATGTGCTGCTCCTTTGAGGTTATCCGGGAACTCGACATTGTACTGAAAACATGGATGTACTTGAAATAGTTTATATCTAATTTTGTTTTATGCAATATTGATATGTAGTATACCTACCCCTACATACTTTTTTAATTTTTGAATATGTGCTGTAGTAAATATGCAGTGTAAGATAACAACTTACCCAAGCGGATGGATCCAGATGCAACACAGGCAAGTATTTCCTGTATACTTCGTGCATCGGTTGCTCATTCTGAAATTTGGTGTTAAGCTTGTATTGTGCGTAGTTGAGAAGATCTTGTTCTAATAAATCGTTCTGCACCAAGTCATCAACTGTAGTTCCACTTACACAAAGACCACCTTCTCCCACTCTCCAAGCAATTGAGCTAGAAAATAAACGACGTAAAGGTTAGTATTCTTTGTGTAACAGTACATACTGATATGTCTTTCTCAGTATTTTTTATACAAATATGTATGTATATCAAATATACATACACAAACAACTAATATCAATCATATAAAAGTGTCAATTGAGAACTCACCTAAGATTTTTTGCATTATTGATGTATGTGGAAAGAGTACTCTTTTGTTCATCGTTCATGTCATTATAGAATGGTGATTTAGTCAGTTTCCGGAAATACTTGCGCAATTTAAGCTTTCTCTTTTTGTTTAGTGGTAGTGCTTCTGCAGCTGCAGCTTTCGGTCCTTTATATGATGGTGAGAACTTACTTCCACTCTCATATATCATCTACCTTCTTGCAGGATGGGAACGAGTAACAGGTCTGGTGGGTGTTGTTACCTGCTGCTTTTCGGGCTTTGTAGCACGCTTTTTGTTCACTTTTACCATTTTTTGTTTCTGGCTTCTTGTGCTAAACTGTTCCTGCATTTTTAATCAACATAAAAAAATATGTAAATATCTATATTGCATAAAACATAGTTACATCACCTAATCATTTTTGAAAGCATGTAGTGGTATATGATTGTATGGTATAGTGATTTCTAGTGCTACCATACTGATATACATATCAGTATGTAGTGATTTGTAGTGTAATATTAACTACACAAAATGAGATTTTTAGTACATATCATTCACCTGTGATGGAACCTCCAAAACATCTTGCGAGGGGACATCCAGAACATCTTGTGATGAAACATCCAGAACATCTTGTGATGAAACATCCAAAGGATCTTGTGATGCAACCTCCAAATGACTTTTTGAACTGGTTGTAGGTATGTATTCTTGTTGCTTACCTGTAACTTCACCTGCATCTTTCGGTTCAATGGGTTCTTGTTGCTCAGTTGTTTCTTGTGGAATTTGTAAAGGCCGCAAATCTCTTCCAAACAGATTATCAAATTGTTCTCGTAAGTTAATACCAAAAAGACCTTCGTTGTTATCTGGAAGGAGGTCTGCAAACTCTTCGACATAAACACCAATGCCAGAGTTTGCCATTTCTATAAAGTCTGGCATAGACAGCTTTTCAATGTGTTCCAAACTCGACATCATAGTAAACAAAGGTACATCCAGCAAATGAAACTCTTCCGCCGCCAATCCGGCGTTATACTCTGGAAATTTCTGCGAATTAACTACAATTGAAGACTTCGTTTCTAGCATAGTTGTAAGCAACTCCTTTGCTGCTTCCTGCCTAACTTCAAGTTGATCAACCTGCAAAAATCAATTGAAACTGTCAACAAAAACCTACTTAGCTTGAGTTTTTGCTATGTATACCACCACAAGAATGTACTGTTACATATAAATATGTTCCACTACAAGAATGTACTGTTACATATCAATATGTAATGGTAGATACCACTACATATTGATAAGTAACAGATAGATATTGATATGTAACAGATAGATAGTGGTATACAAGAATGTACTGTTACATATCAATATGTAATGGTAGATACCACTACATATTGATATGTCACAGATAGATATTAATATGCTACTTACCTGTGTGTTTTCTTTTCCCTTTTTCTCTTGTATCTCTTTGACTTTTTCCTCCAAATTAGATTTAGCCCAATTTTTAACCTCAGAACGCGGAACTTCAACATCATGGAACTTCAATACTGAAGTTGTTGACAATTCAACCTCAGAGGTGGCATTAACATGAGTTTGATCTTTCGGTGTTGACAAACCAACTTCAGGAATGTTGACATTAGCATCTGTTTGATCTTCCGGAGAACCTTGCATTTCGTTCTCAACTATTTGGTCCACATTCAACTCTTCATTGGGGTTTCTTGGAGTAGGTGTACATCCCAAGCTAACATAATCTTCCTGGCTGGCTTCTCTCTGCAAAGGGAAAGCTTTCCGGTAAATATCATGCAACATGAACTCAAGCTTTGAAGCGTCAACCGGTTCGCCCTCTTGCTGCATTGTGTTGAATTCACTCCATTTGGAAGATATTGTATTCCTCAAATCATCGTATTTAATCTTCCAATCTTCTCCCCCCAATACTGAGTCCTCTTCTTCTTTCTCTTCTTCCTCTCTTCTTCCTTTCTTCTTTCTCTTCTTCCGATTCGGAATTCTCATCTAAACAAAAAGCATCATCATTTGCTTCCTGTTGAATCCTTCTTGAAATACGATTAAGGATTTGTCTTTCTTCGTGTGTTATCTCATCTTTGAAATCAACATGGAACTGGTACAAATCAAATAAATGTAAAGAAGCAACTACATATTAGATATTACCAAAAAAAAACATGTCGTAGTTCTTTCTCTATTAGATACACAGGGAGAACTACATATTGATATGCTAATAACTACATATCAATATGTATCACCACAAATTGATATGCTAATAACTAATAATCTATGTATCTCTCAGAGATTACATTCTTATCTGAGTAAAAAAAATCATGGGTTTTCTTATAAGCATGATTTAGGTAGAGCGAACTTGATGTAGTTTTGGTTTTCTTTTTTCTAGGAGCCATTTCTATGTAGTATGATGAAGATGAATAGTAAATGTAAAATGAAAACAGATAATATGATCAAAACAGAGCAAATTTAATTGTTTGTATTTAGAAGATTACCTGGATGGCTAGATTAAGATCAGTCGTATGAGGAAACACATATGGAGAAGAGAAGAAAAGGAACTAGGGTTTGTGAGAAGAAAGTAGAAGCCCTAATTGATCATGATTCATGAAATTGAAGTTTCTACACTGTACCTAAGCAGCATTGATATGCTAATAACTACTACATATTGATATGCTAATTATTACATATCAATATGTCGAACTACGTGTACTTATCAATATATATTTTTATTATGACAAAATATGTAAGGCAAGTTTACCTGATACTCAGAAAGATCAATATCCTTTAGGAACTCAGCACATATCTTTGTATGATTCCACCTAGACACTCTTGGCACATACATTCCTGCAGGTTCTGTCACTATATCCTCGGGCGCCACCAAATGGGTATGCTCCGCAAACCATGGCTGCAAAATATTGATATGCAGTATTAGATATACTATCAAAATGTAGAAAACACATAAAACAAAAACATTTTGAAGTAGAATAAACAAATAAATAGATTCTTACCAACAAATAAATAGCACAACCATTTGTGCGTTCTACGGATTCCACGTTTTCATTCAGCTCTTTCTCTAAATGAGAATGGATGAGGTCAGGCCATGAAATATTCTTAGCCTTCTCAAGATCAAGAACGAAACCAATATATTTTTCAGTCAAAGCGTTTGCATCACTTGTAGCGAAAAATGAAGTGCACATATACAAGCAGATAAGCCTAACAAGATCTTCGGCATCTTCCTCGTCTTCCTCGTCTTCTTCAGAATCTTCATTTGATTGATCACCCACGCTTTGCAGAGACTCTTCATCAGACTTCTTCTTTTTCAGATTAATTGGTGTTCGTTTAAGGATATTCAAGATTGCCTTCACAATCATTGGCCTAGTCACTTTATCACCAGCTTTCATATCAGTAGGAAAAGTCCTTTTGAAAAATTCTGTTTCACGCCATCCACTTTTTTTATTGACTTGTGTAAGCCTATAATCAAGATATTCCCTATTTGGAATTCTCGGCATCCCATAAATAAGTGCCATTTCTTCTGGTGTGGATACTAGCTCATTCGGTTGGCCATGCCTTTTAAAGACAAATCTAAGCTTGTTTGGATCTTGACCCCTAACGTAACAGCGTAACATTTTCGTCATTGCATCTTCAATCTTCAACCAATGTTCCAACTCAAATCTTGTGTACCAGAACATTAGGAACAGGTTACCGAATGATGCTTCAGAAATCATCTTCAGCTGCAACTCACTCAACTCAAGGTTTTCAGTGGACTTCGCAATAGCCTTCTTAGTGGTCCTAATAGTCTTCGCAAGCCCCCACAAGCCCCTGAAACCGCCACGGTATAAACTTCGTGGTTTTCCAGCTCCTTTCTTACGCTTATTAGCACCTACACAATAACAAGAACCAAAAACTAATACAGTACATATCAATATGGTATATCAAATATGTAGTTACATCATCAATATGTAGTTGTAATATCTACCAAGTCTTCAGAAAACACTTAATACCAAAAACAAGCACAACAATGCATCATTACATACTCATAAACATATGTTATTAAGAATTATCTTCAGTTTTAACATTACAAACCTTCTTTCAGGAGCGCTTTTGCTTTCCCCCTTTTTTTTTTCCCTTTCCTTTTGGAGAAGGAGTAGCAGCTCTCAGGACAAGTGCTTTGTCCCCCTTTGCTGTTGGTGAAGGAGTAGCAGCCGTTGTCGCTGTTTTTCCTTTTGCTTTAGTAGTTGCCGCTGCTGTTTTTCTTTTGCTTTTTGCTTCAGGAGCAGCAGCTGCTTTCTTTCCTTTGGTTTTTGCTGTTTTTGTAAACCAAAAGTTTTGTACACATTACATATTACAGGCAGATAATAATATGTAGCACACATATCAATTTGAGATGCTATCATTACATATCAATAACTACAAATTGAAGACAACATATTGATATGTAGTACAGATATAAAACATATGAATCACACACTGCATGTCAATATGTTGTGTCAAATTACATACACAACAGATGAAAAACATGTAAAACATATGACTCACAGAGATGTTGTGTTTCTATTGAACAAAAAACATATGAATCACACATTGCATGTCAATATGTTGTCTCAAGTTACATATACAACATATGAAAACATGTATACCAGACACTACATACAAATATTTAGTGATTCCATTGAAAACATGTAAAACAAACACTACATACAGAGATGTAGTGATTCTATTGAGCATATGTAGTATATTAGTTGAACATTACTACATATCTACAGTTTTTCATCAGCATTAAATATTGATATGTATTGCATGTCAATATGAAATTCAACAACAGTTTTCTAAGTATTGCATGTCAATATGAAGTACAAAATTAGGCTTTACTTTCTTCTGATTTTTGCTTACCTTCTACCTGAGGAACATTTGTTCGTGACGGAGTACCAACTTTACTCATACTCCTTGTTGTCGGAGATTTAGCCGCAGGAGAGGATTGTGTTGGTGAATCATCAACATTTTCTCTTCTTCTTTTTACCTGGGTTTCTTCTACAATTTCTTCTGTAATTGTCCGCTTGATAGTTCTAACCATTTTTTCTCTTTAATTGAATGAATAAAAATTAGGTTAGGAACTGATGATTAGGTCAGGAACTGATGATTTATGTAATTGATTAGGTCAGGATCTGATGATTTATGTAATTGATTAGGTCAGGAACTGATGAAAGAAAGAAGTTGAAAGAAAAGGGAAATTGTTCAGATTATTTAGTTAGGTTTTTGAATGAGGAGAAGAAAGAAGAAGATCTGACAGGCGTCTTTGCAAATTCTCGACAGCGGAATTTTGAGGCGTCTTTTTCTTCAAGGCAGAAGAAGAAGTGGGAGGAGACAGTTTTAACCCACGCATGAATGTTGAGGGTAGGCTAGTAATTTTCTAGGATTTTAAATCTTTTTGGACTAGCGGATAATTGTTCTATCCCGGGTCGGATCTTTGGACCAAACAGAAAATTTCTCTTATAAAAACTCTGAAATTTCCTACCTTTCCCATGTGGAAAAACAAGGCAAGGCACTTCCTTTGGACTTCTCTCATCTGATACCTCGGCTGATGCTGCTTGCTTGTCCATGAAAGCAACTATATAACTTTGTGCGCACTACCGCTTTTTGAAAAGCCAACAAAATTTTTGCTCAAGTAATCTTTATATAAGAAATAAATATTGCGGAAGCATACGTTCTTATATAGATCGCAACATCCGAGTTGAGTGTCTTTTCTTTAGAAATCGACGAGGGTTAGAAATTGTTTTCAAACTTGGAATAGAAGAAGCTAATTATGGCAAGTCCATGGACCGGGGAACTTGCCACTTCGAGTCCTCTATGGGCTTGCCGGATTGGTAAACTAGGGATATTGGTTTGCCCGCTCACTGCTACTCTCCTACTCTTTTTCATCATCTGTTATTTGAAAATTGTGATATGACAATTGCTTGGATGATGAGCGAATTCATGGTAAAAAAAATAATCGAAAAAGTGCCAAGGATAGCCTGTAACTTGTTTCTTGGTATAATGCAGAAAGATCTAGAAAAGTTACTTATCATGCCTGGAAGGGGAATAAGTAACTTGTTTTGTAGTATGATTCAAAAATCCCCAACACTGAAAAAGAATGGGAAAAACAAGAGCAGAAGAATACAGAGTAAAACTCTCACAGAACAAGAGGGCTGGCAGTAGTTTATACGAGTATAATCGAAGTTATACAAAATCGTTGGGAGATCAAATTGTACACCCTTGCTGTCTTTTACATTCAAGTGCATACACATTTACCAAATGTTCATCCTATTTGGCGATGCCATCATATCTGTTAAGATGTTTGGTGGGGAAACCATCGTCTTTCATATTCATGCCAATTTTACCTGTCATTGTTCTAACTTTCAGACAGCTTTTGAGCATTGGACAAACAAAATAAAGACCAGCGTACAGTCTCCATAAAGAGCAAATTTCGTGATTATCAGTTCTTCTAACTGAAATTGGAGTAAGATCAATTTGAAAATGAAAAGCTACAAATTAAGATGAATAAAAAAAGCGTACTAGTTAATGACAACTGTTGTATGCATAAAACTTTAAGTTTCGAGATGAACTTTCATCGAAATACTGTAAACCAAGCATAAAAAAACTCTCAGGCAATTCAAAACCTTCGTTGTTGAAACTTGATTCGCTACAATAGTACTGCGACCTGATAAGAAGATTGACTAGATAATGCTGCAACTCACTTTATCGAAGAAAACGCAATCACCCTGCTACAAGCAAGTGTAAGTTATTTCAGTTAGAGTGCGTACATATATATATATTTGAAGTAATAATCAAAAGAATACAGTGGCAAGTTTACTAAGCAAGTGGATGTGCTATGTCAACAAGAATAGCGTTGCTCCCATAAGTGCTAAAGAACTCCGAGAATTGTGTATAAACAACCACAATACGTGAAAACCATCTTACTGCACTCATGAACCTATCTTAATTTCTTGCAAAATTTTCGCAGGCCTGGAAGACTAGCAAATTAAGTTCCACAAGGCTGATCCATTGATGAGAAGAAAAAAATGCTCAAGAAAGTACGTCTTAATCCAGAAATTAAGGTTTTTTCCAAGTTTATTTGTAGCTTACTAGAAGTATTTGCATCATTTATTCATTTGACAAAAAAGCCTAGCCAAGAACACGCAAACAAGAGAATAAGGATGAGAATGCCAATACTTTTCTACATGTATGGACTTTGCCTGCAGTCCCCAGACCGATTCTTAGTCCTTATCACTATTGCTTCAACTACACACTGATCAAAATAAATGAAGTAAGCACCTTTACAGCACAATTGACTTTTAATCAAGATATGCTTTATATGTAAAATTTTCCTTGTGTGCAAATAAAGATGCTTTTAACAGTCAATTAGACAAGGCAAAGACGCAACAGATAAGCTAAAAAAAATATCCTGCCAATAGGAAACTGAAAGATTAGTATTCTCTCTAAAGATACGGAACGGGCAAACAAATTAATCGGCAATTAGAAAAAGGGATAAATCTTCCGTTAAACTAGAGTTTGCTTACATCATAAATAAGCCAAATGGCAGTCCATGGTGCAGTGCTGCTAGAGCAAAATTCCTTCCATTGGAACTCCAGCTTACTGTATTATAGTTACTAGAGTATTTGATTCACAAATAAAAGTCTGAGCTGCAACAGTAATATCATCGTTATGGGGATATGCAACCAAATGCAATAGATATTAACTCATTTGATAGTAGGAAACCATCTGGATCACTAAGCCGAATGAACGCCACTTCCTCTTCAATCTTACTCTCGTTAGACAACACTGACCAGAATTCTTCTTCCACTAACACTCTTCTTTTATCATCTAACAGAAGTACATGTCCACTCTCTATATATGGTCTAAAAGTCTTGCAAAGAGATAAAACAAGACCACTACCAAAACATTCTCTAAAAGATGTCAAGTCCAGGCCTTTGGAAGTCCGAAGAGAAAGCATTACAACATCCATTTCCAAGTCCTTCGCATCCTTTTGGCCATTTTCATGCTGAATTAATGCTCCATCTTCCAGATTTTGGACGTAACTTGTGTACTCTTTCATTTTCCTTGGCCGTGAAAATCTTACCCCGTCGAGGTGACTTGCAGACCCAAGACCAAATGCATAGTAGTATCCGTTCTTCCAGTATGTAAGATTGTGTTGGCATTCGTACCCCTTTTTGCAGTAACTGCTAATCTCATAATGATTGTAACCAGTATTACAGAGTGTCTTTGAAGCCATTTTGTAAAACTCTGCTGATAGAGTATCATCTGGCAAAGGAAATTCACCAGGTTTATACCTGTTAAGATTCAAAACTCAAAATCATTAACAACTGGATAATGGCTATAAAAACTCATAACTGTTAAAGAGACGATAATGGATACTTACAATAATCCAAATTTGGTGCCTTTCTCCACTTGCAGATCATAAACCGAGACATGAGTTGGTTCTGCCTTTATGGCGCGTTCCAAACTCTCTTTCCACATTTCTGAGGTTTGATGAGGGAGTGATGAAATAAGATCCAAACTCCAATTACTTGCACCACAGGAACCAATAATCTCTATAGCTTCGTACACTTGTTTCAAACTATGAGCTCTGCCACAAGCCTTCAACAACTCCTCTTGAAATGCTTGAACTCCCAAAGATACTCTATTAACACCAAGGTTCAGTAAGTCGCTCAATTTTTGTGCATCAAAAGTTCCAGGATCCATTTCTATAGAAATTTCAGCATTAGAATTCACTCCAAATTTCAAGTTCAACGTTTCTAATATTTTCGAAACAAGTCTTGGAGGAACAAGAGAAGGTGTGCCACCTCCAAAAAACACCGTTTTAAGAGGTGAGTGGTTATCCGATTTGAGAACCTTTGTTGCTTCAATCTCTCGACAAAGGAGTTGAACATAATTCAGAATGCGCGGATCATCAATGTCATCGGGTAGGTTCGCAGATGATGAACCGAGAGCAACAATAGGAAAGTCACAGTAATGACAACGTTTTCTGCAGAAAGGAAGATGAATATAAGCTGAAGTTGGATATGACTGAGGTGGTGGTTCAACCGCGTTTGCTGAGACATTATCACGAACAGCTGATGGACGAAAAAGTGAGAGACACGCAACTGGATATTTTGGTGGTTTCATTGGAATGATTGAAAGAATAGGTGCCAAGGATGATTTGAGCATGATTGGAAAGAATTCGTGTCTATCTTTTCAGTGAAATGGAACCCAGTTTATTAAAAGATTTCTCGGGTTTTGCAGGAAAATTACCTACAGAAAAAAGGCAAAACGAAATAAAAGAGGAATATATCTTTTCGTATTCTTTATATTATTCAATACAATGTAAGACTGCGACTCGAACCCATAACCTTCGGGGTAAGATATAAAAGTTGAAAACCCAAGAAGTGGATGATGAGCAAATTCATGCCATGGTAATTGGTAAAAGAAATCGAAAAATTGCTACAGTGGTATGATGCAGAACAACCTTGGTATAGGGGCGGCAAGGAATAGTAAGATAAAAAGGGTTATTAGGTGGTAATTTAAGTGCCGCTTATCAAATAAAAATTTAGAAATGACCAATTAACCCTTATTGTTAATAATTAAGTTTAGTGTTTGATAATCAAGATTAGTGTGATAACTAATTTTCACTTATAATAAATCTAAAATCAGACTTTTAGAGTTATGAAAATTAAAAAAAAAAGTTTAGAGGAGAGAAAAAAAATTTATGTGATATTTGTGAAATCTTAGATTTTGATTCACTCAACCAAAATGAGTGATTTCAGTGCAACTTTGAGGTGGGTGAATCTCTATATGATAGACAAAACAAGTACTACATACTTCTTGATGGAGATCATGATATGGAGTATTTGTTAGATGGTGTTAACCCAAAGTGATGGTCAATCTCAACCAATTGAAGAAATTAGCCAATAAAGTGGAGAACCAAGCACTGAAAATGACCAGATATACTTCTAAACTAGTTCCCATTAGTTTTTTGTTGCTCAAAATTCTCTAAAGTACGTAAAAATATCAAACTTTTAAAATTTTCAGAAGAACATACGGTTGGAATTGAGCTCATTACCAACCGTACCTAGTGGTTACGGTTTGTAACTTGATCAGTTACCAACCGTATGTTCTTAAATTTTGGGGAAAATACCAGTTACGGTTGGTTGAGAATTTTCGATACCAACCGTAACTGATCATCCTATGCATGGCGGTATTTACTGCACCTAGTACGGTTGGTGTTTAAGAATTAGTTACCAACCGTATATTACTCTGTATGCTGGTACGGTTGGTTAAAATTTTCGAATACCAAACCGTACCCAAGGTTCGGTTGCTAAGTTTTTATCATTACCAACCGTACCCAAGGTTGGGTTGCTAAGTTTTTATCGTTACCAACCGTACCTATAAACATATATTTATTTTGTTTCCTAGTTTAGACTAATGTTGGTATATTTTTGTCCAGATCCTTATTGTACCTCCTACAATGAATGACCAACCTTTAGCAAATCAACTTCTCACCGAAGACTTTACCTCTCACTATGAAGCGGAGGATGAGATGGAAGAGGATGATGTTCAAGGTTGAAACAAACGAAAAATAGGTCAAGCGGATAAAGGGGAACCAAGCCGTCGAAATGTAGAACAAAGATGTACCGAGCTTCCTACTCAAGAAAGTATGACAAGCAAAATTGATGTTAAAGGAAAACGTCCGGTATATCGCTCTAAAGAACAAAAAAGAAACAAAGTTGATGATAAAGGAAATGGTTGCAAAGAAATTGGAGAAAAAGATGATGAATTTAAATGTAAAGGTTCCAATGTCGGTCCCGAGGTTTCCTCCCAAAATAGTTCAATAAAAGGCTTGTTGGTAGAGTTGGTGTTAAACAATTAGCAAGGAACAATGGAAAGAGTCCGATGGTTGAAATAATTCCGTCAAGTGCTGACAAGGAGAAGGTGACGATTCATCTAAAAGGATTGCCTAAAGCACCACCTAGAGATGAGAATGGTCGATATAGCCGGAACCATTACATTCTCTATGAATATTACCTTCGTTTTTTCCCCGACTATATTCGTGGTTATATCAAGGCCACGGAGGATGTTCATGGTAATGGGAATTGTGGTTACCACGTCTTCTTGGATCAACTTGGACCCTTTAAAGACGCGATAGGGTGGGGTTGTGATCAGGTTACTTACGTAAGGCAAAAAAGCTTAATGGAATTACGTGGTTATCGCGACTTCTATAAGCCGATAATGAGAGTTGAAAGAAACGAAACCGATAAGGTGTTAAATGAGAGCTTCAAGGAAATGGAAAAGCGATTAACCGACAAAATATGTTCATTACTAAACCAACACTACAACCATGAAACCATTACAAATATAAATGAAATTACAACTCATTCATTCATGCGAGTTAAAATGATACTAATATCCGGGTCTACGAGTGCGATAGAAGTCTTTAAGGATGTTGAAATGAGGTAAGTATTAAAAACTCGACCTTTTCCATTGCCTCCATTCTTGAATAGAGCTCTCTAAAACTTCAGCGTCAGTTCACCCCTTAATCGTATTTCACCCATAATACGAACTAATTCCATAAATTCTTAAACGTTATCCCGAATAGTTCCATAATGAACATACAACATAATTCCATTGCGGTTATTAGGGTTCATGTTTCGGAACAAAAGTTTTCAAATAGAGTACTCAAATAACTTGTACTCACCAAACCACATCGACGTCGTTCTTCTCCTCTTTTTGGATAGCATAGAACAAAGTTGCGGCAAATACATAAATCTTCTTCCAAAGTGAATTCAAGGTTTGGATCCATAATAAAGTTTAATGCAAGAGATCTATTTTTGGAATTCAAGTGGAGGTGTAAGTCCAAGCAAGGAGGATAAGCATATATATAAAAAAAAAAGTCTTCAATAACGGATCTATTTTTTGAAATTTAAGTTATTGATACTCTTAACGGATATATTTTCAATTTTCACAAGTACATGTCAGTGCAACCAACTGTCAAAAAGTGGGGAAAGTACATGTACGGTTGGTAATTACTAACCGTACCTATGGATTAATTTGAAATTCAGAGATACGGCTGGTAAAGGAAAGAAAAATACGAACTGTATATCTGAGTAAATTTGAAATCCGTACATACGGTTGGTAATTAAAAGGCAGTTACCAACCGTACCTATGGATTCATTTGAAATCCAGAGATACGGTTGGTAATTAAAAGGCGGTTACCAACCGTACCTCTGGATTAATTTGAAATCCAGAGATACAGTTGGTAATTAAAAGGCAATTACCAACCGTACCTCTGGATTAATTTGAAATCCAGAGATACGGTTGGTAACTGTTTCGGACTTACACACCGTACCTCTGAGTAATTAATAATTCCAGGGATACAGGAATATATAAGGTTGGTAGCGTAGTTGGGTTACCAACCGTACCTCTACATACGGTTGGTAGCGTAGTTGGGTTACCAACCATACCTGTTAAGTTAGCTTAGTTGAAATTCCATAGCTTAGTAGTTCAAATCCATACCTAACACATATAAGCTCATAAGATAAATTCCATAACTAACATAAAACAATTATCCATAACATAAGTCGAAATTCATAACATCCACACACAAATAAGATAAATCCACAAGTCGAAAGTCATAACTAACAACACACAACTAAGATAAAATCATAACTAAGAATGGCGGCGCCACGACCCCTTTTGTTGGTGCTACCACCACCACGAGTTTTAGGACCACCGCGAGTTTTAGTACCACCGCGACCGCGACTACCTCTTCGGCTATGGCCCACCCCGCCCTCCTCCTCTTCATTATTTGTCTCTTCGCTGCCAGGTGAAGGTTGAAGGCGGCTACTACTCGCACCTCCAAGAGAGTCTTTACTCCTCTTTGAGCCTCGTTCTTCCATGACCAACCCCTCATACAATTCTTCCATGTTGGGATTATGAAAATTCCTTATTTTCTCTTGCAAGATCTTTTGTTGAGGAGCTTTAATCATACCATTACTACGTATGCATGAAGTCATGCTATTTGCCAAAGTTTGTCCTCGCTCTTTCTGTTGACATGTCAAAAAGAGTGTTAAGAGATTATTTCATAATATACATTAATCTTCAAATCCAAAGTCATGAGGATAACAAAATTACGTACCGACATGAAGTATAGCTTCTTCCAAGACAAACCAAATAGACCCGTTTTCTCTTTGGTCTCATCAACTGCCTTCCTTTGTGCTACAGCCTTTAGAATAGCTTGCTGGGCCTCCGGATCATTATTGATCACATATGGATGACCAAAATAAGTATACCAAGTCATGTAATCAGCAGCGGCTTCTTTCGTGTTGATACAAGGAATTGCCTCTCCCACTGCGAGTTGGTATCTTTCTTCATGGCGATTGTTCCAAGCATCAACCATCAGAGTTGGGCGGTAGTTGAGTACAATGGTGGGGCCTTTTGTCTCGGATCCTTCCTTGGATAATTTGAAGTTTTCCTTGATAGCCCTTACTTGAATATGACCAATTTGGCGTAGAATGCGACGAGGATTGGTCATAACGTAACCTGTGGGATGATACAATGGTCCGTTGTAGCCTGCGGTCTCTGTGAATCTACGAACATCAACTCCATTGTGGATCCTCACATAAGGGTCAAAGATAACATCTTCAACAGTGAAAGCATCTATTTTCTCCCTCATTCGAATGAGCTTGTCGTCTTTGAACCTTTGTTGTCTACCAGTGAACATGAACTTATTTCCCGTAGGGCCATAATCATGTGGTTCCCAATTAGTAGGAGGGTCCAAGATAGGAAAGTGGTCATAAACTCATGCCTAAAAAAAAAGACGAGTATAAACTATTGCCTCATGACTAAAAATATAACAAACCATCATATAATTGAATAAAAATATAACCAAACTTACCATTAGAATCGCAACATTCCCGGCAATTCAGTATCTCCAACCCTCGAGGCTTTTCTTAGGCTATCAAGTAGATATGCAAGGGTGGCAGTGGCCCACGGATAGTTTTTGATGTTGTCCAAATTCTTCAACAATTGTAGATAATGAATATTCACCCGATTTCCCGAGTTGTCGGGAAAGAATACGGTCCCAAGAGAATAGAACAAGTAAGTTGTGGTTGTACGCTTAGCTTTTATTTCATCAATCACCTCACCTGCCTTTTCCCTCTTGAACGTTCCTTTAAACTCTTTCCTCAGATTCTTCAACATTAGCTTTTTCAACGGGTTTTTAAGTTTATGTGGTTGTTTTGGGTCATAACCACCAGCCAACTTAAACTCCATCTCAGTTTCATCTTTTCCCCACCCAAGTGTTTCTTCAAGAAGAGCGTAAAGGTCAGTCCAAGCTATGTTGTTGTTGAAACCTTCAAATACTGATTGTCCTTCAACTTCAAGGTCAGTAATTTGTTTCACATCGTCCGGTGTTATTGTCATCTCTCCAAATGGAAGATGAAATGTATCGGTTTCAAGCCAATATCGTTCCCTGAAGGCAGAGACCACAACAGTATCATACTCTGTTTGGCAATTGAGGATTCCGGGCCCTAATCCTGTACTAACCACTAGATCTCGAACCAAAGCACATTCTTTACTTAATGCCCAATGTTTAGCCCTTTGACGCTTGAGCAATTTTGTGCATCTTGCATGGTCCTAAAAACACAAATATGCAAAAATATTAGCACATATTGGTGAACTGAAATAAACAAACAAAATGGATCACAATCAGTTAAAAATTGAATGCTAAGAAAAACAAGAAAAATCATACCCTTTTCTGACAAACTTTTGCGGCCCAGGAATCTTTATAACCAAATAATATTGAAGACTTATCTGGAGCCTCGCCCCAAAGCATTTTGTTCTTCTTCGCTGGCAACAACAATTCTTTGCCTTTAGGAATATGCATCCCTTTCGGTGCGGACTCCTTTCTCGGCTTCTTTTCTTTCTTTTTCCTTCAAGGTGCATAAACAACTACCTCTTTTCTTTTGGTATTTTCTCCCTCTTCATCATTTTCTTCCTCTTCCATTTCTTCATCATTCTCTTTATCTTCCTCCTCTACATCATTTGCTTCCTCTTCCTCCTCTTCATCATTTGATTCCTCTTCCTCCTCTCCACCATCACCGGTTTCTTTAGATTCTTCTTGAGCTTCATCATTATTAGTTCCTTCCTCTTCAATTTCATTTACATTGCCTTCACGGTTAGTTTCAACTCTAACTTCTTCTTGATCATTATGTTCCACTCCTTCTAACTGAGCTACAGATTGAGCCACAGGTTGCTCCCTAACTTAATTTCAAACCTATTCTTCTTATTCATCTCATCCTTGTGGATACCTCTATTTTGAAATCCTAAATGTTTGTCACCACGAGGGGTGGGCGTATGATCAATCAGGGTTAAGTTATTTCCTCTCTTTTTCCTACACAAGCATTACAATTGATTGATTAACTAAGAGCATAACAAATAATATGGAAAACAAAACACAAAGATATTCCTGAGTAGGCTAAAGTACGGTTCGTAACTTGGGTTTCGACACCAACCGCACCCAATTCGGTTGGTAATTCAACTAAATTTTGTAACCGAACATAACAAAACATACACAGGACAATATACGGTTGGTAATGTGATTTAAGTTACAAACCGGACCCAGGTACGGTTAGTAACTTGGGTTTATACCAACCGTACCCAACTTCGGTTGGTAATTCAACAAATATTTGGAACCGAACATAAAAAAACATACATAGGAAAATATACGGTTGGTAACTAACGTTTCGCTACGAACCGTACCTAAACCTAATTCTTTTTCAAGGTACGGTTCGTATTTGGGTTGAAACCAACCGTATGTTCTTCAAATTTTGCAGGTACGGTTTGTATGTGGGTTATTTCCAACCGAACCTCACATGCAAGTTTCAATTTCCAGTTTCAATTTCGATCTAAAACCCTAATTTTTCATACAAAACTAACTTAAATCAAACACAATAGACTAAACACTAACTGGGTTTTTCGAAACATACCTTATATAAGTCATTGTGCATGATTTTGATGGTTTAGGAGTTTCAAATTGATGTTCTTGACCTAATGGAGGATTTGGTTTATTAGAACCGGTACAATGTTCACCAACCTGCTTCTTCGACATCTCTAATATAGTTTCAAATCAACGATTATCAATTTTTCAACTCGCCGATTAATCGAACAAGAACGATGAAAATAAGTGTTAATGGTGGTGGACAAGAGGAGAAGAAGATGAAGTTAAAAAACAAAACTGTGTTGAAAATCAATTTTAATTGGGTTAATAATGGGGAAGGACAATTCAGTCTTTTCAACCACAAAAGCAAGGGTAAATTAGTCCATTTGAGGTGAAAAGGGTAATCTGGTCAATTAACAACCCCCATAGGACACCCCCTAACCAATTAGAGGGACATTGCTATCACCCTTGCCGCCCCTCTACCATTCCTTGCCGCCCCTATACCAAGCTTGATGCAGAAAGGCATAGAAAAGTTGCTAATCATTCCTGGACAAGGATAAGTGGAAATTTATCCAAATATACGACTTATTTTCAAAAATCCACAATACTAAAAAGGAAAGGGAAAAACAAGGGCAGACGAATACAGAGTAAAATTTTCACAGAACAAAAGGGCTGGCAGTAGTTTACACGAGTATAATCGAAGTTATACAAAACGTTGGGAGATCAAATTGTACACCCTTACTGAAAGCAAACAGAAAATGATGCTTTCTTTTCTTTGTATTTGTCTAAGCAAGAACACACCAAGGTAACCAGGGTGATGAAACACGAAAAATTCACGTAAATACTTTCCTCTCCTCTTACAAGCTCCAGTGGTATTTTGATTATCTATAGATGGTGGAATCAGACAACGCTGAATGCTGACTGTATCGTTGATGAAAAGCGGTTTGCGATTGTTTGGGAGGCGAATGCTTGAATCTGTTTCTTGGCATCTGGACCGAAAACAATAACAAAAGAAAAAAACATTGAGATACTAGCTTTCTTGCAGATTATAAAATAGATACTAAACATCCAGATAATAGGTCATATCTTATAGCCTAAGGACAGTTACTAAAGGTGAATTGAGCGTAAATCTGTAAGAAACTCAATTTGATTTTTCAGCTGAAGACTATGTATTTCCTAGCCATCTCATCGACATCAGTTAAAACTTGCAAAATATCCAACTGTATAGCCTGAAAAACAAAGTAGCCATTCAACAACATATTTCAACTCAGCTCAATGTCGAAATGCGACATGTCGGTGACTCGAAGATCATCAGATAAAGAGTTTTTCTAATTGGTAACAGCTAAACTCTGAACCTATGTGAACCACATTTATCAGACATTATCCTTCAAAGTTAAAACAGATCGTTCGAAGTATCTAACTTTGATTCCTGAATGTGAACTTAACCTTATCCCTAAAACTCATGTCTTGTAATTTGTGCGTCCACTCCCTAGAGCTGCACTGACCAAATCTAATGCTCAGACTATGTAATGGTTCAAATCACCAGTATGGTTTGTGATGTTTATCCTGTTACCTATTTGCTTGTTTTAGAAAGAAAAAAAGGTACAAGCTATCTTGCTAAAATGGAACTGCTAGATTTATGATAGGCTTGTAAAAATTCTTTTGCTTACCTTTGCGGCACTTGGTGAAGCCAACAATATTAGCAATGCTTAGAGTCAAACAAACTCCGACAACAAGGACATAATCTGGTTGGAATCTTATAACAGAAAATATCCCAAGAAAGATCCATGCAACCGCCTGCACAGTTAGAACAGCGCATATAAGAAGTGACTAAAGTCTAAAGTCTGTCATTCCGAAGCTTGAAGATTCAACCTTAATATCCATCAATGTAATGCAGTAGGAGGTCAGAATAATGTATAACATTCAACTGAATGGAAACTTACAGTAAGGTAGAGTGTCCACCAGAATAGCCATGAATCCTTCTTGTTCATCCTAGACAATGACTATAACCAACAAACAACCAAATACAAGTTAAGGACCACTCAAATAATGGATGCACAAGTAGAATCAATGAAAAGACAAGGTACTAAAGAAGTATTAGTCACCTCTTGGTCAAGGCACTCAAATTTCCAGACACTTTCACCCAGGTCATTGATTTCATTCCACCATCTCAAACCAACCAATATTCGCCCACTAACATTCTTGACTACCCAAAAATCAAGAGCAGCAAGTAGTACCGTAACCACGAAAATGATCACAAAACTATTAAAGAAAAGCGCTGAAAGTATGTAGAATGCTAAAGCTCCAGCCTGTCGACAATTAAGAAATCCCGTTAAACACTACATATATTTCCACAGAAATAACTTACGAACAATTGAAGAAGGGTATAATCCTATACCTTGAAAAGCACATGAAAGAAACATGTTTTCGGGTTCGCGTAATTCTCCACAGCAGGCTGTAAAAGAAAGTAAAACTCCCCTCATTTAACAAATAATTCAGTTTCAGCTAGTGTATTCTAATACCAAAATAATGAATTATAATATTTCATACTGCAGAGGCGTAGAGAGAAAACCTACTAACCTAGACTAAAAATTAAAACTAATTTTGCAGAAAATTAAGGTTTTGACAATCCTAGCTAAATTGTGTGTTCAACTATTTCGCTCAACACACAATTAAAAATGAATTCAACAAATACCAACATCTTCAGTTAGTTCAATTTCCCTCCAAAGCTTAAACCTCCACCAACCCTGGGACCTACACTTGTACCATACAAAATACTCCACATCCCCTGGGAGCTACATTTGCACCGCACCACCCCTGGAAACTACACTTGCACCGCCCCAAATCCTCCACCTCGAGCACGCCATCCAACAAATCCACATCCATATGTACCAAGGTCCGATACACCTCATGCTCCACCACCCTCACCAACTCCACCTCCAGCACAGATTACATCACCATCTTCAACACCTCCAACACCGATTGCACCACCATGTTCTACACCTCTAGCACCAACCCAACCCCACATACTCCTGCACTGACTCCAACTCCTTTCAACACCTTCAGCCCAAATTCCACAACATATCCCAGCACTTCCTCTAATTCCTCCTCCTCCCCCAATACTTCCTCTACATTACAAGTTACTTTCTCTAGTTCTGATCTTGAAATCCCACATTATCGTAACTCCAATCCCAGTACCATCGCTGGAAACCAATCCCACATTATCCCAAATACAATCCCATATCCACCACCTCCCCTGGGCTTACATTTGCACAGCACCAAATCCTCCACCACCCCTGAGACTTACACTTGCACCACACCGAATCCTCCACCTGGACCACCTCCAACAAATCAACATCCATCTGTACCAAGGTCCAATGCCACGTTATACTCCACCACCCTCACCAATTCCACCTCCAGCACCCACTACCTCACCATCTTATACACCTAGCACCAATTACACCACCATCTTGTACACCTCCAGCACCAATTACACCACGATCTCTACACCTCTAGCACCAACCCAACTCCACATACCCCTGCACCGCCTCCAACTCCTTTCAACACCTTCAAATCCAATTCCAGCACATGCCCATCACTTCCTCTAACTCCTCCTATACCTCCCATTCCTCTTCTTCTCAACTCTACAGTACAAGTTACTTTAAATTGTTCTAATCTTAAAATCCTACATTTTACTGTAACTCCAATCCCATCACCATCACCAGAAACCACCTCCACTCCCCGCCCACATCATAATCACCTTCGTAAAACTTCTCTCCGATTGCAAAAAATCCCCAAACTTCAACAAATTAGGGTTTCAATCTCCATTCCCTCTAGTTTCCTACTTGTTCGATTTTCCCAAATTGTTTTAAATGAGTAATTTTACAAACTCCACTAAATATAGATCTTTCAGCATCAACTCAAAACAGATCCACAGATAATTCAAAGAAACCATTAAAAAACACATCCAAATTACGAGAGATTCAAATCAAATTACAGAAAGACAGGAAATGAAGATTTTTCTAGTTTTTTTTTTTTGACATTACTGACCTGATCCATCGCGCACTCTCTGGATTTCCTTCAGTTTTTGATTCTCCGATTCTTGTTGTTGTTGTGAATTTAGAGAGATCTTCTTGTTTCTTCAGTATTACGCTCTTCGTCGAATTTTAAGAACTAGATCGCGATGAGCTTGTGGCCTATGGAATCGTCCGACGTTTTTCCAAACACCAGATGAATTTTATTCACACCCAACCATCGCTCTTGGGTTTATATAACATGAGGCCACAAGGGGCAACAAATCTTCGATGAGGGGTACCAGTTTTGGCCCACCATTACATATACATTAGAAATTTTTTAAATTAATACTCGTTAAATTAATCATCTCTTTAAAGTAATAACATTTGATGATCCCAACTAGGCTTGCACAAATTAAAATTTAACTCGCTAAATTAATAATCTCTCTAAATTAATAGATTTCTCTGGTCTCAGGACTATTAATTTAAAGAGTTTCTACTGTAAAACAAATAATTCCGGTCGTCGAGAATTGTTTTGTTTTTAAGAGTCCATCTATGTGCACCCTATTTAACCAGAGGTGCATATTCCTTCCCTCATTATCGGCCACAACTAACCTTAGTTGTTACAATTTATAAATTCGGTCCATCACATATATAAATAAGAGTAAGTTCTTTTTTTCTTTTTTTTTGGGGATAATGATGTTATTAATGTCACTTTCATCATTTTTTTTTGTATGTTCTTCCTCTCACTTGCTGAAGTTCTTCTTCCTTTTCTGTTTTATTTGCTCGATTTTTCTTTCTTTACGGTAACTAAAATTTCAGCATCATGTTAATAAAAAATCATCTTGAGAAACCAAATTGAAGATTCTAAAATGTATCCTCGTCTCATTTTTTGTTTTGGCTAACAGAGATAATCCTTAAAGAGATCCCTAAATTTCAATACTTCACAGCAAGAGTTTAATTTCAAGATGATTAATTTAATTTTTCTTCGTTGTATTCTGTTTCTTTTTTTTTTTTATTTGAAGATGAATGAAATTCAACCTTTTTCTCCAAACACTACACTAAAATCAGGATTTTGTCACAATGTAACATGTCACAGTTTATTTTTTAATCACCGATACACTTGTAATAAGTCTTGTAACAATTATAATTGTTAATAATTTTTTTATTTGTGATAACGATTATGAATATTAATTTTTTTTATTAATAACAATAATATTTGTTGACAATTATCTAGACAATCACAATTATAATCTAAAATGATGTTTCCACCCAAAAAATTTAACAACATCTAAAGCAACCCAAATTAATAACTTATGATTTTTCTTGTCACTACTTTCGCAACATTTATAGAAAATAACAATTTTATTTAATTTCTAAAAATCAATATTTATTTTTATTTCTTTTTAATTTTCTTAATTTTAGAAAACAGGATCAAGACCAAATCAACAAGTCATGACTTTGTAGGAAATTTGACTTTGAACCACAATAGAAATATCTGCTACTTTCGAAGACTATGAAAATTACCAGACTACTCTTATCGGAATAAGTGCAATAAAAATTCCGAAAATTGTGAAAATGACAGATTATACCCTTACCGAAAATAAGTGCAATAAATATTCCGAACACTGTGAAAATGACCATACTACCCTTATTAAGAAAATAAGTAAAGTAAATATTACATATTGTGAAAATGACCATATTACCCTCACAATTATAATATTATCAAAATAAGTAAAGTAAATATTACAGACTCTTAAAATGACCATATACCCTTATTGGAAATATTATGGAGATTGTGAAAATGACCACACTACCCTTATCGGAAATAAGTAAAGTAAATATTACCATCAGTGAAAATGACCATATTACCCTTACTGGAAATAAGTGCAATAAATTATTATGGAGACTCTAAAAAATGACCAGACTACCCTTATCAAAATTAAGTAAAGTAAATATTACAGACTGTGAAACTGACCATATTACCCTTACTAGAAATGAGAGCAATAAATATTATGGACACTGTCAAAATGACCAGAAAACTCTTATCATAAATAAGTAAAGTAAATATTAAAAACTGTGAACATGACCATATTACCCTTAATGGAAAAAAGTGCAATAAATATTATGGAGACTGTGAAAATGACCAGACTACCCTTATCAAAAATAAGTAAAGTAAATATTATAGACTATAAAAATGACCATATTACCCTTACTGGAAATAAGTGCAATAAATATTATGGAGACTTTGGAAATGACCAGACTACCCTTATCGGAAATAAGTAAAGTAGATATTATAAATTATAAAAATGACCATATTACCCTTACTGGAAATAAGTGAAATAAAATATTTTGGAGACTGTAAAAATGACCAGACTGCCCTTATCGAAAATATGTAAAGTAAATATTACAGACTATTAAAATGACCATATTACACTTATTGGAAATTAGTGCAATAAATATTATTGAGATTGTGAAAATGACCATACTACCCTTAATGGAAATTAGTGCAATAAATATTACGGAGACTGTCAAAATGACCACACTAGCCCTATCATAAATAAGTAAAGTAAATATTACAAACTATGAAAATGACCATATTATCCTTACTGGAAATAAGAGCAATAAAATATTATGGAGACTGTGTAAATGACCAGACTACCCTTATCAAAAATAAGTAAAATAAATACTGTGAAAATGACCATATTACCTTTACTGGAAATAAGTGTAATAAATATTATGGAGACTGTAAAAATAACCAGACTACCCTTATGAGAAATAAGTAACGTAAATATTTTAGACTCTGAAAATGATTGGACTACCCTTACAAAAATTAAGTGCAATAAATATTATGGAAACATTAAAAATGACCAGACTATCATTATCGGAAATAAGTAAAGTAAATATTACAGGCTTTGAAAATGATCATATTATCCTAACTGGAAATAAGTGTAATAAATACTATGGAGACTGTGAAAATGACCAGACTATCCTCATCGAAAATAAGTAAATCAAATATAACAGACTTTTAAAATGACCATATTACTCTTACTAGAAATAAGTGTAATAAATCATTGGTTTAGATGAACCTTGTGTGGAAATCGATTCTCCATTTCTTATCCTGAAAGAGAAAAAAGATTGGAAACCGTGTTTTGTGGGAAGGTTAGCTAGCCACAAAAAATCTCATAACAAAATCTTATTGAATGCATAACATAAGTAGGGGTGGGACTTGGGTTGGTTTGGAGGGTTAGAAGCCTTGGCCGAGGCTAAAAAATTCGGTTTTCATAATTCCAATAAATGCTTGTCCAATATTTCCGAAATCTCTTAATAGAAAGTCTCAAATTAGTTAATGCACATTACTATTTTTTATTCTCTAGAGCTATATATGCATTAATTTCTGATAATTAAAGCATATAAAACCAAAAACCTTAATTAGAAGATTCTTAATTTATTTCAGCACGGGATCACCTTGAGTACCAAGGAATATCTTTGAACAATAAATGATAAGAGTTACTGCTCGTGTTCAAACTATTTTGACATCTTTTCACTGCAAATTCTTATTTCATATTTACATGGATTTGCTTCTTAGAATCGGTTCTACCACACTTCCAAACAAGTTTAAAATTGGTTTTACCAGTATTCCAAGACTACTATGTGATCGGTCATACCAAGTCACAATGATTAGTTGTGATCGGTGCTACCAAGTCACATACATTGGTTTAGATCGGTTATACCATCACTAGGATTGGTTCTATTTAAACATCGTATCTACTTGTGATCGGTCAAATCAGTCACTAAGATCTGTTACACCAATTACAAGGATCGGTCATACACACTTATGATCGGTCGCACGAATTACAAGGATCATTCACACCAATTACAAGGATCGATCATACCATCTCATGGTGATTACTTAGGATCGGTTACACCAATTACCAGGACTCGTCATACCAAATCATAAGTCTAGGTATTGTGATCGGTTATACCAAGATACATAACCTGAGTTAAGATTGGTTCTACCAACTCACACATATTGGTCATCCATAGAAATTGCAATGAATAGCCGGACCAATAAACCTATTGATTTCCCTTTCGATTCACGAAACAAGTTCATGAATATACTTTCTTTAAACAAATGTAAAACACTGTTTCCTAGGATGAAATCTTCATCATATAGCCATACACATACACATAAAACTATACAAGATTATGTCGATGTCATATCTATGAAGTTCAAAAGATAAGCGTTATGCTTCGTAGTCTAATTCTTTAATACTATGATCATACTATTATGATCATGTCTCATTACCAGAGTATTATATAAAATATGTAAAGCTTCACAGTTATGCTTTCAGTATGCACGACTTGAAAAATACGTTCGGAATGAAACAAGTTCAAGTCAGTATTATTAACCTCAAGTGGAAGGATGATGTCGTTGTTGTAGTTCGTCACTTCTTCTCATTCTTCAGGTATTCGGAGTAATACTTGTATGTCTCAATATTTCTAAACTTTCTAGTATAACGTAAACGAAGTTGACTCTAGTATGTAATGAAGCGACTCTAGATGAGTTTTTATACCAAAATATGACCACCAAACTTGACGCACCAATGCTTGGTGAGTTCAACCGAGCTATGCTCTAACACTCATTAATCTTTCCATACATGTATGGAAATCCTCTTTAAATCTCCTATGAATGCTAAGAGTGAAGGACGGATTCATTGTATCATAATAGTGAGAAAAGCTGTTTCTGTAAGTCATTTACTAATTGGAGACGACTGCATTTTTTTTCTGTAAGAAGCTAGGAACATTTTGCATATCTTGAAGGAATTTATTGAGTGTTCAGGACAAATGATAACCGATATCTTTCTCAAAAAAATATTATGATAAAGATGATCACACTCAGATCATAAATATCATAGGAGTCAAACCTATATCTATTAATGACAACAACTTGGGTTGTTAAATGATCACTAAAAAATCCAAAGTCAAAAAGTCTTTTATCCTGTTATTAATAAAATGAAGAACCAGTTAGCGGGTTGGAAGGGTAAGTAACGTCATTACTCCAGTCGGAAAAACTGTCCTGATCAAAACCTCAACTGCAACGATAGCTTCATACCAAATGAATACATTCATAAACGAAGACTATAATCGAGCTTCATACCCATTAACGAGTCATTCTGAGCGCGAGCTAAGTTCAATAGGTTCGCATTGGAAGATGGTTCTCCTGCATGTCTATCCCGATCCCTTTGAAGCAAAGAAACATTGCCTTGAAGATCCAAAACTTCAGCCTTAAGAGAAGAAATTTGACTGGCCTGAGCGCGAATCAAGTCCACCATCTTACAGTAATCTTCAACCCGGGTGACACTTCGACACATATTCAGGAAAAAAAGATAAAAGCATTAGTCAGAAAATAATACGACCAATCAATAAGAGGAGCACGAAAATAATGACTCACCAGATAATCAAGCGCGAGATGCTGATTTGGAGTAAGCAACGAAGCAAAATCCCATTCAGATTTAGTAGCATCAACAGATGACTGAGGAGCAAGATCCAACATTAGCTGGCGAATATGCGAAAGGCTAGGATTCGATATAGAAAGCTGATCAAGAGAGGCAATCTTTGAGGAGAAAGTCGCGACTACACCCTTTAGAGAAGGTGAATTTACAGATACCACCACATGAGAAGAATGAGTAAATCCGCTCGGCTCCTGCATGTCATTGTGGAGAGAACTCTTCCCTTTGTCATCACCAATAAAGGAAAACGGCCTAACAACTCCAGCCAAGGCAGACCTTGGGATAAAACCAGAGGCTAATGGATTCACCACGTTGATGACAAACCTACCCTTCGGCTCGCCGTTAGACCTACTATGATTGATCACTTTCGGCTTCTTGGGTTTATACGATGTAGGGGATTTCTTCACGAACAAACTCCTCATCATCGTCCTCATCCTCCTCATCTTCTTCTTCTTCCTCGGTCTCTTCATCATCGAGAGCAGGCTAGAAAAACAAGTACAAATTAACAAACTGAGGCAATAATATACACTCAGGGAAAATACCCATGACTCACCCCGTTTGAACGCGAAGATTTCTTTCCAGTCTTCGCCTCAGTCGACTTCTTTCTTTTCTTATCTGCAGCAGCTTTGGCTTTATTCTCGAGATAAACTTCCTCTTTCTCAAGCTGCCAGTCCGAGGAAAATACATAAGACCAAAGGAAGACTACATAGCAAAACCGGAAAATCATGCAACAAAAGATAGGAGAAAGCACATACTCAGTCTCCCTTTCAGGCCAGTTGAATTCCCAAGGACGATATGCAAGCACAGAAGATAATGAATTACGCCCTACAAGCGACTCATCCGGACCAGCGTGGGGATTCCCGTCCGGACCAAGACCCCATAAAAGAGGACCTTCAACAATAAGATAATACTTCATCCAGCTAGGGTCACTAGAAAGGCAAAGGAAGCTGTTAGTCTTACTGTGATGATCCACGTCGTCCATAAGCTTCTTCACGCCATCCTTCAACTTCGCGCTACTAAAAAGAACACCCCAACGCGAACCATCTCTGATAACACAATGCATGACATACTGTTGGAAAACAGATCCAACAGTAAAATCCGCGGGATCATAAGGCTCGGCTTTATATGGACAAAGAGATTTTTCGACGCCAGTAGCACGACGTGAAAACTCAAGAATAATGCGAATCGCATCCCCACCCAATTGATAGGTAGCGCGACCAATCCTTGCCAGAATTTGATAAAACAGCGGAATCTCAGGATTAAAGAGATAGAGATGAAGACCGGCCTTCAACTGTCCGAGCGCGACGGGCATACGATTCGCACTCCATGTTTCTTCTAAAATTCTATCCTCGTTCAGAAAAGTAACAGAAGCTGTACCCCTCGGAACAATAAGAGTAAAACCTTTCTCTTTAAGTGCGGTTTGGAAACCTTTAAGAACATCCGCAAACTCTTGGCAGGCTTACGCTTTGCACTGCATAGTCAGTGGGAATGAGTATGGGAATGTTAAAATAACAAAACTCGAAGAACAGTAGCAATGGTGGAAGGAAAAAATCATATAGAATGTGACTAAGGAAAAACTAACTCACCGGGAAGATAATGGAGCAGCAGCAGCAGGCGCAGACTCGTTTTGGGCCTCCATGAAGTGAAATCGGAAACTGGAAAACTTTAACTTGAAAGGAGAGGAAGATGAACAAAGGAAGAAGACGGTAGAAAAACGAAACCTTTCCTTTTACCTCTCTCCTAGATATTTATCCGAATAAAGCAGTAAAGACGTGCCGCTTGAAAGGGAAAAAACTGTCAACACATGTAACAGTTACGTGGAAATTACGGAAGTGTGTCAAGTAAGAATGAGAAAACGAAAAGACAGGTCTGACACGAAGGCTGACCAAGAAATCTCGTATTGTTCCACTTGCATAGGAACAACGCGAGAAGAGGCAAAATGGAGGGGTGAAATATCGCACAAGACATAACTTAACCTCGCCCCCAAATAAAATAATCATAAACACGAAGTTACTACGATAATCAAAGATCAAGGCGAGGACTATCAGCGCGACGATAAGAAAGAGTGCGAAAGAATAGTTACGCGGTGAAAATAATACGAAGACCAACTTCATTTGGGAAGTGCGAAGAACCAGCAAATAGCGCAAAGGACAGCGACATCTTCCCAAATCCTGGCGAATAAGACAAATTGAAATAAGAAGACCAACTTCTGTCAACAGAGATTTTTCATGTGAACCTTGGTTGTCTTCTACTGATACATTTACCTATATAAGAGTTCAAAAAATGACACAGAAAGAAAGAGATTGATCAAGAAAGAAGTGCTAAGGAATGTATCAAGAGAATCAAGAAGTAGCCATTAAAACTTAACCTTCATCTTATATTTCTCCATTGTTGTATACAAATTCATCTTGTGATCGTTGTAAGAGTTCCATACATTCAATAAAAAGTATTCAAGAAGATCATACTAGTGTCAAAGTAGTGAATAATATCATTTATGTTTGAGTTGGTCCATATGATTTAAGCTTTGTGTTATTATCATTACAACGGGTGTAGTTGTGGGATTTTCCGCAACTACATCAAGAGCTTCGCCAAAGGCGGATAATGAATTAAAAAAGAACAAGATCTATAAGAAAAAGATTGCAGTGACTGATTATATCCTCCAGATCTATTTGGTGCCGTATCTCTGGCTCTTTGCATTACAGTTAATTCATCATACAAAATCCTAATGCAGCAGAGCAATTACCATCGAAGTTGATATGATATTGAGTTTCTTCGCCCCTTTGATCATTTTGAACTTAAAAGGCACAAAGTGCAACCAAGAGTCTATTACGATATCAATATCATAGGCTATTAAAGTGGCAAACCCATTCCAATGGGAGAAAATAGTTGCAAACAGCACCAAATTCAGAGTGTCTACCTACCTCTCTAAACCACACAGTGAAGCAGAACTAAAAGAACCAAATTCAAACACAAAGAAGTCGAAATTAAACCTTCCGCATGCCATCACTAGGAGGAGGACAAACTAGGACGTATGGCTTGAAATAAAAAAAAATTAATGTCAACAATCTTAATTGTACACATCGGTGGAGCGACAGTATCACAATCCAACACGCATGCATTATAGATCCATATGGAGAAGACGAATATGTTCATAAGTAATGGGATTGGAAATGTATATATAACATCAATGAGTTACTAACTGTTTTGGATGCCCTTCTAACGGACCAACTAGCACTTCTCCAAAAACTTTCACCGAAACAAGGCTGTGAATATGGGGAATTGCTTGATAACCCCCAAACCTTTTTGCACCTGCATACCATATTTCTTAAAAGTTGTAGGGTCATAACAGGAGAGAACGTCATCCTGCCATAGTAGAATTTCACTCTCTGTTAAGGATAGTAGTTGGCATTTTGAGCGAGAATCCCACTTTCTGCTGAACAACTCGAACCAAGTAAAGTAGGTACGGGCTTTCAAACGAGTACTGCGTCGGCAGTTGTCCATATTTTTCTTCTTGAGTATCCATATATCCATTATACGTTCACCTTCCTTTATGTAAGGAAGACACAGATACAGGTTCCCTTCAACCGACCCGAGATTTACGTTCATATAGGAAGTGAAACGTATAGGACAAGGTGGTGGTACTGGGAGACGTCGAAATGTTTCATCTGCTAAATCAAAGGCTACGATAGTATGACGGTTATATTTATTATTTAACCAATACAGAGCCCCATTAGCAAAAACGCCTCGTTTCCCAAAATCATCGTAGCTAATGTCTGGTTTGTCTCTCCACCCGCTGCCATCACCAAGAGTATAAACTTAGACGCTTTGCTTGCCATTTTCAAAATTACAAATCTTAACAACCTTGTACTCATCTGTGGAATGAAAATAACCGAATCCAGCAGAGTGAAAACATCCATCCATGATACGCTTTCTTTTCTTTCTTTCTTTCTTATCAGAGGAAAGACAAATACGTTCACCAGTCATGGGATTGAAAATGTATATAACCCGTAGAGTTTCGTAACATACCAAACCATTGAAACTACCAATCAGGCTGAAGAACCATATACCAGTACCTATACTGCCTATCTCCGTTGCTATCTTTTCAAAATTTGGTTTTCCTTCTTCGGTAAAATTAAAATTAACCATCTGATCACACGATTGTTCTCTGTAATAGAGTTCAACAGGACCCCAGTCAGGACTCTTTGTGAAAAGAGTACCTATCTTAGGTTTTCCCAAGAGATTTTTCCACAGTTTGCGTACTTTTCGGCATTGCAAGACGGATTTGAAACCTGTCTTGGTCTTGGGTAATCGAGATAGTATATGTCGTACGATATCTGAACTCAAATTCTCCATCACCGCAATTGGTATGTTCGGATCCCAAGTGATTATTTTCTTCTGATATACTCCCTCCGTTCTTTTTTAATAAGCCAGTTTCTATAAATAAAAGTTTTAAAAAAATAGGCTAGTTTCCTAATTGGGAAAGTCAAATGTTATTTTAATTTTTTGGGACCACTTTTCTCTTAACTTCTTTTGATGACAAGTGTCATGTGGACCACTTCACTTTACTTCTTTTGCTAACAAGTGTCATGGGGACCATTTCACTTCACTTCTTTTATTGACAAGTGTCATGAGGACCACTTTCAATGATTAGTTCTCTTAATTTCCTTAAATTTCGTTAAAAACAAAACTGGCCTATTAAAAAAGAACGGAGGTAGTATTATTTATTGATTCTTGCTGTACTGCTAGGGTTTTCTACAATAATCTTGAAACGGCTGATGACCGTATATATTTATATAAAAAACTTGGCCTTGTTTTGGAAGTCAAATTAAAAGCAAATATATAGAAGGTGCCCTAATTCCACCAGGCTGCCATTCCCAGCTGAGTGGCCCTATCTTATTATTATGGGCTTATAATAACTGTGCCACATGCATGTTTGTCAAGCAGAAGAACCATTTTTTTTGGGGACTACTCCAAAATAGTGGGGATTACTATTTGATAGGAATGTCCATCCTAAACTCTTAAGGGGTATCCAAATAATTAGAGCAGACTATTCTGTCCTCCCCCTATTAACTAATCCTAATAACCCATAACAAATCCTAATAACATTAACCCTAAATAAAACTGATTAACAAATATTTTAATAAAACTGAAATTAATCAGTTTTAAAAACAAAAAAGAAAAACTGACATCTTCATTCTTTTTCTTCTTCCATTTCCTCTTCCTCTTCTTCGTAAACATCGACAGTAATCGTCGATTTGAAAAATTTTCATCGTCGATTAATCAAATCAATAACAATGCGTTCCAAGCAGACTCCAAGGATTCCAGGATTGAGTCCGGGGATCGCAAGTATAGCTAATATCCCAAATCAATATCAAATTGATAAACAAATTCAAGCAAAGGTTAGAGACCAAATCAAGCATCAAACATGAACCGGGAAGGTTGATTCGATTGAAATGCAAATCCGCGGGTAATTTCTTTCATACCCATTCCTTTTAATTCGTTTTTTGTTGAACAAATCGATTAGAATTCCTTAAACCCATTGAAACTGGTAGTTACGGTACATATTTCGGCTAGGAGAATTTTTGAAAACCCTAGATTTTCTTAACCGAACTTCCAAAATCAAGAACACTTCGGAAAATTAGAAAATTTTTAGGTAACTGAACTAGATAGTTCGGTTAGCTCGCAAAATAAAACCCTATATATTCATAACCGAACTTCTTTTTTAGTATGGTAAATTTGAGTTCGGTGTAGTCGATAAATTATATAGGTAACCGAACTTTGGTATAGCATAGTTCGGTTAGCTCGTAATTTCTAATAGGTAACCGAATTATGGTCTGTTAACACCAAATATGTAGTTCGGTTACTTCGCAAAACAAAACCCTATATATTCCTAACCGAACTTCTTCTTTAGTATGGAAAATTTGAGTTCGGTGCAGTCGATAAATTATATAGGTAACCGAAATTTGGTATAGCATAGTTCGGTTAGCTCGCAATTTCTAATAGGTAACCGAACTATGGTCTGTTAACACTAAATATGTAGTTTTGTTACTTTGCAACTCATGTTAGATAACCGAACTTTTAGTTCGGTTATTTCAAAACACATGTAAGCTTGCCGAATTTTAATCTGTTTACAACTCGTGTTTGATTTAGTCCCATGTTATTGATTTATTTAATAAGAAAATATTATGTTTAGCTAATATTGTGGTTTTCATTCATTAGGAAGAAAGGAAAGAGATCCAATCCCCATCTAGATATGGCTTTGAGAACTTCCATCCCCCGTGGTATAATACATTTGGATTTCCGAAACCGTGGTACTAAAAATGCTAAACATGAATGGGGGTCGTTACAGGAAGTGAACCAATATATTGTTAGTAATGTAATCCAAGATGTTAATAAAGAGGTGATGGAGAATTTAATTGATCATGCTATTGAAGAAGAAAATGATGATAAAGAAGAGCAAGGAAATGAAGCCACTAGAAATGAAGAGGTTGAAGAACAAAGAGAAGAAGTTGAAGATGTAGAAGAAGAGCAGTTGGAAGAAGAAGGACAAGAGAAAGAGGAAGAAGGGGATGAAGATAAGGTACAAGAGGGAGATGAGGAAGAGGAAGAAGAGGAAGAAGATGAGGAAGAGATACAAGATCATGAAATTTTTCCCGTTGAAGAGAAAAGGAAGCCGAATCCGCCGGGTCCTAGATATTCACACATTCCCCTGATGATTTTTGTTTGTCATCAGTGTGCCCAACTTATGGTACTCCAATTGATGAGGGGCAACATTGTTTGGCTACAAACACTCATGGACTGCGAAGATTTATGCGACAAAGGTATTCTTAAGTTCATTTTTAACTAGTAAAACAAGTTTAAGATGTTATGGACATATGTTTCGTTAAGTATTAATAGTGTGATGTTATTTTTGTAGGATCATAATGATGCAATTCGTCTTATTCGTCTTCAAAAGGCTTCCAAATGGGATTTTTCGAATGAGTGTCAAGAGTTTCAGGACAAGGTTAAATAATGCTTGTTATGGAGAGCCCTTGAGTTCGCACATAATGACTTTGGCGCTATTGCCGTTTCTGCGTTTCTTGAGAGGCATTATCTGGAGAGATATACCATGCATCTTCCATTTGGATAGATGGGAATTACTCCTGATGATTGCATGAGAATTACCGGCCTACCAGTGGAACGTAAATGTCTTCGAGAAGGCTACAACCAATCGATGAGTTATGAATCTCTTGAGGCATTGACTCTAAAGTGTCTAGGATGGGATCCAAGAAAGGCTCAATGTGGGTTTAAACGTTCCGTGAAGGAACCTAAACGTGAAGATGAATATAATCCAAAGGAAGAAAATTGAGCTTTGAAGAAGATGGTGAAGAAATTAAAGTTGGTAAGGTTGAAGGAAGCATTTGCGGATACATCTAAGAAGGTAAAGAGGGGACGGTTGGTGATGGACGAGGAGAATCTTAAGCACCATGTCACTGCTTATTGGTTATATCAGCTAGAAACTGTTTTTTTTTCCCGACACTTCTGGAAATAGGGTGGATGCACATTATCTATGGAAAGTAAACCTTATCCTTATGGCCAACCTACAACAAGAAAATGGGTGTTTTTGGATGCACAAAAGAAGTCTAAAGAAGAGCAGTTGGCTTCGTTGAGGGAGAAATTAGATCATTTGACGGTGAACATTGGTGCTTCACCTATACACGGTACCCGATGATGAAGAGGTACCTGAAGACAAAATCCAAGGTTACTCAGTCGTCTCGGTTTACTATGGACAAATTTGGTATCCTAACGGCTACGCAATCTATAATCCAAGGAGAGTACTAACAAAAATTTCGTGTGTCCAAATGGATCCTGATGTGGAGAAAGAAAATTTCGAGTTTCAGGTTCGAGGAACAAAGAACACCGAGAACTATTTTATCCCAAAATACGAACCAACTCCTACGATAGAACATTGGAATGATTTAATTAAATACTACATACCTGGAGGTGATTCTGTACCTTGTGGCGAAGATGTAAATGCATGTGAAGAAGATTACCTGAAGTGGTATCGAGAGATTAATCATCCTTTTGTGATTAATAAAGAACAACAAGCTCGTACTGATAAGGTGAAGGCGAAGGCAAAGGACAGGGAGGCTAAGAGAGCTCAGAAGGAGATGCCTATTTGTGGAGAAGAAGCCGTTTGTTTATGGGATAATGTGGTAAGAAAATTTCTTCTCTTTACACTTTAAGTTGTTACAAAGTATAGAAAATATGTTTACTTGTGGTTAAAATTTGAATCAGGTGAAGAATGGTAAGAAATTACTGAAGAAAGGGATTACTAGAATACGTAGTGGAGAGTCGATATCGGCAGAGGAACAAACCATGCTCCATGGCCAGTGGGAGGAACTTATATCTCAAAGAATGGTGGAGGAGAGTTGGTCTAAACAATTGAACAGGGGTCGACAACAAGGAGAAGGTTCAAGCCGCGACGCTCGTGGAGGATATGGATCCGGTGGAGGAGTTGAATCCCCAACTTATAAGGAAGTTCAACACAACACTCGGGGTAAAAAAGGAAATAAAAGAGTTCATCGTTGTGGTCATCTTTGAATCCCTTCTTTTATTTTATTTTAATTTCGTTGTGGTTTCAAAAAACATAGTTATGGATTCTGTGTGTTTTGAACAATTAGTTAGGGAGTTGGGTATGTATAACCCTTTTATATTTATTTAAATTGGGTTTGTGTTTCAATTTTATATTTTTTTCATAAGTAGCGTTCAACATTATGTTGAATGAAAAGGCTACATGATAGAATTCGACTAGCCAGAAATTCAAAGCAGAAAACCGAACAGCTAGTTCGGCAACCTGCAACTGATTACCAGGCAACCGAAACCCAGTTCGGCGACCTGAAACTTTTGACCAGGTCACCGGACAATAAGTTCGGCAACCTGTGAAATTTGACCATATCACCGAACTAGTAGTTCGGTGACCTCAAAATATCTCAGGTTTCCGAACTACTCTCTGTACATACAATGGTAGGTTAAGGAGATTAGTTCGGTTACCTCGAAATTTTAGGAAGTCACCGAACTCACTGTTTGGTTCGCTCTCAAATATAGAAAGCTTGACGAACTACTATCTGTAGACTCAAATTTTTCGTTGTCCACAAGTTGAAAGACTCATTCTCCTCATTCAGAAATCACAAAAATGCACTCTTAAGTTTGATTCAGAATGGTTTGTGTATTACTTATATGTTTAGTTTAGGTTTGTGGCCTAAAATAGTAGTTCGGTTACTTCCAATTTTTGGAGGGCACTTGGTAAAATATTAAGGATGATAACCATATATATATTTGTTAAGTTCGGCAACCTCGTAAAATTTCTCAGGTTGCTGTAAGTATATTTCGGAAATCTCTGTAATCCTATTATGTAACCGAACTTCTCTCTGTGAACTCAAAAAAATCTCAAAATTAACTCAATAAATAATACCACACTTCAAAAAACATAATGTATGATTCATGAGCATACTTAGTATCATTACATGTCTAATTTAATCCTACTCGATAACAATAGGACCTTCATGTACGATTTTGTCCGACTTCGAAACATTCCACATGTCCATGTTATGTTCATACATAATGCACCAACCCAAAATTATGTTGGGGTTAAATCCATGCGAATAAGAGGTTCCGGATATCGGAGGCAATGGACAATCGGGTTGTAACCGGAGGCCTATAAAGTGGTTGTTGTTAATCAACGCGATCACCAATCTCCTTCGTTTAAGTTGCTTGACACAAACGGTTATTTTTGGGGTGAATGTGAAACTATTATATTTTGAGAAAAAATGAACCACACAATTGAATGCATCGGCAATTAAGTGTCCACATATCGGCATGCTCATCCAATAATCCGTTGTGACCGGTTTGTCACCGTGAAGACGACGTTGATACGTAACAAATTGCTCGTTTAGACTAGCATCCCCATCTCTCAACATTGTCTTTTAAAAGGCCGAATTCTCCTTTAGTTTCCTTAACAAGCTTTGCCTTACATGAGTGATTGCGCACCCATCATATAGCTTGGCACCATGAGTGAATGACCCTAGTTGTTGTACGCCAACATGAAAACCACAATTACCATCCGGGGGGACGTCATCGGTGGATATAATGTATTCTCGAATGTATACGGGTAACTCTTCCAAATAGCCTTTATTAGGAGTCAATTGAGTTGGTTGGCTTGTACGACGCATCAAACCTTTTTTCTTCAAATCTCGCTAACTTATTTCACTTTTCTCCTCAATAGTCCTACCTCGTTTCTTATAGTCCTCCAAGTAATTTTCCGCGGTCCACTCATATGCACAAGTATCTCTAGTATTTTCATTTTGGTCACTCTTCTTCTTAGCCAATACCTTCGCATATTCTCTAAGTTGCTTTTTTTATTTCTTTCGAGCTTGGCCTACCTTTCCGTTTTCCTTTTTACGGTTCATAAACATTCTCCGAAGTTTCTGGATATATGATTTTCCACATGTCATCCCAAAAGATTTGTTTTTGGAGTTTGTTCATTCCTCGATACATCTTTATTACGGTTTTTTCCATTTCGTGATCACCGAACTCTTCTCCGGCTTCTTCACCATATATTGGAGGAGGAATGAAACTTAAATTCTTCCAAAAGGGATCAATATCGCATAAAGGGATTACTCCATTATCGTAGTTGAGTATCATATGGCGACAAGGAAGTACCATAGACTTCTTCATGTTACAAACACACACCTCATCCCGCTCGGTTTTCCACTTGTCAATCAACTTGATTTTTATGATCAACAACTTCATACATTTCCGAGATACGTTATAGTGGATTCCTTTCAATAATTGGTGATTAGCATAGTTTCTGGTCATTTTAAATATATGGATTTTTTGGAATTTCTCTTTGATTCTATCAGATTCGCGCTTGAAGTAACTTTTCATCGCTTTCCACACAGTTATGAAATTATCAACACATCCAAAAAGATTATTCTTCAACCGGTGGTGAGCCGACTCTACCAAACTTGTCACTTGATTTCCCAAGTGTTTATATTGGTTTGTATAGGCACTAACAAACCTCTCCTTGTGCGGTTCCAACCACTACCGAAGAACATATGATACAACATCGGGGTAATCGGGACTATCCTAATGGGCCATAAACTTCGCAAGATTTAGATAATACTATTCCTCGGCAACAGACCAACACAACGACTCTCATTCACCATTGAAAGCAACCCATTTAGCGTAATTTAGTTCGTATTTTTTTTCAAGCTCCTCTTTTGCATCCGCTCGTTCATCTTCCGGTAGCTTCTTAATCTCATCATATCCCTTTTTCATGGGTAGACAAATTATTGGCTTGCACTTACTCATCAAATTATACCATATATGGAACATACAAAGCATATTATGGGCTAACGGGAATAATACCTATATTTCGTTCATCAATGCGAATTCATTATTGGTCACTATAACCCCGGGAATATCGGAAGATTGCCTTAACTTGTTGTAGTGCCCAAATGTAACTAGGTTCTTGCTCATTTAGTATTTGGAGCATTTGAAGCGGTGAAATACTCATTGTCCTCATTTTGGCTACCTTGTCCATCTCTTGAGGAATTATCTTTGCCGCCATAAAATGTCCTTCAAGATGCTTCGGACGAGGGTGATTATGACGACCTTTCATAACCCAATAGAGAACCCATCCATACAAATATTTATTGTGATTAAATGCTAGCTTGAAGAGGAATTTAATCTTCTTTGAGAAATTTTTGTTCTTCCTATTTGTCTTTCCTTTACAAACATAACCCTTCCTCTTGTGGATTTTCTCAGGATCACCTCTTCTCTCACAAACCATTTCAAACCGTGTTTTGCTTTCATTCACATTCAAAACTAATACGCACATGTCTTTTTATGCATGTTGTCTAACCCAACTCTTTGCCTCTACCAGGTTTTTGAATACCAAATCATTCATGTAGTGATGGGATGTGTCATCGTACAAAATATCAACTGGGAAAGGTTGATTTTCCATTGGTATTGGATCACGTGCAACCTACAAGAAATAGCACAACGTCAATGCCAACCACAAACAAGAAACAAAGAGTAGTTCGGCAATGTAACAATTTTATCGATCATGCCGAACAGAAAGTTCGGTTATCTTTTCTCTAGAAATATTTTGCGACCTTGCCGAACTAAGATTTACTAATTTTCTCCTTATAAGTTCGGAAAACAGTTTATAACACACGATTAAACCGAACTCTTCGTTTCGGTTACCTAAGCTAATATACGATCTTGCCGAACTAGTATCTGTATACTCTGTACAAATAGTTCGGCAACGTTCTCTGGAAATACATAACCTAACTCTAAAAAACCTCCATTAAAATGGAGTTCGGTTATCTGCGTCTTCTTAATGAAGTAACCGAACTGTACATACAGAAGAGTTCGGTTACATCGCAAGGCAGGTTAGGTAACCGAACCTCTTTGACCTAGCCGAAATTTGTTACGGAAATTCAAGGTTTGGCCAATTTTTTGTACAATTCAAGCTACATTAACTAAATTTGAGCTATACATGAGTATCCATAACTTCATCTTCTGGTTGTGGTTGATAAAATCCATCATTTGGTTTGTCACATTGAGTTTGGGGAAGAATGCATTCATCATCTAAAAAATAATTCATATCCGGATCTTTATGAAGATTGACAAATACATTAGGAGCTGTAGGAGGTTCTGATTCAGATGAGGAACTATCATCACATGAATCGGTCAAATCATATTTAGAAAACTCAAAATAAGATTTTTTGGGTTCACCCCTCTTTTTGTTCCTCTTTTCTTCTTCTTCTTTCTCTCAATAATTATGATTCTAACAAACCTATCATATTATTAACTCACTAATCACTAAATAATTAATACACTAACACTAAGAAATCATTACACTAACACTAATTTGATTACCAATGACTTTTTTGGTATTAACAAAAAACTAAGATAAGAGGTGACTCATGTTTACTTCCATTATCCACCCATAGTAGTCCCCCACAAAAAGGGACTAGTCCCCAAAAAATGCTTCCAGAAGAAAGAGAGCAGTTTGCCCTTACCGAAGCCTTCAAAGCATCCACCCATTATGCTTCGAGAACAAACATTATGAACAATAATTGTTCGACTTTGGCACAGTTTCTAAATCCTCAACATCCACATATTTAAGGTGTGACATCTCACCTGACGGACATTTAAAATGTGATTCATCATCACAAACCCACATTAAGAATTTCAGAATTATTGGGAGACACGATTAGACACCGTCCAGTGATATTATTGCAACACAACAAAAGATGGGGAAAAAAACTATGCACGCATCACCCTCCCAAGTCCCACCACCACGACCAGAAAGATCTTTATTTTCTTTTCAGCAAAAAGATAACCACAAGCAGTAGACTTGCAGCAAGAAAAGAAAACAACCGATGGCAAAACAAAACAAACATGGAAATTATGCAATTATCATCGCTCTTGTGTCGATGCTAATGTAGCAAGGATACTTCACTAGACACTGGACATTCACCACTTCATCCCTTCCCTCCTTATCCTAGGTGAGTAGGCGGTGTTACACTCACCACGCATTTCACGATTCACGTAAAAGTCTTTGCTATTTTCTAAAGATCTTTTCTAAATTTTACGGTGAAACATATGAGATCACTTCAAACAACCATGACTTTCATATGGGATAAAATGCTTTAAGTAGATTGTCTACTTGATTAGATCCACAAGTCCCCAAATTGATCGCCTTTAAAAGATAGTAACAAAATTTAGCTCAATCTGCTTCATCATTTAGAAATATGGAGGTTTTTTCTTACAGTTTCATTCTACTACTTCCTCTTATTTTGCTTCCTCTATACTTCTTCATCAAATTCAATCATCAAAACAAACATAACAATCCTCCTAGTCCTCCCAAACTTCCTATCATTGGTAACTTACATCAACTAGGCAAACCTCCTCACCGTATTCTCCATAAACTCTCCCAAAAATACGGCCCCATCATGCTTCTACAACTAGGCAGTATACCCACACTCGTAATCACATCGGCCGAGGCAGCCGAACAAGTCTTAAAAACACATGATCTTGATTTTTGTAATAGACCTCCATTGGCCGGTCCGAAACGTCTTACATATAATTACTTAGATATTATTTTTTGTCCTTACAGTGAGTATTGGATAGAGATGAGGAAAATATGTGCTCTTCAACCTTTTAGTGTGAAAAGAGTGCAATCTTTTGCAGTAATCAGAGAGGAAGAAGTTTCAGTTATAATGGATTCCATCTCTAACGCTACCGGTCCTATTGATATTTATAAGTTGTTGATAAGTTTAATAGACAAGATTCTCTCGAGGGTTGTTTTTGGGAAGACATTTCAAAGTAGAGATCAATCCAGTGACGGTACACTTCAGGATATCCTTCTCGAAACCATGGCGATAATCAGTGGGTTTTCAGCGTCTGACTATTTTCCTACTGTTGGTTGGATTTTTGACAGGATTACTGGATTCCATAGGAGAATTGAGAAATGCTTTCATGAATTCGATGATTTCTTTCAGCAAATCATGGACGTGCATCTCAACCCGGAGAGACAGAAATCCTCGCATGAAGATCTCATAGATGTTTTGCTGAAAATCAAACAGGACGGATCAAGTACTGTTCGTCTCACTAATGATTATATCAAAGCAATTCTTTGGGTACGTGGTTTATCTTATTTTTATTCAATCACCATTCTGATATCTATAAGGTATAGGCTAGGCAAGCAGTTTGCACCAAAAAACCGGCCAACCCACCTAATGATTAAGCAGCAACAGACCTATGGTTGATAGTGCAATTACCTATTTCTCTGCTTACCATAAGCTAAGAGCAAACGAAATGGTTTTTTTGATTTATTTCCTTTGTCATAACTTGTAATACGAGAAAGAGATATATTTTCAGGACGTATGTATTGGAGGGATAGACACATCTGCTGTAACCATGAGTTGGGCAATGACGGAACTGATGAAGAATCCAGAAGCAATGAAAAAAGTACAGGAAGAGATCAGAAGTCATGATTTAGGAGTGAAAAGGATGGTACAAGAATCTGACCTTGATCACTTCTTGTACCTAAAAATGGTGGTTAAAGAGACTCTACGACTACACCCACCAGCTGCATTGTTGATTCCAAGAGAAAATACAAAGCATCATGTCATCCAAGGATACGATGTATACCCGAATACTAGGATCCTAATTCCTAATAAATGCATGGGCTATCATGAGGAATCCAAAGTATTGGGATAAGCCGGACGAATTCATCCCAGAGAGGTTTGAAAATCGCTACGTTGATTACGCTGGAGGACAAAATTTTGATTTCATACCTTTCGGTGGAGGTCGAAGGAGTTGCCCTGGAATGAATATGGCGCTCATATCGATTGAGCTTATCCTGGCCAATCTACTCTACTGCTTCAATTGGGAATTGCCAAACGGCATGAAAAAGGAAGACATAAACATGGAGGAATCGTCGGGTCTTAGTGTTCATAAGAAATATCCACTTGAGCTTATACTCACCAAGTACTTGGTAAAGGTATAAACGAGCAGTGCGAAGACCAATTGTAATTGGGATTATATGTGTGTAAGTTTTAGGATTAATCACAGTGAAAAAAATAATCAATCTAGGATTTTTACTTCTTAATTCCGGCACTGCCGGAAGTAGTTCTCTTATCCTAGAAACAGTGTTAGAGTCTCGCTCGTTCCAAAATTGGGTTATGTTTGAAGTACTGAATTGACATTTCTCATTTGCTTTCAGTTACCCAAGCAAATTTGCTGTGTATCATCAAATGGAGTCATGTTTCTCGGAGATGGTCCTTATGTGATGTGTGATGCTAGTAATATGAAGGAGAAACTTCTGTTGGAGTAAAATACTATCAAAAGCTCATTCCAGTAAAAATGACTTTACAATCAATTAGTAACACAAAGGAACTAACATGAGTACAAATTAGTATTGTTAATCTTAGATTCTTAGCACCTTTTGGTGCATGTTTTAGCAGGAAGAAAAGAATGTAGCAAGTAGTATTGGACCTGCTGTGCCAAAAATTGATCATGTATTGCAAAACAAAGAGAGCAATTTGGTGTTTTTTTCAAAGCCAATTCAAATTGTGCTAGTTAGTGACTTTTGTTGATGGAGGCTTAAACCCAAGACATCTATTGTTATTGATGGGCATCAGTTGCTAGATCAAGACTAGGGGTTCAGTTCAACACTTCCTGGCAGGCAAAATTTATTTCAAGACTGAGCCTTAATCCAGATATTAAAATTAAGTAATGCAACCAGAAATAGTCTAATCCGATTAGAGATTGGAGTATGCACAAAAGTAATTTATAGAAAATTAAATCTAACCGCTAAAGATTCATACCAAAAAAAAAAAACCTGACCCATTTCTCATAGTTTTGATTTCTAATTTCCACAACCACTTTAGTGAAACCTTCACCAGCTGCCACCGCCGCCTCCGTAGCCACCACCACCGCGAGGAGGTCTTTGGTTAGCATAGCTGACATGAATAGTCCTCCCAGCAAGTTCCTTGCCATCCATCCCAGTTATAGCTGCACTGGCACTCTCCTCGGAACTATAATTAACAAATCCAAATCCCCTTGATTTCCCATTTTCTCTGTCAGTGATAACTTTAGCTTCAAGAACTTCACCGAAAGTGGAGAATGCTTCCTTTAGAGAATAATCATCAGTCGAATATGAAAGACTTCCGACAAACAGGTTTGATCCTCCAGACATACACCTGAGAGAATTGTACATGGACGGTAAAGAACCATGCCCATTTGAAGCAATAATGTTTTGGGATATGCTTTGTTTTAGGAGGCTACCGATTCTAGCAGCAAAAGCCATTTTGATTTGATTCTTAGGATGGAAGATGGGTTTAGGGTTCGAATTGAAGGAGATGGAGATGGAGAGGAAGAGAGAGAGAGAGAGGCGGCCCCGCTTGCTAGGGTTTGAGTTTGAGGGTTCCGCAGTTTTAGCTTCTCCTCGTACAGATTTATATAACTGGGTATTTCATTTGAGCTCATGCACTCAGGCTGGCCCTGTTGGGCTTAATCAACAAATCACCAAGTTTGGATCCGTCTCAGACTCTCATTTGTAAAACGTACAAATCTTATGATTAAGATTATATACTTAGACTTCTAACCAATTGTCATCAACAAGTATAAATGGAATCATTTTTTGGGACTACTCTAAAATGGTGGGGACTATTATTTGATAGGGGTATCACACTAAATTCTTAAGAAGTGTCCTAAAAAGTTAGGGAATACTAATCTGTCCTTATCCTAATTAAGATTATAATTAATCTTAATAACTCACTAATTTAACCATTACTCACTAATCTAATCCATTAAATTAAAACATAAAAACAAAACAGATTTTTCAAAAACTATTCTTTTTCTTCTTTTCTTTTCCTCTTTCGTATACATCGATGTTAATCGTCGATTCGAAAAAAATTCATCGTCGATTAATCCATCTTTATAAACAATGCGTACCAAACAAACTCCAAGACTTCCAGGATCGAGTCCACGACTCGCAAATATAGCAAATCTCCCAAAAGAATTGGCCATTGATAAAGAACTTGAAACAAAGTTGAGAGGCAAAATCAATCATCCAACAACAACCAAGAAGTCTGATTCAAGTGATATGCAAATATGCGAGTAATTTCCTTCATACCCATTCCTTTTGATTCGTTTTTTGTTGCAGAAATCGATTAGAAATCATCAAAACCCATTGAAAATGGTAGTTACAGTAGACATTTCGGCTAGGAAAATTTTGAAAACCCTAATATTTTTGTAACCGAACTTTCAATATGAAGAACAGTTCGGCAATGTCGCAAACTTTATCCATTTTTAGGTAACCGAACTGTTTAGTTCGGTTAGCTCGAAATAAAATCTTGTGTAACCGAACTTTTTCTTTAGTATGCGAAATTTGAGTTCGGTGTAGTCGATAAATTATATAGGTAACCGAACTTTGGTATAGCATAGTTCAGTTAGGTCGCAAAACAATACCCTAGATATTCCTAACCGAACTTCTTATTTAGTATGGGAAATTTGAGTTCGGTGTAGTTGATAAATTATGCCGAACTTTGCTATAGCATAGTTCGGTTAGATCGTAAAATAAAACCCTAGATATTCCTAACCGAACTTGTTCTTTGGAATTAGAAATTTGAGTTAGGTTTATTCGATAAATTATATAAGTAACCGAACTTTGGTATACCAAAGTTCGGTTAGCTCGTAATTTCTAATAGGTAACCGAACTATAGTCTGTTAACACCAAATATGTCGTTCGATTACTTCGCAACTCATGCTAGATAACCGATCCGTTAGTTCGGTTATTTAAACAACTCATGTAAGCTTGCCGAACTTTAGTCTGTTTATAACTTATGTTTGATTTAGTCCCATGTTATTGATTTATTTGATAAGAAAATATTATGTTTAGCTAATATTGTGGTTTTTATTCATTAGGAAGAAAGGAAAGAGATTTAATCCCCATCTAGATGAAGATTTGAGAACTCCCACCCCTAGTGGTAGAATACATTTGGATTTTCGAAATCGTGGTACTAAAAATGCTTAAATTCTTGTAATGTAATCCAAGATGTTAATAAAGAGGTGATGGAGAATGATGAAGAACAAAATGATGATGAAGAAGAGCAAAGAAATGAAACCACTAGAAATGAAGAGGTTGAAGAACAAAGAGAACAAGTTGAAGATGCAGAGGAAGAGCCGTTGGAAGAAGAAGGACAAGAGGAAGAAGAAGAAGAAGCGGATGCAGATAATGGAGAGGAGGGAGATAAGGAAGAGGAAGAAGATAAAGAAGAGGAGGAATAGGAAGAAGATGAGAACGAGATAAAAGATCTATAAATTGTTCCCGTTGAAGAGAAAAGGAAGCCGAATCCGTCGGGTCCTAGATATTCACACATTCCCCCTGACGATTTGTGTTTCTCACCAGTGAGCCCAACTTATGGTACTCCAATTGATGGAGGGGCAATATTGTTTGGCTACAAACACTCATGGGATGCGAAGATCTATGCGACAAAGGTATTCTTAAGTTCATTCTTAACTAGTAAAACAAGTTTAAGATGTTGTGGACATATGTTTCGTTAAGTGTTAATAGTGTGATGTTATTATTGTAGGATCATAATGATGAAATTCGTCTTATTCGTCGTCAAAATGCTTCCAAATGGGATCTTTCGAATGAGTGTTAAGAGTTTCAGGACAAGGTTAAAGAATGCGTGTTATGGAGAGCCCTTTAGTTGGAACATAAGGACTTTGACATTGTTGTCGTTTCTGCATTTCTAGAGAGGCATTATCCGGAGAGATATACCATGCATCTTCCATTTGGAGAGATGGAAATTACTCATGATGATTGCATGAGAATCACCGGCCTACCAGTGGAAGGTAATTGTCTTCGAGAAGGCTACAACCAATCGATTAGTTATGAATCTCTTGAGGCATTGGTTGTAAAGTGTCTAGGATGGTATCCAAGAAAGGACCAATATGAGTTTAGACGTTCCGTGAAGGAACCTAAACGTGTAGATGAGTATAATCCAGAGGAAGAAAATGGAGCTTCGAAGAAGATGGTGAAGAAATTCAAGATGGTGAAGAAATTCAAGATGGTAAGGTTGAAGGAAACATTTGCGGATACAAATAAGAAGGTAAAGAGCAGACGGTTGGTGATGCACGAGGAGAATCTTAAGCACCATGTCACTGCTTATTGGTTATATCATCTAGGAACTGTTATTTTCCCCGACACCTCTAGAAATAGGGTGGATGCACATTATCTATAGATTTTGGAGAATCTCGATGAGATTAACAACTACTCATGGGACACTAGAGTGCTTGCATTTGTGTTAGGAGAGATGGCTAAAGGGTCGAGGATTAAGACAACTCAAATTGGAGGGTACTTAACTCTTATTCAGGTGACCTTCTACATTATTACTTAACTCTTATTCACTAAGATTTTCTGTTTCCAATTTAATTTCATCTACGTGTTTAATATTTTTGTTTTTTCGCATAGGTTTGGATCTACGACCACTTCCCTTCACTGAAATTGGCTATGGAAAAGAAACCTTATCCCTATGGCCAACCTACAACAGGAAAATGGGTGTTTTTGGATGTACAAAAGAAGTTTAAAGAAGAGCAGTTGGCTTCGTTAAGGGGTAAATTGAATAATTTTACGGTAAAAGATGTGGTGTTTCACCCATACACGGTACACGATGATGAAGAGGTACCCGAAGAAGAAATGCAAGGTTACTCAGTCGTCTCGGGTTACTATGGACCAATTTGGTATCCTAACGGCTACGCAATCTATAATCCAAAGAAATTACTAAGACAACTTTCTTGTGTCCAAATGGATCCAGACGTGGAGAAATAAAATTTCGAGTTGCATGTTCGAGGAACAAAGAACACCGAGAACTATTTTATCTCAAAATACGAACCAACTCCTACGGTAGAACATTGGAATGATTTAAGGAAATGCTACATACCTGGAGGTGATTATGTACCTTGTGGTGAAGATGTAAATGCATGTGATGAAGATTACCTGAAGTGGTATCGAGATATTAGTCATCCATTTGTGATTAATAAAGAACAACAAGCTCGTACTGATAAGGAAAAGGCGAAGGCAAAGGACGGGGAGGCTAAGAGAGCTCAGAAGGAGATGCTTATTTGTGAAGAAGAATCCGTTCGGTTATGGGATAATGTGGTAAGAAAATTTCTTATCTTTATACTTTAAGTTGTTACAAAGTATAGAAAATATATTTACTTATGGTTAAAATTTGAATCAGGTGAAAAAGGGTAAGAAATTGCTGAAAAAATGAGTGACTAGAATCCTTAGTGGAGAGTCGATGTCAGCAGAGGAACAAACCGTGCTCCATGGCCAGTGGGAGGAACTTATATCTCAAAGAATGGTGGAGGAGAGTCGGTCTAAGCAATTGAAGAAGGGTCGACAACAAAGAGAAGGTTCAAGCCGCGACGCTCATGGAGGAGATGGATTTGGTGGAGGAATTCAATCCCCAATTGATGAGGGAGTTCAACACAACACTCGTGGTAAAAGAGTTCGTCGTAGTGGTCATTGAATCCCTTCTTTTCTTTTATTTTCATGTGGTTGTAGTTTTAAAAAACATCTTAGTTATGGATTATGTGTGTTTTGAACAATTAGTTAGGGAGTTTGGTATGTATAACAGTTTTATATTTATTTAAATTGGGTTTGTGTTTCAATTTTATATTTGGTTCATAAGTAGCGTGCAACATTATCTTGAATGAAAAGGCTATAGGATAGAGTTCGGCTAGCCAGAAATTCGCAGCAGGAAACCGAACACCTAGTTCGGCAACCTGCAATTGATTACCAGGCAACCGAAACCCAGTTCGGCGACCAGAAACATTTGACCAGGTCACTGAACAATAAGTTCGGCAACCTGTGAAATATGACCAGGGATCCGAACCGTTAGTTCAGTGACCTCATAATATCTCAGGTTAACAAACTATTATCTATAATACAATGGCAGGTTCCGGAGAATAGTTCGGTTACCTGGAAAATTTAGGAGATCATCGAACACTTACTTTGGTTAGCTCGCAAAGTATAGATACCTTACAGAACTACTCTCTGTAGACTCAAATTTTACTTTGTCCACAAGTTGAAAGACTCATTCTCTTCATTTAGAAATCACAAAAATGCACTGTTAAGTTTGATTTAGAGTGGTTTGTGTGTTACTTATATGTTTAGTTTAGGTTTGTGGCCTAAAATAGTAGTTAGGTAACCTGGTAAAGTTTCTCAAGTTGCTGAACGTATATTTCGGCAATCTCTGTAATCCTACTATGTAACCGAACTTCTCTCTGTGAACTCAAAAAAATATCAAAATTAACTCAATAAATAATACCACACTTCAAAAAACTCCGCAACATTTAGACAATACTCTTTCATTATTAGAACTTTATGAAAGCATTGAGCCAATTGAACACTCGTCGGATGCGCAATAAAGAGTTGTGTTATCTCTCCCTCCGAATCCACATCCTTTTGAACCACGTAGTCTTTCTCTTTGGCCAAAAAACAACAATTGTTGCATCATTTGTTGATCTCTTTGTTCCTTCTTTCTAATTGTTTCGATTGCATTGCAAAAGGTGGACAAAGATTAGTGGTTATCCTTGTTATCCTCCTTTACTATTTGGAGCATTTGAAGCGGTGAAATACCAATTTTCCACATTTTGGCTACCTTCTCCATCTCTTGTGGAATTAGCTTTGTCGCCATAAAATGTCCTTCAAGATGCTCCGGACGCGGGTGGTTATGACGACCTTCCATAACCCTGTAGGGAACCCATCCATCCAAATATTTGTTGTAATTAAATGTTAGATTTAAGGGGCACATTGGTATTGGATCACATTCAACCTACAAGAAATAACACAACGTCAACGGCAACCACAAACAAGAAACAAAGAGTAGTTCGACGATGTAAGAATTTTATCAATCAAGCCGAACAGAAAGTTCGGTTATGTTTTCTCTAGAAATATTTTGCGACCTTGCCGACTAAGCTTGACTAATTTTCTCCTCATAAGTTTCGGTTACCTAAGCTTATATACGATCTATCCGAACTATTATCTGTATACTCTGTACAAATAGTTCGGCAATGTTTTCTGGAACTACATAACCAAACTTTAAAAGAACCTCTATTAAAATGGAGTTCGGTTACCTGCGTCTTCTGAATGAAGTAACCGAACTGTACATACAGAACAGTTCGGTTACGTCGCATGGCATGTTAGGTAACCGAACCACGTTGACCTAGCCAAAATTTCTTCTTGAAATTTTCGATTTTGCCAATTTTTTGCACAATTCAAGATACATTAACTAAATTTGAGCCATACCTGAGTACCCATATCCTCATCTTCTATTTGTGGTGGATAAAATCCATCATTTGGTTCATCACATTGAGTTTGGGGAAGAATGCATTCATCATCTAAAAAATAACTCATATCCGGATCTTTATGAAGATTGACAAATACATTAGTAGATATAGGAGGTTTTGATTCAGATGATGAGCTATAATCACATGAATCACTCAAATCATATTTTTGAAAACTCAAAATAAGATTTTTTGGGTTTACCCTCTTTTTGTTCATCTTCTTCTTCTTCTTCTTCTTCTTCTTCTCAATAATGCTGATTCTAACAAACCTATCATATTATTAACTCACTAATCACTAACTAATTATTACACTAACACTAAGAAATCATTACACTAACACTAATTTGATTACCAAGGGCTTTTTTGGTATTAACAAAAAATTAGGATAAGGGGTGACCCAAGTTTACTTCCACTATCCACCCATAGTAGTCCCCCCACAAAAAGGGAGTAGTCCCCAAAAAATGATTCTATAAATGATACCTGCATAAGGCCTATTCCTATGCACATGCCAAAAAAAAGTTGTTTGGCATACCAAGTGGCATGGCTAACCAATTGTGTCGCTATGAGAAAATCAAAAAGCGACCGAGTTTCCAGCAAGCGTTATCGCTGGCGATATTGTCAATAACGCTCGATATTTATTCTAGCACTAGCGTTTTAATTAATATCGCCAATGTTTGACTTTCTAATACCTATAAATACCACACCTTGTTCATCTATACTTCACACTTCCATTCTCAACTTTTCTCCGCTCTTCTGTTCTCTTTGCTAAGAAATTATCTTTCATTTTACTAATATGGCGAGTGAGAAAAGAAAAAGAAACAAAAAAGTCAAAGGATCTACTAGTACCCCAGCCAGTGGATTAAGCTTTATTGTGGATAAATATTATGAGTTTGAAAATGTTAGACAAGTAGAGGGTGATGGTGTGTTCTCTAATAACATATTTGACCATCCAGAAAGAGTTAATTCAGTAAATCTAAGAGGTGGATGGTCTGAGTTCCATATGATTTTTCAGTTACTTCCCCCTATTGTTCAAGAAAGAGTCCGAAGATATCCTTGGGGACATTTATATCATATACAACCTAGAAACCATTGGAATCGAGGAGTTCAAGTTATATTAGAACCATTGCGGAAGATTACAAAGACGTTCTTTTTCAAAGACTTTGAATGCGGTAAGTAAGTTTTTTATAGTAATTAAATTTTTAGATTATGTATTTTGTTTGATAAATTTCAACAAACTCTAATTATGAATAATTGTTGTTAATAGGAGTTACACCGATAGATTTGTACTTGTTAACGGGAATTCCATGTGCTGGAAACTTACTTCCACTTAACAAACTGAATTGGTTATCAGAAAATAAATGGAAACAAAGACTTCGTTTATACTCAAATGAAGTAGAATTAAATGATTCATATAGACAAATAAAAGCGAATGGGTTAAAAGTGGCTGGGTTGAAAAGTTTTTTGAAACGTTATGCTAAGAAAATGAATGAGAACAGGTTAGCACATAATCAATATTTTTTCCCTAGCCTTTATGAGATGCTCGAACGTCTATTTGTAATGTGGACACTAGGCCAATGTGTATTTCCAAATGCTAGCTCAGTGATCTTAATTGTTTTTCTCGAAGCATTAGAAGATTTAGAGCAAGCACCAACATATGATTGCGGGTCTCCAATTTTATCAGAGATTTATTTATCCCTCGGTGATTGTTCGACGTGTGTCAAAGATAATTTTAATGCTTTTTGGGGAGTGCTGGAGGTAAGAACCAATATTTTTCACACTATTTGTTTGTTATTTCACATGAAAAATTTAGTAAAAAATAATTTTATTATTTTCGGTATTGGTGGTATACATATTTCTGTGTTTCAGAATCTTCTCTTAAGAATCACACCAATGTTTTTCCGGTCATACTGAAGTACGATTCCGAGAATTGGCAACAAGAACAGATTGAAGATGGTCAACATACTGCTATTGTTCATAAGATTCAGCAGTTGTGAAGAACATGCCTTAACCTTGTCTCCCAGCCGTATGAAGCAATCCCTGAGTTCGAAGAAGAACAATCTCGGAAAATGGTACAGATAAGCCTTACAAGGATCGTTTTATACAACCCTATTTATGAAAAAGGGTGTTTTGTATATGGTGAAAGACAACTTCTTCAGCTGCAAAGAAGATCAGTGATAGCCATCAACCCCTATCCAAGTTCAGAGGTTTGTGAAGACGACTACTTGAAATTGATAAGGGAAGGTCATCATTGGCAAGAAGCTGATGAATTGATTCAGGAGCCAATGAACAAAAATGAGTACCTATTTCTGTTTAACATTATTTTCAATCCCAATATTGCTATGCAACCGCAAATTTTGGGTCGGATGGATTTTCCAGCTTTAGGTAGGATGCCACTTTCCGATGAATTTCTTCCTTCCCAACCTCCACCAAAGACAGGCGACACATTTGCATATTCTTCTCAAAGTTCATCGGCAACTTTGCCACCATTTTCTTGGGATGTACAGACCATATCCACCATGATAGACACATTTTTGTGTCTAATTTGATCTCAATACTATATATTGTTGGCACTCGATTTTGTACTAATTTTTTTATTTTATGTATTTGTAGGTATTTTTTGGAAATAAATATTTTAAGAAAATTCGGCTCGAAAAGTTGATTTTGGCACCCGGAGGGCACGTGTTATTCGGACTCCCAAGTTTGGATAAGGGGTAACCTAATTACTAAGGGGCACCCCCAGGTCACCCCCAAGGCATCTGCTATTCGCACCCCAGTCCAGGATAAGGGGCACCTTCTTCAACAATTCAAATTCTCAAAATTGGCGGGAAAAATGTTCACACACAGGAGAATTTTCGATCAAAGAAATGAAGTAGTGGTAAGTCGATTCAATGGCTGAATTTTGGTAGAAAGATGTGATTTAGCCTAAGGAAGATAGTTTGGGTGTCGAATTTGATCGGAATTGGCTGGAAATATCGATTTGATTCTCGAGCTCAAAACAGAGCTACACGGAGTGAACACGACCTGTACACGGTGTTGTGTGTGTTTTGGTTGTGCATGGAAGTGTTTTGGAGGAGTTGGATGACTTATGAGGCATGTATAATCCTTACTAGAGCGTGCAGGATCCAAGTTTACGTGTGAAATTCTAAATCCAAGTTTACGTAAGAAAATATTCAAAAATAATGTTATTCACTGCCGAGTAAAGACGAATTATTTGGAGTTATGGCGAGGGATTTCAGCGTGTCTTTTAGTATAAATATGATCTTTGGGTCTACTAGAATGGCTGTCGAGAGTTTGGGGAGGTTTGGAGGCGAGCAGAGAGGCGCAGGAGGAGTTGCAGAGAAGTTACCTGCTGCTGCTGCTGCCATTAACACGCCTGAAGAACACGAAGAACGGACTCGCAGAAGCAGTCGTTCCTCAACAGTGAAATCGACTGTCGTCTGTGGGTCGTAGTTCTTCAGCGACAACAGCACCTCAGCTCTGTCGTTGATTCTGGACACCTTCTGTGGGTCGCAGAGTTCTGTTTTACATCAATTTCTTGTATTTCTCTTCATTGTAAAACACTTTTGAGCATCAATGAAATATTTTGAGGGCATTTTTACTATGATGAGTTAAACCCCAACACTGGGGCGACGGAGGAGGCCGAGCTTCATAAATGGGTAATTTTATTAATTCTTTTTAAGACTTTTGCATTAAAAATTAAGTGAAATATGATTTGATTAAATTGGGTGTTATTTGATTAGATGGGTCATGCTTAGCTTAGGTGATTTGATGTTCCATGCTTAACATTTACAACCAATGTTTTGAGAATCGACTTTGGCAAAATAAGAGTCCATATATGTTTTGAGCTATTATTGTTGAGAATAAATCATTAAGCCTTATGTTATGAAGATTGGCCGAATCATTAGTCCCAGTACCTCTCTACCAATTTGTCAATATTTGTATATATATTTTTAAATCTAAAAATCCATTACCTTCACAAGTTCGAGTTTGAACGATACCCCTTATCATCATTACTACAACCACGAAAAATCTTTTAATCATTTTGGCGCCGCCGACGCGGATTTGTGCTTAGGTAGAATTTTTAGGTTTATTTTTTTTTTATTTATTTGTTCCTTTTTACTTTGTCTTTTTGTCTTTAATTTACAGGTTCGAAGTATAGCACTAAGGACTTGGAGAGGAAAAAGCTTAAAGCGAAAAGAGAAGAAAAAAGGACAATTTTAGGATTTAATTTTTAATTTTTAATTTTTTTAGAGTGTGTGAGGAAAACTGTAAATTTTTTTATTTTGGACTTTATTTTTTATTTGGACTTTATTCTGGACTTTGGACATTATTTTTAAAACCCTACGGAAGGGTTATAAATTAAAAAAAAAAAAAAATTAAATACAAACTGTTTGCAGGGAAGGACGACGATTACTATATCGTCTCGGCCCCTCGGGTTCGCACACGGCATAGGAGTCGTGGCCCGAGTCGACGACAACGGTTCATCGCCCGTCTGGTACGGGAGGTAAGTCCAATCGAAACACCCGCGAATCTCCTGCAAGCGGGTTACTGTCTGCCTTAAGGTGATAATTGTTTGAGGACGAACCGGACTGTTTTTATTTTCCTAGTAAAGGGCAAGGCCTGGCCTAAACAAGATAAGGGTTCGGATTTCATCACCGTTCTCTTCTTGCCCGCCTTAGGAAAACGAAACCGAACGCGAACCTAAGCTTAAAATTTGGAATAGAACGAGACCGATAGGGTAACGAGCTTAATAGGAAACTCGTTCGAAAAATATTGGTTGCTCTTTAAGCACACTCCAAAGTTCATGATGGTTTTGTGAGTTGAATGCGTGACTGCGCCGCCTTGATAGCGGTGAGGCCTTGGGTATCAAAGCTCCACTGAGCTTCCCTCGCCTCAATTCAACTTACTTTGACTCGGATTGATTCCAGAGGGGTTTGCTCAAATTGCAACGAATTCCCTTTCGAAAGATAGAAGCTGGTCTAGAAACAATCTAAGTGGAGCCATCATGCTTTTTGTTTGCTAGAAATCTTTAGGTTTGTTTTGGTGGAGTCGAGTCGGCCTTGTTTGTGGTTGTGTAGAATTCCCTTGCAATTAAGAATGTCGAACTGGTATGATAGAAGCCAATACAATGAGTATCGACCTGAATTTGAATATGGACATCATCAGTTTTATGACCATGGTGGGAATAGTAGTTGGGAACGCCAACCTTTTCAAGGTTATGGTTCATACCATATGAGCCCAATTACTATCCACACACGAATTGGTCTTACGAGCAAGAAAATCAGGAATATTATAGTACTAGTCATGCGTTTTTGGAAAATTACTTAAAAACTAGTCCTGATTATGACATTTCTAAACCTGTTCAATCTCTAGAAGAAACCTACCAACAAATTCGAAGGGAGTATGAACGTGCAGTTAGTTCAAGAGAAGAGAGTACACAACGGTCTAAGATATTCAATGAGACTTGTGAAAGTATAAGTGTTACGCTCAGTGAAATTCAAGCACGTTTAGAGGAAGAAAATGAACAGTTATCTAATGCTGCTCGAAATAATCTAATTTTCCAAAATAGTGTTTCCAATTCTACCCTTGATATAAATAGTGAATATTTGCCTAATTTAGAGGACGAGGTTAGAATAAAAGACACTATTTTAGATAAGGTCAATCATTTTCGTACTATGATGATGAGGATAGCAGTGATGAAGAATCTGAAATTTGTAGGCATAGTGATCAGGAGTCTAGTAATCCAATTGAGTTGTATAGTGATTATATTATTTCTAGTTCAAATCCAAATAATTTTTATGATTATTCACCTATTCAAAAGGACGAGGATTTGATTAGGGATACCACCGTTTTAGACGACGTAGTATTTCCTGTTTACGAAGCCGATAGTGGTTTAGAGGAACGGGTTCATTTCGAAAATACTGTTTTAGAGTCTAGCGACTTAGAAACAATAGTCTTGGAAGAAAAAGATAGACCCGTAGAGATGAGTAAAGATGCACTACCTGATAATAACTTAGAAGAATCTCTTGAATATTTTAAGGACTCTGAAGATACGGAAATTCAAGAAATAATTAGAGGTCTATCTAGAGACACTGAAAACTCTAAGTTTGGGGGTGATTATCACTTCCCTAGTGCCTTACCTTTAACTCTCAGAAAGTCCCTACACTTAGGACTTGATATCTGTGCCTCGACCATTTTACAAGATTACCTTCATACTCGTTTTCCCGAGCCTAATGATGTCCATGAAGGAGTTCAGTCGTTAGAAACCCATCCTCTGGTTGATGTGGTTTGCCCAGGCTATGATCCCCAGATTGACTTTGTTTTCCCACCAAATAGTTTTCTTCCAACTGTGGGAACGTTTATATTCCAAATGTGTCGAATATTAAGTTGTGAGACTAGACCTAAATGCTTTAGGAAATTAGAATCGACACATTTGCTTAAGAATGACCACTACTCTCATTGTGGTCAAATTTGTAAGTCAAATCTTATTGGCTTAGAGGATCCTCAGTTATTTAGGTTATTATTGTGCGCTTCTAAGATCATATTTGAGTTTTTCCAGACTCTAGGACCTAATAATTTGGATCCAACCTATGAGGAAATGCATCCGAAAATATTTTTTTAGACCCTTTCATAGAACCTGAACCTGAACCAAATTAGATATAAATTTCTTAATCAGAAACTAGATAAGGGCATGTTATTCTTGTCCATTTTCTTGGTTCACTGCAGTTTCCTTTGGTCAGCTCTATTTGGTTTTGAAGACCCACAGTTATTTCGACTGTTACTTTATGGTTCGAGTTGACTAATCCTTTCCTAAGTCTGGCTGAAGACTTTAAACTTAGCACTTCTTGGGAGGTAACCCAATATTCTTGCGACACGGTAATATCCTTCCTTATCTCTTTTGCTTCAAGTGGTAACAGTTTCTCCTTGTTCATGCTTTTAGTTTCATCTTTAGAACATTGAGGACAATGTTAGATTTAAGTTTGGGGGTATGGGAGAAACTTTTTAGTTGCAATAAATAAACTCCAGAGCCTAGAAATTTATGCCTATTAAGGATAGCACTAACCAATCTAAGTGGATGGAAACATTTTTGTTTTAGGAGTTGAGGAACCAATCTGACTAGATGGAAACATCTATAGAGTCTATTCATAAAAGCACAGAGCTCAGGTGTTAGAAATAACATGATAGTTTCGCCATATCTCGTCGAGTCCTTTTCACGTTCTATTTTTTCTTTTATTTCAAGTGATTTGGTGGGGCACACGATTCAAGTTGTTACCTTTGCTAGGGTGAAATAGAGTGACTGAGTTACCTTTTCCAAAAAAAAAAAAAAAAAAAAAAAAAAAAATTAGACCGGACCAGTTAGACCAATCGGAATAAGTATTAACACTTGGATAGCAATATGCGTGTGTTCTCCCTGTTTCCGTCGCCTAAGCAAGCGTGGAATGCAGGACCCGTGGGAACTATCGTGTAATCTGCTGACAAGAAGCATGCGCTTGGATCAAAAATCTATTCATGCCGTTAAGTTAAAAAAAAAAAAAAAAAAGGTTATTGTTATGTGTAGTCAACTGCTGGTTCCCTTGTATTTGCCAGTTTGTTGATCTAGATTTAAGTTATTGACCACTGGTTCCCTTGTATATGCCAGTGTGTTAATATTAGTCAGACCGGTATCTCAGTCATTTAGGTTAGGTTCATCTTGGCAGAGGCCTTCAGACAGATATGGGAAACACCGTTCACTTTTCAACCATCTACATTTTTCTTTTTCCATCTTCTTAATCTTTTCATGTGATTAGTCTGACTCCGAGTATGATGTCCATCGTGAAACTATCTTAGTAGAGCTCTGTCACTTATATGAATTTTAGTATGCTTGAGTGCAAACTCGTGTACAGCAATTGGAATTTCGCATCAGGGTTCTTCCTCTTAGAATCAATAATTGTATGCCAACCAAGGAGGTTCTTTAGTGCTTTCCAAGGTTTGCGTAGATAGCTAGGATCTGGAGTATTGGTTTTTGTGGGTACACCTCTGATAAACCCACCCGAGATTAACTCGGTCACTTTTCAAGAATAAATTTTGCTCGAGGACTAGCAAATAATAAGTTTGGGGGTATTTGATAGACACATTTTTGTGTCTAATTTGATCTCAATACTATATATTGTTGGCACTCGATTTTGTACTAATTTTGTTATTTTATGTATTTGTAGGTATTTTTTGGAAATAAATATTTTAAGAAAATTCGGCTCGAAAAGTTGATTTTGGCACCCGGAGGGCACGTGTTATTCGGACTCCCAAGTTTGGATAAGGGGTAACCTAATTACTAAGGGGCACCCCCAGGTCACCCCCAAGGCATCTGCTATTCGCACCCCAGTCCAGGATAAGGGGCACCTTCTTCAACAATTCAAATTCTCAAAATTGGCGGGAAAAATGTTCACACACAGGAGAATTTTCGATCAAAGAAATGAAGTAGTGGTAGGTCGATTCAATGGCTGAATTTTGGTAGAAAGATGTGATTTAGCCTAAGGAAGATAGTTTGGGTGTCGAATTTGATCGGAATTGGCTGGAAATATCGATTTGATTCTCGAGCTCAAAACAGAGCTACACGGAGTGAACACGACCTGTACACGGTGTTGTGTGTGTTTTGGTTGTGCATGGAAGTGTTTTGGAGGAGTTGGATGACTTATGAGGCATGTATAAGCCTTACTAGAGCGTGCAGGATCCAAGTTTACGTGTGAAATTCTAAATCTGGTAAGAAAATATTCAAAAATAATGTTATTCACTGCCGAGTAAAGACGAATTATTTGGAGTTATGGCGAGGGATTTCAGCGTGTCTTTGAGTATAAATATGATCTTTGGGTCTACTAGAATGGTTGTCGAGAGTTTGGGGAGGTTTGGAGGCGAGCAGAGAGGCGCAGGAGGAGTTGCAGAGAAGTTACCTGCTGCTGCTGCTGCCATTAACACGCCTGAAGAACACGAAGAACGGACTCGCAGAAGCAGTCGTTCCAACAGTGAAATCGACTGTCCTGTGGGTCGTAGTTCTTCAACGACAACAGCACCTCAGCTCTGTCGTTGATTCTGGACACCTTCTGTGGGTCGCAGAGTTCTGTTTTACATCAATTTCTTGTATTTCTCTTCATTGTAAAACACTTTTGAGCATCAATGAAATATTTTGAGGGCATTTTTACTATGATGAGTTAAACCCCAACACTGGGGCGACGGAGGAGGCCGAGCTTCATAAATGGGTAATTTTATTAATTCTTTTTAAGACTTTTGCATTAAAAATTAAGTGAAATATGATTTGATTAAATTGGGTGTTATTTGATTAGATGGGTCATGCTTAGCTTAGGTGATTTGATGTTCCATGCTTAACATTTACAACCAATGTTTTGAGAATCGACTTTGGCAAAATAAGAGTCCATATATGTTTTGAGCTATTATTGTTGAGAATAAATCATTAAGCCTTATGTTATGAAGATTGGCCGAATCATTAGTCCCAGTACCTCTCTACCAATTTGTCAATATTTGTATATATATTTTTAAATCTAAAAATCAATTACCTTCACAAGTTCGAGTTTGAACGATACCCCTTATCATCATTACTACAACCACCAAAAATCTTTTATCACACCACATCTGATGAGATTGTTACTTATCCAATTGCTTCAAGTGCACCTGATGAGACTTATTCATACTGGGGGGTCAATGCTACACTAGAGCAGTATCAGACCCAGTTGAACGATTATCATGCTCTATTACATGGATTTCATAAATTCCACTTGGATGAGTTGCAAAAGGTGGGGAAAAGCATGATGTTTTACATGAGTCAAGGATATGACGGTAATGATGGTTCAGCTAGTAGTAGAGGCATGAGTCCCGGTGTTAGAGCACTGCGTTCCAATGGTATAGGAATTACTCATTTGAGTCCCAGTGGTAGAAACTAGTTTTACATTTCATTAAAAATAAACCTTAATTACATAACACAATACTTAAAAATTGAATCTGTGCACGTGAACCTTGTAAAGTTCATAACATTCATCGTGACTAAACCATCTTCTGTTGTCTTCAGAAAATTTGGTATGAGCTCTAATTTTTAGTTCTTTAGTTGACAACCCAGGATCTCATCCACATAATTTCCTAATACTTTCTCACATTATTATTGATGAAACAATACTGTTTTGAAGACAATCATTTTTTGTTCTTGAATTTACGTGACTTAACGTCATAAACCTTTGAAACACAGTGTCCCATAAGTTAAAAATCTCTAAGTTGAAATCTCTATCACTTGCAACTGAAATCCAACATCGAATTAGAGAACACCTAGTGGAAAATGGGGTTTCTATGACCCACATCAGAGACCCTTATTAAAAGTGATACGTTGACCAAAGATACCTGTCTCTGATTCGGTAGAAACACAGAAAAATTCTGAGAGCCTAATAAGCGGTCTCTGAATAATTACTAATTTGCCCTAAAACTATTGTTGATCCCGCGACCTATGAAAACTGATTTATATATGATAATTTTTATTATTTGATAAGGCATATAAATACCTTTTTTTCTCTCCCATTTCTCATCTCAGTTTCTCTTTCTTCTTCTGCTCTCCTGGTCACCTCCTCTTGTGCCTCTCTTATCCATATTCTTCATCCTCACCACCAAATCGAAACTGAAAGAACCTCAGAAAATATCAATTGCTCTCAAACCCAGCCCCTTTCCCCATCTTCTTCATCTCATCCATAAAAATTATTGAACTCTCCAGTAAAATCTATAACCAGAGACTTAAGCAAAGAGAAAGAAATCCATCCATTGCAACTCAAACCCTCAATCCATTGCCTAGAGATTCCAATTACAGCGTCTCTGCAAAAACCATTCACAAAACTGCATAGCTCCTAACATTCATCTAATTCCTTCTCAAATTCATCCGTACCCGTAATTGATTCATTCCCTTTTCTACAGCACACACAACATCACCATCAACTCAAATCCATTGCAACCACCACCTAAATCAACAACAACAACAAAAGTGCAACTGTAGCTTGTTGTAGTCTTTCCTGGCTTCTAAAATATCATTCAGTCCATAACTCCCCATTAAACCAATACTGCAACACTGCCTTACCTGCAACCTCCACTTTATATAAATGAATCAATAGAACATTCTCTATTACTTGTTGATTTTTCTTGCATCCTACATGAATGAATTCAAATTACTATAAATTAGGTTCTCTAATTTAAAATCAACTAAAAAAAGAAAAACTTAAAAGAAAAGAAAAAAATATTAAACACCTAATGTATTGATTCATTTTGATCAAAATTAGGGCAAATTCCAAAAGAAAACGAATACATCTCAATGAACGAGAGGGAGTGTAAATTTACCGTGGGTTCGAATGAAAGATAACCGTAAAGAGTACTGGTCCGTTTTTGTTTGTAAAAGAAAAACCATGTAGAAACTCATCATTCACTAATTGATTATCTGTTCATTCCTCTTCTTGCGGCTCCCTGGTCTGAAACTCGTCATCACCAATCTCATCTGAAACCCATGATAATCACCATGCCTCTGCTAAGCTCAATTTGTTCTCGGATTCAATAGAAAACCCTGAATCTGAACCAATTTATTCTCTTATGTTCATCTCCAACAAATTTTTCAACAGATTCCAAATATTAAAGCTCTCAACCTGCAAGAACACCTCCTACAGAACCTAGCCCTTTAATTCCGATTTGATGTTGCATGACCTTCACCTGATTTGTCAGAGACGAAGAAATTATGATCTTTGAAACCCTAATTTTTCATCTATCTACTGAAACCCTTATTTCTTAATCTCTCAGTCTCTCTTTATGAATACTCATTAGAACTCTGCAGATCCATATGGAAGAAGTAAATATCAACAACACGCATTAAATTTGGAGAAGAAAAAATAAGAGAGGGAGACTCAGAGGTGAAGGCTGAGAAAGAAAAGAGAGACTGGGAGGAAGAAAGAGAAAAATAGACAGTAATTAGAGTTCTGAGCGTTGAGAGAGGGTTTGATGATACAATCAAAAGAATGGACGGACCACGTTTCGTTTAATCCACTCGTACAGATTAAGAAAATATCTTGACGGTTGAAATTGTATCTTGGATGCTCATACGAATTGTGAAGCATGTGTATTTCTCTTTGTGCTAATACAAAAGCATGTATTCGGTTTTATAATCACCCTTCGACACGAATATGAACCGAGAAGCTCCGAGAGGGTTCATACTTCAAACTTAGCATGACACATCATTGAAATCGATAAATTTTAACCTCAGTGTCGATTCGAACTTCAAATTGGTATAACGACATACAAACTATGAACAAAGAAGCTTTGAGCTCAAAACCTGGTGGTGTGCCAATGGAAAACACACAGAGACTTGCAAGTATACAAGGCCAAGTTTATAGAATAGAAGGAAAGCAGGGGAAAGTCCACAGGGAGTGGGAGCACTATAAGAGAAACCTAAGCTAACAATGGATACAGTGAGCAAGACAAAGTAATATGGCATACAAAGTGGCAGAAGTAAAGAACCAAAGCAGCAAGGAAAACAGCTAAGAACCAAGGCTTGGAAGCCAAGGGCAGAGGGAGATTTTGTGCACTGTTTTCAGTGCACAGAGACTACAAATTGCAAGACAATAGCTAAGAAATATAAACTGAATTTGAAGCAAAGCAAGACTGAAAATTATAAGTGACTGAAGAAGATATTGTAGCTAAGCCAAGGCTTAGATTCCACCTTGTGTCCTAATCAAATAACATATTCCTAGGTTGAAGTGAGTCCTATGCATACAATTGGAATGGAAAGAAAATCAGCTTGCTCAACTAATGTGCTCCTAGCATTGACTGTCTTTTGACAGTACAATCAATCACAAGCACACAGATGAGCACTAATCTCTCCCAATGCACAAGAAAAACAAGCATATGGCATCCTATCCTAGCAATTTACCATTTGACAGTGTACCAAGGCTTCATCAAAGCCTCAGCTTGTTGCTAATTAGCTCATACTACACATGATAATAACAATAACATTCATAATATATGATAAATTAAACACAATAATCAACATTCAAGATAAAAATCAAAACATGCACAACTTTCACTGTTAACTGCATAGATGAACTGAAATTTGGAATTGCATGAATTTTGTTTCAATTTTCTACTGGCTAGTCCAGAGATCATCCCCCTCTAACCCTCTACATCACCCCCTATTTATATCACCAAATACCCAATTTTTCCGAAACCCTAGAATTGAAATTAGGGTTTTCAATTTCCTAAATTTACTCACCAAAACTTTGAATTGACGTCGCCCCATGTCTTCTCTGCCTCTCTCGGTTCTTATCTATGCGCCTATTGATGCAATTGCTCCCTAATTTGAGGTGTTTTATCAACCCTCACCTAGGTCAGTTGGTGAGAGAGGTTAAAGCGCTTCGAATTAGGGGGATGGGTCGTGTCGGGTAATGATGGAGATGGTGGAGGTGATGGTTGAATGATTTGGGGGGGAGAAGATGGTGGAGTGATTTGTGGGAAGCGTCACTGTTGCAGAAGAGGGGAAGAAGATGGATTCGATGGTTTTGGGAGAAGGGTGTGTTTGGCTAATGGGTATAGAATGGGGTATTAGGGTGTTGAGCGGGTTCAGCGAGGTTTGATGATATGCGACAAGAAGCGATGGATGGGAAGATGGTAAGTGGATCCAACGGCGATACAGAGGTAAGCGTGGAGCGACCGTCGGATGAAGGGATGTAGCAAAACGGACGACCCAAGATGGAGATGGGTGTTGCGATGTAAATCGGGAGCTTCGGAGTTTGATGTGCGATGATGGAGCGACCGTTGGATGATGATATGGATCCAATCTGACGGCTACATGAGAAACGGGTATGGATATAGGAAATGGACTTGGGTGAGGGTTTTGGGCATTGGGTATGCCAAGCCCATATCTTCTTTAAGAACAATTCTTCCTCTTCAAGCCCACTTCTAGCTTTTTGGTCTTGTGCGCACCATTCTTTGCGGCTTCCTTGCGTAATTTCTTCCGGCTTTTCACCACTCTTCAGCTCTTTTCCGCTCCGCAAGTTATCCAGACTTTATTTATTACCTAAAAATGCAAAATTAAGTAAGAAAAATATTTATTCTTGAAAACAATGAAAATACAGAATATGGGATAAAATGTAGAATTAATGCAAGGATGAGTTAAATGCCAACAAAAAGGGATAATATATACAATATTTGGCACTCATCAAATACCCCCAAACCTGAATTTTACTTGTCCTCAAGTAAAACAAAACTAAGGAAATCCTACCTATACCACTGTCGCTGGTCTCTCGAATGCATTTAGCGTATGCACTAAGCCTTTTAAACCACTAAGTGTCCCTAGTGGACGAGTTGAAGTCTCGTGAAGGTTTGCTTAGAACGTACCTACAAAGTTCTAGGTCAAAATATAAGCTCAGATTCCATCAAATGTGACATGTGCAAGACAGTTTAAGCTCACAGCAAAATGGAGATGTCAATCTAGCTATCAAAGGCACGATCCTAGCACTGATAACAAAAAAAAGACATGTGATAAGAGTGTAAAGTGTATCTACACATGTGTAAAGAAAGATCTGAAGTTATGACTACTAATCACCAAGTGATAGTTTCTCAGGCTAAGAACCAAGGTCGAAATCTAGCTAGCTGTCCGGACTTTACGAGAATTGTGAATGAGTTGGAGGTATTTCACAATTACTCGCGTTGTACATCAATGGCATACACCCTTCCTTGCTTATTACAATGAAACAACAAAATGACTATTTACATGACTCTTATTTACATTGACTATTCTCTTTTTATTTTTGGAACAAGAGATAATGGAATTGATAAATACTTGATTTTTTTGTATTTTTCTGAATATATACATCGTTTTTTTTTTTTTTTTTTTTTTTTTTTTTTTTTTTTTAGAACAGGGAAACACTTTTGATACTATACAAAAGGAAACAAAAATTACATGACAACTTTGCAAGAGGTAGCCCTTTTTGATGCACCCAGTTAAATTCGATGGTTGTCTTTCTTAATGTAACCTCCACCTTCTATCCCAACCAACCAAAGAACAAGCTAGTCAAGTTTCGTTCAGTATTCTAAAGTGATTGGCAATCGTAACTTCCTATCAAACACCTTGAAGATCGAGGCCATACATGTATTGGTAGATCGTGCGCGTGCAAATTTCTTATCACTATGTGAATTGTGCTAGAATCAGGGTGCCTAAATATCTAGACTAAGACTCCTAATAATTACATATTTGCACAAGAGTCAACATTTCAAGGTAAATGAGCTCCATTTTTATGATTTTTATTTTTTTATTTTTTATTTTTTTTTTTTTTTTTTTTTTTTTTTTTTTTTTTTTCAAAAAGAAGGAGTTCGTTTTCAATTAGCATATTATCATGGTATCTACTCTATACCCCCAAACCTAAACTAAACATTGTCCTCAATGTTTCAAAATATGGAAAGAATTATAAAACAATATATGAAGAGGAACATGCTGAGTAGAGTAAAAGGAGAGAGAATACCCGATTGTACGGCGAAACTCCGTTATTCAAGGCAAAAATCCATCATATTAGGAGTCACAATGGATGAGCACAAAATATATACAAAAGGAAATTTAACTAACACATTATCTACAAGAAAATTTGGTTTTTAATGGGATTGGACTTTTTGGAAAAATTTGGTTTTGTTGGGACATTTGGTTTTGATGGGAAAACGAAAATTTTGGTTTTTAGGGAAAGATTTGGAAAACTTTTTGGTTATTTAGGGAAAGAGTGGACCAGTTTAGTCCACATAGACTGGGTCCTCCAGGTTGGTTGTTTCAATGTCGGGTGGAAATGGCTCAAGGAATGGCTTTAATCTCTGCCCGTTGACTTTGAAAACGTTCTTGTTGGAACATCCTCCAGCTCTACAGCTCCATGAGGAAAAACTGTGCGTACTAGGTACGGACCCTTCCATCTGGAACGCAGTTTTCCTGGAAAAAGATGTAATCGGGAGTCATACAGCAAGACTTTCTGACCAGGAGTGAAGGATTTGCGTAGAATACGCTTGTCATGAAACATCTTCATCTTTGCTTGTACACTTGGCACTGTCATAAGCCTCATTTCTCAATTCTTCCAACTCGTTGAGTTGAAGTTTCCGTTGAATTCCAGCTTCGTCCAGAGAGAAAGTTCAGCTCTTGATTGCCCAGTAGGCACGATGTTCTAATTCCACAGGTAGATGGCACGGCTTTCCATACACTAGACGATAGGGGGACATGCCAATTGGTGTCTTATAAGCTGTTCTATAGGCCCACAAAGCATCATTCAATCTCAATGACCAATCTTTCCTGGACGGGTTGACCGTCTTCTCCAGAATGTGCTTAATTTCCCTATTAGAACTTCCACTTGTCCACTAGTCTGAGGGTGGTGGTAGGAGTAGCAACCTTGTGAGTTATGCCATACTTGCGTACTAAAGACTCGTACTTGTTACGAAAATGTGAACCGCCGTCACTGATGATAGCTCTAGGGGTACCAAAACGTGAAAATATGTTCCTTTAGAAATGAAAGTACCACCTTGTGGTCATTTGTTCTGGTTGCTATGGCTTCTACCCACTTAGAAACGTAATCAACTGCGACTAGGATGTACAACTTGCTGTCAGACATGGGAAATGGACCCATGAAGTCTATCCCCCAAACATCAAAAATCTCCACAATCAAAATGGGGTTCAATGGCATCATGTTTCTCCTCGAAATGCTTCCTAGCTTTTGACAGCGTTCACAAGCAACACAATAATCATGGCAATCCTTGAACAATGATGGCCAATAGAATCCACACTGCAAGATCTTTGCAGCGGTTTTCTTGGCACTGAAATGGCCTCCACATGCTTGGTCATGACAGAAAGATATCACATCTTTCTGTTCAGTGTTGGGGACACATCTCCTAATGATTTGGTCTGGCAGTACTTAAACAAATATGGGTCATCCCAAAGGAAATGTTTGACTTCAGCCAGGAATTTAGAGCGGTCTTGTCTCGACCAACGTGAGGGCATCCTACCTGTAGCGATAGGTAGTTAACAATATCAGCAAACCAAGGAAGGTCTGAGATAGACATCAGCTGTTCATCTGGGAATGATTCTCTAATCAGCTCAATTCATCAATAGACTCTAAAGTTAATCTAGACAAATGATCAGCAACCACATTCTCACAACCTTTCTTATCACGGATTTCGAGATCGAATTCCTGTAATAAGAGTATCCATCGAATAAGGCGAGCTTTAGCATCCTTCTTGGAAAGAAGATACTTCAAAGCCGCATGGTCTGTGTATATGATGATCTTAGACCCTATCAGATAAGATCTAAACTTGTCTAATGCGAAAACGACGGCAAGCAATTCCTTCTCGGTAGTTGAATAATTGAGTTGGGCATCATTAAGGGTTTTGCTAGCATAGTATATCACATATGGTAGTCTATCAACTCGCTGTCCTAAAACAGCACCAACAGCATAATCAGAGGCATCACACATAAGTTCGAACGGAAGCTTCCAATCGGGTGGTCGGACTATAGGAGCGGTGGTGAGAAGGGTTTTTAATTCCTCCCATGCCTTCACACAAGCAGCATCGAAATTGAAGGCAACATCTTTGGAGAGAAGACTGCACAGAGGTCTGGAGATTTTGCTGAAATCTTTGATGAATCGCCGGTAAAAACCAGCATGACCTAGAAATGATCTGATCTCCTTCACAGAGCAAGGTTGTGGTAGATGTTGAATGAGGTCAACTTTAGCTTTATCCACTTCAATTCCTTTTTCTGAGATGATGTGTCCTAGAACTATTCCTGAATTCACCATAAAATGGCATTTTTCCCAATTTAGAACAAGGTTCTTTTCTTTACATCTGGATATCACGAGGGCAAGATGCTTCAAACATTCGTCAAACGAGGAACCAAAAACAGAGAAATCATCCATAAAGATCTCGAGAAAACTATCTATCATGTCAGAAAAAATGCTCATCATGCAACGCTGAAAAGTAGCAGGTGCATTACACAACCCGAAGGGCATACGTCTATAAGCAAACGTCCCAAATGGACACGTGAATGTAGTTTTTTCCTGATCTTCTGGAGCAATGTGAATTTGGTTATAACCGGAAAAGCCATCTAGAAAACAGTAGTGACTGTGTCCAGACACACGTTCTAGCATTTGGTCAATGAAAGGGAGCGGGAAGTGATCCTTCCTTGTTACTGTGTTCAACTTCCTGTAGTCGATGCATACTCGCCATCCTGTGGTTGTACGAGTAGGGACTAATTCATTCTTGTCGTTCTGAACTACAGTAATGCCTGACTTCTTAGGCACAACTTGAATGGGACTAACCCATTTGCTATCGGGAATTGGGTATATGATACCCGCATCAAGTAGTTTCAGGATCTCTCCTTTGACTACATCTCTCATGTTAGGATTAAGTCTCCTTTGCATTTCCCTCGATGGTTTGGCATTCTCTTCAAGGTTAATGTGGTGCATGCAAATGGTGGGACTAATTCCTTTGAGATCTGAGATGGTCCATCCTAAGGCCTCTTTGTGTTCCTTAAGTACTTCTAAAAGCTTACTTTCCTGTTCCGTGTCTAAACATGATGAAATAATGAGGTAAAGTATCAGAAGAACCTAGGAATGCGTACTTCAACGTACTAGGCAATGTTTTCAATTCAAGCTTGGGTGGCTCAACAATGGATGGAATAAGCTTGGAATCAGAGAGTAAGGGTGGTTCCACTTCATATTTCCTTTCAGTGACGTCCATTTGAGGTACAGATTCGAGCAGAGATAGGACGTCACTACAGTATGCATCATCATAGGAATCTGGGTTAAAGTTCTCCATACATGCTTGAAAGGGGTCGACGGATAGAATGTTAGTCAACGAATCTTGCATTAATCCTTCAATCATATTAACTTCATGCACATCATCATCATCAAGATTCACAGGTTGTTGACTAATATCGAACACATTCAATTCTACCGTCATGTTACCAAAAGACAGTTTCAACACTCCATTACGACAATTAATGATCGCGTTGGACGTAGCCAAGAAAGGACGTCCTAAGATGACAGGAATGTGACAGTCTGGGTTTTGTACAGGTTGAGTGTCTAAGACAATGAAGTCTACGGGAAAATAGAATTTGTCAACCTTGATCAAAACGTCTTCGACCACTCCACGAGGAATCTTGACAGATCGGTCTGCCAGTTGTAGAGTGATAGATGTTGGTTTCAACTCCCCAAGACCTAACTGCTCATAAACAGAATATGGCAGTAGGTTAACACTTGCACCTAGGTCTAATAACGCTTTATTGACCGTGTGTTCTCCTATAGTGCAAGAAATTGTTGGACATCCTGGATCCCTAAACTTGGGTGGAGTTTTGTTCAGAATGATGGAACTCACCTGCTCAGCTAAGAAAGCACGTTTTTGCACATTGAGCTTGCGCTTTTGAGTACACAAGTCTTTGAGGAATTTGGCATAAGCAGGGATTTGCTTGATTGCTTCAAGAAAAGGAATGTTGATGTTGACTCTCTTGAACAGATCTAACATCTCATTGTAATGGGTACTTTTCTGTTGATAGATCAATCTTTGAGGAAATGGGGCAACAGGAGAATGAGTTGGCAAAGGGACATTCACAGCAGTAGAATTGTCAGATTTTCCAACTTGCTCAGTTCTTTGGTTTTCTGGGGTTGTGGAGACAGCGTGGAATTTGTATCAGATTCATTAGGTTCGCCCACGTTGTTCTCGATGACTTTACCACTTCGGAGGGTGGTAATGGCATGGATTTGATCGGGTGAGGTTTCAGTGCAGGATGTTGTGCCTGTTTGAAATATCCTCTTTGGATTTTGTTGGGGTTGGCTCGGAAGTTTACCCTTTTCTCTCTCACACATTTGATCCATCTTTTGATCTAGATTTTTCTGACTTTGCATCAAACTCTGGAACATTTCCTCTAGGGTGGATAATCTCTTGTCGGTATTGTGTTGAGGATATGATTGTTGTTGAGAGTTTGATTGTTGTTGAGGGTTTCTCGGGTGTTGATAACCTTGATTGTTCTGATATCCCTGATTGTTTTGATAGCTCTGATTGGGTTGAGATGGTCCTCCCTGAGTGGGTCCTTTTGACCATGAAAAGTTAGGGTGGTTTCTCCATCCTGGATTGTAGGTCTGTGAATAAGGGTTATGCTCTGGTTTTTGAAACATGGCATGTGCCTGTTCAAGCCTAGATTCCTGGACTGCAAGCAAATCGGGACAATTTTGGAATTGATGGTTGGGTCGTTACAAGCAGCACAAACAGACGAAGCGACATGTTCTCGGAGAGTAGTGGTGGAAGGTTTTGAATTTTTATGTAGTTCTAACTCTTCTAATCTCCTAACTATTGATGCCATGTTTGCTCTTCCCTCAAAATCCGCTTCAATCCTAAAAGCCTTTGCTTCGGATGTAGTCTTTCTGGTTTCACGGATGGATTCCCACTGTTGCGTCTTTTCAGCTACTTCAATCAAGAAGTCCCAAGACGCGTCAGCAGTTTTGTCTACGAATAGACCATTACACATCGAATCAACCGTTGTTCGGGTGGACACATCTAGACCTTCATACAAAATTTGCACAAGTCTCCATTTTTCAAAACCATGATGGGGACATTGGAGCAATAATTCATTGAATCTCTCCAGGTATATAGCTAAGGTCTCACCCTCTAATTGCACAAAGCTATTCATACTTTGACGAATTGTCGCAGTCTTGTGGTTCGGGAAAAACTTTTTGAAAAACTCCTTTATGAGGTCATCCCATGTCATGATGGATTGAGGCTGTAAAGCATAGAGCCAGGCCTTTGCCTTATCTTTCAGGGAGAAAGGAAAAAGCCTTAACTTCAGGGTTTCGTCGGACATTTGAGTGAAACGCAGAGTTCCACAAATTTCCTCGAATTCTCTCACGTGGTGGTACGGGTTTTCATTCTCAACACCTCTAAAAATAGGAAGCATCTGTATTGTGCTTGATTTCAGCTCATAATGGCCATTAGCCTCGGGCAGCACAATACAAGAAGGTTGACTGGCTCTAGTTGGGTACATATAATCCTTGAGGGTACGGGGTTCTCCCATTGTTTCTGGTTGATCTGGACTGTCTCCCTCAGAACTTAGAATTTCGATAGGTTCGTCTGGGTTAATTCTAACAAGTCTGTTTGTCTGGTCTCTATAGGTCACAATCATGTCCTAGTAGGTACCTTAACTAACATTTTAGTCAGAGCAATCGGAAACAGTTTTGGCCCACAAGGGTTACGAAGATTTGGTTTTGAATGGGTTTTGGTTTTAATAAGGGATTTTGTTTTTGGTTTAAAATTGGGCTTTGGAAAAGTTTTTGAACTAAACCTAGCATAAATTAGCACAACTCATAAAAGAAAATAAAAACAATAATAATAATTAAGACAAGCCCATAAAAGAAAAAAGAAAAATAAAAGAAAAATAAAAAAAAAACAAAAAAATAATTACAGTCCCAAATATAAAAAAAAAAGAAAATAAATAAAAATTATTACAATCCCAAATAAATAATTAAATTAATTATTACAAGCCCGAATTTGAATTTAAATGAGGCCCAAGTGGGTTAACTCATGGGTTAGGCTTACTTGTTTTTTGGAGGGAAGCCCAAAAATAGGCTTTTAGTCCCCTTTTAGTTGCACAGCCCAGTTGGGCTTTATGATCGTCCTAAGCAGCTCACGTTCAAGCCCAGCAACAGTTGAAGTGACTCAGCAAAGCAGGCCCAGCAGAATCTGCAGCGAAGCCCAGCAGAAAAGGGCAAGCCCAGGAGCAGAAGTTGCAAGCCCAGCGAAATTGAGGTTACTAAGCCCAGCTCAGTTGGTTCAAGCCCAGCAACAAAGGTTGGAACAGAGCCCAGCAGCAGAGCGTGCACAAGCCCGGCAGAAACAGAAATAGGCGAGCCCAGTTGACAGCTTCAGTTGGCAGCCCAGTTGGCAGCAGCAGGCTTTGGCAGCAGCAGGCTTTGGCTTGGCAGCAACAGCACAGCACAGCTTGGCAGAGAAGGCACCAGCAGCAGCAGCACAGCCAAGGTGGTACCTGCAATGATCACAGAATGCAAAGATAGTCAGGCCAACCCTGCAATGATCACAGTGCAATCATTGCAGTGCAATGATTGCAGGCAAGTATGCAATGATCTGCTGCAATGATTGCAAGCAGAGGGTTGCAATGATAGTGAAGCAGGCCTGCAACGATTGCAAGGCAGAGATGCTAATGGAACTCAGCAGTGGCAACACCACTCCCCGGCAGTGGCGCCAAAAACTTGGTGTGCCAATGGAAAACACACAGAAACTTGCAAGTATACAAGGCCAAGTTTATAGAATAGAAGGAAAGCAGGGGAAAGTCCACAGGGAGTGGGAGCACTATAAGAGAAACCTAAGCTAACAATGGAGACAGTGAGCAAGACAAAGTAATATGGCATACAAAGTGGCAGAAGTAAAGAACCAAAGCAGCAAGGAAAACAGCTAAGAACCAAGGCTTGGAAGCCAAGGGCAGAGGGAGATTTTGTGCACTGTTTTCAGTGCACAGAGACTACAAATTGCAAGACAATAGCTAAGAAATATAAACTGAATTTGAAGCAAAGCAAGACTGAAAATTATAAGTGACTGAAGAAGATATTGTGGCTAAGCCAAGGCTTAGATTCCACCTTGTGTCCTAATCAAATAACATATTCCTAGGTTGAAGTGAGTCCTATGCATACAATTGGAATGGAAAGAAAATCAGCTTGCTCAACTAATGTGCTCCTAGCATTGACTGTCTTTTGACAGCACAATCAATCACAAGCACACAGATGAGCACTAATCTCTCCCAATGCACAAGAAAAACAAGCATATGGCATCCTATCCTAGCAATTTACCATTCGACAGTGTACCAAGGCTTCATCAAAGCCTCAGCTTGTTGCTAATTAGCTCATACTACACATGATAATAACAATAACATTCATAATATATGATAAATTAAACACAATAATCAACATTCAAGATAAAAATCAAAACATGCACAACTTTCACTGTTAACTGCATAAATGAACTGAAATTTGGAATTACATGAATTTTGTTTCAATTTTCTACTGGCTAGTCCAGAGATCATCCCCCTCTAACCCTCTACATCACCCCCTATTTATATCACCAAATACCCAATTTTTCCGAAACCCTAGAATTGAAATTAGGGTTTTCAATTTCCGAAATTTACTCACCAAAACTTTGAATTGACGTCGCCCCATGTCTTCTCTGCCTCTCTCGGTTCTTATCCATGCGCCTATTGATGCAATTGCTCCCTAATTTGAGGTGTTTTATCAACCCTCACCTAGGTCAGTTGGTGAGAGAGGTTAAAGCGCTTCGAAAAAGGGGGATGGGTCGTGTCGGGTAATGATGGAGATGGTGGAGGTGATGGTTGAATGATTTGGGGGGGAGAAGATGGTGGAGTGATTTGTGGGAAGCGTCACTGTTGCAGAAGAGGGGAAGAAGATGGATTCGATGGTTTTGGGAGAAGGGTGTGTTTGGCTAATGGGTATAGAATGGGGTATTAGGGTGTTGAGCGGGTTCAGCGAGGTTTGATGATCTGCGACAAGAAGCGATGGATGGGAAGATGGTAGGTGGATCCAACGGCGATACGGAGGTAAGCGTGGAGCGACCGTCGGATGAAGGGATGTAGCAAAACGGACGACCCAAGATGGAGATGGGTGTTGCGATGTAAATCGGGAGCTTCGGAGTTTGATGTGCGATGATGGAGCGACCGTTGGATGATGATATGGATCCAATCTGACGGCTACATGAGAAACGGGTATGGATATAGGAAATGGACTTGGGTGAGGGTTTTGGGCATTGGGTATGCCAAGCCCATATCTTCTTTAAGAACAATTCTTCCTCTTCAAGCCCACTTCTAGCTTTTTGGTCTTGTGCGCACCATTCTTTGCGGCTTCCTTGCGTAATTTCTTCCGGCTTTTCACCACTCTTCAGCTCTTTTCCGCTCCGCAAGTTATCCAGACTTTATTTATTACCTAAAAATGCAAAATTAAGTAAGAAAAATATTTATTCTTGAAAACAATGAAAATACAGAATATGGGATAAAATGTAGAATTAATGCGCAAAGGATGAGTTAAATGCCAACAAAAAGGGATAAATATATACAATATTTGGCACTCATCACCTGGCCAGAATTGGACCACTATAAGTCAGAAACTTCGTAAGAGGATGAATCAAACCATTCATAGGTAATATTAATCACTTGAAAATTACTTGAAGTGATTTGATGTTAACTTGGGATATTTCATATTAATCGATTAATCACTTGTACTCAGAACACACAATCAATATTTATAATTCATGAACATAATGCCACAGTTTGCAAAGTTAACTTGCATTCCTTAAACACAGACAAATTCGTCAACTTCGAGAAAGAAACTGGTTCCAAGATCGAAACTTGGCCAGGAGTGGACTACTATAAGTCTAAAAGTTCTCAAAAATGATGAATCCAACCATATACAGGTAAGATTCCATGGGAATATTCTCAGAAACCTTAAACACACATAAATTCGTCAACTTCAAGTTATAAACTGGCTCCGAGATCGAAACCTGGCCAAGAGCAGACTACTATAAGTCTGAGAGTACGCAAAAACGACGAATCCAACCATTTACGGGTAAGATTCCATCGGAATATTCTCAGAAACCTTAAACACATATAAATTCGTCAACTTCGAGAAGTAAACTGGCTCCGAGATCGAAACATGGCCAGGACCGGACTACTATAAGACCGAGAGTTCTCAAAAACGATTAATCCAACTATTTGTAGGTAAGATTCGATAGGAATTTTCTACGAAACCTTAAACACACAAAAATTCGTCAACTTCGAGAAAGAAACTGACTCCGAGATCGAAATATACTTCCATAGGAATATCAATCTCCATCGTTAGATGTTCTTACCTTGTTACGCACATATGAAATATACTTTCATTTAGATATGGGTAACCGTACCTAAACGTGTATATTAAGTTGGCTTAATAATAGTTAACTGAAGTTAGACACATGAACACTTTTAACTTAACCATATTTATCTAACATTTCTAGATCAAATGTGATGATCAGTCAACCATGAAAGATAATCAAATAAATCTAATTGTGTTTCAAACTTTGCATTAAGCCACGGTTTGCAAACTTCGCAGTCCTTAGATCATAAATGTTTTAGTTCATGAGTATGAGAATCATATAATACCGATTCTAGAACTTAACCACTGTGTTCGCATACTAGGTACGCAAACAAGAGTTTCAGACCTTCTCAGGTAATTCCCCCAAACCTTAAACAATCATCAACTTCGAGGCATGAACCTGGCTCCGAGATCGAAACCTGGCGGTAAGTGGACTATTATAAGTCCGAAAATTCGTAAGAACGATGAATCCAACCATATACAGTAAAGATTCCTTTGGAATATTCTCCCAAACCATTTTGAAATTTCAAACATGTAATGCCACGTGTTACATGTGCAGAGTTTGATTAGACCAAGAAAACAGATGTGTGTGCTAACGTACAACATACAATGAATTGCTTCTGAAAGGTTCCAAATTGGTGTCCAATCGTACGGGAAGAATTAACATCTAGGAAAGAGTTAACATATTAGAGATGCTTAGGGTTATTTTAGGAATAATACGTAATCTTTGTTCTGATTTTAGTAATCCAACAAATAGAGGAAAAATAAAACGTAGGGTAAAATTTTGCAGAACTAAACTCCAAAAGTGATTTTTTTAGCAGAATTGAGAAATCTTTTGCAGAAGTGAGAAAATTTTGTCGTATCCCTACGACAATCTTTCTTAAGAGTTGTGGAAGGGGTTTGTAGAAAAATTTCATCATAACCATCCATTTCCATCTACAGCCGTCCATTTAATTTATTTTTTTCCTAAATTTCTTTATAATAATCCTATTTTTAATATAACCATCATAACATCATAACCATCCATTCAATTATTCCTTAATACTTTATAATAATCCCATTTCATCTACAACCGTTCATTCGTTTTATTTTTTCCCTTAACATCATTCTTTCCATATCCATTCCTTCCTTATCCTTTTTCCCCTTAACTTCATCGTCTTAAACAGAGCAGCGTCTTCATCTCTCCCTACATGGATCTTGGCTTCATCATCTCAGGAGATTTCTTCACCAACTTCATCATCACCAACAAGTAATCTTACACAAAGTTGAAGATTTACCACCTCCACCAATTTCTCAAAGGTCTGTTACCCAAATCGATCTGCAACCCAGATCTGTAATCTACTGAGGATATGTGTTGACTTTGGAACTTATTGTTTTGAAATTTGAATTATGGTTTTGAAAGGGAAGTTACATATTTGAACTTAACCTTCTTTGGTGAAGTTGTTGTGATTGCAGAATATGCCAGATTTTGCCAAGCAATAGGAGAGCAATTTGAGAAGTACTTGGCTTATGCGGTGCCAATTTCAGCCCATGCTTTCATCAACTAATAGATATGAAATGATATGCATTGTCATTGTAGAATGTATGTGGTTGTTTATAGAGAAGAATGTATGTGATTGTTTACAGAGAAGGCTTCGCATTGTCTGCGGCTCAGTCACCTGATAATTATATTTTGTTTTACAACTCTTATAAAGGGTTGTCATAAAGTTAGTATATTAAAGAACCACAAACTTGACAGAACTTGTGATAATGTCGGTATGGTTAGTGGTGCAGACTTGCATGCAGGAGGCTGAGGATCAAATCCCCCCAACCTTATTTTTTTCCAACATTCTATATTTTTACTTCAACAACTCTTATAAGTGTTGTTATACGGTTTTTTAAAAAAAAAAAATTACAAAAAACCAAAACTTGTGAACTGTAAGGATGGTTGATGAACTAGACAACCATGCAGTAGGTTCATGTTCGAATATCCCATCTAACACTATGTTTCATCATCATATTTTGGTGTTCTTCAACAACTCTTGTGAAAATTGTGATAGGCTTAGTCACTACCTTTATGGAACAGAGTTGTTATAGCTAAATGTCGTCACAACTGTTTTGGTTACGGAGTTGTCGTTTGTTTTCTTAGCGCAACCCCTTGGTCCTAAGTGTTGGTAGTAATGATATACTCTTCCTTTGAAACCAGTTGTAAAACATACGATTTTCTACGATGTTTAGCAAAGAGCTGTAAAATTCTAGTTGTAGACGTATATTTTCCCTGTAGTGTTATAAAGACGGAACAAAATAAATCCTAAAAAGTGGTAATTAAATTGGGGGTTGGTTTTTGTGTAGGAGAATTATTAGGGAATAAATAACAATTTATATTTCCTCTGTCCCTAATATATAGGCGGAGATGATGAAATACAAGAAAATAAATTGGCTAAATCAAATAAAAATAAGTCAATAATTCCCCAAATTACATTATAAAATAAAATAAAAGTATTATGATACTAAGGACCACAATAATGACCATGGAGATTTTGGATAATTTGACACTGATCTTCCTTATGACTCCTATACAAAAAAGATAAAAAATGAAGAAAAGAATACACCTTGAGTTCGAAAAAGATACGAGAAAATTAACATGACACCAAACAAAAGTTACCAAATTCACCAAATTCCACGAGGAATTACAGATTACAGTCCTAACAACAAAGACCAAATAAAAGTGTATAGTATTAGTTATGCAGTACCTGTATCCTGGTACATATCTTAATTACTTGATTAACCGGAGCCCAATCACCAAAGTTTCTCTCAATAAACTGATAAGCAATACCATTCTTACCACTACCAATTATAAACAACCCTCCTTTGATTTTACCTTCTCCCTTGAAATTCTGCACTATTCCCATGGCTTTGGCGCGCCTGTAATTCGCGATGGCTAGTGGATTAAAAATGAATCCTTTTATGAGTTTATCCTTGAGCAGTTTTCCCCCTCCCAGTGCTCTGAAGAAATTCATTTCTCGGTCAAGTACCACAACACCTCCCCAGTAACGAGGCCAAAAGTCTTTTACCTCAGAATCTATATGTTCAAGCAAAACCCCAATCAGTTGAATTCCTAAAGCGTCAAACAAAGGCTTTCTTGCATAGAGTTGATGTGCCTGAGCTCGGCACATAATGCACCCTGGACGCCTGATACAAAGTAATATAGCTGGTCTATCGCGCCATAGCTCCGAAGCTCTCATCGGGGGAGTCTTTGTTTTCACCAAAGGTTCAATACCAATATTATACTCAGGTGCCAATTTCTGAACTGAAATGTTTTCGATAGATGAATATGGAGCAAGAGTATTATCCTGACATGTTTTAGAAGCTTGTATACAATCGCATGATGTACTCCCGGAAGGTTCTGCAGCAACAATCCCCTTAAACACATGACCTTCTTTTATCTTTACATCAAAGATCGAGTTGTCCATAGATTGGCTCGAGATCATACTTCCTAGTGTAGAAGTTCTTGTTGCAATTCTTTTGGATTGATAACTAGATAAAAACTCATTTTCATGAACGTTTTCGCTCATGGAACGTAGTGGGGCTTTCTTATGAGATGGAAGAACATATGTGCCGATCGACCGTAATGGGGCTGCTTTCTTCCGAGATGGCGGGAGAAGATATGCAGGTGGCATTTCGCCTAGACATGGACTTTTTCTATCTGTGAAACGGGCAATATGACCCCTCTTCATGCCAAACTCGGATGCAAGATTTGAAATGCTCATGTTAAGAATTTCAGGAAGAGATTTTCCGGACAATTCTAGCTTATCTCCGTACTGCACCAGACCTCTGTCGTGAAGATGCGACCTTATTTCAAGTGCGTCTTTTTGTTTTTGGTTCATATTTAGTGAATTCATATCTTCGGAATTCATCAATTTCAGAGTTGGTATATCATCCTAACCTTCTTCTACGAGCTTTGTGACAAGTTCTTTCAGAACTCCGTCGGCTATAAACTCTTCAATAAAAAAAGAGCCCATCACGGAAAAATTCAAATGGTGGGTTTTTGACAGACAGAGAGAATTTAAAGACTTTCAGGTGGTGGGTTCAAATGACGTGAAAAACTTTGTTTAATTAAATTCTCGATTATATGATATTACTCCGCAGGCAGGCCGGCCGGCTAATTTAGGGGATATCAGTTTAACCGAAACAAAACAAAAGCAATATGACAATATGTCTAGACGTTCTATGCTATGCTCATTGATATTGCAAGGGATATACGGATCAAACTCTTATGCACTGAAATTCTTTCATTAGTATTTAAATCTTGAAAACCAACTAAAACTAGAGACTAGAGTGATATATATAATCATATATTGACATTAATATATGAAATGATTATCGTAAGAGTTTGTTGCCACAAGTTTAACAAGAGGATTAATTCTCTTATTTTTCATTTTTTTTTTGTTAGTCCACTGCTCAAAAATTTCTATGAATTCATAGCATTGGAAAAATACAATATCTGCACACTAAGAAAACAATGTGATGATATCTGCACAGCAAAAAAAACAGTGGATTGTAGCTGTACTTTTAAAAATATGAAGAAATTTTAAAAATCATTTAGAATATAAAAAATTCTAGAAAAAAGAAAATTTGATATCCAACCTGTGCAGATAGAATGCTCCTCCGGATGATCATAATTCCATTATGGTTTTTATGGGGCTCACAACCTCTTCATCCCGGCTTTCTGCTCCGTAGTGAAGCATAACATGTTTTATCTTGTGGGAGGCTGAAAATTTTGGTCCAAGAATCTGTAACTCCATGATCTTTCATCACCCATAGCCCTTCTAGATGTAGCATTAACCGATAGGTAAAGGTCCTCTCCCAAGACACCCACTTCCATAATGTGATCCTTTCTGGATGCATAAAGAGGTAGGTAAAGGTCCTCCCCCAGGGCACCCACTTCCACATATTTAACCAGGTACAACTTGTCGTCCAGATAGCAACTGGGTATTTGGATCTCTTTGATTCGCTCTTTAACTATCGAACGAAACTATAACTTTAGTTTTCCCTATCCAATGAATGACTCCATTTAAAGGCTTCATAGAAACATTAGAATCACTTATATCGTAAGGTATGTTTGCAATGCTGTCCCATGAATTTGAACCTAACCCACGAACCCAAACTTCAGAACGAACATCGCGACTATTAGGTATTATTTTGAACATCTTGTACCCATGATCAATTTTCGAATCTTACCAAATCCCATATCTGGTATGGGAGTTACGGATACTGTATTTGTTACGATATGATGCTGTTGAACTTTCCCTGTATTCTTGAGTTGATGGATTCCAAGAGATTGTCTCCCCATAACGAAGACTGTCGGATAAGAAGATTAGACCATCACATGAAACAATACGTTAATAAACTGTGTGTTTTTGAACAATTTATACCAGAGTTTGCATACATATCTTAACCGCGAAATCGTTTTGGCTGTGTTAAGCAAACTCCTGAAGACTCTGCTAAAAAGTCTCTACACTAAGTCTCTTGACCAAGTATTGTGTCAGAGTCTAAAGCCTATAATATTGGCATGATCAGTCTAAAGCCTTTTACTCTCATTTGATCACCTATGACATGCGCCAAGAGTCTCAGTTGTCGTTGCTGCAGTCTCCAGTAGCCAATGTAGATGTCCCAAACTTTCCCTCGACAAGCAGAGGTGATCAACGGAAGAATCAAATCCAACAAAAATATCCATATTCCAACAATAACATGAATGCTCGTCAGCAGCAGAATCAGAGACCTCCTCAGTTCATTGAAAAGTGCCAGATCTGTAAAAAGAAGGGTCATCTTGGAGATAGATGTTGGTTTCGCTACGACAAAACCACAAGCAACAACCAGCGTTCAGCACAGGCCTATATTGCTTTACCTGGTGACCAGTTTGGCAATCAGTGGGTGACAGACACGGGTGCAACTCACAATCTCACTTCTGATATGAGAAATCTATCCATTCCTCATGAATACAATGGCACTGAGCAGGTTCATGTGGGCAATGGTAATGCACTGGAGATCTCCAATGTTGGTAATGCATCTTTTACATTTAATTCCCGCACTTTTGAAATGAATCATATATATCATGTTCCTAAAATCAAGACAAACTTGTTGTCTGTCTCACAATTCTGTAGAGACAATAATGTTTATTTTGAGTTTCATGCTGGTTTCTTTGTTGTAAAGGACAAGCGCACGGGGATAATGCTGCTGAGAGGGTTTAATAAGAATGGCCTTTATATGTTTGAAGGGGTAGATTTGATTCAGCACTCACTAAAACCTGAAGCTCTGGTGTCCTCTACACTTCCTATTTGGCACCAGCGACTAGGACATCCAATGCTTAGCACTGTGTCCAAAATCTGTCATCAATTTTCACTTCCAGTAACAAATAAAAACTTTGACTTATGTCATTCTTGCCATGTGAGTAAAAGCAAGAAGTTATCTTTTTCTCTAAGTAAAACAGTTTATAATAAGTCATTGAGCTTAGTTGTTTCAGATATATGGGTCTCACCCTCCTTATCAAGAACAGGTTTTCGATATTACATTTTGTTAATGGATGTCTATTCCCACTATACATGGATCTTTCCCCTTGTTCTACGGTCTGATACATTACAAACATTCATTCTCTTTCGCAAACAAGTTGAGAATCTCACTGGTCATAAGATCAAAATTTTCCAATCTGATAATGCACTAGAATATAAAAAATTTACTTCCTATTTAAATGAGTCTGGCATTCAACATCGTTTTTCATGTCCTCACACATCACCTCAAAATGGTTTGGCAGAGCGACGAATCAGACATGTGACAGAGTCTGGTTTGGCCTTACTTTTTCATGCTCATATGTATAGGTATTTTTGGGCAGATGCTTTTGTTACTGCATGTTATCTTATAAACCGGCTACCAGCTTCTGTGTCAAACACAAAAACACCACTTGAACTGTTGTTCCACAAACTTCCAGACTATTCCTTCTTAAAAGTTTTTGGCTGTCTAGCTTATCCTTGCTTAAGGAAATATAACAAAGATAAACTTGAACCTAGGTCAATTCAATGTGTCTTTATAGGCTACAAAAACGCACATAAGGGGTACATGTGTTTAAACAGAGAAAAAAATAGAATCTATATCTCTAGGGATGTGCGCTTTGAGGAAACTACATTCCCATTCTTGCCTCTCAAGCAACAATCCCCAGTGCCAAATCCAGGTATTGTACAATCCAGCACAAGTATTTTCTCTAAGAAACCATTTGGAAATGGAAATGCTATTGTAATACAGGGTAATGCTTCACAGTCTCCTTCCACACATACATCAGACAACGTGGATCATTCAAATCGGCCTTAGAAAGTTTGGATTACTCGGAGGAAACCATCTCCCCTGCAGCAAGTCCAGCTACTTCAGCGTCTGCAACTGCTTCTGCTCTGCCAGCTTCATCAGCACCTATACATGACGAAGTCCAAAGTACACCTTTATCACATCCCATGATCACAAGGGCAAAAGCTGGTATACACAAGACTATTCAAAAAATGTGCTTGACTGCATCCAAACATCTTCTACATGATGAAGATTTCATGGAGCCAACATGTTTCTCGGCAGCAAGGAAAATTCCAGAATGGCGGGATGCAATGGATGTCCAGATCAATGCATTAATTAGGAATGGCACATACTCTCTGGTGAAACATGAAAAGGAATGAATGTGGTGGGATCCAAATGGGTGTATCGAGTTAAACAGAATCCAGATGGTTCAATCAACAAGAGAAAGGCACGTCTAGTTGCCAAGGGATATAACCAACAACTGGGAATTGACTATGGTGAAACCTTTTCACCAGTGGTTAAGCCATGCACTATTCGCCTTGTGCTGTCAATTGCTGTAATGCGCAACTGGGATATAAAACAGTTGGATGTAGAGAACTCCTTTCTTCATGGAGACTTGGAAGAGGATGTATATATGCAGCAGCCTCAGGGGTATGTAGATGAACTGCATCCAACCCATGTCTGCAAACTGCACAAATCACTCTATGGCCTTAAACAGGCGCCTAAAGAATGGTTTTCAAAACTGAGCACCTACCTAGTCCAGTTGGGGTTCAACGGATCAATAGCTGACAGTTCTCTCTTCATTCGTCAAACACAGGGATCCACATTGTACTTTTAGTGTACGTATATGACATAATAGTGATCGGTTCACATCTAGTTGAGATCTATGGATTGATTGAAGATCTTAGTGTTGTGTTTGCACTAAAAGATTTAGGAGATCTTTCTTTCTTTTTCGGGATCGAAGTGCTTAGAAAGGGGACATAACTAATTCTCACACAGCGTAAGTATGTTACAGACCTTCTGCGCAAGACAAAGCTAGATGGGTAAAGCCAGTAAACACACCTCTGGAAGTAAATGTGAAAATTCAGAAGCAAGGTACCAAAAGGTTTCATGATTCGACATTGTATCGCAGTGTAGTGGGTGCACTGCAATATCTGCACTTAACGCGACCTCATATCTCTGTGGAAGTTAACAAGGTATGTCAATACATGCATGACCCATATGAAGAGCATTGGGAACTAGTCAAAAGAATTATTCGTTATCTTAAGAATACAGTAGACTATGGTCTGCATATTCGTTCTTCCTCAGACTTCTCTTTGCAAGCCTACTCCGATGCAGACTGGGCTGGAAGTTTGGATGACAGACGCTCAACGAGTGGCTACTGTATATATTTCGGAGGCAACTTGATCTCATGGAGTGCACGCAAGAAGAAAACGGTATCAAAGTCCAGTACAGAAGCAGAATACAGTGGCATTGCAATAGCCACTTCAGTCCTTGCTGCAAGAGCTTGGTGTCCAAATCTCACCACCAATACTCTGGTGTGATAATTTAGGAGCCACGTACCTAACTTCAAATCCCATATTCCATGCTCGCACAAAGCACATTTAAATAGACTATCATTTTGTCCGTGAACGTGTGGCTGCTAGTTTACTTCATGTCAGGTTCATCAGTTCAAGAGATCAGATCGCCGACATCTTTACTAAGGGGCTTCCATCACCTAGATTTCATATATTACGTAGCAAGTTGCAACTTCGCCAGCTGCAGTACAACTTGAGGGGAGGTGTTAAGCAAACTCCCGAAGACTCTGCTAAAAAGTCTCTACACCAAGTCTCTTGACCAAGTACTGTGTCAGAGTCTAAAGCCTACAATATTGGCATGATCAGTCTCTGTATCTTTTACCAAAATCTGTAACAAAATATTGAAATTGTTTTAATATAAATAGAACTGCTCTCTGCACACTGAATGTGTGGAAGCATTCACCGATAACCTATCTTCTAACTGGCTGATAACCTTAAAAGTATATCTATGATAATATCTTCAGGAAGGCTCGGCTGTTTGCTTATTTTTTCGCTTTTAGGTTCCATGATGAAGTTCGTTTTCTTGCAATCCCCCAACGCGTAGTTTTCCAAATCAAGTTCCTCTCTTCCTTCGTTGTGCAGAAAATTGAATTGGGGAGTCACACTTGTATAACTTTGGATGTTGTTTTCACTTGCTCCCCGTCAGCCTTTTAATATATTCTTACTTATTCCGAGGAAAAAAAAAGAAACTCGATTGATATGCGTTTCACGATAACAAAGCAGCATGATTTAAATCACACACTACAGACAACAGTTCCTGAAAGCCGCTGTCCTTTTATGGCTATTTATAAAGATCACTGCGATCTTTGATGTAAACTACTTAGGATTTCCTTTTTATATGCAAGTAGTATACTTAAGATTGAGCAAAAAAAAAAAAAAGAGCAAAATTTGCGAGAAAGTCATTTGAATCCGCAATTCTTTGTGTACCGACAAAACAATAAGTGGAAATCGAATAAATAACGTTTATTTTAATGGGATTTGCAGATATCTTTATTATACAATAAATACACCCTTTCATATATATATGCTCATTTGGTCCATTAAAGTTTTTTCTTCTAACCATATTTACCCTTCATCTTTTAATCTTCGGTTGCTTCTTACTTCCGCTCCTTCCTCATTTAATTTGACCGCCACGATCTCCATCGAACTCCGACAAACTAATCGATAATTACTACCGCCACCACAGCCTGCAACATCACCTCTGCCTCTTCTATTATCAGATTTATCAGGTGTTTTATGTTCATTTTTCAACCGATTTCAATTTTTTGTTGATTGTTCTTAATCTTCGAAACCAAATACAGAAATCGATCTGATGTTTTTGTTTTCAATTTGGTAATTTTGAGTTGAAGATTCAGACTTCGAGTGTCCACATAGGATAACCTGTAAACCTAGCATCGAAGATGCTCTTAGATAGCCTAGAGAAAGTCAAAGTTACCTCTGGACATCTGTCACCATTCATAAATTTTTTTATTCTTTTTGGTTTTCTTTTTCTTATGTTAAGAACTGAGAAAAATTAAAAAAAAAAAAAAACTATATATCACTTTAATAAATGTGAGAAAATAGTATTTCAGATATTTTAATATTTTTACACAAATAAAGAGGAAAATAAATTCTTTTTTGTTATGGACAAATTAACTTGGGAGCACTTAAAATATGATCGAACCAAAATTTCCGTTTCTCAAATCCCCTCTTCTATTCTTCAGCAACACAATTTCTCAGTTAACTAGCATGATTGTTGTGTGCGAACTCATTTGTTGTAGATGTCCGGTAAAAAGAAATGTGCTCGCTATCCTCGTTTCATTGAAATCTGAATTCTATATTACATTGTGCATCATGTAAGATGCCAACTAACTAATGTTTCCAAGTCGAAGAACAGAAAACTAATATATGAAAAACAAAAATCTAAACGAAACCAGACAATTTGATTTCATCCTGAGACGCGTTGAATTGTTTAGCATGTAACTGCGTTGTTTTTTGTCTCCAAGTTTGGCCAAGTTCAAACCTGGGTGGTAAAAAAATTTGCAAAGTCCCCAGCGGTTTTCTCATCCTCATTTTACTTTCTAGACCACTCTCAATGTAACACCACCACTCTGTCTGTCAGAAGTAATTAGGAGAATAAATGAATCTATATGTACATATCTCTGCTTGCTGTCCTCCGAATTCAAGGAGATTCCTCTGAACGATTAAGCCTTGAAACTCATTACTATCCAAACAAAAATTAGATGACATTTTGTTTAGAAAATGTGCAACTCCGGGGTACTATATCTAATGTTTGTGGTAAATACAAATAAAATAAAGTCACCACATACCTGATGCATCATGCATTATGCATAGCACAGAAAATTTATTCCAGTCCAGCTATAATCACATGTGGTTACCAGAAGCTAGTCAACTTTCTAATGACGAAATAAGCCATAGAAACAGATGAACAACTTTCTGAATTACCTAAGATATATGCAAAAAAAATCTCAGTCACATGACTCACAAGATTCTGCATTATTGCTAATTAATGTCATATCTGATAATCAAATAGTAGTTCACACCCACCTCAGCTTAATTTTAATCAAAAATGAGTATTAAAACTTTAATTCAAGTCTAAATCATAAATCATACTGAATAAATTAAAATGCCCTCCAATTATAGATACCCAAGTTTCAGGGTCATACAGAGTGTGAAAACTCCAAACCATGTGAAACACGATGCATTTGTAATTCTTTTTCCTATTCGATAATGAATTGGGAAAGCATAAGTTATTTTTACTGAGGTCACTATAATATTGTGATAAAGTCATTTGGTAATGATATTAGTGATCTGATTTCAGAATTGCACGAATTATTTTTCAACTCGAGTATATAATTTTCCTTAGAAAATAAATAAACCGGCACCAACTTGTGCTTAGAAACCAATCATACAAAGAGATGAACATATTAAACTCAGATGCGCATGATATACACATGATTGTGCTAGAGATAAGAACCAATGCACCATTTGTGGGCAGCTTCGACGAAATAAGTATGGACAAGGAAAAAAAAAATGAAAAGATAATAATAGAGTTTCAAACTTTAGCCACACTATATAAAGAGTGGAAATTAGCATGGAAAAACCAACCAGAAACACAAAACAAGATCAAAGAGTAGAGATAAGAAGAGAGACTATAGAAACTTTCTGAGAAATGGAAAACAGCGCCCCTAAGGAGTTCAAGCCTGAAACCACAGAAGTGAAGCACGTTTTGGTGGTGAAATTCAAGCCTGAAACCACAGAAGAGAGGATCGAAGAACTCATTAAGGAGTTCGTTAAGCTCACTGATGTATTCAAATCCATCAAGAACTTCATCTGGTAAGATTATTTACATATATAAGTACTTATGCGATTCATTGATGAAAAATAAATATTTCTGTTTGTATATGTATATTCTGACATGAATTGGATGTTGATTCATACAGGGGGAAAGATGAGAGCATAGCAAATATGACTGGTGGTAACACCCATGTCTTCCAACTGACATTCGATACCATGGAAGACGTCAACGCATATATTGCTCATCCTGCACATATGGGTTTTGCCAAACAACTGTTGGAAGCCACTGACAGCATCATCCTCATGGACTACAAACCAGTTACTGTCACTATTCCTCATGCGTGAATTTGACATCTATCTGTCTAGATCAGCATCTTGTACTGTTCTATTTTATTTGCGATTTCAGCTGCTGGTAATGGGTTGTTTGATTTGTGAGTTCATCAGTTCATCTTTCATATAACTTCTTTGTAGCGTGTGTTGATTTTCATGACCAAGATTTTATTTTATAATAAGCTTCATAGGTTCACATGATTGTGTACGTATGTTGTATCCTTACACATACCTGTACTGTGAATCAATTTCTTAATAAATCTTAAGCACTATTGTTCTACCTTTCCTGTTGTTTGGGCGTTGAATCTTACATCTAACACTCTTAACAGTTTCTGTGCTACTAATCCAGTTTTAACCAAGCGCTATTTATTTATTTATTGCGTTTGACCTGGTATATCGATAACGACAAAAATGGATCTTCAATTTAATAATAACGTTTCCTGACTCGCCTGCTTGGCTCTACATAATTGACAGGAAAGAAGATTTTTCTGAAGCTTCGAAATAATTTACTCTGACGATAAAGATGTTGTGAAAGAGATTGATGCCTTGGAATTGTCTGTTAAGAATGAAAATAAGACTACGAATGAGAAAAGGCAGCACTAGAATAGTAGTCCCAACCCCCCCGGTTCATAAACACAACTTGCTCATGGCAGTCTTCAAATTGTCCAACAATTTGTGATTATGGACTGACTTCCCTATATAACTGCAACGTGGGAGATCAAAAGATTCATAATTCCTATACATGACCGACCACGTCGGCACGTCACATGATGGAAGTTCCCTTTTGAACGTTAATGGTCAATACAATGTTTTTGCTGCCGTTTACAATGTATGCTCCCAGAGAGCATATGATAGGAAACATCTTTCCAACTTTGCACTTACTCTCTTGCTTTATGTAGTTTGTAGGTTGAGTTGCATTTTTAAGGAGGCACCTACTAATAATTGGAGTAGCCGGAATAATAACCCATTTCTGGGACAGTGATAAAAGTTCATGGCTACGAACTCTGAAACCTTTTGCGGATTCAGGAGCAGCAGCATCTTTACGGGACCACTGCTTACCTTGAGAGCAGGATATACCACCCGGTGCAATTTCATGGGACTGCTTAGCCCGCATGAAAACTTTAAAAGGACCTATACCTGTTTCGTGCAGATAATCGTGACACTAAGTTTCTCCAAGATCACACCCAGCTCTACTCGGCAAAATGATTCAAGTAGAGTTGGCCCTGGAGATGTATAATGCAAACAAACATGATATTATTGTATGTAATAATGCAGATTCTCATTATGCGAGTGAGTATAAGTGTATATAATACATGAACTAACAGTCAGCGAAATGCTCAAAAATGATATAACCACAAGTCAACAATTTTTCAATCTACAAAATAACTGGGGAGCACCACGGCTGGTATTCAGATAAACACATAGCCAGCAGCTTTTACCTTTTATTATTTGTATGAAAAGAAAACTTTCAACATCAAATTTTCCCGAAATACCATGGAAAAGGAGAATCCTGCAGGCCCATTTTTCCATTCTAAATAGGGTAATTACCAGAAGCCTTAGCTTATTTTTTCCTCAAATTATTGCTTTTATAAATCACAGAATGAGCATCACGTCTAAAAAAAATTATCTAGGTACAGGGGGTGATTGAAGAATGACCTCTTCCTCCTAGGTCCAAAATTGTACTTCCGCCCACGTCGTGTTCTATCTGTTCTGTAAGGTAAGCTTCCTTCTCATGTACTGTTGCTGAATTTTCCTGGCTCGTTGTAATTCAGCTCCAGCTGATCAACTTTGTTGAAGCGGAAACCTCTAATCCTTATTTCCTCTGGAATGGAGGTGTCTTTGTGATCAACTCGCTCCAAAAGCCACCCTTTGTTATGAACAGGTCCCACAACTTTTACCTGCATCAGAGAAGATAATTAACAACGATTGTGCAATGTCAGTCTTTCCCCTAACTTTATCGAAAGGGAGACAACAAAGTGGACCAATGCTAGTATTTCTATTGTTTTACCTCTGCATTGTCAACTGCATTTACGATGAGCGCCCCATCCAAAGAGAGATCCTCCACAAACACGTTACGCCCCTTGATGGCCATAGTAGAGTTTTGTGAGATGGAACAGTTCCCACTAACTTTGCTTCTTACCTCAGCAAAAGTCATTGCCCATTTGGGCTTCCATGTGATGCGTGGCCACACTTCCACCTCTTGACCGTTGAAAGTTGCAGTTACTGGATCTGCTAATTTGACACCAGCCTGGTAACAAACAAAAATGACTACTGAAAACTTTTCATGCTCAAAACTTTCATACACATTTAATGAACCCCATAAGCCTGCATACCTTTTTAAGAATTAGGCTATTGGCTCGATAGATAAACATTTCTCCAGAAGTTGCACTGTGGTATGGGTTCCCTTTTGGCACCTTCAATAAGATTCAAGCAACCATAAAAATTAAAACAAACCAGGAGCTTTATTGCAAATTTGTAATTAAAAAAAAATATATATAAATAAAAACAAACAAGTTGTTTAGAAAGAGATTTATGCACCTTTGCAGCATCTTCAGGGTTGTTCTTGACAGGTGCATAAGCCAACCATGCATCCATCACCTAAAGTGGAAAACATATATCTAGGTTAACTTTCAAGCAATTATTTTAACAAAATCCAAATCCATCACCTTAAGTGGAAAACATATATCTAGGTTAACTTTCAAGCAATTATTTTAACATAATCTAAAGAGGAGTTCAGACACTATATTCAAGTAATCACATCTACAAAACAATGTTTTATCTGATATGTTTCCATTCAGTAAAGCAACAATAATTTAGAATTCTATTGCACCTATCATGTAAAAATGAGATCCTTAAGCTTGAACTGACTAAAAAATCACATCTTAGAAATATTTAAACACTCTTACTAAGGATCACTTACCGTGAATCCGACCCTTGCTGAAGGAGACAGTGATTTTGGATAATCTTGCATCATACACTCCAATCGAGTTGAAGACTTGAATGAAGTTTTACTGGAATCCTTGTATCTATAACAAAAGACGATGTTTGATTTTAGATTCAGCCAGCGCGAGAGACATCACTTAGACGATGATGGATTGATTAGATGAAACAACTGAACAAGAACAAAGGTAGCACACTTACTTAGGATTTACAAACTCCGGTATGGCACCTTGCGTTCTGGTGAGCTCTTCAATGTAAGGACCAAGGTTCAAAATCAACTACATTTCGCGTTTAACCATGTCAGTTGTCAGCAAGATGATTAGCTATGAAATGTTATTGGTAAATAACAATGGAACGAATGCTAGTTCGTTAAGGATCTCAATCACGTGCAAAGAACACAGATAAAAAAAAAAGCAATCTATATGATAGATAATAAAACATTACGGTCCTTACCTGGTTAATATTTCCAGGAAATGGAGAATAGCCTGTTTCCGAGTTGACATCTCCTTCAGGATGACCAGTTGCTCGAAGTAGAGGATCAAGTTGATTATATTCAACATTAATCACCATTGTTCTCCCTGTAAGTCATTTCATTTGCAATAAAGAATGATGGATTACAAATTTTGCCTAGGCAATTGTTACATATTTCGAAGCGTCTTACAATACAATACAAAAATATCCAAGATAAATTTCATCATTTACAACAAGCATGCTTTATTGAATAAAAGAAAAATATGTAGGAAATACCATCCGCATGAGTAAGTTTGGTAATGCCCCCAATAGCTTCTTTTGCTTTGCGAGGAACAGCAAGAGAATTAACATGGTACTCCTTGGTGGAACTAACCCCAAGTGCTGACGGTATTGCCTAAAATCATATTATAAAGAGGAATTAAAAATAAAACAATTCATTAGCTTCATCAAATACATAATTCTACCTCCAAAAATAAATTAACGAAAACATTCAACATGGATTAACTGTACCCTAAAGAGCAGGCCGTTGGTATCTTGGAAAAATAGAACCCATTTCAAACCTGCATCATGCCTAAGAAAGTAATGACATTTTATTGTGAGAAGATTGCAATTGTGATTAAGCAAACCGAAGCTTACAAGCCATGATATTTGAGCTATTAGCTGAATTTTAATATTTGAGAACTAAATTCGAGAGAAAAGATTGGAGATAACGCGCACCATGTTTTCAGAAGGCCGCTTGAATATAGAAGTGAATGAACATCCCCGTGCCCATGAGGTTTTGTCTGTGCAGACATCAAAAAAATAAATGAACAATATCAAGGCTTATGGATATAACAGACTCTAAATCAAGGAATCATGTTTGGAAGAGAGGCGAAGAAACAAAACGAGAAGTACCTGAATCTGGTATTTGTTGGCAGGGTCCACTGCAAGCCTGGCATCATTATCATCTAAGCAAGCCACTTTCTCCTGGATTGAGCATACAGTTCATAGGAGATTGTAATATTGAGATTCAATCACTTCAATAGCATATGGAGATGGTACTCTGATGGTGATTATTCATATACCTGCTTCAGCAGCTTCACTTGATCCGGCTTCATTCCAAAAAAAGAATTTGACTCTAAGAGATCCAATGTACGTGCATTTGTGTCATCTGATGTCATAATGACAAGAGGAATCGGTACTTCAGACTGACCTACAAGTTCAATGAGAAGGTCAATTAAAATTTACAGCTAACTGAAGATGCGAATGAAGAAATTGAGAAAGCAACAACCTGTACTCAGAACAGGGACGGGTACTTTTAAATCCATCAAAATTACTTAATGTGCATGAAAGAATATAATTTTTAGAATAAAAGGGCCTAACAACTAAAAAAACTCTGAAATTGGTAGAATGTACAAAAAAGAATCAGGAACTGTAGCCTATAGAAGCAATAATACAATGAAAAAATACTGGATCAACCAAAATATCAAATTCAAACTAACCTTGTGCCAATCTACAACTTGCCTCTTGCAAAGCTAGAATAGACTCAACGTAGTGTTGAAGGAAGCATGTTCCAGTTGTGGTCTCTGAAGGAAGAGCTACCTGAAATATGTTCGTAGGCATGGTTAAATGTACGGGTAACTTGTCAAATTCACCACAATTCTACAGCTCCGAATGTGGTCAGAAAATGATAAACAGACAAACAGGCGAACAAATTAACCAACTAGAGTCACAAACTTTCGAAATCTACCTTAATTCCATTGTAGCCAAGACGTTCCCCAAGCCCACCTGCAACAAGGACAAATGCAGCATTGCGTACTTCCTTGATACCAGCCTCCTCAAATTTTACAAAGTTTTCATCCCCAAAGGTAAGAATTTCTCCAGATGGAACCTGGAAAGGCAATCACCTCAGTACAACAATCACCCATGCTCTGTTTACCTATTCCACAACTTGAACAGTAAAAGTTGTGACTATTTCCAGATATGGTACAACAACAATGAGCATATAAATAAAAAATGAGAAATAAGCAACAAGTAAGACAATTGGAAAAGAGAGAGAAGTTTTCAAACTTACAGAAGGAGTAAATCCATCAAATGGATTCTTCCCTTCTTTTGAATCTGCAAGGAGTCTTCTAGCATTTTGAATGTACGAAGCCAATCCACCAGGGTAGCTAGTGTCAAGCTTATTCACCTGAAACGAGATAACAACTTGACATCAACCACGTAGCCAAGTAACAGTTGTGTTAATTGCCATCAGACTCCAAATTCATAAGACGGTAACATAACAAAACCCATTAGCCAAAAAGCAACATCAAAACTTAGGCATCAATCGGCACCCATCTCGTAGTTAAAAGTATATTACTAAGTAACCAAGGATGTCAAGGACAGGGAGGTGAGTCAGCTTCGTTTTACAACCAAAACTCATCAAAATGTGACTGGGTTAACCATTATAACTCTACAAGAACCAATGATATCATAAGTTATCACTTAGTCTAAAATTTTCTATGAAACTTATCATCGAATTGCAATATGTGTATATCTATTGTAAGACCAGAGTTAATGAGTTTGACATGGCCCAATTTGAATCATGTGGAGAACTATTAAGCCAAGGACTAGTTATAGTGTAAACCATAATGAAAAAGAAGTGATGCTAATTTGATCATGTTAGTTCGTCTCTTCCCGGACAACTAGTCAAATTTATAAGCACCTTACATTGATGCAATATCTTCTGAATTCAAAACAACAAAATAGTGGATTCCACACATAATCACCATTTCCAGAAGAAAAAAAAATTGGTTATTTCCATGGACAAACAAAACCGTGTCCTTGAACACCCAAACCACCTTTCAACCGAATTCTTGATTGGAAATTCATGATGCCCCTTGGGCCGAAAACGAGTTCCATTTTCTTTGAGCACGTAGAAATCCTTAAGGCTTTACAATTTCATCAGTGAACTCAGATCAACTAATAAACTACACGATCCCTAGCAAAGAGCAGGTTTCGAGCAGAATGGTTTGGCCACAGTATTCCACAGTAATCTGTGACTGATAATTGAATAAAGGAGTAGGAGCAGCCCTGACATTGCAACATTTGCAGACAAACATCTTGAAACAAGATCAAGAGCAATGAGAAGAATCTAAGACGCCATTCATAAAATTTCACACACTGCTGGTCAAATTGAGAAAAAATAGAACTAAAGCTGCCCAAATTGGCATGCTCTCTCCAAACTAAACATCTCTCTCTATCTAAAATTGAAAATTCAACAACATAAATCAAATTTCAGAGTATAAGAGTATGTAAAGAAAAACCTGATCAAATAAAGATATCTTCGGATGATCGTCATCCGAACCAGGTTGAGACCAATGAGAAAATAGATGAGTTTGCCCCATCTCCACCAACATTTTCCCCAGTTTTATCTGTCCATCAAAATCAAATTCAACAGAAAATAAATAAACAAATCTCTAATTTGAATCATTAGAAACCAAATTTCCATTAGATTATTTCGGATTGTTACCTGATCAGGAGAAAGAATACTGAGATTCTTCTGAAGATTAGGACACGAAAAAGAGAAGAAATCGCCATCGGTTCCCAATTCTGAGAGTTGTTTCTCAATTGATTCTGTCATTTTGGGGAATTTTGATTGAAAAGGAAGTCGGGGATTTTTTTCTACGGTTACTGCAACAACATTGAGCTCGAGAGAGAGAGAGATTATTGGATCAAAACAGAGAACGGGCTGTTAAACAAAATAAATGATTCGGGTTCTGAGTTCAGGCGCATGACCGTTCGGTTGAAATGGATTTGTTTGTTTGGCAACGCGTCATGTTTCCACAACAATAAAAAGGAACCAAATTTTGGGGACTACTCCCTTTTTTGTGGGAAAATACTATGGATGGATAGTGATAGTAAACATGGGTCATCCCTTATCCTAATTTTTTGTTAATACAAAAAAGAACGACAGCATACCACGAGAAAAGGGGAAATAGAGTCATGGGGGACTCTAGAATAGATAGCATATTCCCATTCAAACCGAATCCGATTGAGAAGCCTAATTGACTGTTGGGAAACTAGAAGCAACAGTGTTTTTGATCATCTCGTAGCAGAAGTACTTTTCAGAAGTCACAAACAAAATATGTTTTGTTGAAAAGATATTTTTTGTGATTTTGAAAGTTGATAGTAGTATCCGGGGTTATTTAACCAAAATATTGAACAAACTTTTGATTTTTCAAATTAATTATGTCGCATAGCTATGTGAACACCTCTGTGCATATACACGCAGAGTAATAGAAGCACGGTTGATTCTAACTTTTTTTTATTTTGTCAATCGTTCTATATGGATAATCAAAGAAAAAAGGACACTCATATATCCGCTACACTAACCCGTTTCGGGATAGAATTTGAGCTTAGAAATACCACAACACGAAATGATAATCTCTTTTTTTTTTCTTTCCCACAAGAAAATTGAGTATATGAGATGAGAGGGACAACGGTGTTCTAGATGGTCATTGAGCCCTCTCGTGTTCCAGCATCCAATGTTATTCATTATTAAGGACATCTGGCATGATTTTCATAAATTGTAGATAACTCAGTCTGACTAGTTTGTCTTCTGTTTTCTTTTCATAAACAAATTATTCCATTAACTCTATTGGTAGTTCTGGATAAATCGTACTTGTAGTCTTACTCAGTAGTATCGGGCTGAATACTTCAGTTGATTATGAATATGCAGTGTAAAGCTGCAACTTTTAATAGACGCCAAACAATGTGTAAAGTGTTTGACATATATGCCCCCAATTTTTCAGAAATACCCAGTTATGTCTGTTAATGTGTAAACATCGGTTTTTTTTTATTATTACTTTTTCTTTTTCTATAATATTATAGTAAATTTATTTTTGACTAAGACCCCACCATTTTTTTTTACTGATGCCACGTCAATGTGTAGACATTACATGTAAAGATATGTAGACATCCAAAATCTAGGCATAGCCATGTTTCAAAGTCTAGACATCGGACATTATTCATAAAATATGTAGACATTAGGTTATAAATATGTCGACATCGGTCAAAATATGTGGATGTCACGCTATAAATATGTAGACATGGGACTATAAAGGGTGTCTTAGGTATTATGTAAAGGCACTCCTACTTTTGGAAGATTTTGAAAATCATACATCCGGAAGACTTTGACCAATCAATCCCATCCGTGGTAATCTCCTCCGTATATTCCAGCCACTGCGAATGTTAATGCTTAGCCGAGATGGCTCCTAGATTCATCAAACATGCACATCTTCAAGTTAACAAAAGATTAGTTTAGAAAACACCTAACAAAAATTTTGGCACAAACTGCACAATAATAAAACCTGATCTGGATTCTACAAGTTCAAGTAAAAGTAAGACAATGACTCTTCAAGTGGAATGACCCCAGCCACCACTTAGCTATGTCACCTTATCACAAGTACCACCACTTTAGACTGCCACAATACCTACTACTCCTGTTGGATTATTAGCTTTTGCATAGCCGTGGTACACAGGTACTTTTTTCATGTTGTTGCCTTTGTAAAATTCAGAAAAGACAGTAGCCAATCAAAGGCTAATCTAGTAACTAGACTGATTTGGACTTAAATCCATTTCCCTGGTCATTATATATGAAATATAACTCCATTGATAACAAGTAAACTGTTTTATAATATATGAAACAATTTTCACAGTGCTTGCACTATTTAATGTTCCAAACAAGTTATTAAGATTTTGCTAACTAATAAACTCCCTATGAGGCCGGTGTTGAAGTTGCACTATGTCTTGTCGTTGTTGTTTTCAACATTCCTTTCCTGCAAAGTAGTAGGCTTCAATTTCCATTTACCACTACATCGGTCTTCAACAGATCAATCAATAGTGAGGGACAACTTTTCGCTAAATCTGCAAACCCATCAGACTTCAAAACCTCTACACGTAAAACATTTAATGGGTAAGAACGTACTTTTCTAACACGAAAACGATCAAACACACTTGGTACTCCTCGTGTGAAATCTATACAAATATATAGTTAATTACTTTCTCTGAGCTCTAGATATATCACTCACTTTCCACATTTTCTGCTTTTGCTGCAACGTTTAGACAGATAGTTTTCAGTTGCGAGAATTGGTGTTTGTCTGCTAGGACCAGCGTTCTTGCCACATTATTTGCAGTTATTTCTTCACACAACTTTGCCTCACACATAAGTTTCAATCGGGCAAGACCAAAGTGATCTGCTGCAACTAACAAATGTTGCATAATTGTAGTTGAAGTGCAAAGGGAATCTGAATCACAAAGTTCACGTGCTACAGGAAGTTCATCGGAGTACAAAAATAGCAACATGGCCTGCAACACATCATATAAGTTTAAGGTGTAAGAACTATTTAATTGAATGTAGTATAATGAATTGTTAATTAAAGCCTTACCTTAAATGCAAAGGGATCAAACTCTTCAATGGATACTGTTTCTATGTCTGGATTACCCACTAGTCCAAAAAACATGGCTTTGAATACAGGAGATCGAGCTGCAAGAATCAACTTATGGTCTTTGAAGAATTCACTGCCTACCTGAATAGTAACATCAGAACCAGTTCCAGACTCTAGCAAACCCTTAAGATTCTGATTCATATCTGATGGAGGTACAGGAATAACATAATATTTCCCCTCTTTAACACATGTTTTCACTATGATTGTACAATGAATGTTAAGACAATCGTCCTTGAGATAATCTGAGGTCTCCAACTTCGACCTTTTCATATACCGCTCGAATCCCCTGAAAATAATGGGGAACAATAAAAGGGAGTTTCCTTACTAATATATGCATCAACGAATTAGGAGTTGAGTGCAGAAATATGGGTCAGTTTGATTCTTTATCTCCATTGATTCAAATTATTGTTAGTACAACTAACTATAGTAAACAAGCAGAACAACTAACTTTATTGTCTAGTACTCTAGTTCTAAAGTTTGGCACGGGCACGGCCACGGGCACACACGTGCAAGAACTTTGTTCTCTAGTTCCAAATGCATTACTAGTTCTAAAGGCATGTGAATATTTTTTTCTTAATTTTTTTTTATCCTTTTTTTGAGCCGAGTCAGTATGCTTTAAGAGCTGCTACAATGGTCATTGTATGTTTCCTATATGGTAACACAAACAAAACATCATGGTTGCGTTGAGTCAGGAAGCAGTAAGAGCTTCCCCAACGATCGTCGTGTGTATTTCCTATGTGGCTACAGAAAAAAGACATCATGGTGGTATAGAATCCGGTAACAAACAAGACATCATGGTTGTTTATGTTTCCTATGCGGACATCATGGTGGTATTGAATCGGGTAACTTGCACTGTGTGCAAGGCGTAGGCTATAATCGTTTGTGCAAAAACGCTTTGTGATGCAATTTCAATTCCTAACGAATGAGATTACTATCCTCCTATCCTAGTTTCAAAACAGCTTGAATTACTCGTAAAACAGCTAAAAGATTCGACATAATCCTACAACATTTGGAATCGGAAAACACGTACGTACCGTGAGTCATCTGGCTGAAACGTTGTACATTTAGAAATGGAATGAAAACCAAATTTCCCTTTTCTTACTGGGTCCAGTAATTTACAAACACAAAGTTGGTTAAAAAGACCAAAATCAATAATTTCTGGGTGAAAATGACGGTTAGATTTTGATACTGTTTAAATGTGAAAAAATATAAAAATAGGCAGGATGTAAACAGTTTCGTCATGCCCATTTTCAAATACTTTTTCTTATTTTTAATTTATACATGATGTATCCAGTTTCATCTTTACTGTTTTTAAAATTTAAGCCAAAATGAATCCAGTTTCATCTTTACTAAATTTTTTTTGTCCATTTCACCCAAACTACTTTTTACTCGTCCATTTAATACGTGATTTAAAAATATTTGAACAAATGAACATGTTCCGTAGTTTAAACTCATATTTCGCCCTGACTTCTCTAGGGCTTACTAACTTAAGATACAAGGATAGGTACTCCTCGCTAGCTTCAGTCTCGTCGTCTAGATGAAATTCCATAACCCATTCATGACCACCAACATTGAATTCGCCACTAGTCATGGATTCACCAACTCCTATCCCCGTAGAATATCCTTTAATCTTGAATTCATGACAACCTTTCACAGTCTCGCAAATCCACTGCGACAACGATGATATCTCGTCATCGTCGGTGTTAGGCTTGGAAACTCTTGGCCTTTTTGGGGCCATGATCGATCTTCGGATATTGAAGCTGACGGGAATCAAAGGAAAAGGATACTAAAAGGAGGAGATTTATGGAGAAATTTTGATGAAAACAGTATTGGAGCGGTAGTGGACCAATCCTCCTTTTATAGGAGAAAAAAACAATAGAACTTCTATTTGTAAGAAAATTCTAGTTACCTAATTTAAAACTAGAAGACCGCGACGCCGGCCAACGAATGAAAATATCAGGCCAAACTCAAAGACCAAATATGGAACAGCACCACCACCCTTTTGTTTTCAATCTCTAGATCATATAGCCTGAAAATTCGTGTTCTAAACAAAATAATCCTAGCTACTCATCCAAAAATTCCAAACACTCCTTAATCAACCAACAACTACAGCCATTACTCTGTTAAAATCGGAAGGATTCAATGGTGATTTATTTGATCAACTTTGAACTGGTATAGTGTTAATTTGATTGTATTTGAAGGAAGTTGGTAACTATATTTTTTCATTATCTCAAGTTTGCAACAATGAGCATCTTTTCAAAAGTTCTCAAATGTATCGACAGGCGCTAAGAACTGCTCTATGTTCCGCTTGATGTATATGCTAGTTAATTTTTTGGTAAATTAATGGCTCCAATCATGTGGGCACGGGGACAAGAAAATGGTCACTCAAGGACCTAGTGCACTTTCCGAATCTTTTTTTTTTTTTTTTTGATCGGCATTTTCCTTACATTTTGATTGCCATCGAAGACTTCAAAGACTGTCATTGTGGCCTTCATTGTCATAGATTTGAACACTGTACGTCTGTGTGGATATTAGAAAAAAGTTAAAACAAGCCCTATGGCGCAGGCGTGGGTGTTGGAGAAACACTAAATTACTCTTACAGGTGTTGTTGTTTTTGACAAAGTATTAGGCTTTGTTAAATAATATATGGAGTCCTAAAAAAACAATTTCTCATAGTTTCCTTTAAAATTGTGCAAATATATACCAACAGATAAACCTTTTTTTTTGTTGGTAAGATGGAGGAGTATTATTTATCAACAGCTGCATTAATCTTCAACAGATCAGTCAATAGTGATGGACACGACTTCTCCAAATATGCATACCCATCAGACTTCATAACCTCTGCACGCAAAACATTTAATGGGTAAGAAAATAATTGGTTAACCCAAAACTGAACAGACACACATGGTCTAAACACAACACTCACCTCCCAAGTTTTTGGGTTTAGCAGCAAAGTTTAGACAAACAGTTTTCAGTTGCAGGCATTGGTGTTTGTCAGCTAGGGCCAGTGTTGTTGCCACAGTGTCTGCAGCTATTGTTTCGCATAATTTTTCCTCACACATGAGTTTCAATCGGGCAAGATCATAGCGATCTGCTGCAGCTAACAGATGATGCAAGATTGAAGTTGAAGTGCAAGGAGAATCCGAATTAGATAGTTCACGTGTTTCAGGAAATTCATCTGAGTACAAAAACAGCAACATTGCCTGCCACACACCATATAAGTTTAAGATAGAAAAACTAGTAAATTTCTGCAGGGGTAAAAGTTAGATACGACTGTATATGATAAAATTGTGAAAAAACTTACCTTAAAGACAAAGGGATCAACCTCTTTAATGGATACTGTTTCCATGTTTGGATTACCCACTACTCCGAAAAACATTGCTTTAAATACAGGAGATCGAGCTGCAAGAATCGACTTATGGGCTTTGAAGGATTCATTGCAAACCTGGATAGTAATATCAGAACCAAATTCAGATTCCAGCAAGCCCTTGAAGTTCTGACTCATATTTGATGGAGGTATAGGAATAACATAATGTTTCCCCTCTTCAACACGAGTTTGAACTACCCTCATTGTACAATGAATGGTAACACAATCGCCCTTGAGATAACTTGAGGTCTCCAACTCCGACCTCTTCATATACTCCTGGTATCCCCTGAAATTAATTCATATGGAACGTCGTTTATGCACTATAAGGTCCAAAATAGAAGAGATTTTTATATAATGTGTCAACCATTTGGGTAGCAAATAAAGTAGTTAGGACTATCCAGAATATTAGTTTGATTCTCCATATCCATTAATTCATACTATTAAAATTTTATTTTTATTAAAGAATTTGGTGCTAAAATTATTAAATTGCTATCTGGATGGATGAATTATCACCATATTTACCATTGTACTATATGACATCCTCAATAATACACATCTTTGGAAGAAACTATAGTGAGCAAGCAGAACAACCAACTAATTTGTTGTCTACTTCTAAAGTCATGTAATTTTATTTTATTTTTGAGACCGAGAAGAAGATGAGTGACATCAATTTGGGTAACTTGCATTGCGTAGCTATAATCGTTTGTGCACAGGCTTTGTAACGCAATTTAAATTCGTAAAGAAGGCTAAATTTCTGGTGGTCTACTACTCTAGTTTCAGAACAGCTTGAATTACTCATAAAACTGATAAAAGATTCAACAACCATAGGAATCGGAAAAAACATATGTACCATGAGTTTTCTGTTGTGTTAAACGTTCTTGGAGATGTAGCCGTGTAATGAGCACCATGTTCCCCTTTTCCGGTTTTGTCCAGTAATTTAAATTCATGCGCTGCCCTGACTTCTGTAGGGCTAATTAACTTAACGAACACGGATATGTAATCCTTGCAAGTTTGAGTATTTCCGTCTAGATAAACAACAATAACCCAGTCACGTCCACACATACTGAATCTGCCACTGGTCATGGATTTACCAACTCCTTGTGATCCCTTTGCTAGAGAATATCCTTCAATGTTGAACTCATGAGAACCTTCCACAGTCTCACTAATCCACCGCGTCGACATGATCTTTAGATATTAAAGCTCACGTAGCGACGGCAGAAGCTAGAAACAAAGGAAAAGGCAGTAAAAGGAGGAGATTTACAGAGAGAATCCAATAATCATGATCCAATAATAATATGCAACAGTACGATAGAGTCTCTCGTGAGAAAATTCTTATTAAGCGGTCTGATATCAATCCTCCCGGAAAATAAAAAATAGAATTTCTGGTCTAAAGAAAATCTGGTGATCAATGCGACTATAGATTGTTGGTGTTCATGAAACTAGGGTATATTAATATTAACCCATATGATATTGTTGTATAAGTGCCTTGAATTGAATACGTATTTTGTATTCTATTTGGGCTTGCCCCTTAAGAGCCTTGCCCATAAATCCATTAACTAATTATGTTGCTAGGGAATCACGAATTTCCGCCCATCATTTCTCATTGCTGTTTTGTTTGTTTGTAGAGTGTGAGCTTTCAGACTTTTTTTAAAACATCAGGGGAAGAACATGAGAAGGCAAAAGGAGAAATATCAGAAATATTGAAAACCATCCAAAACCAAAGCGGAATGGCAGATGATAATATGTTTTTTGGTGGTGATAAGATTAATGCCGTTGACTTGGCATTTGCATCTATAGCTCATTGGTCTGGAGCTATGGAAGAAGTAGCTGGAGTTAGTCTTTTTGAAGCACATAATTTCCCTAAATTTCATGCCTGGACTGAAAGATTCAAGCAAATTCCTGTGATAAAAAATAATCTCCCTGACTATAATGAATTGGTGGGTTTTTTCAAAGCTGTAAAGGAGAATGGGTACTTGACACCACCTAAATAAGTTATATATTCTCAAATCTCTTTTGAGAAACTGTACCTTATTGCTTTCGTTAACCAGTCGAATTGTGTGTGTTTCTTTTTCTTTTTTATGTACGCTTTAATATTTGAATAAAAGTACTGGTGTTTATAACTTTTGTAACCACTGACGGAGCAAGCACTTTTGGGTTTTGGGACAAATATGAACAGTGAATGCTAACACCACTATACTGTACATGATATATACAAGCTCTTAAGACATGCAAAAGTCAAAACTATAGTGGGAATGCAACAACATTCATTTTATATGTACACTTGAAATGGAGGATTTTGCCATTCAAAAAAAAAAAAAAAATCTAATTGTACTTGGTATTTGGATTTGCTGGCCATAGCTGGTATAATCTTCCGGGCGTCTTTAGGGGCGACTCAAAAGAATTAGGACGATATTAAAGGACAAGAAAAGTTATCTAAACGTAAAATGTAACCACCCCTTATCTTCCATTTTTTTTAATGATCAAACTAACCTATATAATCGGTAGATAATTTTACAATCGGGAAGTTCATCCACAATCAGGAATCAATTTAGTTTATATAATTTCCGAACATAAAGTATTTCCAAAATAAAATTCTTTATCTTTTTGAATTTTGATTATCCTATAATCGGTAGTAAATAAAATTATCTTGACTCCCGATTAAACTAGACCTTTGGATAAAATGTTACCATAATCGGTAGTGAATTGAGGTTATTTAACTCCCGAATATAGAGTAGCCCCAAAAAAGGAGATTTTGCAAAAATCCTCTATCTTTTGAATTTTAATTATCCTATAATCGGTAGTAAATAAAGTTATGTTGACTCCCGATTAAAGTAGACCTTTGGATAAAATGCTATCATAATTGGTAGGGAATTTAAGTTATTTAACACCCGAATATAGAGTAGCCCCAAAATGAGAGTTTGCAAAACTTCTCTATTTTTTTGAATTTTGGTTGAGCCTATAATCGGTAGTAAATGAAGGTATCCTGACTTCCGATTATACAGTGGCTCTCTTTGCCGAAATCCTACTATAATCGGAAGTCAAGATAGTTCATATAATTACCGAATAGAGAGTAGCCCAAAATGAGATTTTGCCAAAATCTTCTAATTTCCGAATTCTGGTTGAGCCTATAATCGGTAGGAAATGAAGTTATCCTAACTTCCGATTATACAATGGCTCTCTTTGCTGAAATCCTACCATAATCGATAGTCAAGATAGTTCATATAACCACCGAATATAGAGTTAACCCAAAAATGAGATTTTGCAATCGGTAGATAAAAGAAAAACTAAACTACCGATTATGAAACACATACAGTAGAAACTCTTTTAATTAATACTCGATTATTTAATAAACTCTCTTAAATAATATTTTCACCCGTCCTGAGTCAGGGACAACGTGCCAAATTAATAATTCGATAAAATTATAAGATAATACTTTTTTTATTACCTATGTAGGCCCCGTATGAAATATAAGTTAATAATGCATTATATATATTCAATACATTAACTTTTTGAAAAATGATTTAATTGTCTTATGTTTTTTAGCTAAAATCAATATCGCATTGAATTTGATCTCTAATTTTTATTATTTGTAAGAATCTTTGGTGTTGTTGGATTATCCTTATTGTGCTTGCACAATGCTCTACGAATTTCATCAGCCATTTTTGATTTTTTTAAACCTTTAAGATGAGAAGCCATATTGTGTTTATGATTTGTTTGTGTTAGTCGTATGATTTCATATTGTATTTATATAAAATACTTTTTTATTTGTTCTTAGTATGATTTTTGATATAGTATTTGTAAAAAAATATTATTTGATATTGGTATTGTGTTTATATAAGAAATAAAAAATATGATTGGATATTATGTTTATAAAAGTATGATATTGATATTGTATTTATATAGGAAATATAAAAGATATGGTATGGTATTTTGTTTGTTTAGAAACTAATTATTTGATATAAAATTTATCTATAAATTAATAGTTATTAATTTATCGGTTAATTAATATCTTGCTTAATTAATAAATTTTGATGGTCCCGACATCATTAATTTATAGAGTTTCTACTGTATATAGCTGAATGTGTTGCTGTTTTGTGTGCTTTTGAATGAGCTTTTCTGCTAAGAGCCACCAAGATAATCATAAGATCTGATTCCAAGTCAGTTATTAATGAGTTCAGCACTGCAAGAGTTCCTTGGTTTCTCAAAATAAGATGAATGAATGCTATAAGGCAAATGGAAGAAATCATTTTTGAACATTGTTATCATGAGATCAATTTTTATGCTGATTCCCTAGCCAAAATAGGAGCAGAACTGAATGCAGGAGATAGAATTATACATACCGGAAGACCTTTGTTCTTAAGACGCATAAAAATGCCTGACACTGTCTACTATAGGTTTGTCTAATTTTATCTTGGGCCTGTTTGTTTGGGCTTTGAAATTCTGTGTTTAATTTTGTCTTTTAACTTTGTAAAACTTTAGTCTTGCTTATTTTTTAATAAAAATACAGTAGAAACTCTTTTAATTAATATTCAATTATTTAATAAACTCTCTTAAATAATATTTTTCACCGGTCCTGAGTCGGGGACAACGTGCCAAATTAATAATTCGATAAAATTATAAGATAATATTTTTTTTATTACCTATGTAAGCCACATATGAAATATAAGTTAATAATGCATTAAATATATTCAATACATTAATGATTTACGATAACTTTTTGAAAAATGATTTAATTGTCTTCTGTTTTTTGCTGAAATCAATATCGCATTGAATTTGATCTCTAAATTTTCTTATTTGTAAGAATCTTTGGTGTTGTTGGATTATCCTTGTTGTGCTTGCACAATGCTCTACGAATTTCATCAGCCATTTTTGATTTTTTTAAACCTTTAAGATGAGAAGCCATATTGTGTTTATGATTTGTTTGTGTTAGTCGTATGATTTCTTATTGTATTTATATAAAATATTATTTTATTTGTTCGTAGTATGATTTTTGATATAGTATTTGTAAAAAAATATTATTTGATATTGGTATTGTGTTTATATAAGAAATAAAAAATATGATTGGATATTATGTTTATAAAAGTATGATATTGATACTGATATTGTATTTATATAGGAAATATAAAAGATATGGTATGGTATTTTGTTTGTTTAGAAACTAATTATTCGATATAAAATTTATCTATAAATTAATAGTTATTAATTTATCGGTTAATTAATATCTTGCTTGATTAATAAATTTTGATGGTCCCGACATCATTAATTTATAGAGTTTCTACTATATATAGCTGAATGCGTTGCTGTTTTGTGTGCTTTTGAATGAGCTTTTCTGCTAAGAGCCACCAAGATAATCATAAGATCTGATTCCAAGTCAGTTATTAATGAGTTCAGCACTGCAAGAGTTCCTTGGTTTCTTAAAACAAGATGAATGAATGCTATAAGGCAAATGGAAGAAATCATTTTTGAACATTGTTATCATGAGATCAATTTTTATGCTGATTCCCTAGCCAAAATAGGAGCAGAACTGAATGCAGGAGATAGAATTATACATACCGGAAGACCTTTGTTCTTAAGGCGCATAAAAATGCCTGACACTGTCTACTATAGGTTTGTCTAATTTTATCTTGGGCCTGTTTGTTTGGGCTTTGTAATTCTGTGTTTAATTTTGTCTTTTAACTTTGTAAAACTTTAGTCTTGCTTATTTTTTAATAAAAATACAGTAGAAACTCTTTTAATTAATATTCAATTATTTAATAAACTCTCTTAAATAATATTTTTCACCGGTCCTGAGTCGGAGACAACGTGCCAAATTAATAATTCGATAAAATTATAAGATAATATTTTTTTTTATTACCTATGTAATCCACATATGAAATATAAGTTAATAATGCATTAAATATATTCAATACATTAATGATTTACGACAACTTTTTGAAAAATGATTTAATTGTCTTCTGTTTTTTGATGAAATCAATATCGCATTGAATTTGATCTCTAATTTTTCTTATTTGTAAGAATCTTTGATGTTGTTGGATTATCCTTGTTGTGCTTGCACAATGCTCTACGAATTTCATCAGCCATTTTTGATTTTTTTAAACCTTTAAGATGAGAAGCCATATTGTGTTTATGATTTGTTTGTGTTAGTCGTATGATTTCATATTGTATTTATATAAAATATTATTTTATTTGTTCGTAGTATGATTTTTGATATAGTATTTGTAAAAAAATATTATTTGATATTGGTATTGTGTTTATATAAGAAATAAAAAATATGATTGGATATTATGTTTATAAAAGTATGATATTGATACTGATATTGTATTTATATAGGAAATATAAAAGATATGGTATGATATTTTGTTTATTTAGAAACTAATTATTCGATATAAAATTTATCTATAAATTAATAGTTATTAATTTATCGGTTAATTAATATCTTGCTTGATTAATAAATTTTGATGGTCCCGACATCATTAATTTATAGAGTTTCTACTATATATAGCTGAATGCGTTGCTGTTTTGTGTGCTTTTGAATGAGCTTTTCTGCTAAGATCCACCAAGATAATCATAAGATCTGATTCCAAGTCAGTTATTAATGAGTTCAGCACTGTAAGAGTTCCTTGGTTTCTTAAAACAAGATGAATGAATGCTATAAGGAAAATGGAAGAAATCATTTTTGAACATTGTTATCATGAGATCAATTTTTATGCTGATTCCCTAGCCAAAAGAGGAGCAGAACTGAATGCAGGAGATAGAATTATACATACCCGAAGACCTTTGTTCTTAAGGCGCATAAAAATGCCTGACACTGTCTATTATAGGTTTGTCTAATTTTATCTTGGGCCTGTTTGTTTGGGCTTTGTAATTCTGTGTTTAATTTTGTCTTTTAACTTTGTAAAACTTTAGTCTTGCTTATTTTTTAATAAAAATATAGTAGAAACTCTTTTAATTAATATTCAATTATTTAATAAACTCTCTTAAATAATATTTTTCACCGGTCCTGAGTCGGGGACAACGTGCCAAATTAATAATTCGATAAAATTATAAGATAATATTTTTTTTTATTACCTATGTAAGCCACATATGAAATATAAGTTAATAATGCATTAAATATATTCAATACATTAATGATTTACGACAACTTTTTGAAAAATGATTTAATTGTCTTCTGTTTTTTGCTGAAATCAATATTGCATTGAATCTGATCTCTATTTTTTCTTGTAAGAATTTTTGGTGTTGTTGGATTATCCTTGTTGTGCTTGCACAATGCTCTACGAATTCCATCAGTCATTGTTGATTTTTTAAAACCTTTACGATGAGAAGCCATATTGTGTTTATGATTTGTTTGGGTTAGTAGTATGATTTCATATTGTATGTATATAAAATATTTTTTTATTTGTTAGTAGTATGATTTTTTATATTGTATTTATAACAAAATATGATTTGATATTGATATTGTGTTTATATAAAAAATAAAAAATATGATCGGATATTATGTTTATAAAAGTACGATAAGATATTGATATTGATATTGTATTTATATAGGAAATATAAAAGATATGGTATGATATTTTGTTTGTTTAGAAACTAATTATTTGATATAAAGTTTATCTATAAATTAATAGTTATTAAACTTATCGGTTAATTAATATCTCGCTTAATTAATAAATTTTAATGGTCCCGATATCATTAATTTATAGAGTTTCTACTGTATTAGTATTTTAAACCTATTTTATCTTTTTGTGTCGCACCTAATTCTTTTGGAGTCGCCTCTAAAGACGTCTGGTAATCTTCGGGAGGGGACATGTATTAATGTAGGTGGACCCTACATAATACCCATCAATTTAAAGCACAGCCATGATCGGGCGTGTGAATGTTCTTGAAGAAAATTCTTTAGGGACACATTAACTGCGTTATATGGATTGATAACTCGTAAACGGCCGGATCCATCCAATGCCTGATAATGCATAAGGATCAGTTCCGAAAGGAAATAACCACACCATGCAACATAAAAGGAATATAGTCGAACTGTACGCCCATTAAAGGGTAAATTTAATTAAATATATCCCGTGATATGCTTCTTGCATTGGAAAAGAAAACATGTTACAATCCGGGACATAGCGGCATTCTGGCAAGAAATCATGCACCAAATCTGTGGCAGGGGCATTCTTTTAAGGAAACATGCTAATTACTTTAAGTATACAGCCTATATATATATATAGATTCTCCAGCAACAAATATTGTTTAATTGATCATCAAATTTTCCCTAAACTTGCAAAAACAATGGGAGTTCATGGCTTATCATCATACATGCTCTTTTTATCACTTTTAGTTCTTTCTGTTGCAGCAGTTTCTGTCTCTGCTGCCGATGCTGATTTGGTTCTCAAAATCTGCCAAAATTCTAAATCCAGTGAATTTTGTTATGACACTCTGGTTACCGATCCAAGAACTGCAGCAGCAGATATCAATGGACTAAGTGTTATAAGCGTTTCATTAACAATTATAACAGTTCAAGAGACTACCGATAAGATTACAGAGTTTCTGAACCATGAAATCGATTCTGTAGTGAAAGAACACTTAACTTCTTGTCAAGAAAACTATGCTAGTGCATATTCCAAGTTTCAACAAGCTTGGAATTCTGCACTAGAAAGATCTTATAATGATGTTTTGAATTTGGTTAAAGATGGACGGTCTGAGGGTTCTACATGCGAGAACGGGTTTAGATCGGAACCAATTCGTATATCACCGTTAACTGACAGAACGGATTTGTTGCTCCAACATGTCGAAATTATTCAACTTGTCATTCAACAGATCCTCAGCACAAGCACTAAGTTAGAAGAACATCTCATCTGAGCATTGCAATATTGAACAGTTTCGACTTTTCATAAGATCTTTTTAATTTCTATTACCTATGTTTGTGTCCGTCGTCGTTTGGTGATTAATTGAATAATAGTTTTAACTCTATTGCTGGTGTATGGATTTCAATCTCCTATTGTTATCAAAATAATATCAAGAAAGTAAGCAACCATGGCCATAAATTCACACCCCAATAAACTAAATGATTTTATGTACTATCTTTTCAGTTCACGCCCACTGTAGAAAACGCGTTACTTCCTTTCAAATTCCAAAACCACGAGCACATACAAATTTTAATCACACTTCGTATCAAATATAGCATTGAATATTCAAGGAATTCAAGGAAAGATATGCCAAAATATTATTCTTACCTTTATGCAAGTTTCATTACCTATTATGCTTGCTCATATGCTTTTATTGCAGCAGTTTCCATCTCTGCTGACGTCAGAGTTGATTAACAAAATCTGGGAACACGAAAAAGATTCCGAGATTGCGTATATTAGATGTTTAAATGCACTTTCAAGCACAATAGCTAAGTTAAATAAAGCTGATTGGAGAATTGGTAAATTAACCGACTTATTTTGAAAACAACAAAGTTCATTGATCAGAATCGTCAGATAACAAACCATGTCATTGAGTAACGGACTTAGTTGGCATCCTTTTTGACTGTTGATAGTATTACAAAAGAAGCTCGGAGCTCTGCATCTCGGTGTTAACTCAGGCGATTAACTCAGTCACTAATTTCTTTGTCAAATTTTTGTTAGTGTTTTACTCCATTTAATTCAGGTGTTTTCCGATTAGATCCGATGATTGGTGTTAGAATTTTTGTTTCTTCTCTAACTCAAAATCTGCATCGGAAAATATGGAAAATCGACTGGAAACAAAAAAAAATTCTAGGTTCATTATCACAAAATTTTGGAAGTAATTTTTCGAATCAAAGAAATTGAGTTAATATTCCTGAGAAGGTATCCAACAATCCAGTATGTTTATTTCCGGACGACTTAACTAATGAAATCTTGGATGAATGGAGGTATAGCTTAATTGGAAGATTGGATTTAGTTAAGCTTAAATTCGATTCTGCAGCGAAGATATTGAAAAAACAATGGAGTCTAAAAGGTACAATTCAATTTATTCCTCTTGATAAAGGTTTTTTCATAATGAAATTAGATAATGGTGAAGATAAACATTATATCTGGGAGGGTTATTGGCCAATTGAAGCTCAAACTTTAAAACTCAGGGCATGAGAACCCCATTTTAATCCTGCAAATCAGAAATCAACTACATCTTTTGTATGGGCTCAATTCCCTAGTTTAGCAAAATCAGTTAAAGTGGGTGAAACAACTCTCAAGAGGGAGATTGGTTATTATACTAGTTGAAATTGATTTAGCAATATACATTTCTAGCAAGGTGCAAGTTGAGACTAAGTATGGGATTTTTGAACAAGCAGTACAAATCCCAAATCTGCCTAAATTTTATAATCATTGCTCTGTGGTTGGCCATTTTGTTGCTGAATGTAGATCCAAGAGGAAAGAACATGACCAACAACGGGATATACTAGTTGTGTCTAAGGAAGGGCCAAAGGTGTGAAGGAGAGTGAACAATAAACAAAAGAATAAAGGTTTTGATATTTGATTTACAGATGAGGAAATGGCAGAGATGCATTGACCACCTCAACAAGGTAAACTATTACTTACAAAGATATGCAAATTGCACGAGTGGTAGATAGTGTTATAGAAGCAATTATACCTCAATTGAGAAATGATGCAGAAAGTTCAAATCAACAGGAGAAGGTTATTAATTCTGGTAAATTTCAAATACTTCAGGATATGAATGAGAATATTTTGGAATCACATAGTGAATTTCCTGTTTTATCAGTAGAACAAATAATTCAAGCTGTTGCTAGTTCTCCTTTCATAAATTTTGTTGTCACACTGTTGTCACAGTGATGCCTCTATTGGGGAAGGGTGGTACACGTTCAGTTGACATTGCTCCTGCAAAACAGAAGAATCACAACGTGGGAAAAGTTATAACATGAAAACAAGATGCTAACTTAAGTTCAAATGGTAGTAAAAATGGGAATCTGAGAAGCCTTTCTTCTCAACCACAACCATCTAAATGTAAGTGATATTTTGGAATATCAGAGGCTTTAGGAGACCAAAATCCAAAGACAAACTGAAAAGTTTGGTTAATTCTTTATGTCCTTCTTTAGTTTTTGTTGTTGAACCAAAGGTAAGAGTAACTTCTGATATTTGGAAGAAACAAAATTTACCTAATGCATGCATTACAAGTTAATTCATAATTCTACTACAAATAAAAAAGGCAATATTTGGATGTTCTGGAGTGCAAGTATTACTATACCTAGCTACAGTGGTATTTATTTCTTCTCAATATATTATTATAGATGTTGGGGGAATATTAGTAACAGATGTTCATGCAACTTGTTTAACTGTTGATAGAAGAGAGCTTTGGGAGAAATTGGAATTCTTAAATTCTTTAGATAAACCATGGCTTGTCATTGGTGATTTTAATACTATCATGTGCGTTGAAGAGAAAAAAGGGGGAAGGAGTCCTCTAACTATTTCCATGAATGAATTTAATAATTTTCTTCATAATTGTAGTTTGATTCAAGCACCAAAATATGGAATTGAATTCTCTTGGTGTAACAATAGAGTTGGTATAAAGAGGATTGTCTGCAATCTGGATAGGGCTTTTTTCAATGTAAAATGGTTGGATCATTATCCTGGTTGGTGTTATAAAGTTGGTGCTAGAGGGACATCAGATCATAGTTCTTTATTAGGACCTAATGTAGTCATGCCAAAACCTGCAAATGTTCCTTTCAAGGAATTAAAAGTGTGGCTTAGTCATCCTGATTTTATGAAGTTAATCAAAGAAGCTTGGTAAGTTGAGGTATTTGTAAATCCTTCCTTCATTTTTCTGCAAAATTAAAAAGATTGAAGAAAATCATTAAAGATTAGAACTGGAGTGTATTTGATGATGTCAGAATTCAATTACAGAATGCAGAAAAAGAAATAGTTAATGTTGCTTTAATTTCAGACAGACTACCAGATAATATAACATTACTTGATAAACTTATAACTGCAAGAGGGAAGCAAGAAATTTTGTTATGGCAGAGCAAAAAAACAGCTCAACAAAAAGCTAGAGTTAAATAGTTAAAAGAAGGGGCTTCTAACTCCAATTTTTTTTCATACTTCTATAAAGTTCAATCACTGAATTAGAAAGTTCAGCTGGTAGTATTGTTTCTTCTCAACAAGGGATCTCAGACATTCTGGTGGAGCATTTTGAAAATAAATTTAAAAAACAAGAAGTGTTATTTGCTGATGATATATTTGAAAATATTCCTAAAGTCATAAATGATGCAGATATGGATCCTTATTTGCTATTCCAACAAATGAAGAAATCCATGGAGCTATTTATGATATGGATCCTTATAATGCTCCTGGACCAGATGGTTTTGCTAGTTGGTTCTACAAGAGCACATAGGACATCATTGGTAAGGATTTAATCTTTGCAATTCAATTCTGTTGGAGAAGAGGTTTTATACCTAAACGTATAAATGCAAACTTCCTTACCCTTCTGCCAAAAGTTCAAGGTGCCAAGAAATCCACTCAGTTTAGACCCATAGGTTTAAGTAATTTTTTCTTCAAGGTAATAACTAAAATAATTACTACCAGAATTGGGAAAATGATTGAGAAGGTAGTCTCTCCATAACAAGGGGCTTTCATTAAGGGGAGAAACTTACAAAATCAAATTGTGTTAGCATCTGAACTAATAAATGAAATGGAGACCACTGGAAGAGGTGGTAATATAGGTATGAAGTTGGACATAACAAAAGCTTATGATTCTCTTAGAAAGGACTTCTTATTTCAAGCTATGTCTTCTTTTGGTTTTTTATCTTAATTGGTTCATTGGTCACAAGTGTTATTTCAGTCCACTATAATATCTGTTATGGTTAATGGTGGTCCAGTAGGATATTTATCTATTGGCATGGGCTTAAAGCAAAGTGACCCTCTATCACCTATTTTGTTTGCTATTGCTCAGTAAATATTAAGTCGGAGAATATCTTATTTGGTTCAAGAGAGGAAATTGATTCCAATGGTTAATAGAAATGGTATTCAACCTTCACATATTTTCTTTGTTGATGACATTTTTTTTTGTTCTGCAATGGTGATAAGAGGAACATTGATAAATTATTGAAACTCTTGAAGGATTACCATCAATCATATGGTTAAATAGTAAGTCTGCAAAAAGCAAATGCTTTGTGGGAAACACTATTGACAGCAAGAAAATTCAAATTGCTAATAATTGTGGTATGCCACTTTCAAAGTTTCCGGATAAGTATTCGGGAGTTAATTTGATACCAGGAAGAATTAAATCATGTCATGTTTGGGACTGTATGGATTTACTACAGAAAAAAACTGCCTGGATGGATGGGTAAAATGTTATCTTTTCAAGAAAGACTCATTCTGGTGAAACATTTGTTATGCAGCATACCAATATACAATATGTTTGTGTATAAATGGCCTAGGAAAGTCTTGCTTGAGTGTGACAGAATAATTAGAAATTTTCTTTGGTTAGGGGACCCATCAAAGAAGAAATTACTGATAGTAAAATGGGAAGAGGTAAATGCACCATTTGCAGAAGGGGGTCTGGGACTGAGAAGTTTAAAAGACATCAAAAAATCACTCCTTATGAAACTGACTTGGAAAATGCAGAATGGGAAAAAAATTACAAGCTAAATTTCAAGATAAACATGGTGTGTGGATATATTATTATAAAAAGTCTTCTGTATGGATTGGGATCAAATGGGTTCTTGATGAAGTTTTTAATAACTCAAGATGGCTTTTGGGAGATGAAGAAAGTATCTCAGTATGGAATGATATCTGGATCACAAGTAAGGCATTATGAACTTGTTATCCTGATAATTCTTTTATGCTACAAAATTCTGATCTTAAGGTGATGCAATTATTAAGAAATGGTGAATGGATAATACCTTCTGAAATTTCAAACATGGTTGATGTAACTGAATTACCAGTGGTGGATGGGAAGAAGGATGGGAGAATTTGTATATGGTCAAAAACTGGAGATTTTACATTTGCAACTGCAGTGAACATTGTAATGAAGAAATATCCTGAGCTGCAATTGACCAAAAATATTTAGCATAACACAATTCATCCATATACTGGTATCAAGCAATATATGGAAGGTGGTGAGAGGTGTATGTACCACAGATGAGAACATGAGGAAAAAAGGTTTCAATCTGGCACCAAGATGCTCTTTTTGCAATCAAGCTGAAGAATCCACTGACCATATATTATGGTACTGTAATTTTAGTGATTTTTTTTCAATGGCTAGGTGGAACGTTTGCATTCTTTAATCCTTTATATTTTGTGGAGGTTCTTACTATGGCAAGATCCAACAACCCAGCTGTAAAAGAAATTTGGAGGTCTACTGCTTTCAGAACTATGAAGGAACTACGTTTTCTTAGATACAGAGTAGTCTATGATGGTGCATATCCAAATCCAGAGGAATTGAAGAAGAGAATAGTTCAGTTTACAAAAGAATGTGAAGTCAGGATGAAGGGGTGTATGTGGAATACAGTGGAGGACTTGCAGACTTAAATTTTTGGCATGAAATGCATGAGAGTGAAGAATTATAAAATTCAGGAGTGCTGCTTCTCTTTACCCACTAGAAATCAAATTCTATTATGTTATGATGGGGTTGCAAGAAATAACCCCGGAGATGTAGGATATGGCTTTGTTGGCAGAGATAGTGCATGTACTATATTGATAGCAGTTGCAGGTGGAATGGGCATTGCAACTAATTACATGGCCGAGGTTTTTGTTGTAATAAATGCATGTGAATGGGAAATAAGTAAGGGGTTCTTACAGATATGCATTAGGACTGACTCTAATCAGTCATCAGTTCCTTTCAGCCAGGAAAATTCCCTGGTATGTACAAACTAGATGGAATAAAATAGTAGCTATATTGGTCAGTTATAAATTTATACACAATTATAGAGAAGTAAATTTCTCTGCTGATAGTCTTGCAAAGATTGGGGCTACTTTACTTAGAGGTGAGAAGAGAGTTTTTTTTTAATAGACCTTCTTTTCTGTCAAATATGGAACATCCAGATAAAACATATTACAGATTTTGGTGAGTTGTGTGATTGTTTGCTTGTAAACATTCATTCATGAGTGTTTTTTATTTTTACTTTGAGTATATTTTTGTAATCTCTTTTGTTATCAATAAATTTTTATTATTAAGCAAAAAAAAAAAAAAACCATGTCGTGAAGTAACAGTAACAGAGTAACTGATCATATGAAAGCGTAAATGGTGGGGCTAGAATAGCATTGCACATGCAGAGAACAATATATAAGGTAGTTAATTCACATATCTTTTCATGTTGTCTTTTTTACTCACTACGCAGGGCATCAGGATATTTACAATTGCGTTCAAAAATGCAGGTTACCATTTTGTTTTTGTTTTTGTTTTCTGAAAAAGAAAAAGAAAAGAAAAAGAGTATAGGGATCTAGCCAGAAGAAAAGTTTAAATTTCCCAAGACGAAAGGAAAAAAAGTAGAGTTCATATAAGTTTTACATGGTTTGGCTCGCTGTATGTGGGCTTGGTTGATATGTGTCGCCAAGAAAGTATGCAATGTGGCCAATACATTGACTCGTGCATATATCATTCTACATCTTCCAATAGTCAGGTATGAGACTAGCTTAAGATGAGACCCCATGGTTGAAGTCTGAAAATGCAAAGAACTCTAATAATAGTATTGTTCTCGGAAAATGGGTCATATGATAATCTCAAGATTATCACAAGGGGAAATTAGGGGGAGACCCAAAAAAAAATATTTTCATTCTCAGGCCACAATTAATTTTGGGTACTGTGACACCCATAATTATTTCCTTGACACCCATAATTATATGAAATTATTAAAAACTTCTGCATGACGGATTATGCATCTGCATGACTGAGTTATGCATCAGGGGTATAATTGGCAACTCAACTTGGACATAACATATCTAAAAATCCGCACCTTAGAAATTTACAAATTTTATATGGTTGGAAATCGTTTAAAGAGAGCTACGCAACGAGTACAAACAACAATATCAAATTTTTGTTTTTCATGAAAAAATCGGAGGTGATCATCGTTTTAGGCAAAATTTTCGAAAACTTGATACATAACCATTATGCAGCCACCAAAAAGGATGCATAACGCATTATGCAGACGCATAACGAATTATGCAACCATTTTCTCGACTGCATAACAAATTATGCATCTACATAACAAAGTTATGCATCTATAACAAGTCATGTACCCATTGTTTTCGCACCCTTCTGGAGTATAAAAAATTGATGCATAATGCAGTATATATCCATATTTACGGATGCATATCATGTTGTGCATCTATTTTATCGATGCATAAAAGATTGTGCGACAATTTTCTCGATGCATAATGCATTATGCAGTCATATTTTTGGATGCATAACAGGTTATGCATCCATTTTCACGACTGCATAACAAGTTATGTAGATATTATTGTAGGTCCATGACGAGTTATGCAACCTTATTTTTTGCTTGTTTCAATACTAAGAAAAAAGTAGCTGCATAACAAGTTATGCAAAAAAAAAGCTGCAGAATGTGTTATGCAACCAATTTCGAGAATGCATAACAAGTTATGCAACAAATTTTGTAGATGCATAACCTATTATGCATCACTTTCTCAAGAACAACACTTTCTCATGAAACCAACATCTACAAGTTGAGCTACAACACCACCAACTTCAACACTTTTACTATTCAAACTGCAGTTGCACTATAACCTGCAATGCTTTAAGCCTTTCAGCTTCAACCCAAATTCAACAGCAACACTAAACTACCTGCAATCTCTTACAATCTCTAACTTAATTGCAGACTCTTAACACCTCTACAAGCATATCCATTTCACATCCATCATCTGCAATCAACTGGAACTACCAAGAATTCATCTACACTTTCTCAAGAACAAAAACTCAACCAAACAGTTAGGGAACAAGTTAAAAAAAAAATTATGATCATGGGTCAATTTGAACATTCAGGTAATAAACCAAACAGTTAGGGGACAAGTTAAAAAAAAAATCGAACAAAAACCAACTTCCTTGTCTGCAATATCCAACAGCAAACCCATATCAATATCAACTCCAATTTTCGTTCGATTAATGGTCACCAGTAAGCCCTAAATTTAATGCAAAATTTATCACAAACCCACACTCAAATTAGAAGAAATTCACAATTTTTCACGAAAGTCAACAATCCCTAATTCCTAAACATAAAAAATCAAATTTTGAGCAAAATGAAGCTCAAACCAAAAACAAATTTATGTCTTTTAACAAATTTTTTTACATGCACAAACAAAATTAAGCAAAACCCACTTTGAATTGACAAGATTTATGAAAATTTTAAGATTCCCTAATTGAAAAGTTAAAGAAGAAATTGACCTCAGCAGAAAGGTATTCAAGAACAACAGCGAGATAAACATGAGCACCACTGCCAATAGGTTGAGCATAACGTCATTTCTTCAAGTACATACCAATTCTACCTACCGGAAATTGTAAACCAGCTCTAACAGATCTTGTTACTGATTTCTTCTTTGGACCACCATTTCCTTTTCTTCCACCAGCACCTTTCTTCACTTATAAAATCAACAAAATGGATGATTCAGATCGAATCATGTAAAAGCCATTCTTTGAAGACCTGCAATTGCGTTAGCTAACTATTACTATTTCTATTTGGTATTTAATTCCGTCTCCAATCATTATTTTGCTTCCTTTTAGTGCTGCCGTGAACGGGAACCATGGTGATGTTGCTGTGGTGGTGGCGGAAATTGGGATCTTTGTGTATCTTTGGTGCGAGAGAAGATCGAAAATCAATCTTCTCTGGAGGTTTTTGTAAAAGTTTCTCTTTTTTCTCTGGTCTTCTTGATAAAACATCACTTTAGATTTAGAGAATCAATTCACAGTTGAGAAGAAGAAAAATAATTGCGGAAATTATGTGTGTGACGAAAATTTTAACCCAGAAAATGGGTGCGCGCCTGAACTTTTATGAGCGTGGGTTTCTTAGTGTAAAAAATTTGAGAAATGGGTGTGGTAGTAGTTTTCACTTATCACAAAGAAGATGCAGGAATAGATATTAGTTCTAGATTTTATCTTGAGGGACATTTTAGTAAGTTAAGGTATTAGTTTTGGTTTGGGTGGGATGCCCGTGGAAGATGTTGAAATCATGAATTTTGAATTTATGATTATTTGAAGGGTTGTCGTACTTTGTTTGTTTTTTAGATCCGGGAATTCAAATCAAAGTGCTAATTAACCAAAAAACTGTACTCGTACTGCTTTTTCATGGTAGAGTCCGTCCCTAGCTAGCACCAAAAGGTGCAAATAGCTAGCTTGATAATTTTATTTTCTATGACACTTCGGCCTGAGTCCGAATTTGTGCATGTAACATTTCAATTTTTATCCTTAATTTAATTTAGGGAGTTATGTAACGAGGATCGTGATTCTAAACATGGAGGGTAATGTGACATCAATTAAATAATCAACCAATCAGAAAAAATATGTGAAATATACCCTCGTTAGAGGAGTGTAAACAAATTTGGACTCCTCCGCCCTAGTGGAAGTTGTGTATATATATAGCAGCAAGGACCATTTATAAGTGGAACTGCCATACTCTCAAGATTATCATAATAGGTGGAACTTTATAACCCCAAGTTCAATACTATCACTACAAAACAGAAGGCCTCTTGGGACGGCCAAAAAACGTCCCAAGAGGACAAAAAACCGTCCCAAGAAGTATTAGGGACGGTTTATGTACCGTCCCCTGTTCCACCGTCACTAATACTATTTGGCCATGTTTTCTTTTTCAGACGGACATATTTTAGCCTTGATTTAAATATTCTATAACTATTATGGACGGTCAGGCCATCACCGTCCCAAATATCCTTCTTTAGGGACGATTTTTTCAAAACAGCCGTCCCTATAAGCTACTTGTTTTGTAGTGTATCAAAATTAGCGTAATACTTGAAATTCTATAACTGGAAGTCGATACTATCAAGATTACCACAGCACTTATAGAGTTCCACTTATAGAATACTATGAGGATTGTCCAAGAATATCGTACTTCCACTGATAGAGTTCCACGTACTTTGATAGTGAATATCGCACCTCCACTGATAGATTTCTACGTACTACACTAATCTTGAAAATATTGCTCTTCCACCTGTAAGGTTCCATGTAGTTATAGATGGTCTTACTTGCTATGCAAACAGTCTCTCTATCCGCAAAGTACTCGAAAAAAAGGAAAATACATATCTAGAATTTTTTATCTTTGGTGTTAGGGAGTCGTTCAACCATGGAAAAGATGTAGCTTCTTTCTTCCTATACTTTTGCCTTTATTAAGCTCATAGCGTTTTTGGAGTTTTTTATTATTTTCTGAATAAGACAACTGCATCTGTTTTTTTTATCGGTAAGTTAACTTTATTAAAAAAGAAAGAAAAAGGCTCACAAAATGTGAACGCACAACGCACAAGTACTACAAGAACCGACCAAAAATGGAAGGGAACAACACAAGAAACAACAAGTGCTACGAAAACAATCTTAAGACTCCTTATACATGACGGGAAATTCAAGGAGGTTCAAATACCACTAATTTCCATTGGAGCATGAAGTATCGAAGAGATATTTCTTGAAACTGAGGTTGCTTGTGAAGCCAATACGCCACTGTAAACTTAATTTCTTTAATCAGTTTAGCTTTTTCAAGATATTTATCGTCAAAGGCACAATGATTCCTCTCATTCCACAAATTCCATAAGATGCTTTCTTAATTTAGATGTTGATTGAGGCCAAGATTGGATGGCAGCATCGATTGTATGAGGAATAGTCCAAATGAGGTTGAATTCCTGGATGAAAAAGTGTCAAATACTGCTAGCATACGGACAATGGAGAAGCAAGCACTACAAAAAAGAAGGCTTCTAGGGACGGCCAGTTTTGAAAAAACCGTCCCTAAAAAAGGATATTTGGGACCGTGATGGCCCGACCGTCCCTAATAGTCATAAAATATTTAAAAATCAAGGCTAAAATATGTCTGTCCCAAAAAAAAAACATGGCCAAATAGTATTAGTGACGGTGGAACAGGGGACGGTACATAAACCGTCCCTAATACCTCTTGGGACGGTTTTTTGTCCTCTTGGGACGTTTTTTGACGGTCCCAAGAGGCCTTATGTTTTGCAGTGAAGTGTAATGAAGTTTCTGCATCATTGATGCATAAGTAGCAGTGATTGACCCACTCTCTCCATTTTCTTTTTACTAACTGGTCTTGAGTTAGGATTTTTTGCTTAGCAGCCAACCAAAGGAAGAAGCTTACCTTAGGGGGCCATCACTTGTTCCAGATCTTCTTTGGATTTATGTGCTCGGCTTTCGCATAAGCCTCGTTGCGCTGAACTAACCACCTATAACATTTCTTCACCGAAAATTCACCAACAGCGTCGCCATCTATCCAAACTCTTTTATCTTCAAGATTTGTGAAGACAATATTATTATCATCCAGCACATGGAGGAGACCAGCTACATCGTTTATCACATGGTCTTGAATTCTTCTCGTTATTCCTAAAGACCAACTCTGGATAGCAGTATTGAACATTTGAGCTATGGTGCTGTCTTTATTCGAAGATGCCTCGAAAACAAGACGAAATTGTGTGGCTAAGGTAGAATTTCCCAACCAAATATGTTATCCAGAAGTAAATCCTTTTCACCGGTACCTAGAATGAACTTGCAATTTGAGTTGAACTCTTCGCAAAGATTTTGAACACCTTTCAAAATGCTGCAAGAATAAGGCAACTGCATCTCCACCATGCCTGTATGCCTGTATAATAAAGCGGCCTAGCCCAACCAAGTAAGAGTTGCATCAATCCTTAAATTTACTAAGTAGTTCTATTTTTCTTCAATCTCCTTAATTTTAATTCGTATCAATTAATGGAATTTGTTGAATAATAATTGGTAATTACATTGATATGCTGCTATTCTAGCCCTGTCATTTATATGAGTTCCACTATTCCATGATTATCCAAATTGACTTTCGATCATCTTGTTTTGTCAATCCAGGGCTTATTGACTATTACTTTTGATTGTCGCCTTCAGCCCCAAAACTCGTCTTGAATTGCTTAATCCCACACAAACTAAAATACTAAGTCCAGTAAAACTAATATAGGAATGTAGGATTAGAATGGCAAAAAATTAATTGCAAAACAAGAATAGAAGAAAAAGAAAACGCCCAGCCTAGGGAACAACTTAAATCAACAAAATAATAACTCAAGATTTTGAACCAACTGAAGCAACTGATAGTTTATTTACCTTCAGTTCGCAAATCAACCTCACTTGTGTAGTTTCGAAGCCACACATCGATATTACAATCTTGAGACCTGCAAAAGATTATGTTGTATAGGGTACATGAACTCATACACACCCTCTGATAATGAGCTCTTCCGATCCTGTAATGGGTGATTCTACATTTGATGCTATGAACTTGCACAATTGCATATGGTTTTTGTCTTAGTGCTTAATCTAGTCATCTTTCCTTTTATGGTTTCACCTTCCTTACATTGGTGTTTACGAAACTGGTCAGTAAATTCACAGTTTTCATTTTTTAATTTGTCAGAATATTTGGTCCAACCAGTCATAATGCTTTTAGCATGCACGGACATTAATGATGATTACTGGTATTAGCAGGAATTAGGTTTAAGACTTCTCACAACTCTTGTTCACGCACAAACTTTGTTGTTTCCGAAAGGATAGATACCTTGAACAAAGTTAGTGAGAAATCTTAATCCTGTTTCCTTCTGAAAGTAATTCAGTAGTTAAGGCACTTTGGATCTATAATGACCGTCTTAATTTAGTAGTTAAGGCTTTTTGGATTCTTTAATGACCGTCTTAATTTAGTAGTTAAGGCTTTTTGGATTCTTTAATGACCGTCTTAATTAAACGAGGTTACACCTGACCTAATATTCTGATGAATCAGAAAATGAAAACTGTGAATTTAGCGACAAACTTTGGAAACACCAACGTGAGAAAGGTGAAACCGTAAAAGGGAAGATTCCTGGTAAGTGAAGAAGCAGTTATGTGGCAGTCTGATTATGTCAGAAACTCTTGCAATAGATATTATCCAAGTTTATATGCCCTCGCTTGCTTAAATCGGCTTTTAGTGAAGCGGAAGCTTTGGAGAGGATGAACTAACATAATCTAGACAATCTCCACTAATTTGCAGGCGCACCTTCAAATTCACCATCATTCTTATGTTTTTTGCTTTATACGGGTTGTTCACGATTTGGAGGTGTCAATCCCTTTGAGGTGTGCGTTTGAGAGTTGTTTGTGACATCCTATACAAAATATCTGTACTGGTTATTTTCATTTTCTAGATCCTGATAAACCTAACAAACAAGGCACTACCTCCGTAGCATCACTGTAGTTCGTATCGTTCCAACTAGGTTGTTGGCACTCACAGCCACCAAAAATCATTTTGTAGGGGCATGAAGTTTACAAACAAAGCAAAAAAAATAATTACTAGGGGATAATGAACCTTCAGCTTTTATACAGAAACGGAAGTCGAGCAGAGAAGAACTTAGTTTGTTTCAACGGCCTCAAAATGATACACCAGTTCTGGTTGGATTCAGCTCAAATTGCAAATGCAACATATGACTGCTTCAACAAATTGTCAGTTAGTGTGCCCTGTTGCTTACTGGTTCTTCATGATGAGACATCTTCCTATCCACTCAAATGAAGTTACAAACACGAAAAAAGGTTGAACAAGATCCAATGACGACCAATTAAATTTAGTAGCAGTTGAAATCCATATAAAAAGCCATTGTCTGATTCCATTTCATGATGTAATTTTTGGAACTGAGAAACAGACTGAGCCAAGAAAATTTCACAATCCAATTCATTCCAAAAGTTATTGTCTCATTAATTCGTATGTTTTTACACTCACTTGTGTACTTGGAAGCCATGCAGAATGGCTGACGCAAAACTCCAACACAATGGTAGCAATTTGGTCTAACTATGATCATATGTACTTCCAACAACATCTTGTTCTCCTTGCATATCTCTAGCAAGTAGCAACACAGCGCATAGAGTCACCCATCTGACTTTCAATACTTCAATCACCTCTTCCTACATAGTTACGAAAGACCCAAAGAAAATTTACAAAGTGAAGACTCTCCATACAATAGCCAATAAGTGATGAATAGATGTAGAGATCCAAAGAATGATGTAATTAAACATAGCACTGGAATCTCAATCGATCACAATTTGAATATGATGAAATCTGACAACAAATATTGGAGTTTAAACAAAATAACTTTGAGAGTGAGAGAGAGACCTGTTGGTTGTAACTGGAAGAGATGTAAGGAGTTGCAGCAAACATATCTTCAATTAGTTCTCCATCAAATTGATTAACCTGGATGCATATTCATCTCGAGCTGATAGCTGTCCCTCTTCTCTTTGAATAAAATCGACTTTCAGAGAACGAAGAAAGCGGAGCGATGTCTTGAGATCATACGGTATAGACTCCTCCAATTTGCCGCACTTGAAGATGGTTAATTCCCGAAGAGAAGTCCATAATCGTAAATCTGGTAGAGTTGTTAAAACAGGGCAATAATCTAATTCCAACTTGTGGAGAGAATTATTGTTGTTGTATAGATCATCATCATCGCCAAAACCTTGAAACTTAGAGCAATTTCTGATGCATAAAGAATGGAGATTCGGAGCATTGTTATTGAGTAGTGCGCCCAATGGGAAATATATCAGCTTCGGATATTCTTCTATGACAATGGATGTGAGAGAGGTGAGACATCCTCCTCTACTGGCAGAAAAGATTGAGTTTACGGCCTTGCCGTTAATACTGTGCAGATCCAATTCCTTCAGAGAAGGAAATGAATTTGGTGCGCTTCTCAATTTTGGACAACCCTGCATATATAGCGTCTCAAGGACAGGGAAGGCATCAACATAAACATAAGATGAAGGAGGAGCAACCCATTCTTCCAGATTTTCCATATTGTTGATTATCAACTCAACTAAAGAAGGGAAAAATGATAATGCTGCTGTAGTTGTTGAGTTCTGGGTACTACTACTTTCTTCTTCTTGTTGCTGGTAATAAAATTCTCTACCCAAACACTTGACTGACTTCATTCTCGAAATCCAAAGATCCTTAAGACATGGAAGCATACCTAGAGCGGGAAGGTTCTCACACCTGTTACAGTTCTGCAAATTTAATGACACCAGAAGCAGGCAACTATACAATGAACCCATCCACTTCGGAAGATTTAAACCCGAGAATCCATTTATTTCCAGCAATCTCAAATTGGGGTGAGCTCTAAGACCCTCCAAAACCATATCATCATCTTCATCATCTCCGTTGGGTCTCCAACGTAGATATAATTCTCTTAAAACTGGCTTATCTTTTAACTTTGCTCCCTCTGCATCTTCAATTCCTCCTCTCACATTCTCTAACCTTTCTATATACAAGACCTGAAGGGAGTTCAGCGCTGCTAACTCTTTTATCGCACTATGACCACTATGAATATCTGCTTCTTTCCTTACCGTGTATGACTTCAACGTTTCAAGGCAAGTTAGCTTTTCGATACCTCTGGGCATGGTAGATACATCGGTCACATATCTTTCAATAAACAACTGCCTTAATTTCGGCCAATTCTTAATTTCTTCTGGAAGCTCACATGTAGATACAAAGGTCACTATCTCCAAATTACAGAGGTTACTAATGCAAGATTCAGGCAATACTTTAATACTTGTAAATCTCAAATCAAGGCACCTTAATCCTGTCAAAGATCCTAATTCTCTAGGTAAGGCAACTAAGTTACAACAACCCACAATATTCAACGTCTTTAAATTCCTAATGTGAGTGATGGAATCAGGTATTTTTCTAATTGGTGAATCTGAAAGGTTAAGATAGCTTAGATGAATTAAAAAGCCAATATTTTCAGGCAAGGCGCCTTCCAACTGATCGCACCCATGGAGATCCAACCTCTGCAAATTAGTTAGTTTAATGATAGATTCAGGTAGAGCTTTAATATCAGAATTTGAAACATCCAGATGCCTCAAATTATTCAAATGCCCAATTTCACCTAGAAACCCAAAAACATATTTGCAAAAACGCAATATCAATGTCTGCAAATTAAGAGAATGACTTAATGACACCCCATGTGACAATTCAAGTTCAAAACGTGAGAGGTCCAGGAACCTCAAATGTTTAAACTCAGAAATCGAAAAGGGAACTTCTGTATCCAAAGACTGACCAGATATAATACGCGTAAACGCTTAATAGAAGAGAACCTCTTGATTGGTGAATAACTCTTTAGACCAACAATAGTTCGCAAATTCTTTGCCTTACGCAGCACTTGGGGAGTTGTTGTTGACGATAATTTGTCATGTTCAAGTTGTAAACGACGAATTTGTGAAACATCTTCCTTCCCATTAATCCCAAATTCGTTACGATCTACAACACTCATAGCAAGATCATGCACAAGATCATGCATCTTACACGTAAGGATGACACCAAGTTCATCCTGCTTTATATCCTGGAAGAATGAATTTCGCAACAAAAACTCAAAATAATCATTTCCTATATCTTCCAAAGATCTATTATTTACCTCAATATTGGACTGAATGAATCCCTCTGCCATCCACATAGAAATCAATATCTCTCTTTCGATTTCCCAGTCTTTGGGAAATAAACAACAGTACGAAAAACATTGTTTCAAAGGCGAAGCTAAATTATCATAGCTCAATTTCAAGATTGATATGACTCGTGTATTTTCCGGCTGAACCCACAAATTCTTATCGATGTTGACTGAAACCCAGTAGTTTTCATCTCTTTTTAAGGATAATAAACTTCCAAGAAAATTTGCTGCAAGTGGTAAGCCATCACATTTCTTTGCTATGTCTCGCCCAATAGCCATCATAATTTGAGAAAGTGGAATTGAACTTTTCTTCTGCATAATAAACCAACAAACCTCATCTGGTAATTTTTGTAAATTGTGGACCTTGCCCCCAACAAGAGATGCAACTTTTTGGCTGCGTGTAGTGACTAATAATTTGCTGCCTTCAACACCGTGGACAAGGACTCCCTTCAGCTTTTCCCAATCTTCGGCGTCTTCATTCCATATATCATCCAATACTAACAGGTATTTGTTACCAATTAGTTTTTCTTTCACTTGTCTTGCCAACACGTCGAAATTTGAGGGATTCCCACATGAAACACTAGTAATGGATTCTATAATTTCTTTTAAAATCCTATAGACATCAAACTTGTCAGATACACAACCCACATTTTTTTTCCGAAGTGTGTTTCAATTGACTTGTCTTGGTATACCAACTGAGCTAACGAAGTCTTACCAAGACCCCCCATACCGACAATGGACACAACCGAAAGTTTCTCTTGCTGGGAAGAATGGTATGATGATGATGAAGATGATGGTGATATTGAAGGTAGTGTTCTATCGGTCAGCATCCTTACTATGTCCAACGTTGCATCCTCCCTACCTATAAGTACAGAATCATCTATAACTGATGTGGTTAGACGGTTGCGTTGCTCTCTAATTTGATCGACTTGAGAAGTACCACCAATAACATTCAACGTATATCTGACTTGATCATAGTAAATTTCATCTAAGTTTTTTCTTAAGGCTCGGATTTTACCAGTCATCTTAAAGTCAAACACAAGCATATCAGAGGATTTACTAATAAAGTCAGGTACCTTGTGCTTGATCTGACTTCTTCTTTCGCAAAGGCGCATGGTTTCATAACAGAATTCATCCATAACATCATCAGCATTGTAAACAACGTCTTTGAGCCTTCTCAGCCAGAGTCTGACGGTAGCATCAGTTAATTGTTTCTCTTCCGCATCAGAAATTAAAGCTTGTATTGACTCCAAGGTTTTACCAAGCTTCCTTAGGTCATGTTTAACACCCCGTACCTGACTAATCTGTTGAGAAATAACCGGGAGCAGTTTTTTCAAGATTTCAGTCACACCATTAACAAGAATCACTTCCAAAGCCATCATAAGAAAAATCAAACATACAGAGAAAATATTGAAGGTATGAAGATGAGATAGTAGAGAGCAGAAGATAAGTTCTTCTAAGATGAGTAGTTGGTTTAAAGATATTGAAATGAGTCTTCTCCATAAAATATTTGTCTACCTTCTGCCGTCCATTGGACTTCTTTCAACCACACTATTAATTATTAAAAGCTGGTGAATGACAGAGCTCATGGGGCCAAGTGTTTTGTTGCCAACAGGTCAGTATGTGTGGTCCAATCCTTACTTTAATTCGTTCACTGTACACCAAAGTTGACAAAAATCACTGCTCGCGAATAATATTCTACTTCTACACTCCATTGGGTCATGCTATAAACTGTTGCATCTCCTAATTCGTTTGTTAAGCAATGTTAGCAATAGATTATCTTGTACCCCTTTTTTTACGTCTTTTGTTCTACGGGTGTTGATATTTCTTACTATGGTATGACGAAATCTCAACTCCTGATAATGAGTTGAAACCAGCAAAAGGATTTGAATCCGTCCATGTTCTGAAAAATACTACTTCGCTATTTGTGATTTTTAATGGACATGCTTATTATTTTATTATTACTTAAAAGGTATAAAAGTGAATTATCAAAGGGAAGACCATTTGTTACAAAAAACAAAAACAAAAAAACTGACATGAATTGCATATTCTGCTGAGTAAATCGCTTGAAGAGAACCAAATTAAGCATTCTAAGAGCATCTAAAGGTTTTTGTAGCTAGTGGTATTATTCATGTAATTAAAATGAAAACTGACCGGGTTATAATCTACTGACCGTGATATCAATTTTACGGTCCCATTTGTACTGCAATCAACCTGCACCACAAAACCAATTAAATTATTGCATTCTCTTCTCAGTTATTGCAACCCGAAAAAATTGAGCTGTACTGTTGGTTGAACAATAAAGAGGTCTCAGTTCTACAAATACCCATGAGTGTCCCTATACATATTTTCCACCAAAAAGTTTTGTGGAGAAAATTTCTCGACCATTTACTGCTGATTGGGATGTGATGATGCTAAAGATTAAGAAAGTCATGGTGATGTATAAAGTATTCAAACTTGGTAATTTCTTTTATACTTGATCCACTTTCACTGATATCAATTTGCTCTCAGGATAGTGAAAAATCAAAAGTGGAAGTAAGTTGTATGGTTACCTCTTACCTGATATGAAACCTTGAAGAGCTCTATGGCAGCTTTCCTGGGACAAGACAATTCCATGAGGAAATTTCTTTTGTTCATTAACGCATTGAAGACTTTAAATGCTTTCTGTAAACATCCACTTTCAAAATACATGTCAATAAGACAATAACCATCGTGGATAATATCGAATGCACTCCTCTAGTCCTCTTCATATGTTCGTGAACCACCCTCTTTCGTCTGGGACTCCTATACAAAGCCAATAACATACTAGCTGCTGCAACTAAGTTTGAATTTTTCAATGTCAATCCTCTCAAACATTTCATAAGCATTGGCCAAAACCCTCAACCCACTAATTTAAGTAGTTCAAGAAACAAAAAGGTTATTTCAGAACTTTTGCCAAACGCTAGTCGCGCATTGTTTTACATTTCAATGCAAGATGATCTGACATATTAGAGGTTATCTCAGCTGCTGCTGCAGGAACGACGTACACATTCCTACTTATCTTTTACTGTTAACATAGGAAGATATAAGCAAATGATGAACTAAGTAGATATATCAATATAATTGGGATCTTCATACAGACAAAACAGATTTGGGCCATTAAAGTAAAAAATGTCTGACAAAGACACAAAGTTAAAAGGTGATTTCAAGATTGTAGAATGAGATTGAGGGGTCTCCTAATTAAATAACAAAACACTTGTTAAATCAGTGGGTTGATGGTGGAATTCATGATGGAAAAAGAAATGGAGAGACTAGAGAGTCGGAAGTTTTAATTCAGTGGGTTTGGTGGAGGCGACTGATTATGTCAAACACCACTAGAGATTTTCTACTTTTATCCTGTCGGGGTAAAATGCTTATCTTCCACGTGTAGTTATCTTGAAGAACAGAAGCATCAAAAACAAATCACGAGAAACACTGAATCATGCCCTAGGACTCATTTGTATACGTTCACAGGATAATGACGCGTGGTTAATGCGTATGCCAAACGCCGACATCTTATTCCATTTCGGGTTTAAGAAAGATTTGATTAATCAGACTCACGTCGAAATTTCCGAACTTCCTTCACGCAGTCCTAGTTAACAACAGTTTCACCACGGGGAAAAGAAAGCTGATTAGTCCTGATTAACAACATTTTCACCACGGGCAAAAGAAAGCTGATTCTTGGTCTTTGCCAAACGCATATATAGTAACTCACATTCTTACACTATTTGGATCTAAGTTAACACCGGACTCGCCGCGAACCGAAAGTCAGATCATTTGTTTTCTATTTTAAATTAGATCTGACTTGGTTTTTGACTCAGACCTAATTCTCGGGGGTCATTTTTGAATCAGGTAACAAAATATCATTGCCTCATAGGAACAAATCAGTGACTCACTAATTTTTGAGTTAGATGCGTCAGATCTGACTTAAAAGATACGTAGTGAGATAGATCTTGATGTGTCTGGAGATTTTAGTCAGATCCAGACGATTCGTATCCAGATGATTCAGATAAGTCAGAAGTAAACAAACATGGTGTAAGACCACCAATGCCCAAGCTTGTCTAGGAAATATAATATGTTTATATGGATGGCAGACAAATCATTGATAGTATATTTATATCATGGATTTCAAGATGAGGGAGCAATCTGCATGTATTGAGATCGATTTAGAAAAGGATTTGGCTACGATTAATTGGGAGTATTTACAGATGATCCTGAAGAAGATGGGATTTAAAGATAGACGGTGCAAATGGACATTTTTGTTATTCTAAAGCGCATTTGTTTGGTGATCAGGCTTTTACTATTCATAGATAACATGATTGGGTATCGCTGGTTAAAATGATAATCCACCGTAAATATAGACAATGATTTCTGAAATTATGGACAGTTTTTTTTTTATGTTCTTAGGCAGTCTTCATGATGTTAAAATGCTTTGAATTCTTAACGAATGTTGTTAATAGATATCTTATCTTTCGTTGTACTTTGGAGTTGCTCCCTTTCAGATTAATATGACTGTGAATATTTTGATAACATGATGTTATCTGCTCAGTTTTAGAATTATCGTATAAAACTAATTAGTTATTTTTGAACCATTGGTTTGCTATTATATTTGGATATGTTATATATAAGTATGTCAAAATTGTTCGTATAAAATTTCAAGACGATCGGATCAAGCCATCACCATGAAACCTATAATATAACATTATGCAGTTAATGTGTTTGTTAGAAATACATGTTGTTTATCATATTATAAAATGATTTGTTTGAATTGTTTGTGAAAATGATTTAAAATTTCGAAATGATTTCATGTCTTACCGTTAGATGAACATTTTTCATGCTAACGGTGAGAAATGATCCCCGAGAGTTAAATAGGTAATCATCTCCATGTAGGAACTTGTATTCCTGACCATTGATGGCAGTTGTTCGTGCCAGATAACGAAAGTAAAATGGGTAATGATCCCCTATAAAAAAAATGGGTATGATCCCGATAGGAACTATTGTCGTGACCACCGATTACAGCTGTCTGTGCCGGGAAACAATAGGTGGGTGCACGAACCAAGGTTTTCGTACCGTGAACTCATGGTTTGTTGGTGATAATATTAATTTTTGAATCATGTGTCGAAATATAATTATTTGAATTGTTGAAAATATTATTAGTGTTATGAACTCATGTGTTGAATCTAAATTCAGATAATTTGTTGGAAATATTATTGGCGTTGTGAATTCCAAATAGAATCTAAATAAGATAAATTATTAGAAAGACTATTGGTAATGTGATTGTTGAATATGTCATTGATTCGTTGAAGTAGTAATGTGTTTCTTGTTATATGTTTTTACTTAACGAAATGATCATGTTTCCGCATCTTTAGAAAATTTGGTGCATTCTATTCAGCTGTCATCTCACCCCAATTGACATTTTTCCAGATTTCATTAATCATGGAAGTGGAACTAAGAAGTTAGCTTATTTATTGATTGCATTGTATTCTTGTATTTCTCAAAACGTAATTTGAAATAATATTTTTTGTTGAAAATGTTGTTAAAGATGATTAGAGAATTCATATGTGTAACTTATTTTAGAAAGGTTAAATTATGTTTATTGTAATAAGTAAATTAGAAGAGTTAAATGCATAAATCTGTTTCCGACCTGTAACGCTTCGAGTTTGAATCTCCATATATGAGTTCGACCCTGTTCCGAAACTCGGGGATTACATGGAGTATGGCTTGAGGGTAAATAATTCCAAGACTAGGATTATGGGAATTGGTAATACACTAATACTCCACTAATTTATATTTGGGCAGAAAAATTGGGTCGTTTAGTCAACAAATTTTCAATGTCGTATGTCGGACTTCTCTTAGGTGCAGAGGATAACTCTAGATCTATTTGGGATGCTGCCATAGAAAGTTTTGATAAGAGGTTGGTTTCTTGGAGTAAATCTCACTTAACTAAAGGCGCTAGAATCACACTTATCAAGAGTGGCATGACTAGTCTTTTGTATTATTTCAATACTTTTAGGCTTCGATATCCGTCATCAATAAATTTAAGAAAAAAATAAGTCTTTATGGATAGATAACGCATATACGAAGAAGAAGCACTTAGCAAATTGAGATTTAGTTTTTCTTCTGTGGAGATGGGTGGCTTGTATAAATTTTAATTTATAGATCATTAATTATAGGGTCTTCGAAATTCATGATAATCATACAATACGATAGGCAAGATTAGTTTATCCGAAATACCTGGTAACGCTAATCTGTGTTATGATACTGATCATCTTTATAACATCGGTAATATTTTATGGAGGTCTTGGTTTCTTTCTTTCTTTACCTTAGCCGGAATGAGCAGTAATTTCTTCGTATTCATGGGTATTGTGTTGTTTTTATAGGTAGAGAGAGGACCAAGTTCCTGGGAGTTTGGTTTTAGCCTTAGATCTCAACGGTCCATTAAGAAAAAGCATAATTAGAAAATAACTCCTTAATGACAACTAATATGCTTAGCAACATCTCTATTAGCCCAAATTTATCACATGGGACAAAGATATAAGGAGTGTCATGACTAGTCTTTTTTATTATTTCAGTACTTTTTTAAGTCTCTAATAGCCGTCATCAATAAATTCAAGAAAAAAATCAGAGATTTCTATAAGTAGATACCGAGTATATAATAATAATAATAATTACTTAGCAAAGTGAGAGTTAGTTTATTTTTCCGTGGAGATGGGTAACTTGTATAAGTTTTTATTTATAGATCATTAATTATAAGATCGTTTAACTTCATGATAATCACACTATAAGATATTCAAGAGAAGTTTATACGAAATACCTGGTAGCACCAATATGTGTTACGGTACCGATCATCTTTGTAGCAGAGGCAATACCTTGTGGAGGTCTTTGTCTCTCTCTTTTCACCTTAGCTGTAATGAGTAGTAATTTCTTAAACACCATAATTATGGGTACCGTGTTTCTTTTATAGATAAAGAGAGAACCAAGTTCCTAGAGTTTTGGTTTTAGCTTTAGATCTCGACTGTCCATCAAGAAAGAGCATGACTAGGTTTAACTCCTTAATGAAACCTTATATGTTTAGAAACATCTCAATTGTCCCAAAATTATCACATGGGTCAATAAGATAAGTGGAAATTGAATTATTGTCCCTCCCTCTCATACGATACACAAATATCCTTATGTATCAATAATTATATCCCTAATCTTTTTTTTATAGAAAAATTTAATCTTAATAACAAATCTGCCCTCTTTTGTTTAAAGTTTCTCAACCAAATGAAATCAATCTTCTCTTTTCTTATATTCTCTCTTCCTTCCGACTACGGCCACCACCATCTTCTTCGTCCGATCCACCACCTCCTACCACCAGCAACACCACCGCCACCTCCTAAGTAATCTATTGAGATTGATTTTCTTACACTGTCTGAAATTATGAAACCGAGATGGCGGCTTCGTTAGAACTGAAGAGGAGATTGAGAGAGGAATTCAGAGACGAGAGTGGAGATCGATTGGGTTCAATGGAAGAATTTGTGAAGATTCAGATGGAGAAATTTAGGATTCGAATGAGTTGAAATGAAGGGATTTTTGAGCTGATAGTTGCAGCTGATGAAGATGATGGTTTTGTGATCGATTCATAAAGTTTCTGGATATGGCAAAGGTTCAGTTAGGGTTGGATGGTCAATTGAGATATATTGAGGTGGTTTCTGCAGATTAATTTCATCGGAAGTGAAGAACAATTGAGATGATACTGAGTTAGGGTTTGCTGCTAAGGAGAGGAAATGATTTGGATTGTTTCTGTGATGAAGCAAACAATGAATATACAAAGATGGGTTTGTGTTGGTGTTTTTGCAGACGAAGATTGCAAGGGTTGTTGTTCATTTCATGGATGGAGAAGATGTTGGTGATGGATTTGAGTCCAAGAAGTTGTTCTGCTGGTATTTGAGGCAATGGTTGCAGGTGATGGCCGGTTGAAGAATGGATGCAATGAATGAAATAGTTGTTGTTACAGGCTAACGCGGGCTGAGAAGATGAATTATAGGTTTGAGGTTGTGCCGCATGTATGATACTGATGGTGGGATGGAAGGAATTGTGGTTGTGTAGGTCTGAAGCTGAATGAATGAGCAAATGGGTTTGAGTTGTTTGAACTGTGAACAACACAGAGAGATGGAAGAAGAGATGGGTTGCTGAGAAATCCGAGAAGAATACAAATATGAGATGGATCTGTATGGGTTGGATCCAGGAACGATGGTTTGTGCTATAAAGAAGGTGCAGTAGAAATCAGTAGGAGGAGCTGGTGATTGTGGATTGAATTTGGTATTGCAGTCGAGTAGAAATGCAGAATGGGTTGGAGCTGGAATTGCAAGTAGATGAACACTGCAGGGATGAATGCAGGCAGTGGTGGTTGTTATCTGATAATGGGGGTGAAGCTGCGGCTATGTAGGGCTGAGTTGCAGCTGTCGCAGGGAGCTTCAGTTTGCTGTGACAATGCGGTCGAGCCGAGAATCTGAAATTGGTCTGTGTATGAATTGCAGGTGAAGGGTTGTTGTTGCTGCGGCAGTAGAATGGTGTTGGCGGTGCTGTCTCAACATTGAGATGGCTAGGCTTGTAACTTGTGTTGATGAACAAGAGAAGAATGTGTTGTTGGCCTTGATTAGGAACTGGTGGTCTGCAATGGAAGCTGTGGTGTTACAGGTTATGAAATTGAATTTGCAAGAAGGAAGCAGATTGCAGCTAGAGTGAGATGGTGGTACTGAGAAATTGTTTGGTTGCGATAAAATGATATCGGGTTGCAGGATGGCTGTCAGATACATGATACATGAAACTGTAGTGGTTGGTGCCGATGGAACTGAAGCTGTTGATTATGGAGTGATGAATGTCATTGTATGATTGGATCAACAATGGGTGTTTATCCATTTCAGTTGGATCAACAGTGGATGTTTATCCATTGCAGTTGGATCGACAGTAAAATTATCTGAACCGATGGTGGCGGCGGTGGTTGCTGTTATGGATTATTAATGGTGGTTGATGGTATTTTTTGGATCAACTATTGTTGTTGATCCCTAAATTGGATCAACATATGTTGTTGATCCTTTTTTTTTTGGATCAACTACTGTTGTTGATCCCTAAATTGGATCAACATATGCTGTTGATCCTTTTTTTTTTTTGGATCAACTAATGTTGTTGATACAAAATACCTAAACCAGTGGTGGGTGGGTGGGTGGCGGCGGCGGAGGTGGTGATTGCATAAATGGTGGTGGCGGCGGAGGTGGTGGTGGTGGCGGCGGCGGTCTGGTGTTGATTGCATCAGTGGTGGTGGTGGTGGCGGACTAGTGGTGGCGCCGATGGTGGTGGCGCCAGTGGTGGTGGTGGTGCAATGGTGGTGGAGTGGTAGTGGAATATTAGTGGTGGTGGTGGTTGGTAGGTGGTGGTCGTTGAACGGTGGTGGTGGAATGGTAGTTAAATGTTGGTGGTGGTGGACGTGAGGTGGTCCTAGTAGTGATGGTGGTGGTGGTACGGGTGAAGTAGTAGAGGAAGAAATTTGTTCCATTTTGAAATACAAGAAAATATTATATTGTTGAGGGTATTTAGGTAATCTAACTTTAAATGGATAAGGTTATTAAAAAGTATGGATATACTTATTGTTGTATAAGGATATATTTGTAAGATGTTAAAACTAGGGACATATAATTAATATACCCATAAGGTAATTCCACCGAATGGAATCTATCTTACATCAAAATGAGAACGGTGAAACCGTAAAAGGGAAGATTCCTGATCAGTGACGAACCGGTTATACTTTGTTCTAGCAGTCTGGTTATGTCAGATACTCTTGCAATCAGTATTGTCAGAAGTTTGCGTCAAAAGTCTGCGAAGATCGACGTTGTTAGAAAGTGCTAGCCACAAAATTAAGTCAGCTGGAATCAGGAGACATATATAGTCACAAATCCATTGAAAGACATCTTTTTTTTTACTATCCTTTTCCTTGGTTTATACTAATGATGATGAAGAGATGTTGTCGTCGTCGTCACGGTGGATTTGTGAGACTGTGAAAGGTTGTCATGTGTTTTAGGTCGAAGCATATTCTCTAGCAAAGGGAATAGGAGTTGGCGAATAGTTGACTAGTGCCTAATCCAGTGTTGGTGGTCACGACTGGGCTATAGTTTTCTATCCAGATGGACTTACTGAAGCTGCACAGGATTATATAGCCGTGTACCTGAAGTTAGTAAGCCCTGGAGAAGTCACGGCAACGCTTGAATTTAAATTACTAGACCAAACCGGAAAAGGGAAACATGGTGTTCATTACTTTACTAGATCTCCAAAAACTTTTACCGATAACTGGTATGCACATGTTTTCCGATTCCTACGTTTGTTGGAATTATATTGAATCCTTTGCTTTTTCATGAGTAATTCAAGATGTTTCTAAACTAGGATAGTACGTAGACTAGTAATTTCCTCCTTGCCTTACAAAGGCTCTTTGCACAAACGATTATAGCTACAGCAAGTTACCCGATTCAATGTCACCATCTTCTTCTCAATAAATAAATAAATAACTCACATCCAAACTTTAGAACTAGTGATGCCAATAAACTTCAGGTATGCGCCGGTATCAAAATTTACAATTAGACTTAGTTGTTCTGCTTGCACTATAGTTTCTTTCGAAGATTGGTATTCCAGACATGGAGATGGAGATATTCTGGACTCCCATCTCTTTTTACTTATTTACTACCTATTTCGTTGATAAATATTTGTAAACAACTCTTTTACCATGACTGACCTAGTGCATAAATGGCGTTTCTATATGAATTAGTTTCAAGGGATGGCCAGAATATATGAAGAGGTCGATGTTGGAGACCTCAAGCTATCTCAGGGATGATTGTCTTAGCATTCATTGTACGGTCGGAGTATGGCAAACTCGTGTTGAGGAGGAGAAACATCATGTTATTCCCGTACCTCCATCAGATTTGAGACAGAAACTCAAGAGTTTGCTGGAATCTGAAATTGGTTCTGACATTACTATTCAAGTTGGCAATGAATTCTTCAAAGCCCATAAGTTGTTAAAAACATAATTTGTGAAAATCCAATAAGTAAAGCCCAAATAATCATCTACACTAAGTAAAACCCAATACTAGAATCTTCTAGGCCTTCTTTACATCAAGTATTATCTAGAGAATTCTTTTCTCTAGAATTTTCTTGTAATATCTAAGTTGAGAGTGTAAAGAAGAGTCTAGATAGAACTATCTAGAGAAGTAAGTAGTTGGTCATGAAGCCTATAAATAGGCACTTGATGTGTTTATTTGGGATCATCCAAAAACAATCAAAAACTCAAGTGAGTTGAGAGTGAGCGAGAGTGAGAGCTAGAGTAGTAAGAGCCAAAGTGCCTCTTTATAAACATAGTGAGCCAAAGTGCTACACTAAAAATTCCCCTTGTAACATTTCCCATTTCCAAATTAATATAAGCCTCGCTTTTCAATTAACCAACCTCTCTTTCCCTAATTTCATTTCCATAAACCCATCACACTTCCGCATTACGCCAACAAATTTGGTATCAGAGCCAACTTAACCCAGTAATCCTAAAATTCTACCCATGGCAATCAACCAAAGTATTCAAGGTTCCAATTATGCCCAAACTCTAATTCCAATTTTTGATGGTGAGAGTTACGATTATTTGAGTCTACAAATGAAGACATTATTCATTTCACAAGACCTATGGGATTTTGTAGAAGAAGGTTATAAAGTACCAGAGTCAACAGAAACTATGTCGTCATGGACGGATGCAGAAAAAAAAGGAGTATAAGGAAAATAAGAAGAACGATGCTAAAGCACTATTCTTTCTACAACAGGGCGTAAGCAAAGCTATTTTTCCTCGAATTTCGGTGGCGAAAACTTCAAAGGAGTCCTGGAATATTCTAAAAGTAGCATTCCAAGGATCAGAAAAGATAATCTCCATTAAACTACAAAATTTATCGCGAGATTTTGATAATTTACTTATGAAAGAAAATGAAACTATCCAGAACTTCTTCTCAAGAGTTACTGGCATAGTAAATCAAATAAGTAGTTATGGAGATACCATTGAAAATAAAATAGTGGTAGAAAAGATATTAAGAAGCTTACCCTTCAAATTTGATCATATCGTCGCTGCTATTGAGGAATCAAAAAATTTGTCGACTCTCTCGGTACATGAATTAATGGGTTCACTCGAGGCGCACGGGAAAAGAATAAATAGGTTCATGGAGCAACCGTTGGAGCAGGCATTTCAATCAAAAATAAATTTCAGTGAAAAGAAAAATACGGAATCCAGAAAAGAAAGCTACAAAGGGGGATCATCATCCAACTCGCAGTACGAGAAAGGCTCGACATCAAACCAAGGGCCCAAAAATTACTACCGTGGACGTGGAAAAGGAAAAGGAGTTTATAGAAATAACAACAACCAAAGGTACGAAAAAAGTTACTCCTCAAATCTCCGATGTAATATTTGCAAAAAGTTTGGCCATGCAACTGAAAATTGGAAGTACAAGTGCACCAAGTGTGATAAATTAAATCAGATGGAAAAAGATTGTTGGCTCAACGAAGCTAACTATTCCGAGAAAAATGATTCTCAAAATCAAGTATTTTATTCCTGCCTCACCACGCAACAAGAAGCGCAAGGTATATGGTACGTCGGATGCAGCATCCATATGACAGGAAACAAAGAATATTTCGTAAAACTGGAGGAGCAATAGATTCCACCAGTCAAACTCGGAGATGGAAAGTTCGGAAATGTTGAAGGAAGAGGGGTTATATCTGTACGTACAAGGTCAGGTAAAACTCGATACATATCTGATGTTCTTTATGTTCCTGGCCTAGCTCAAAATTTATTAAGTGTTGGAAAACTTATAAGAAAGGGGTACTCACTACATTTCGAAGACGGAGAATGCACAATTTATGATAAAATTAACAAGCAATTGGTGGAAAAACTAAAAATGTCAGGAAATTTTGTCTTTCCTCTATCTATGCCATCAATTGGAAATTGTGCAATGAGTACCAATCATATAGATGAATGCAAGCTATGGCATTTGAGATACAGGCATCTCAACTACAGATCCTTGAAGGTTCTAAAATCTAAGAACATGGTAATTGGTCTTCCTAATATCAGCAGTGGAGATAAAATATGTGAAGGTTGTATTCTTGGGAAGTTTCATAGACTTCCATTTACAAACAAATCGTGGAAAGCAAGAAAGCCCATCGAATTGGTGCACGCCGATATTTGCGGTCCGAAAAGAACAACCTCACTCAACAACAGAAGATATTTTCTTTTATTCGTTGATGATTATACAAGGATGATGTGGGTGTACATTCTCGAGCAAAAGTCTGAGGCATTCACTAAATTCCTAGAGTTCAAGGCGTTGGCAGAGAAGCAAAGTGGTCATCAACTAAAGGTTTTCCGTACAGACCGTGGTGGAGAATTTACTTCTAATGAATTTATCAACTATTGCAAAGAAAACGGTATTAAGAAGGAGCTTACCGTTTTATACACTCCACAACAAAACGGCGTCGCGGAAAGAAAAATCATACGATCGTGGAAATGGCTCGGAGTATGCTAAAAGAAAGGAAGCTACCCAATAGCTACTGGGCAGAAGCAGTCAACACAATGGTTTACATCCTTAACCGTTCTCCAACAAAGGAAGTTCTCAACAAGACTCCATATGAATCTTGGCATAAGAAAAAGCCCGAGGTAACTTCTTTCAGAATTTGTGGTTGCGTAGCATACTCACATATTCCATCCCAACATAGAGAAAAGTTCGATGAAAAAGGAGAGAAGCTTATATTCATCGGATACAGCAAAGAGTCTAAAGCCTATAGACTTCTAAAGCCACAAACAAAGTAACTGGTAATCTCAAGAGATGTTATCTTCGATGAATTCAAATCCTGGGATTGGAATGAGGAACCAGACAACTACGAGTTTCCACTACTCATCGAAGACGAGCCAGATCAGCCACATCAAGAAGAAAGTACTCCACCAGCAAGCCCGAGGTCTCCTATTCCAACACAACAAAGTCCAAGTTCATCGGAAGCAAGTGCCCTACCTAGAAAGGTGCGTTCCCTAAGAGATATTTATGAAATATCTAGTTGTGAATTTATAGCACAAGAGCCTCAAAGATATGAGGAAGCGGCAAAAGAAGAAAAATGGAGAGACGCCGTGGACGAAGAAATGCGAGTAATCGAGAAAAAATAAGACATGAGAGCTTGTTAATCAGCCAATTGACAAAGAAATAATTGGTCTAAAATGGGTCTACAAGACAAAATACAACGAAGATGGTTCGATTCAGAAGCACAAGGCAAGGCTAGTTGCAAAAGGATATTCCCAGCAACCAGGAATTGACTACAACGAGACATTCGCCCCAGTCGCTCGCATGAAAACAATCCGGATGGTGTTAGCCTTGGAAGCTCAACTCAAAATGAAAGTCCACCAATTGGACGTAAAGTCGGCATTCCTAAACGGAGAAATTGAAGAAGAGGTGTACGTTGAACAACCTCAATGATATATCCGAAAAGGAAAAGAAAAAATGGTTTATCGTCTCTGCAAAGCACTATATGGTCTCAAACAAGCACCGCATGCATGGAACAGAAAAATCGACAAGTATTTCCGAGATAATGGATTCGAGAAAAGTCCAAGTGAGCCATCCCTCTACATAAGAAAACAAGGTACGGACTTCCTAATTGTCTGTCTCTACGTTGATGATTTAATTTATGCAAGTACAAAACAAGAGATGACAGAAAAATTTAAGAAGGAGATGATGAAAGAATATGAGATGACAGACTTAGGACTTATGCGATATTTTCTTGGGATAGAATTAAAACAATCTTCAGGAGAAATATTCATTTCCCAAGAAAAATACGCGGAAGACTTACTGAAAAGGTTCAACATGTTGGATTGCAAACCAATTGCAACTCCAATGGGTACCAATGAGAAATTGGTCAAAAATGATGGAGCGACTAAAGTCGACCCGACTTTTTTAGAAGTTTAGTCGGCTCACTGATTTACTTAACAAATACAAGGCCAGACATCGTCAATGCAGTCAGCATTGTTTCTCGGTTCATGAGCGAGCCAAGCAAGTTACATTATGCCGCTGCGAAGAGAATTCTTCCATATATAAACGGAACAAAGAATTTTTGCATCAAGTATACAAGAGAAAAAGACAATGATTTAATTGGATTCACAGATAGCGATTGGGCAGGTTCTATTGAAGACCGAAAAAGCACACCAGGCTATGTTTTTTGTATGGGAACAAAAGTCTTGGATAATGGTTAAACTCCCATGAGAGCTTTCCCTTTTGCATTCGTTATTATATGACAGAATAATATCAAAGAGTATCTCACAATAATTGAGAATACTACAGTTTAATGAGAGAATAAAGCTAAGTAAGGAAACAACATAATATCTAATCTATTACACCCCCTTAGTCAGAGCGGGAGAAGAACAGACGCTCAGACTAGCATGGAAACGAGTAAACAACTGTGGTGGATTGCCCTTGGTAAAGATATCAGCATATTGATTTTCCGAGGGGATGTGTAAGACATGAATGTCACCAATACGAACACGATCACGTACGAAATGTATATCAATCTCCACATGTTTGGTGTGTTGATATTGAAACGGATCACCGGACATATCGACTGCACTGACGTTATCACAGTATACATTAGTGACACGTCGTAGAGGTAGATGAAGCTCAAGAAGTAAGTTGCGAAGCCAAGTATTACTATCTGCAACTATTGGACTGCATAAAAAAAATCAGATCTAGTGAAGGCAGACAGAATAAAGATTGTAGGTTGTTCAGTCAAAGTAGTAGGAGCCGGACTAGTAGAGGTGGTAGCGGAAGAAGTGGGAGGCATTGTAGGCCTGCGCCTGTGGGGAGGAGTATATGGAATAGGGAAATTAAGGACAGCAGACGAAGGGGCTGAGGGAGCTTTAGGCTTAAGATTACGTAGAGTTTAACTAGTGGATGATCCACTAGCTGCAAGAAATAAGTAGAAAGAAATAGAAGATCATAAATCGGACAAAAATGAGAATGAACTGATAAGCAAGAGAGAAAATCAACATTAAAAACGGCAAGAATTCATGAGATTCTTAACAAAGAGAGGGGACGTTAGAACAAGAAAGTAATCCAAGAAGCACGAAATAGGAAACAACCAAGATTTAGAAGATAGAAGAGACCAACATTCTGAGAAAGATAAACGAAAAGATAAGAGGAATTCATTATCTCTTGGAGTTCAAAAAACAAAGTACGGTGGCACTATCGTCAGCCGAAGCAGAGTAGATAGCATCGACAAGTGCAGCATGTGAAGCAGTATGGTTGAGAAGAATAATGACCGACCTACAACAACGACAAAATCATCCAACAACTATCTACTGTGACAACATGTCTACAATTGCAATGACAAAAAATCCAGTCTTCCACGGAAGGACAAAGCACATAGAGCTACGACACCACTTCATCAGAGAACTGGTAGAAAACAAGGAAATCGAGCTCCAATTCTGTCCAACAAATGAACAAAATGTCGACATTTTCACTAAAGCCGTCACAATGGACAAATTTAATCATTTTAGAGAAAAACTTAACATCACAAATTAAGAGGGGGTGTTAAAAACATAATTTGTGAAAACCCAATAAGTAAAGCCCAAATAATCATCTACACTAAGTAAAACCCAATACTAGAATCTTCTAGGCCTTCTTTACATCAAGTATTATCTAGAGAATTCTTTTCTCTAGAATTTTCTTGTAATATCTAAGTTGAGAGTGTAAAGAAGAGTCTAGATAGAACTATCTAGAGAAGTAAGTAGTTGGTCATGAAGCCTATAAACAGGCACTTGATGTGTTCATTTGGGATCATCCAAAAACAATCAAAAACTCAAGTGAGTTGAGAGTGAGTGAGAGTGAGAGCTAGAGTAGTAAGAGCCAAAGTGCCTCTTTATAAACATAGAGAGCCAAAGTGCTACACTAAAAATTCCCCTTGTAACATTTCTCATTTCCAAATTAATATAAGACTCACTTTTCAATTAACCAACCTCTCTTTCCCTAATTTCATTTCCATAAACCCATCACACTTCCGCATTGCGCCAACATAAGTCGATTCTAGCAGCTCGATCTCCTGTATTTAGAGCTATGTTTTTTGGACTAGCGGGTAATCCAGATATGGAAATAGTAGCCATTGAAGATGTTCATCCCTTTGTTTTTAAGGTAAGGCTTATAACAATTCATATATTAGATTCATAAGTAAAGTCCTGCTAACTTAAACTTACATGATGTGTTGCAGGCCGTGTTGTTATTTTTGTACTCAGATGAATTTCCTAAAGCACGTGATCTTTCTGATCCAGATTTTGTTTGCACTTCAACTACGATTACACAATATCTGTTAGCTGCAGTAGATCGTTTTGATCTTGCTCGATTGAAACTCATGTGTGAGGCAAAGTTGTGTGAAGATATAACTATAAATAATGTGGCAACAGCACTGATTCTGGCAGACCAATACCAATGCTTGCAACTGAAAACTGCCTGCCTAATCTTTGCAGCGAAACCGGAAAATGCCGGAGGTAAGTGTTAATTTAGACCTCCAGAAAGTAATTAGTTAGCTATGTGGTTTATGAAGAGTACCAAGTGTGTCTGTCCAGTTTTGGGCTAAACATATATTTTTCTTACCCATTAAATGTTTTACTTGTAGATGTTATGAAATCCGATGGGTTTGCAGATTTGGCCAAGAGTTCTCCCACGCTATTGATTGATCTGTTCAAGGCTAGTGCGGTGCTAAATAAAAATTGAAGCCTACTACATTGTATGAAAGGAATGTCGAAAACAACAACAGCAACACCAACTGCAGGCTGATCGTCCTACACCAAAAACACTTCCATATTCGTACCATATTCCTTGTATTCTCTTTTGTCGTTTTTATATCTTAAAGATGGTTTCCTTGAAATTTTTACTAGTCATTACTTTTTGGTCTCATACTCTAATGAGTGTTTTTGTCTTAAAAAATTGTTTCTGAACCTTCAAGCTTCTGTGCCAAACTTACGTAGACCAATGCATATCACCATTTTTCCACTATAGTATATGAGATATTTCTGATATAACTAATGGGTTTATAAGTTGCAGTCGACTTTGATTGAAATTTAGATGGTTTTGAGGTTGTTCGATAGCTAAGAGTTACTCTCGGAACTAGTAAGGTCTAAGGAGAATCACTTTCATAAAAAGAAAAAATTCGAGGTGAGTTAGAACCATGAACTTCAATAGTAATGGTATGGATCTCGAGAAAGTAATTAATAAATAAGCAACAATGGCCATGAATTACAAACTAGACCAACGGTATATTTTATCATTTATTAAGCACAGCACGATCTTTACAAGAGTAATATTGCAGGATTCACACCCTCATAAACGAAATGCAATGTCTCTGTAGTCCATGCATACTGCAAAAAAACTACTAAATTCCTTTCAAACTCCAAAACCATGAGAACATATATGAGCGGTCAGTTAATAATTCTTGGCCTCCGACATAGTCATTAGACTCAACTTTAGCGTTGTATTCACTGGACTTGGTGGGTTCGATGAGGAACCCGGGTTTTCCTCGAACTAAATTGCTTGACATGGTCTTTATTAAGTCTGGTACTTTCTCTTACAGGGTAAGAATCTAATGTTTATGTCGGTGTGGATCTTATAAGCATTCTGAGATGAGAATGTGGTCACTTGTAACTCGATGATACCTTGCTTATTTTATAAACAGGTTACAGGTGCCGAGATGGGCAGGTAAAGCCCTTTCCTTGAGTCGAGATGGCTTCGATGAACACGGACTTTCTCTGTGCCTAGACGCTATGCAATTTATTCGGAAAAAGAATGAAAAAATAATCCTTTAATGCACACCCATGATTGTCGCATAAAACAGAAAAGGAAACAATTGTAATTTGAATTGGTGATGGTGACATAGTGAGTATATTTATGGCAAAGATATGCTAAAATATTATTCTTAACCAGTGCTTAAATATAGATCAATTTAACCTAACCCTAGGCTTGCATAAACAATATGGGAGTTCATTGCCTATCATCCATTATCTTATCACTTCTAGTTCTTTCTATTGCAGCAGTTTCCGTCTTTGCGGTCGACGTCACGCAGATTAACAAAATCTGCGAACATGAACAAGACTCCGAGTTCTGCTCTCAGACTCTGATTGGAGATCCAGGAACTGCAGCAGCAGATATCGATGGGCTTATGCTTATAACGATTCCATTAACGCTTGAAAAAGTTCATGATATTTCCAACAACATTACCTTTCTACGACATACCGTCACCGATTCTGTAGTGAAAGAACGGTTAATTTCTTGTCAAGAGAACTATGTTAATGCACAATTCTGGTTTCAAAGAGCGTATGATTCTGGGGTTGCAAAATCGTATTATGATATTTTCTATTTGTTAAGAAAAGGATGGTTTGAGGCTAGTGTTTGTGAGAATGGGTTTAAATTTGAACCTGTTCGTACATCACCTTTAACAGCGAGTTATGATCTGTTGCTCAAACATGTCGAACTTACGTATGCTGTCATCCAACATATCATCGGCCCAAGCAGCAAGTTACAAGAGATGGATCTATTCAAACCGTTACCAGCAGAGCTCAACTGATCATCCCAATGTTAATTTCATCATACTGATTTTCTTGTCTTTTAAGTAGCAGTAATTGTTTAACTTTATGTGTAACCCAAGTAGTGTCTGTTTTACAATTTTATATGCATTCTTAGGTGATTCAATTAATAGATCGGTTGTGTTTAACATTTTAAGAATTGTAGAAGCTTGAATATAAAATATTTTGATACAAACTATTTCCATGACAAACAAACTCGCCAAAGCAGAGCAACACGATGCAACTATCTGGAGATATCAACTGTTAGCCTCTAACCTAACGGAATTGGCAGGCTAGGATACCTGAAACATGGCAGGACTCAATTCAGAGGCTGCAGCTTTATGTACCTTGCATCTGTTGTTGTAGTTTTTGAACATGTGCAAACTTCTCTCAAGTGACACGATTTTCCCTTGTTTGGAGCGCGTTTCTCCCTTGTTAGGAGTGCACTACCATCACGATTTTCAGTGAGGAACGCAAATTGGAGGTTCTCACTGAGATTCTTATGGCTTTGCATGTTCCTGGCTACCAAGGTCCTGCTGACATTATACTCAAACCAGGAACAAATGTGAATTAATTGCAAATATCATGTGAATGAAAATTTTCATATCCTTAACTGAAAAGACTGAGGAACCATTTTTACTCTATGAGTCTGCAAACTCCACATAAAAATTGAAGCAAAATCTGATGTCGGATTCTGTTTGATGGAACTAAAAAATTTCAGTCTCCATAGCACCGATTCTACAAAAACCAGCGTCCATCTCCAAAATCCAAAATTATTTTGCAGCTCTTGTACATGGGCTATGTGAAGAAAAAATTACAAAAAAAATCACATATAGGGTCTGGACGGTCTGGTGGTCTGCCAATTTATGAGTTTCCAGCAGCCCACTCACCTCTACAGCTAATGCAAGAAGGGGAAATTAGGGGGAGACCCAAAAAAAATAATATTCTCGTTCTCAGGCCCACAATTAATTTTGTATACCGTGACACCCATAATTATATGAAATTATTATATGAATGAATACATAACTGGTTATGCATACTATCTTTTCAGGCATAACTCGTTATGCATACTATCTTTTTCAGGGGTATAATCGGCAGCGCAACTTGGACATAACATATCTAAAAATCCGCGCCTTAGAATTTTACAAATTTTATATCATTGGAAATCTTTTTAAAAGAGCTACGCAACGAGTACAAACAAGAATATCAAATTTTTGTTTTTAACTAAAAAATTGGAGGTGATCCTTATTTTAGGGATTTTTTTTGAAAACTTGATACTTAACCATTATGTAGTCACCAAAAACGATGCATAACACATTCTGCAGACGCATAACGAATTATGCAACCATTTTTCGGCTGCATAACAAGTTATGTATCTGCATAACAAAGTTATGCATCTATAACAAGTTATGTAACCATTGTTTTGGTTGATTTTAGCCGTACATATAAAAAATTGATGCATAATGCAGTATGCATCCATATTTACGGATGCATATCAGGTTATGCATCTATTTTCTCGATGCATAATGCATTATAGTAGCCATATTTTCGGACGCATAACAGGTTATGCAGGTTTTCTGGACTGCATAACAAGTTATGCAACAAATTTTGTAGATGCATAACAGGTTATGCATCCATTTTCACGAATGCATAACATGTTATGCAGACAGTTTCTCGACTGAATGACATGTTATGCAGTCATAACCACATCATCATCTTCTTTCATGTTTCATTAACTCCCACGCAAACCATTATCTTTCAGTTATTCGGGGGATCTTGGTCAAAATCATGTATTTACACCATCATCTTCTTTCATGTATTTACACCATCATCTGCAATTAAACCTTCTTCACAACTCATCCAGTATTGCTTACTCCAACTCAATTCACGGCTGAGAGTTTCATAAAAATCTCAAATTCATTTCAAAATCTTCATTGAAAACAAGTTTTATTGGGAACCCTTGCTTGTCACACCCTCCCATAATCTTAAAAACATATCCTTTGAATTCCTGTTGGGAAAAAATAAAAATTAAAAAATGCATTTGGAAACTAAGATGCAAACTTAAAAGTAGTTCAACAACATTTGAACAGTAATACATACGTCACCAAGAGCATCCCCACTAACTTCCGGAGACACCCTCTTGTCGTGGAATGCACACCTACACACAATCAAATGACATTAAGCATAAGCAAAGGCAATATCAAATGACACTAGCACATGGGAGAACCAAATGCAGTTAAGAGTTAGCATCACCAACAACTAAAATAAAACACTATCATAAATTAAGATGTAATTTCCACGTTTATCACATATCACATCCAAAACGAAGGACTATTTCATATTCCTGAGGTTTGAAGCTGCAGATTAAAACAACTTGAATCACCATATTCAAAATTTGAACAAATTTTTATCCATACAAACTACAGAAAGGTATCTTATACAAAGTACCAAAATCAACTGGGGATTTTTCCTCCTCCAGATGGAAGAAGATAACAATAACAAAAATCTAATAATCCTAAAAACTAAACAATCCTGATTAGTCATTCCAAACCCAAGATCATATATATTCAAATCCAACTACAAAATGGTAATCCCATATAAAATTAATAAATACCAAAATCAACTGGGGATTTTCCTCCTTGAGATGAAGAAGAAGATAACAAGAGAAGTCCAGATGATACTAAAAACAACGACCTAATCATCTTTCAAAATAAACAGTCGAATTAGTCATTTCAAATTCTAGATTATAGATATTCAAATGCAAACTACTGAATAAACAATCATTATAGTGAGAAAACAGTGTAGAACTTACAGTTTTTGGTCATCATCGATTTCCAACTTCTTTTTACCGGTTCTTGGACTTTTGTTATCACAGTAGAGAAGAAGAAGAACGCCAGCAATTCACTATGTTCTTCCTTCTTCTTCTCGGCTTCAGGGAGAGGTCTTGATCTATGGTGAATACCCATCGAATCCATGGCCGGCGGCTAGGAAAATAGTGCAACATCTCACGATTGGAACCAGAGAATCAATTCACAGTCGAGAAGAAGAAAAACAATTTCGGAAATTATGGGTGTGACGGAAGTTTTAACCCAGAAAATGGGTGCGCGCCTAAACTTTTATGAGCGTGGGTTTCTTAGTGTAAAAAATTTGAGAAATGGGCGTGGTAGTAGTTTTCACAATAATTTACCTTCTGAAGCTTATCCAATTTTGTGAAATGACGACTAAAAGATGTGTAGCACATGCCATGCAGAGAAGGCGCAAGGAAGACTTTTAGCTTGTTCTACAACAACGTGCGATAATTGTCAGCAACATGTTTTACATGAAAGTGTTCATGGTACGTACCTAAAAATGACCATCTTTTTTCTTCGCTAATTTCATGATTCCTAACAGGAGATGCAACAACAGCTAATCCTTCACATGTGAGAATGTGTATGTCATCATGATAAAACATAAAAACAAAAATTACCCTCCACTTTGATATGTCAGTGAGATCACAAACAGAACTAGCTTCCTCTACTACTCTGCAATTTTTTTCTAACATGCGAAGAGCAGTTCGACAAGCCTGCAAATACATACAGAGGCCACGCAGAAATAAAATTAACCTATACATACAATCAAAAGCACCAGAAAAATGTGGGTTTTCCGTTTCTTACTTGATTAAAGTCACTATTGGCTGAAAATCGTCGTTGAACAAAAAAACAAGAGTAAGAAGAGGCGATGGAGGAGTTGAAGAGAGCAAGAAAAGGAAGAGGAGATTTGTATTTGTTTTCTTTTTGGTTTAATTTTTTGTTGTTAATTAGGTTTAAAAGTTAAAAGAATAATCAGACTAGTTATCAAAAGGGTGTTTTTATATTTTTATTATAAATTATGTCTATCCCATTCAAAGGAGCTATGAAAATTAAATCCTTAGAGCTTCTCCAATGGTCACTTGGTCAGCTTCATATGTGGCAATGGGGAAGACATCCTTTATCCTATTTTACAACCAATTTTCCTTAATATAAGGAATAAAAAAAAATTCTTTTCCAACCCACTTGCTTTTTAAACGTTGCTTAGTCTAGGTGTAATCTTATTTAGTATTGATTAAAATATTTATTCGATAAAAAAAGAAAAACATTATCGGCTGTGAAATAGGCCAACATACTCGCCCAGAATACATGTGAATGGACATATTATCGTGGTACATGTTTCTGAGATCAGGCACATTATTGATATTACGTGCAAGCCATAAAAAAAATACTTATACATTTATTTGATAATATAAATATAAAAACATATAACATCTCGTGTAACTTCGAAGCGCTGCTATATTTACTTCTTCACGAGACATCTAGACCTCACCCTTTCAATAAACTTTATAACCCATTCTTTATGGTGTATGGTTACTTATACCCTTCAAGAAGTATATATGTATTCAATCCCATTCATCCTTATTTAGCATCCCATAATACATCATAAAAAACCAAACGAAGAACATACACTTCTACTAGGTTGAACCTTCGACTTGTAAATCAAATCACAAACCCATATTTGTGTAAACACGTGCTCAAATATTATATTCGAATATATTTCTCCACCCTAATAATAAAGCACATGGAAACATGTCCACAAAGAGCAGCAGGTGATTTCTGATTTGAACCAAATATTGTGAAATAATAAGAGAGAAATAACGTTATAGAATTGTTTAGTTGAAGCCACCAAGCATCGATATGTCAAGTTTGGTTGTATTATTTTCTCGCTAAAACTCAAAGGTGCTTGATTGGATTATTAGAGTTGTCTTCGTTACGTTAGACTGGGAACATTAGAAATGTTGAGATAAAATCGTGTTACTCTGAGGAACCTGAAGACGTTTCCATTTCGAGGTTTGTAATACGTACTTGACTTGTTTTCATTTGTATCTAGCTACCTTTTTTCAAGTCGTTAGATTGAAAAAATAACATACGAAGTAAATGTTAGAGCACTGCTCGGTCGAACTCGCAAGTGTTGGAATCTCAAGCTTGTTTCTTAATTTTAGTTGCCAAAACTATATGTCTTGATTTCTAGTCTACTTATATCTAAGTCTCGGATTATGATAGTAAGTGTAGTTGATCTTTAGACTCCACGACGTTCATCGAAGGAAGACGAAGAACTACTCAATGGAACTTGTGTAACTTCACCAATAAAAGGTATATGGAGACTTGAAATCATCTATCACTCAAAAGTCTATCTACTCTATCTCCTATTTGAGACAAAAAGTCGTATTGCTAGATGATTGCTTATCTATTTCTCGAAATATGTGTTGGTAAACTTTCGCTTTAACCAAGTTCATATTTTATTCTTGAAGAAAGTCAAAAGATGATCATGTGAATATCGCCTTATAACATATTACATGATATGTGTGAGACAGTTATTTGATGTAGACTCAAAATGTTTCGTATTGATCATTCGATCACTTGAAAATTGCTTTGAACCTAATAGTTTGCCTGAGACAGCTATTGTCGTCTTCGAAGAATGTTTCAATGATTGAAATGAGGGTTTACAACATGTAACCATGATTGGATATAAATATAGTGTGTATTCACATTTGTAAAAAGTCCAAAACCGGGACCACGGTATGCGTACCCGTACGCGTACTGGTTGGTTGTTGCAAGTCTGGGAACTAAGTATGCGTACCCGTATGCTTACTGGCGGAATTTCAAGTCCTGTGAATTTCTGCTGGAGTTTGGAAGTGTAAAATGGTATGCGTACACGTACGCGTACGGGCGTAACCAAATTCCAGTCCGGCTACTTAGGTATGCGTACCCGTTTGCATACTTAAGTAAGTTATGTTCTAAAATCGGTTTGTTCATGAACTAATACATTTATATAATAAAGAATGCAATCTTTTTCAAACCGTTTCTATGATGTTCATGAAGTGATTCGAGTGAATCAAAATCGATTTTGCTTCAATTGTGTCTTGTATACTTCTATGAGAATATAAACAATTGAACAACTATCTAACTAGTTTCATTTGAGTAATTTGAACTAGTTATGATAAAGATAAATAAGGTTGATATGAAAGTGCTCATATGGCTAACCATTGGTTAACTATTGTTGAACCGATTAAGTGTACACGTTTGGGTACGGTTACCTTTATATAAATGATGGTACATTTCATTTTTGTATAACAAGATAAGTTCGATCTAACGGTTGAAAGATATTAGCTTGCATCTAATCAGGTTTTCATTTAACGATGAATATTGAATGTTTTGTTACCAAGGTAACATTGATTGCAAACCCTGATTTGAAGACTATATAAAGGAGAACTCTAGAAACTGGGGAACCTAATCCCTACAATTCCTATGTGATACTAGATGTGACTAGAGTCGATTCTCCTTTAACCTTAGGTTTTTCACGAAACACTGTAGGTTAACGACTTAAAGACTTCATTGGGATTGTTAAGCTAGACCATACTATTTCTCTGTAGTTGCATGTTCTGATCTTGCTGTTTTCTATCGTGATTGAGTACTATATTCTTTAAGATTTTCTCGAGATTTATTCTCCGATAGGCAAGTTTGAAAAGTAGTCACAAACATCTTCATGGCATCGTTTGTGATTCCACAATATCTTGTTTCGTTAATCGATTAAGATTATTATGAGGTGATTGATAATACTAGGTTGTTCCCCGGGAATATGAGTCCGGTTTATCAATTGGTTTCTGTTCACCTTGATTTATCAAAAGACGGAACAAAACTCATAGGTTTATCTGTGGGAGACAAATTTGTGTATACAATAGAATTTTCTGTGTAATACAGATTTGTTTATCAAGTCTTCGACTTTGGGTCGTAACAACTCTTAGTTGTGGGTGAGATCAACTAAGGGAATCAAGTGTGCGGAATCCGGCGTGGTTCAAGAAGCGTAAGGAATGCAACTGTACCTTGATCAGTGTGAGATTGATTAGGGCTCAACTACATTCCAGTCCGAAGTTATCTTGGTAGTAGGCTAGTGTCTGTAGCGGCTTAATACAATGTGGTGTTCAAATCTGGACTAGGTCCCATGGTTTTTCTGCATTTGCGGTTTCCTCGTTAACAAAGTTATGGTGTCTGTGTTATTTATTTTCTGCATTATATTTATTTATATAATTGAAATATCACAAGTTGTGCATTGAATCGATCAATTGGTAATTCCAACCTTTGGTTGTTGATTGAAATTGATTGATCCTTGAATATTAGTCTTTGATACCGTTCTAGTTATTTATCTTATATTGAATCGGGCTCGCAAATTTCTATTTGTTTGATTGCAGGTTGAATTGAGAAATTGAGATACAACTCTTGGATATACTTTTCTTGAGATTGAGTCTGATTTTATAGTTGATTCTCTAGAAAGTATATTGGAGTTTCTCCATACAGAAATATAAGCGAAATATTGGGTGTGGTTGTTACACCCCCGGTTTTTCAGTAAATGTATCCCTAGTATTTGTCACTTGATTGTTCCGTTATTATCAAAGTGTCAAGGAAGAATATTCTAGTTCGTTTTACACAATTTTGGTATATTAGATTCCCAAGTATACCTTTATTCTTTTGAACTTCGTAAATGCGACATAACACTTTGTTAGTTATTAATGTGTTGAAATTTTGGTTGATTATGTACCTAAAAAAATAATAATTACAAGAAAAATTAAACTTGCGAAACTTATTTCATAGCTAAAGGAGTCAAAGGATCTATTCTAGGACCGATCATTTAAACAACTATCTTTACTAGGACTGGTCCTATGGATTTATGACAAGACTGATTCCTTAGTCGGGGATCTATAACATGATCGATCCCTAATATTAAACAATTAGCCCTTTTTCTGAGCTAGCTATAAACTTATGGTTTGGATAGCAACTGGAAATACAGTTTGGTTAATGCAGAAAATTCACAATGTCGACATTATTAATTTGAACATGTGTTAAACTCTTATTACTTAATGTTCGAGTATTTTCCTTGTACTGGAGGTGAATTCCAAAACCGAAATATTCCATAATATCTTTTGTGATATTCATAATTTATATAGGTCTTTAATTTCCTAGTAATTAAAGCATATCTGTGGAAATTATACTAGTAAAATGTACTTGTATCCTAGATAATATTTAATTACCATCCATGAGATATTTCAGTGTATTAGTTGGATTACAGTTGTAATTATACAAAACAAAAAATTGGTATTTAAAGCATATGTTTTAGTGTTTTCAGATTTTAAAATTCATTAGCGTTCAAACTACTTTTTTTATTATAGATAGTGAAGTTTGTCTTTCTCTCAAACTTGTCTAGTGTCACTCAATACTTTATTCTTGTATTTTTTGTGAGGTAAGCCTACTAGCAGTATTCATTTTACTCACTGGAGAGAAAACTATCCTGATTAGGTAAATCTCTTATGCGCGCTTCATTTAATTTAAAGACTTCTTTGGGATTAAGAAGTGTTTAGTAATACTATTCCTTGGAAACTAGAATCTTATTGTTATCTAGTTCTTGATTATTGATTTGATTGACTAACGATATTGTTGAACCTTGATATTACCTACTTTTTGTTTATTATGGGTTCGTTCTCTTTTGATATAAGGTCATTTGATCTAGATTAAGGATCGACGGTTTGAGATCTGCTTTACTGATTCAAGATCTAAGCCTCAAAATCATCCATTATCAATAAATTTACATTTCAAAACACAAATTCCACAAGAATGAGTTTCGTAAGTTCTTTACAATTCAGTTAATGCTATTTAGGTTTAACTACGTATAACTTGTGGAGTTGGTATACTCCTTCTGTCTTTTTTTGTCTGTTATAATTTCTACTTTAATCTGTCTTTTTTTTTTATAGACATATATTTTTCTTAAAGTATCAAATATACCCTTTATTTTTTATAATCATAAAATCAATTTTAATATAAATGTAATTCAACATCTTAAATATTATCACCATATGTAAGCAAAAAATCTATTCAATATCTTTGCATTAATCGTCGTTCCGTTTTTACTAATAAAAACATTTATGGATAGTTAAAGAATTTCTAATAAAGATTGTACTTATTCTTAAGCAATCTTTGTTTTTATTTTCTTTAAATATTTTCTAAAATAATAAAATTATCCAATTAAGATTTTTTTAATATATTGATTTTAGTTTTAGTAATAACACAATATTAAATAGGGCTAGTCAAGGGTCAATCACGAAATTTTATAGTATTTTCTTAATATTTTGGCTTTGTCGATTAAAACTGTTAATAAAAGACGGAGGGAGTAGTATATAAACCATTTTCTGACTTTCCACCGGCCACCAAGCATGAAACATGTTTAATCTAAAGTAACAATGGAAGAACTTCAGCCGCTGATGCGAAAAATCTCCTTATTCTCGAACGGACATAATTTGGGAAAACAAAAAACTCAAATTATAGGGGACTTTTGCAACTTTCCCAGTCCTGTTGCTGATTTTTTCATGAAAAATCATAATTCTCTCTCCTAGATAACCATGACAATTTTCCATGGCGATATTCCATAATTTAGTACATTTTCCTTGACAACTTTGCATAAGAATTTGGGGATGACTCATGTCGTAGTGGTCGAAAAATCATTAGTTATGATTTGCAAAATATAAGTTCCATAATTGGAAGAATGAAAAATAATTAACTCTTTTTTTATTTTTTGATGGTATAGAACAGTGGTCCCTAGACTACTTCTGAATTGACTAGTTTTTTAGGCTATTTCAAGCGTTCAAACCCTGACCTCGCAGTGGGAGGGAACACGAAAGCCATCCGACTACTTGATAGGTTCTCAAATTAGCCGTAATTAAGGAGGGACAGCTTAGTCAAAAATTTGAGGATAGTCATAGTTGTTGAGGGTAGCCCCAAATTGGATGAACAATTAAATGATCCTGCATTTTTAAGCCTCGGGTAAGTTCTACCTTTCAAACCGGTTTTTGAGGTGGATTACACCCACAAACATCAATATGGCATCAGATCAGACAATTTGTGATGAACCATTTGACTACACCTCTACTCTGTCACACCCCATTTAATGTCCATATGTTAGACTCAAAGAGACTATATCAGCTACACGTGAAGAAACATATTGAGAAAACTCTCACATTAGATACACAATATCATGCAGTTTATAAGCCTTGAGAAACCCTTACCTTGTGGGCCGATTTTCGAGATAAGTTATTCCCATAGATTTCAAAGTAAAATAAAATGGGTTCTACCCATCTCAAACCATGGCAATGGAATGGTATTATATAAGCTTTTATGATTTCATCATATTGGGTTGCCGTAAGCACATCCTTATAGCAAAACACAACCATTACTCTCTCTATTAATATGCAAGTACCTAAACTGAATCATTTTGATACATTTTAAACAACTCAAATTACACAAGCACCATACTATCAACCGTATGGTGGTTTATTAAATAACATGTCCAGCTTGTCCTCTTAAGCAATCTAGCTATGACCGCAAACAGTAGTTAAGGTTTATGACGATGCACGTGTAGTTGTTATTACCCATCAATCCGAAAGGAGAATGAGACAATAAGAATATTGATAGATCTGATCAAGCAAATAGAGCTCCTTCCATGACAATAAAAGCTTTCCCTCTAATCTTTAGTCTTTCAGTTTCCTTATCTAAATGGAGATCCAATACTCCTCCTCTTGGAGATGCCTGCACAAATTAACGCAAAAATGTACCTTACATTGTCAGCTTATATGTGAATGTACGGTCTGGAGAGATCACAAAAAGAGAGGGAGAAAATTTACCATGTAAGCAAGAAAATCAGATTTTCCCAACTTCTTGCTCCAGTAAGGTGCCAAGGCACAGTGGGCACTCCCACAAACAGCATCCTGGAGATCGGGGAAAATGAAAAACGGTTTTAAGTCTGGTGTATGATGAACATGAAATGACACATCTTGATAATAATTTTGTCATTTAATTACCTCGTCAACACCAAGATTTGGAGAGAACAATCGAGAGATGAAATCCAAGCCAGATCCATGGGGAGCTTTGCCTGTAAAAACGACTCCTCTTCCTCCCGTCCACCCTTTTAACTCGTCATAGTTTGGCTTCAAGTCTATGACATTTTGTCCCGATGAGACCTCAATCTACCACAAAAACAAAATGAACTAACCATTTAATTACAACAAGGACTTGAAGACACATGAGCTTCCATATATAAAATGTAAAGTTGTTCGGTAATATATGTTAGCAAGTTATAAAGAAGCAAGAAATGAAATCCTTTAGTCGTAGTGATTTGATTTACATACAATTAGGTCGCCGAAAGAAGCTGTTTTCTTTATATTAAGAACAGATGCACCATTGAGAGTTTGTGGTACGGAAGGTATCTCCAGTGGATCACATTCCACCAGTGTAGTGGTAGGAAAGTCTAATTCGATGAAGAAGTCTGCTGGATCCCGACGACATGGATTATCATCCTCACAGTAAATACTACCATTGCTCAAAATCTTTGATCCATCTAATATATCCTCACTTTTCCGGACAGGACATTTCTTAGCAGTTAGACTTCCGGATAGTCCAATAAATTCAATTAGGTTTGATTTTATTAAACCAGATGTAAATAGAAATTTTGCAGCGGCCATGGTTGCATGTCCACAAATGTCAACCTGCATATAGAAAGAACGGGTTATCTATGAAATTTGTGCTTAATTTTTTTATATACTGACATATATATATACCCATAAACTAAGAACACCAGGGTTTAGGATTTACCTCTGCAACAGTAGTGAACCACCTAATGTTAAAAACAGGATTATACTTCTTTTCATACTCGGATTTATCACAATTATCGTCATCACTATCGCCATCATGATAAACAACTCGAGTCAAGTAGCATGTTATCGGAGCATTAAACTCTCTGGCAAGTCCTAGTAACCACTCATCCTCCTTTTTATCTTCTCCTTCCAACAAACAGACGGCTGCAGGATTACCTTTAAGTGGCCTATCTGTGAATGCATCCACCTGTAATTTAACATCAGAAAAACACTTATTTTAGTCTTTAAACTACATTAGAAAACAGAAAAAATGTCGGTTCGCTACTGCTAAATTAATTATATATTACCACAGAGTATTTAATAGGTCTCTTCGCAGCTGCTATTTGCATTTTCGAGTCTGAACAATGTGATATTTGATGTATAATGACAATGTGATGTATGTTGGTTGTATCAAGGCTTCGATGACAATGTAATGTATGTTGGTTGCATCAAGGCCTCGATTTTAAATACCTAGGCTTGTTACTGAAAAATACGGAATGAGACCAAAGGAGAAACACATTGCAGCGTATTGGGGTCCTACTAAGTAGGCTAACCATTGGACTACGGCACTGCTAAGGACCAGTAGTAATCATCAAGTTGATCGACATGCATACAAATGAAATGAAGTGAATATGATCGGGTGGATGTGTGTGAAGGAGCCACGATCGACCCAATCAAATCTGGTCAACTCATTTTAATCGCAGGCTTTGTTGGCAGTGCTAACTACGCTCCAAACAATTTAGGATTTTACAAGACAAGTGGCACACTTGGAAACTGAGCAGTAGTAGTAGAAGGCAATTTTTCTTTGGTATCTTGGTGTAAAGGTTGGTTGGGTCTCGGCCGGGATAGTGGAATAGTCATATGCAATTCCGAAGGACATAAAATCGTGGGGATTCTTATGTTCATTGAACCTTACGGTCCCATTATAAAAGTCAACATTGCTACAACTTATTGGGTCTGCCTGGTGACTTAGAAGTTGAAGGTGTCGAAGTCGATCTTCGATTTGTTTCCTCTCTTTATGTCGGTATATTAAGTAGCAAATTTATTTTCTTCTATCGTCTGAATTCGCCAAGACTTGACCTGATGCATCTGTCACGTCATAGTCAACATTTGTGCCTAAAATTGTTTGACTGCTCGTTACTAATTAAAAACTCGTAAATGATCATGAAATCACATTTTAATTTGAATAAATTGGAATTGTTGATTGACTAAAAAAAAAAAATTCTCAATATTATGAAATTCCTTTGATGGGTAATTCTTTTTTTTGTTTTTTAAGTTTAGGTTAAAGCTTAAAAATTATATTAAAGTTTAAATTTCAAAGAGGTCTATTACCAACAAGCCCGAAGACATAAGAGAAGAAACAAAGAAAAATCCCTCAAGCCCCACGCGGACGAGTTTCCAACTCAGATCGCTGGTATAGTCAACACTCCATTATTACTGTATCACAATAACATCTGTTCAAATAGGTATTTTATAACAAATCATCAAACCCAAGTGTAACCAAGGTTTGAAAAACATAGGTAAAAGCAGTCACGCTTATATAGCATGTCCTTGAGAATCACAGACAACCTTTTTATATGACATAGCTAGGTAAAAAATAACAACGTTATTCCGACCCGTTATGACCGATCTAATACACAAGTTATAACCTTCTTTGGTAAAAAATTACGAAAATCTTAAACTTTAGAAAAAAAAATTCATTGATTTTAGAAAAATAATTTACGTAGCAGAATATTTTTTTCGGTGTGGGCATACTTGGTCCACGTATATTTATTTAAGAGCAAAATAAAAAAAAAAGTGGTTCTAAGCAGATCTGACGCAAACCCATATCTCAATCATCTTTCACTTTTTGTTATGTTTCTACGAACGATCTCAATTGTGTAGAAGCATCCTTGTCAAACGTTTTCATTTCACATATAAGTACACCCACGCATAATCGGAAGCATCTTCTTATCTATACTTCTTAGGAATATAACCTCTCGACAACATTGGCTAAGTAAGAACAACTATACATATAACCCCAAAGTTCCTTCATCATCATCATCCGTATACTCAAAATCATATACTCAAAGCTCCGGCAATTTCAACCCCCTCGGTTTCTCACTATCAATTAACGAGTTTTGCAAAATACTAAGAATTCAAATTATCATCTCCTCGATTTTTCTTTACTCACACATTCAATGGATATAACTGCAAAACCTGATGCACCCGTGGCAACGTCAACAAGTACACCTTTCACTACACTGCTCAATATGATAGGGCTTCTGATAGGTATTTCTTAAAAAATCTCGTATCTATATGTCTGTGCCGACATCTTGTACTTGCTAATTAGTTATTTTGCGATTGCATTTTGTATAACCAAATCCAATACCATTATCGCCCTTCCACAATCCTTTGGTTGAATTACTACGATAAATGCAAGCTTTTGATTTCGTACCAGTACGTTTTTCTGTTTATATTTTAGTTTATTTCTTTTAGTTTGGTTGACGTTGGTAAATTATTAATACTTTAATTTATTCATATTTTATAGGGTTAGGCCAGTTATCGACTGCTTATGCACTACAAAATGGTGGATGGGCTACCGCGTTCCTCCTATTTGGTTTGTTCATGTTGGGAGCATACACTTCTCATTTGCTAGGGCTCTGTCTCGCAACCAATGTTCGGCTGAGAAACTACTCAGACATCGGGTTTCTAGCATTTGGTAGGACGGGACGATATGTATCATTAGTTTTTATCAATCTGGAGATTTTCATGGCACTTGTTTCTTTTACAATTTCCATGACAGATAATTTAAGCAGAGTTCTGGATGGATATAAGTTGGACATCTCCTTCTTCGGTTTATCTACAGCTCAGAGCTTAACAGTGATTGCTATAGTAGTTTGCATACCTACGGTGTGGTTAAGAAATCTGGATAACATATCATTCATTTCGACATTCAGTATTTTGTTGACCTTTTTGATATGTGGTGTTTTAATTTGCACATGCTTGTTCGGTGGTGTCGAAGCCGACAAAGCTATACCTGTTTTTCGAATAAAAAATATTTTCTCAGTGTCCGGTCTGTACATTTTCAACATCGCCTCCCACATAGCTATCCCTGAAGTCTACAGGTCAATGGTGGATCCTGCCAGATTCTCTATTGTGAGTCTATATACATATATCATTTTATAAGTGAATTTAATTACTGCTTAGCAAGTATGTAGTTGTACTTAATTTTTGATTAGTGAATCGTATTTGGTGCAGATTTCCTTTTTGAGCTTCGGTGCAGTGGCAACTCTGTACACATTTTTGGCATTTTTGGGAGCTAAAATGTTTGGACCAGGGGTTGCCTCACAATTTACGCTGAGCATGCCCAAGCATTTAGTTTTCACACAGATTGCACTATGGGCAGCAGTCATTGTACCAATGACCAAGTATGTTTTCTTGACCGTTCCAATGGCATCTGAAGTGGAACGACATCTACCAGATAAAATGCCTTTGCGAAGGAGAACTGTCATACGGGGTGCAGCCGGGTCTTTACTTCTAATAATTGTTCTTGTTTTAGCAATTGCCGTCCCCTTCTTTGAAACTGTTCTTAGCCTAACTGGTTCCTTCGTTTGTATCTTTGTATCTGCTATACTTCCCATTGCTTTCTACCTTGAGATTTTCAAAAAGAAAATTCCGCTACCTAGTTTAATAATCCATCTGATCATCATAGTAATATGTTTTGTTGTAGGAATTATGGGGGCAATATATAATATTAGGTCAATTGCTAATCAATATCAATGAATTGTTGACATTTGTCACTTTTCTATTGAGACCATTCTACATAATGTAATTTTTTTTGTGATGTCATTCTGAATAGATAATGGGAAAACAAAATGGATTGTTGTCTTTTCTGTCATTAAGCGACCATTAACACCATAAAATGTGAAAGAACGCAGCAAAGTCCATAGGCTCCGAATGCAAATTTGATGCCGTGTTGTGTGGCTACTGTTTTTATTTTTGTTTATTTTATCATTCGCAGAGAAACTATACCACCAGATTGTACTGCTGTCCTGGGAGACAAGGATTTTGATCTTGGACAAAATTTAAGTGCATGGTACAGTTATATACTACGGCTGTTAACACAACATCTAGTACGTGTGCAATATGACCCAAAATTGTACACGGCAGTCTCTTGGCTAAAAAGTTTATTCTTCTGTATATTAAGAAATCAAGACCAATTAGGAAATATTTAACAGGGTGTTAGTTCTCAAAGGAGTTGGGGGAGTTGAGTGTAGTTGGGTTTTTCCCGTTAGTCGTGAGGGAGTTCGATGGAGTCTCTCAAAATACCCGTTAGTCGTGGGAGAGTTTGGAAGAGTCTCCCAAATTCCCTAGAAAATCTTGTTAGTCGTGGGGGAGTTTGAAAGAAACTCTTAAACTCCCTGTTAGTCGTAAAAATTAGAACGCTAGAGAGTTGGTTTTTTTGGGGGAGTTCTGGGGAGTTCTAGGGAGTTTATAGTGTATTTTTGCCTCACTCCAAATCTCTCAAAAAAGTAGAGATTTTGGGAGAGTCTCTCAAACTCCCTACACTCAAAACACCAAACTCTCTCAAACTCCCTATAATCTCTTACACTCCCTCAAAATCTCCAAGATTCAAAATACATTAAACTCCCTCCAACTCACTCGTGGACTAACCCCCTATTACCTTGAAGTAGGAAACTCTTGTATATATATATATATAGTATCTCTGTATGATCGAGTGTGCGTGATTAAGATTAATAAGATTGTCTTCTATTAAAACTATTTTGTCTCTTATCTTCTGTCTGTCTCTCAGATTCTGTCAAACTGATTTGTCTCTACTTCTCTATTGACCTAAACCTAATCCTTCAGTAAACTTAGCTTGGTATCAGCTTAGCCTTTGTAGATCCTCAATTATGTCAACCGAGTCCTCAACAATTTCATCTACTGTCTCTTCTTTGATCATATCTACTGTATATACTTTATAATCCTCAACTATGTCATCAGTTCAATTTTCTCAACCTCATCACATAATCACCGTCAAATTGGATGAAACCAATTACTCGTTATGGAATGTAAAGGTTTAACCATATCATCAAGGTTGTGACTTAGATGGTCATGTTACCGGCGCAACTCCTTTTCATGCACCGGCTCTGGCTGATGAAAACCCTAATCCCGATTTTATTTCATGGAGAAAACAAGACAAAATTCTAGTCAGTTGGATTTTTTCATCTCTTACTCCAACTGCTCTTCGGCATATTCATCGTCTCACTACAGCTCAAGAAATATGGTCCTCTCTTGAAGCTCAATATGCTTCCAAATCTGATTCCCAAACCCATCATCTTCATTGTGAATTCCGTGCTTTGAAGAAATGATCTCAAACCATGCGTGCATATATAGATCGTTCTCGAGATATTGTCGATAGCCTTGCTGCTCCCAACACCACAGTCACCGGTAAGGAGTTTCGTCACTGTCTTCTTGCTGGTTTAGACAGTTCCTATGATGTCATAGTTACATCACTTACTACCACTATGAGTTTTCTCACCATCGAAGAATTTCTTACGTATCTCCTCAACTTTGAGTTACGTATTGAACAACATACCAAGCTGTTAAACTCTCAGCCTGTTTCTAATGTAGCTGCACCATCTCGATCACCTGCGACAACTACCTCTGCACCTGCGCATTATGCTTCTTCTCAGTTCCGTCCTATGACTAACAGACCTCAACCTCAGCGCAGTGCTGGTCGTTTAGAAATACCTTGTCAACTATGTGGATGTAAGAATCATGAAGCTCCTGACTGTTGGAATCGCTTTGATAGGAGTTTTCGTCTTCCTCGACGACAACTTCATATGCACCTTGTGCATATACTTCTCAGACACCTGGTTTGCTTTCCTCCCCTCCATGGACTCCTAATAGTGGTGCCACAAATCATATTACTAATGATCTTTTTCGTTTTCAATTTTCGTCTAAGTACACCGGTCCTGATCAAATTCAGATGGGTAATGGATCTTCTACTCCAAATCTAATGTTTGTTCGTCTATTTTAGGAACTCCTAACCGTAAGTTACAGCTTCGTAATGTTCTTTTTGTCCGAAAAATATCTCACAATCTCTTATCTGGTTCTCGTCTTATCACTGATAATAATGTCTTATTTGAATTTCATCCAAATTTTTGTCTTGTGAAGGATCGATGCACCGGGAAGGTTCTTCTTCACGGCAGTATGAAGGGTGGTCTTGATCAACTCGATGACTCGTATAAATCTCCTAGAGTTTTCATAGGAGAACGTGCTAGTTTAAAAGCCTGACACTATAATGATGCGTACAACTCGCAATTTTTTTTCTCAATTTTCTATTCTAGTTTCCAGCCAAACTATTAGTTTTTGTTCATCTTGACATGAGCATAGGAGTCATAAGTTTCCTTTCAAATCTAGTACAACTACTTATTTGAATCCATTAGATTTAATTGTCTCGGATGCATGGGGACCATCTCATCTTTTATCTAATGAAGGCTATAAATAGTATTTCATATTTATTGATGCGTTTAGTCGTTTTACTTGGATGTTTCCTATATCTCAGAAATCTGAAGTATTTTCTATACTTTTTTTTTCTTCCAAAAGCATGTTGAAAATCTTTTTAATTGTAAGATCAAAATATTTCAGTCTGATAATGCTGCTGAGTATCGCAAACTTACTCCGCATCTTCAGAAACTTGGGATTTTTCATCGGTTTTTTTTTTTACGATCAGCGCGGGAAATGAACCTGCAACCTATAGGTTGGGATCTCAATGGTTGGGAGTCGTAGGCTCAACAAATGAATAACATTATATCCACACAATTAAATGGTAATATAATGGAAGTAAGGATCGTTCCCATGAAGAGTAGTGAGTTTTAGTTGTCAAAGTGTCACAAAGGGGGGTTTTGTTTTAGATTGTGAACAAAATAAATAATCAAAGCAAATAAAGTTCTATTGTAGTCAATAGAGAGAGGTAAGATCGCGGAATCCTTCTTCGTTAATAAACCGTCAATGAGTTATTATACTTTCCTATTTGTCGTTAATCATAGATTATCACCAAACGTAGAATAGCATCTAGCTCATTGCTATCCCCAAAACTCCTTATACCACGGATACGAAATCTCTCCAATATCAGATTCTATTCAACTGAACCACCAAGTAGTAGCTCACTCAAGGCGTAACCCAGTCGAACACTTTAAGCTTTGTGAATTAGGTTAATCCCAGTAGTTAAACTCTTAGCTCAAGGTAAACTTTCTAGTGTTGTTTATACACACAATCACTCCACAGAATCCCTTTGTAAGGTCTTGTGTTCTCTACTTGTGTAAAGGTTATTCGACGATTACTTATATCCTCACGCAAAACTATCAATAGATTGAATCAACAAATCAATTTAGTTGACAACCTAAACAATCGTTCAATCAATCATAAATATTTAGATATAGTATAAACAAACGACAATCATATGAAGAACTTCAAAGTAGATTAATATAATAACTCGATCAATAGGTGTTTACCTACTCATGGATGTGGAAACATCCACGATATACATATAAGAAAGTTAGTTACGATTGAGAATCGCTCCGAAACCCTAGCTTTGGATGTTTCTTCTCTCCAAGACTTACAATTTCGTGACCTAATGATGTGATATCATTTTACATAACCTAACACCTTTTTATAGGTTTACATTGCTTGGTCTTCACGTATTTAGTTCGGTTCAAGAACCCGACCCGAAAACACGAAATAACGACTCCAAACGTGCCCTTAGGCCTTTCAAGGTGTGCATAAACGTTTTCCTACTTGCTAAGTACGCACACCAGTCAGAGAACTTCAAATTCCAGCAGAAATTTTCGGAATTAAAGTATGCGTACCCGTCTGCATACTTTACTGTCTTCGGTATTCAATAAAAGCTCGTTTTGGACACAACTTCTTCATCCGAATTCGGAATGACCTCATTATTTTTGAATTATTTTCATATTTAAATTATCTTCAAGATGGATATGAGAAATAAATAATTAGAATGAGTTATGATTTGTCTTTGGCCCTTCTCTTGATTTTGAGTGTTTTGCTCCTTTCCGTCGCACTTCTTCTACTTCTCTTGGACTTGGGCACTTGGATACTTGGAATACTTCTCTTCCTATATATTTTCAGCACTTTGTATCTCCTTTTTGGATGATTTACCTAATAGAGGAAAATACAAGAAAACAAGAGTAATAATACGAAAATAATAATAGCTTAAACAAGTATGGAATGGATATTAAAATAATATGAATTATGCACTTATCACCCAACCCCTGGACAACTTGGCTAATGCCAGTTGGTTAATTTTTCATCGGTTTTCATGCCCACATACTTCTAACAAATTTTTTTGGTTGAACGTAGTCATCGTCATATTCGCGAAAATGGTCTAACAATCCTAAATATGGCTTATGTACCATCTTCATATTGATATGATTCTTTTTACACTGCTTGTTATTTAATGAGTCGTGTTCCTTCGACTTCCATTAATAATTCCTCTCCATGTGAAGCTCTTTTTGGTCTCCCACCGGACTACACCTCTCTTCCTGTATTTGGTTGTCTGTGTTATCCTCATCCACGTCTGTATATATCTCACAAAATGGAGCCTCTTTCTTCTCCTTGTGTTTTTATTGGTTATAGTCCGTCGCACAAAGGTTACAAATGCCTTCATATTCCTAAGGGTCGCATATACGTAAGTCGTCGTGTTATTTTTGATGAGACTACCTTTTCCTTTGTGTCTGCATCATCACCTTCACCGGCATCGGTTACTTCTCAGGTAACTCTTCCTTCACCCTTATTTTTTTCGTTAATACCGATCTCATCTAGTCGTTCTATTATCACTTAATTGTTGCTAGTTCGCATAGTTCTAGTTGGTTCACCTGACATTACACAGTCTACAACTGTTCAGACACTACCCTCATATTTGGGTATGTTGCCAGTTCCCAGGCCTACAATATCTGCCATCGACCAGTCTCCAAGTGTCCATCCAATTTTGTCGCCTTTGGTTCCTCAGTCTCCTGTTTCATCCAATGAAAATGCTGACGTTTCTTCGGATATCCCAGATACTGTTCTCTCATTACATGCTCCTGATTCTAATACGGCTTCAGCTCCAGCATCGGATACAACTTCTCTGTCCAGTTCTAACGTACCCTTCTCTACTACGATTGATGCACCTTTTCTGTCTCGCCCTGCAGTGCCTGTCTCCTTTGCACCACCTACTTTAGGAGCTCATCCAATGGTGACTCGAGCTAAGGATGGGATTTTTAAGCCAAACCGTTTATATGCTTCCAAGTATGCATTAGTTACTGACTCTCTTTTTGAGCCTACTTGTTATTCACAAGCTCAAACTAATCCACAATGGCGTGCAACTTCCGATGAAGAAATTAATGCATTACTTCGTAATGGTACCTGGTTGTTAGTACCATATGATCCTTCTATGAACGTTATTGGATGTAAATGGGTATTTCGTCAAACGAAGGGCTGATGATACGATTGAACGCTATAAAGCTCGCTTGGTTGCTAAGGGATATAATCAACAAGAGGGAATAAATTATTCCGCAATGTTTAGTCCGGTTATTAAACCATGTACTATACGTATCATTCTTACATTAGCTTTGTCTTCCAATTGGCCTATTCATCAACTTGATGTGCAGAATGTATTTTTACATGGACAACTTCAAGAAGAGGTATACATGAAACAGCCTCCATGTTATGTGGACTCTCGATTTACTACAGATGTTTGCAAATTACACCGTTCTCTCTACGGACTTAAACATGATCCTCGTGCGTGGGACCACAAAATTAATACTTTCTTGGTACAGATTGGGTTTATTACTTCAATGTGTGAGTCGTCTCTGTTTATTCACAATGGTACTTATGGTACTATTTATTTGTTTGTCTTCGAAGATGACATCATAGTTACTGGTTCCATATCCACAGGTATCACTTCTATTCTCACTCGTCTACAAAAGGAATTTTCCATTAAAGATATTGGTTTCTTGTCTTATTTTCTTGGCATTGAGGCGACTCGTACTTCTTCGGGTTTATTTCTTTCGCAACAACGTTATACTCATGATCTTCTTATTCGAGCAAAACTGGATGGAGTCAAACCAATTCAAACTCCACTTAGTACTTTTGGTGATATTTCATCTGTTTGTAGCACTTTATTATCTAATGCTACTGAATACCGTAGTATTGTTGGATCTATGCAGTATTTAAAATTTACTGGTCCGCATCTTGCATATGTTGTCAATAAAGTATGTCAGTTTATGCATGCTCCTATTGAGTTTCATTCGAGTTTAGTTAAGCGAATACTTCGTTATCTCAAGAATACAACTACCTTTGGTATACTTCTTAGGCCATCATCTTCTCTGCAATTATCCTTCAGTGCTTATACTGATTCTGATTGGGCTGGTTCTCTCGATGATCGTCGTTTTACTAGTGGCTATTATGCTTATTTGCGTGGTAATATTATCTGTTGAAGCGAGTGCTCGTAAACAGAAAACGGTATCTCGTTCTAGTACTGAAGCTGAATATCGGGGACTTGCTATTGCCACTGCTGAAATTATGTGGATTCAATCACTCATTTTGGAGCTTCATATATCTACTCGTTCTCCTCTCATTTTATGGTGTGACAGTCTTGGTACAACTTATCTCACTGTTAATCTTATATTTCATGCATGAACGAAGCATATTGAAATTGACTATCATTTCGTTTTGATCAGGTTTCTTACAAACTTCTTGATGTCCGTTTTATATCGTCTAAAAATCAAATTGCGGATATATTCACAAAACCACTCTCTAGAGATCGGTTTTCTCTTTTGTGGTTCAAGCACACGGTTCAGGATAACCCATTATGCTTGCGACAGGGTGTTAACACAACATCTAGTACGTGTGCAATATGACCCAATATTGTACACGATAGTCTCTTGGCTAAGAAATTTATTCTTCTGTATATTAAGAAATGAAAACCAATTAGGAAATGCTTTACCTTGAAGTTCAAGAAAGTTTTGTATATATATATATGTACATTGTATGTCTGTAGGATTGAGTGTGCGAGAATAAGATTATTAAGATTGTCTTCCGTTAAAACTATTTTGTCTCTTATCTTCTGTCAAACTGATTTGTCTCTACTTCTCAAATAACCTATACCTAAACTGTCAGTAAACTTAGATGCGTCCGTCCATATCATTATTTACGAGCAAACATGTCATTACTTACGAGCAAATAAGAAAATGAGTCTAATTTTCTGCACACTCCTTTAAAGAGTGTGCACACAATAAAACAACTTAGTTGGTTGTTTTATGAACACCGTTTTCTAATTAACAAAATTAGTTTTTCTTTTTGATTTAAATCTTAAAAATTGAGGAGGATATATATCATATTTAATAGTTGCCTGATTTAAATCTTATTCTCTAAGGTTTTATTATAAAATAAAAAAAAAAGAATTATAGGATATTTGAAACAAAAAATAATTATCATTAACTTTTCATAGTAATAACTTGTTAAAAGATTTTTCCAACTGAAACCCTAACTAAATTAGACATCTTTAAAATTGTTACCAATATGAATTGATTATCCATACTTTGGTTAGACAAATAAATTAATTTGATCATCAACATGTGTTGATAGTATTGTATAAAAAATAGGTTAGAATTAATAACTTAAATTAATATTGATACAGTAACTCTTGCATACAATTAGTTGATACGATAACTCTTGCATAGGTTCTTCTTCTTTTGTTTAAAAGTATATATTGTTGATCCATATTTTTTTTTGAAAATATTGTTTGTTAACTTAAATTTTATCCTTTTGGGTACCTTTTTTATACAAAAATATCTATATTAATTTTTGTTTAAGAAAGTCAAATATATAAGCTGACGGTAATATAATTTTATCTTATATAAATTCCATTTAATTGATAATATTGAGAATTAATCTTATTATCTTGCCTAGCAAGAAAAATGAATATCTTATTAGCTTATTTTAATTATTTAGCTTATTCCATGTTAATATTAATTACTATTTATATTTTAGGTAATAATATAATGTGGTATATATTTTCTTACCTTTTTAAGATTTTTTTATTAATTAGGTAACAGTTTGTTTAAAACAACAAATCAGGTCATTTTGTTATGCGCACCCTCTTCAAAGAAGTATGCACAAAATTGGAGCAAACAAAGTACAAAAGTTATTTTAGAACCCACGATTGGGAATTTGAAACTAATTGGGAGATATAAATTACATCCCCCAACCCATAATGTCTGCTAAGTGGTGATTTTTGGGTATGAAAATACTAAGATGCCCTTTAGATAATTAAAAAATATTATGAAAAGACTATTATACTCATTCTACTAAATCTTAAAACCAAAAAACAAAACATTTATCCCCCATTCTCTTAAATCAGTTCCAGCGCACTAGGGTTAGGTTTTTAAAAAACAAATTCTTTCATCTAATGATCGAATGAAAAGAAAATAAATTAGTTCCAAAAAAAATTAAAACACTAAGCCGGACCACAATTCCGGCATGGTCGATATGAACCGAAACCAAAGACCAACTTTGAAAATGTTTCCGGGATAAAAATTTCATTTGCAATCAACGTCGGAAACATAGGTGCCGGCATGTTCGTAATCAATGGTTTAAAGCCGGTACCTCTTTCCGGCGTAACCCATAATTAATATACCATGCCGGTATTTAGGTTTGGACAACACTCCTTCCTGTATGTTTTTTTGTAGGTACCGGCATGGTATCGTTATAATTGAACAATGCAGGTGATCTTGTCGGCATGCTCGTTATCAAAGGTTCCACGCCGGTAGATGGCGTGGTAGTTAATTAATTTTCCATGTCGGTAATTAGCTTGGAAGGCACTGCTTCCTGCATGTTTTTCATGCAGTACCGGCATAGTAACCTTAGAATATAACCATGCCGGTAGAATATTCCGTAGAATATTCCATGGTAGGTAACAAGTAACTTTTATACCGGCATAGTTTGTTGGTTGAATACTATACGGGTTTGAATTTAAAATTGGGGGATATCGGGTTGCCGGCATAGCCGTAGTATGAATACCATGCCGGTATAGCTTCTTCCGGCATTGAATTCATACCACGTCTATGCCGGCAGTGAGCTTTTTCAGCTGCAAAAATGGTGGGTTCAAAGAAATAAAAATCAAATTTTCAATCTCTTAGCAGCTTTACCTGTGTATTGGGGATGCTTGTATGTTGTGCAAGTTTAATTTCTTGTGTAGGTTCTTCAAAAAACTCTTTATGCTCGTAAAAATCATCATTCACGGGTGTTGGCTCAACAAAGAGTTGCAATTGTGAGTTTTTGTCATTAACTGAAGATTAAAGATATGCTCCTTGTTTTATTTGAGATAAAGATTCAGTAGCAGCAATTCTCTCTTCACAATCATCCTTCATTTTCATCAAAAAAAGTTCCCTCTCAAATAGTTTTTTCCCTCATTATACTCTCACCTCATTGACCCAAATACAAATAAAAATACTCTCTAATCTTTTAACAAATACTTAAGATTTTTCCTAATTATAATTAAACAATAATCCTGATTAGTGATGGGTAGATTAGGAATTAGATAAAATATTTAGATAAGGGGATCCAGGTCTTGTCCTTTTCCACTATCCCCCAATTAGTTTGAATATCCCCAATCGTGTGTTCTTATTTTAAGTAGGAACTGACCACCTGTTTTCAATTATCTTCGTGGAGTCAAATTTAGAACCATGTTTTAGGGCATACAAAATAATAATCCCATCTGGGGTAACCTTATAAGGAGTACCCTATGGGTATTTCAATTACCTATATACGCTTGAACCGATTCAATTTCTATTCAAATTCAGTTTCCTAACATCTCTTCTTCTTCCTCCTCTAGCCGAACTCTTCCTCTCCCGCAAAAAAAAAAAATCATCGGTGTGATTCATCGTCGATTCATAAAAATTTGATCATCGATTAAACTCAACTACATAATGACTAGTACAAAGAAAAAAGAAGGGGCTAGGAAACGAAATTGTCTTCTAATTCATCAATTGAAAAAGAAGAACTAATTGAAGATGAAGGTGTAGAAACTCAAAATCAACTGTCAATCGAACCAGAAATTGAACCAGCTGCATCTCTAACTCCGAAAATAAGGATAATAAATTAAGTTTTACAAACCCAATCTCTTATTTGTTGCTTTTCATCGATTAATGGGTTTAATTCCAAAAAAAATATAGTTTTTGACGGTTACAGTGCTGAGTTCGGCTCGAAATTGAGTTACATTTTGAGACGAATTGTTCTTCATAAAAGCTTCATGTACGTGTATATGGACGTTTCGATATGAAAGTTCAAGATATTTTAAGCCGAACCTAGTCACAATTAGAGATTCATAGGGGGTTCGGCGTATTCCATAGAACTGTTTTACACCGAACATATGTTGTTTCATTTTCATAAATCGTATAAGAATTCGAGTTCGTCTTGAAAGTATTTTTGTAATTAAAACACAGGATGAACCTAATACATTTAGAAGGTTTGACTATTACGATATTCCCAATATGTGTCGAACCATGAACAAATTCTGAACCTACAAATTCTCAGTTTTATTAATGGTGATGTTCGGCATGCATAATACTTAAAAAACAAGCCGAACCAGATATTTCAAAGAGGTTCAACACGTACTCACTAAATAAGCCGAACCATTAACATGTTTTTTCCAAAACTCTCAGGAATATGTTCGGCTTGTTATGCAACTTCCAAATAAGCCGAACCATGAACTAGTAAATAGGCGCGAAGTTATAAAATAAAGGTTCGGCGACTAACTTAAAAATTACAGCTAGCCGAACTGTTCTTTATTTATACAGAAATAGGTGGGTTCGGTTGATAAATATAAGTCGAACATATTCCTGGTTCGCCAAACCATGGTGTGAAAATTCAAACTTTTGATGATTTCAAGCTACAAAAGTGAGATTAAACATAAGATAGAAGTGTACTTGCGTATTAGAAGCATTGAGTTCCTCATCCATGTATTCATCATCTGGATTTGGTTCATAAAGATCATCATCTTGAGTTTGAGTATGAGATGATGATATGTATTTCCTAGGTTTTTTAGATGAAGAATGACTCTCCTCATCCATTCTGTTAAAGTCTGCGGGCATCCAACTCAAAACCAATTGGCTATGAGTGGAGCGTCCCTTCCATATTATATTTTAAGTTCATTATGCAGAAACTAGTGATGTGGGACTATTGTCCTTTCACACCCTCCCTCACGTGTAAGAACAGTCATTCGGCCTAACACGTGGACCTATGCAAGTGTGGGTCTTGGGTGTGCTGGTGACATTCAGTCACGGTCCACCCCACATACAGGTCATACGAGTGACCAGTCATTCGGTCACGGTGGCCACTAATTCGGCCTACACCCCGCGTACGGGCCTACCTCTGATACCATGTTAAAGTCTGCGGGCATCCAACTCAAAACCAATTGGCAATCAGTGGAGCGACCCTTCCATATTATATTTTTAGTTCATTATGCGGAAACTAGTGATGTGGGACTATTGTCCTTTCACACATTCAATCAAGATACAATTTTTTTTTCTCAAACTCTCCCTCTCCTTCTCAAAAAAACGTAACATTTTTTTCCTCAGAATTTTTCATTTACACAAACTTTTATAATTAAATTATCTAAATCACTAATCAAGATTGTTATTCACTAATCAAGATTATTAATCACTAATCAAGATTATTAACACTAATATTAAAAGGGTAGATTGCCATTACTAAAAATATTTGGTTAAGGGCTTTTAATTTTTCTTTTTTATCTTTATTCAGTATGCCCTGAAAGATTTATGTACGCCCTAAAACATGGTTCCAAACATAAATCGGAAGTTTGGTGCCTACGTGACTATTGTCCAGTTTATAGGGATTGGGGTCCATGTGACTATGTCCAATTTATAGGAATCAAATTTGTGGATATAGTCATGATGGGTATGGGCTTTGCCCGTCTTATAGTTTACGCTGATGTGATAATGTCCACGAGAATATAAATTTTACGCTGCCATGATATTGGGTTGCCTTATTTAAGCACATCAATGATATATAGGGTTTTGGAGTTTAAAAGTGGAAAAAACATCATAGAGCTCCGACTGCGGACCGGTGAGTTATAAGCAGAGCTAGTTGTTGGAGGTTTTTCGATAGAATTGCGTTCAGTTTTGTGCATATGAAATTTATGAGATGGAGAAGTTAACTACTGACATAATCCTAGATATATTATTACGCTTACCTAGCGAAACCATAATCAACTGCAAACTCGTTTACAAACCTTGGAGAGATTTAACAAGTAATATCAAGCTGGGTCTCCTTTCTCAGGTCGGGACGAATCCTGCTTCAAAATTCTGTTATGCCGTTGAACAATACGATGATATTGACATGCATGGGGATTACTCTTACAAACCGCTTGTAGAAATCCATAATCATCGGTCTATTGAGTTAGAACCCTCCTTGACTAACATTGTTGGTTCATGTAATGGTTTGGTTTGTTTCTCAACAAGTGCCTCGGATCCCATCTGCATATGCAATCCGGTCACCGAGGAATATGTTTACCTTCCAGCAGCCAGCTTCAATAAAGCATATAGTATTAATTGTGGATTTGGTTACCATAATTCGTTGGACGAGTATAAAGTTGTTCGGTTATTGAATAAAAGAGCTCAAGTATACACTTTGGAATATTTGGGCGAACGGGGTTCTTCATTGGCTAAACTCCAGGGAAACTGAAATTGTGGCTTTCGACTTAGCAGACGAGGAGTTCCGATTGATCCCATTACCACCACTTTCACCGGAAAGGATTGTCTCTAAATTTTATCTTAAGTTGTTAGGTGGATATTTGTGTGTTGTTCATATAGATGTAAGAAACTATGATAAATATATTCACATATGGGCATTAGAGAAGAAGAAAAAGTTTAGCAGCTATGAGACGAAAGCGCATGAGTTCATCGACTCCAGGAGTTGGAGTAAGAAATTTTGTTTTCCATGAACCATGGATGTGGCATATATGCCGTTTGCAGTTACAAAGAGCAATCAAGTTCTAATGTTGGATGGTGAAAGTATCTTTTGTTATGACTGCTCGGAAATTGCAATAAAGAAACTATGGGATGAAAGTCCGAAGAGGAGTATGCAACCAATTCCTCACATGAATAGCCTTGTTTCACTCGAAGCATCAGGAGAAAAATCCAAGAGAAGAAGATAATTTTAGCGTATGCATACTCCCTCCATCCCTTCTTTTTTTTATTATTTTGACAAGAATATTATTTTGGTGATTATGCTTTTTTTATTTTTTTTTAAATACAGAGGTAAGTATATTAGGATTCTACTAAACTTCGAACTAAATCGATCACTACTAACTGTCATATCATTGTTTTTTTACGATAAGTGTATCGAAATATTTTCACCATTAGTGTAACGAAATATTTAAGTTTTGTGAAGTTCTTTACATCTTTGGGAAGCTCACAGTGAGAAAGATGCATCAACTCAAGATTGTAAAGGTTTGAACAGGACTCTGGTAATACTTTGATTCCAATACCTACAAGGTCAAGGAACCTTAACTGAGTTAATGCTACAAGATCTTCTGGTAATGCTTCCTCCAGTGGGCAATTTTTGACATAAAAATCGTCAAATTAGCAAGACCTGCAGCATACTTCTGTCAGGGCTTTGAATTTTTTCAGCCATTGACATCTAATGTCTGCAAATTTCCAAGGTTGATGATGAAACCAGGTAGTTCTTCATTAGGTGTGAAAGACATATCAAGAAATTTTAGATATTTCATACCAGTGACAGAGTTATAATGGTGGTTAAGCTCTTGCAGCTGAGATCCAATCTTTGTAAATTACATAGACTAGTGACAGAATTAGGTAGTTCCGAAGAAGATGAGATATCAAGGAAACTGAAAATGCGGAAGTAAACAAAACATAAAATACCATAATATGTTGTGAAAGGCGCCCTAGGCGCTCTAAGCGAACGAGTAGTGAAAGGGCTTGGCGCCTCGCCACGCCTAGCACCTAACACTGTAGGGGAGAAATATCGTACAGAGGTAATCCACAGCCTCGCCTCAACTAAGACAATCATTAGCACCAAGAGGAAGGAAACCTGGCGAGGAGTAATTCTGTGACAATGAAAAAGATACACGAAGAGGATCCACGCGAAGACACCTATTGAGATATGTGCGAAGAAGAAACTCGAGAAGACAACGACATCTTCCCGGAGCCAGGCGAATGAGACAAACTAATATAAGATCAGCACAGATATCTTGCATGTGATCATCAGTTGTCTTCTATTGATATATCTATTTATATAAGAATTCAAATAATGAAGAGAGAGGAAGGCTGCTAGAGAAGAATTCAGTCAAGGAAGAGAATCAAGAACACCTACAGAGAAAAGAGAGAAAGCCATTAAAGCTCACTTCAATCTTTAGGTCTTCCATTGTTAGATGTTCAATATCTTTGTAATCTTTATAAAGTTCCATAGCATCAATAAAAGTGTTTGAAGAAGATCATACTAGTGTCGAGTGGTGTATGATCTCATTAATGTCAAAGTTGATTCTAATGACTTAGGCTTTTTGTTATTATCATTTCATCGGTCGAATTTTCGGTAGTTACATTTTGGCGCTAGAAACAGGGAGGATTTACCCTCACCTGCTAGTATCCAGTTAAAAGATCATTGTTTGCCTAAGTTTATTGTTATCTTCACCTCAAAGAACAAATTGTCACATTTCAAAGAAATCACCTCTTCAAAGAAAATCATCAGCCCCATTGAAGTCCTAAGAGAAACACCATTGTCTAGCTTGAAGCAATTCTAGCTAAAAAATCACAAAACTTTGATAAGAAAGCTCTCGCAAATTCTTCCCTTAAAGCCTCCACCAAATTTCCTCCCATAACTGGAAACTTTGTCCACTGGCACAACTAATCCACAAAATGGCGCGAGGAACTGCATGAAGAGCAGGGCACGTCATCGCTATACAAAGAAGCAATAGAGTGGCAAACAAGAGAAGAACCAGAGACGAAGCTGAAACTTCAGCTTCCGGAGAAAGACGAGGGTTGGAGCAACAGAATCACAATCACAGGTTATATTCCATCATAGAAATGGGACCGGAGAATAACGATACTGTCTCTCGAAACCCAACACAACCAAACGACAATGAAGGAAGAATTGTCTACGAAGAGGGCAGTATGAACACAACAGATCTTGATACTATGGAAGATGAAGAACAGGCAACGCAAGGAAGAAGTGAGAATTCTGATGAAGAGCACAATCTAACTATCCAGCAACTGAGAGAACGCATTGCACGAGACTGACAAATCGAAAGAGAAATAAGACGAGAACTCGAGCGAAGCAGAGCAAGGGATGCGTAGTTGGCAGAAGAGAGAGCAAACTTGGCAAGACAAAACGCTTTGTTAACAGAAGAAAACAACCGACTGAATGAAGATATGCAGACACGAATCCACACTGGAGAAACAGAAGCTCAAGCGAGTAGAATTTCGTCGAGAAGGAGGAGACGCCGAAGCGAGGAAAGAGAAGTACAAAACAACCGTGCTGAGTACGAAAGAGAATTACGCGAAATAGAGCATAAAGAGAAAATGCACGTGAATTGGAGAGAAGGTTGAAGAGACGAAGAGAAAGAAGGAGGAATCGGGGAAGAGGAGAAAACCCAGATCATGACGAACAGAGATATGATGGCAGCAGGGGAAGTAGCTCAGAATGCGAAAGGCAAAGAATTAGGAGAGAAACTAGTGTAGAGCGAGATACCGGTAGATCCTTAGAAAGAAGTATGATCGAAGAAAGAGCACTAGAGGCGGTTATGCAAAGGGATATAGAGAAGACAAACACAAATCAAGCCATATTAAAGCAATTGGAAGAGCTAAAGACATTGATAGAAAACAATGGTGGGCGAGGAGGAAAAATGAAGTTAGCCGAAGCCATAGAAGAAGCATAAAGGTCTCCGTTCTCGCGCGAAATACTACAAGCGTCCGTTCCTGCAAAGTGTGTGGTACCAACATTTCCCAGCATCTTTGACAGAACAGGGAATGTTGTACAACATATGAAGTCCTACAACCTCACATTAACGACATGGGCTCAGCATCAAGCGGTGTTGTGCAAATATTTCCAGCGAGTCTGACTGGCGAAGCTTCATTATGGTTCGACAATTTAAGCGAATGCTCGGTAACTTCATTCGCACAACTGCAAAGGATGTTCTTAGGGAACTACATAACTAACAAACGAGTCAAGGCAGGAATTGAACACGCCTTTAGACTGAAGAAGGCACATGGAGAGAGTATGTGAAGTCTGACCACGCCATGGTGAACCATGTGTAGCGAGTCAGCAGGTGAAGTATCAGAGCGACATTTGATCCTCGCTTTCGTCAATGCTTTGTATCCTACAAACCTCCTATACGTAGAGATATTCTGGCTGAGAAACAAGATCGATATGCAAGAACTGAGAGAGTATCAAGAAGATTTCATAGCACTAGAGGAGAAACAGAGAGAGATGAATAACAATATGATGGTCATCACTGTTGCGAAGGGAGGAAGTGCGACACTCCTACCCTGAATAGCGAATAATGTGGAAATTATCCCAAATGGTGAACGGGGAAAGCAAATAAAAGTAAACACCGCGAAGGAGGTATCCTTGTCAAGCAAAGATGAAGAGTGGTTTCGAAGAGAATACGGGGACAGATTTCATGCATACCACTACCCATCAAGAAGGTACGATAATCAAGGAGGTCGATATAACAACGACCGAAGTTCAGGATATAATAGTAACCCAACTACCCAAGGTTTGAACGAAGGCTAAATTATCCACCGTTCAATGATGTGAAGCTCCCCAAACTAAACGCCCCAATAGAAAAAATTTGGGAGACAGTACTGCGAACCGAAGAGATAGAACTGCCAGGGAACATTGGGAAAGAACCTCTGCAAGGAGGAGGAGATTTCTGTGCGTACCACTGATTCCATAGACAGGGTACCGCGGTATGCAGAAACATACGACGAATCCTATTAGGATTATTTAAAAGAGGAAAGCTAAGCCAATTCCTAGAAACCCGCGAACAGTCAAGGGTGCCGTCACAGCAACAACCAGCTACCATCCATCGCATCGAGATTGGGCAAAATTCAAAGCACGTAAATTCGATCATCCACTCTACTAGGGGCATCAATGATTTCCACGACAATATTTTAAGCCGAGTCTACAAAAGGGATCGAAACGGCAAGGAGATACAACTGGTAACCAAGAGCCGTGTACTCGAGGAATGGCAAAAACAACCGATTTCCTTCACAGCGTAGGATACTCCAGCGGTAATTGGAATGCACTCAGGACCCTTTAGTGGTCACCATGACTATGCAACCACAATCAAAGTGGGAAGAAAGCGAAGATGAGAAGGGAAGGCCATGGATCATTAACAAGATTCTGGTGGATACGGGGAGTTCGGTTGATATATTGTTCTATCACGAATTCAGTGTTGGAAAACGATTAATAAAACAATTAGTTTTAAAGTTTTAATAAAAAATTATAATTTATTGTTTTCTTTTGTGAATGAAACTTATTAGTCCCACATTGTAGAGTTTACAATTTTTAGTAGTTTTAAGAGACTATATATACCTTTTAGTCCCACATCGAGGAGTTTTTCTTCTTAAGTTGTATTTGTCAATTATATAAACAAATTCACTACTTTTGTAAAATCCATGACAAAGGGATTGCTCTATATTTTAGAAGGGCCCCTAAGGAAAAATATTTTATAGCGTTTCTTAAGCGTCCGCGATTTTCCTTAACGGTTTTTTCGGAGTTGCCAAGCTCAAGTTGAGCATCTACTACATATGCTAGTAGTAGGTGTAGTAGGGTGTTTTATCTTGGAGATATCCGTCCTATGAGGGCTATAGCATTACTCTTGAGTGTAGTCGGGCGCTAATGTCTTAAGGGAAACGTGTTGAACACGTGACTCACTCTGTTTTTTCAAAGTTTTGCCTTGTTGCTGTTGCGGATATATGGGGAGCTTGTTCGTTTCGTCAAAGCAATCACTTCCATTATAAAGAAGCTAAGTATCAATAACTTTTGCTTATTTGATTTTTCTTTGTTTTTTGATTATTGCAGCCAACAATATTAAGACATTAATATTTGTAATAATCGAAAACGATTGATTGGTTTGTGAATCATGGATGTTAATTTTGGAGTGAAAACCAAAAACGAATTTCTGGTAAGCTGTAGAGTTTTAATTTTATCTTTTAATCTACAAATAATTTCTATGAACCCTTTTGACCTAATGTAGTAGACATCCTGATAGTTAACTTTATAAAATTTAGGAATTTTTAGAGTTGTAAAATATTTTTTTTGATATTTTACAAAACAGAGAAACGTTCCTGAAAAATTCTGACGAGCAGAAATTTGTTGTTAACTAAAGTAGTTTTTATGGGGTAACCATGAGTTTTTTTTTGAAATGGTGATTCAAACGAAGTTTGTAGATATAGATGTTATCTTCAAAACTCATATTTTATTTTCCAATTCGGAACTAAGGTTTGAGAGATGTGGTGTTTTAGGTGATTGGGAAATCACTGTTTCCCCAGTCAGAGTATAAACGAAGACGGTGACATGAAAATGGAAAGGGACATGGCTAACAGGCGCATGTGGATGAACACAATTTTTCAAAGCTGGCAAAGGTGGGAACATCAAATGCAACTCTAAGCTTAGTCTTCTTAAGAAAGGTATGTTTCGTAAACCTGAATCTATCATTACTTTAATTAAGGGTGATTTTTATGTGTGTAAAATCCTAGCCATACGACACTAAATTGTAGACAACATAAAAACCTTTAAGTAGAAAGTTAATGTTAATTTAGTTGAAACAAACTAGAGCGAGTTCAGTGGCATGATGTCGGAAGTTATTTTAATAACCAATGTGAGAGATTGGTGGGTGGACTCTGTAGCCACCAAGCATGTTTTGTTGAAACAAAGACCTTTTCACCTCTTATTAGAAGATATGAGATGTCGAGAAACTCTCATTGAGTAACTCATCTTCAATAGAGGTTGCATAAAAGGAAAAGGTCGAGCAGAAGCTCATATCTGTAATATTCTCACATTGAATGAAGTTTTCATGTTCCGAGCATATTCGAAAATCTTGTATCTTGTTCTGTTGTAGATGGAAAAAGATTTAAGATCTTAATTGAAAATGGAAAACTTGTTGTAACTAGGCAGTGATTTTTTAAACAAGAGTTAGTACTTTGGGTCTATATAAGCTTAACGGAAAAACTGATGATGTGAACATAGTTGATTCTTGTGATTTCTTTGTGTGATTGATTTTTTACGTGGTAGACTTGGAACCGTAAACTTATAAGTCAATGCTTAACTGGCTAGCATAGGCTGCGTACCCAAATTTAGTTTGGATTTTGAACACAAAAGTGAAATCTGTGAAGAATCAAAATATGCTATAAAACCTTTTAGCACAAATTTTCAGAGTAATTCTAAGCCTTTAGAATTAATTCAGTTAGGTCTAGTTGACATGAGTTCAACCCAAAACCATTGTAGTAAAAGATGGTTTATAACTTCTGTAGATGATTGTACGAGGTACTATCTTGTATACTTTCTTAGGGATAAGGATGACGCCTTAGAAGCCTTAAGATGTATGAACTTGAAGTTGGAAACCAATTAGAAGCCTTGAACATAACAACTGTATCCTTAAGGAGATGATAATAGCCATGTTGATTAGTTCAGGATTACCTGCGGCCTTGTGCGGGGAGTCCTCTTAACTAGTATATCATGAATAGAGTACCCTTATTAAGGATAAGATGAAACTCCATATGATTTATGGAAAGGTAGATGACCTTCTTATGAATGTGTCAAAGTGTGGGGGTGTTTGACTAAGATTTTCATTCCTCTTCCTAAAATAACTAGATAGAAAACAAAAATGTTGATTGTGTATTCATATAGGGTATGCTGAGTATACTTCTACATGTAGATTTTTGGTTCTGTGTTATGATTTTTCAGACTTTGGTGTGAATATTATTACGGATTCTAAGGATGTTGAGTTTTTCTGAACATGTTAATTTGAAACTTGTCTCTCTTTAGAGATGTGTTGCTGATCCTCTAGATGTCTTTTTCAACTAGTCAGAATTTAGCTTCAAAGGAAGATGAAGTAGAGGTTGATGAGCCTAAGACAAGTAAAAGGATTAGAACTGAGACTTATTATGGACTTGACTTCATAATATGCCTATCCTAGTCCAAGTCACAGATTTGTACAAAAGCCATAACATTTACCGAAACCCCATTCTGGTAGGAAGCTTCATTTAAAGAAATGGACTCAGTCCATCTGAACCAGACTTGGGAGCTTTCTAGTTTACCTCCAGGGAGTAAGACCATGGGGATGTAAATGAGTGTTTAAGAGGAAACGATTGGTAGACGAAACTGTGGAAAAATATTAATCTAAGTTGGTATCTAAAGGCTATAAACTAAAAGAAGGTGTAGATTTCCTTGATTCTTATTCACTTGTGACGATAATTACTTCTGTTGAGATGCTAATTGATATCGCTGTCATAAACAACTTGGAGATACATCAGATGGATGTTAAGACAACTTTTCTAAAACCGTGAATTAGATAAAGAAATTTACATAGACCAACCTGAGGACTTTGTAGTGAAAGTTTGTAAAGACAAAGTTTGTAAGTCTGACAAATCTTTGTATGGCTTTGAAATAAGCACGTAAAAAGTGACATGAAAAATTTGATCATGTGATAATGAGTAGTGGATTTAAGTTAATGAATCTCACAAGTATATTTAAAAGTAACTTGTTAAGGATGCCTGTGTGATTGTATGCTTGTATATTGATGATATGCTTATACTTGATACAAACACAGATGTGATTAATTCCACTAAAAACATGCATTGAATGAGGACGTTGACTTGAAAGACTTACACCCTTTTGATATAATCTTAGGGATAAGGGTAATGAAGTATCTTAACTTGAATACTCAAGAGTTATAGGATATCTGATGAATTTAATGAACTGTAAGAGTCCAGACATTGACTATATTGTGAGTAAGTTAAGTAGATATACTTGTAGTACAGAGAAAAAGCATTTGTATGCACTTAGTAGAGTATTATGGTACCTAAAATACTCTATTACCTTTTGCTTTATTTATGAAAGGTATCTTTTTGTCCTTGAGGGACTTTGTGATGCAAACTGGATACTTGACTTAGAGGAGTCTAAGTCTACGCGTGGATATGTTTTCACTCTAACAAGAGGGTTTTTTTTTGGAAGATTTTCAGAAAAAACATATATTGCTCAATTCATTATGGAATCTGAGAGTATTACGTTAGATAAAGCACGAGAGTGGTCCGAGTGCCTAAGATGTTTTTTAGAAGAAATTCCTCTCTGGCATAGGCCTGTGCCAGCTATATCTATACACTGTATTAGCCAAGCTATAATAGTTAAAGCTAAGAAATAACTAATCTCAATCATCGTTATTTCCATTGATTGGATAAAGTCCAAGGTGAATATCTCGTAACCTTTGACGAAAGGTTTGTACAAAGAGATAGTCAAAAATGCATCGAGGGGGTTGGGGCTTAAGCTCATATATTAAACTTGCCATGAAGGATACTCAACCTTGCTGACTGGAGATCCCATGATCAAGGTTTCGAATGAGAAAACTAATTTTTGGTGGGTAAAGGTAAAAACTATCAGAGATTTTCATTCTCTGTCCCTTCCCTATGGTGTAGACGTGATAGTGTGACTGCATGTGGAGGATGACTTTTTAATAAGTCTCAACGAGTTCTGTAGTTTCAATTTAAGATTGAAGTGGGGTGTAGCAGTAAACACTCTTGATGGAATTCACCTATGTGAATGAGGAAGTGGGTCGCTTCCTATGAGAATATGAGCTGATTCTCTAGAGCATTCTGAGAAACAGGATACGTCCAGGGCCAAAACGGAAAAAACGGCACGAGCTTGGCAGCAACCTTGAAGATATCATCCGTGGTTGTTATCGCGAATTACATTAAACGATAGAAGTTCAAGACATAGTTCACTGTCTCTAGCAAGTAATTCCGGTAATATCTCACTAAGAAAAGGTTCAAGACCTCATGGACACCTCTGCCTAAAATGTACTTCCTGCGCTTTTTATATGATTTTCACTTTTGATGGTTTTGGTATTACTGGAACTTAGGACCTAAGGGTCACTAAGGGTCACTAGTTCATGCTTTTTCACTTTGGTGAAAGATACCTTTAGCCTCACCATACGAGAACTAAAAATGAAACTCTCTATACTATTATGATTTGTGCAATCCACAGTATGACCCTGGGGTCAACACACTTTTGTGTGAGGGAGAGGATGTAGAAATGACTAGTATGATTCAACACTTGCAAGATCCTTGTATCTGTTCAGTTAGTTTGGGTCGTGAGGTTGGAATGTTGATTTACCAAGATCTATCTGTGTTTTCATGTTTTATCGAGTTTTCATTCATGTGGGGGATTGTTGGAAAACGATTAATAAAACAATGAGTTTTAAAGTTTTAATAAAAAAATAATAATTTATTGTTTTCTTTTGTGAATGAAACTTATTAGTCCCACATTGTGGAGTTTACGATTTTTAGTAGTTTTAAGAGATTATATAAACCTTTTAGTCCCACATCGAGGAGTTTTTATTCTTAAGTTGTATTTGTCAATTATATAACAAATTCACTACTTTTGTAAAATCCATGGGAAAGGGATTGCTCTATATTTTAGAGGGACCCCTAAGGGAAAATATTTTATAGCGTTTCTTAAGCGTTCGCGATTTTCCTTAACGGTTTTTTCGGAGTTGTCAAGCTCAAGTTGAGCATTTACTACATATGCTAGTAGTAGGTGTAGTAGGGTGTTTATCCTGGAGATATCCGTCCTGTGAGGGCTATAGCATCACTCTTGAGTGTATCCGAGCGCTAATGTCTTAAGGGCAACGTGTTGAACACGTGACTCACTCTGTTTTTTCAAAGTTTTTCCTTGTTGTTGTTGCGGATATATGGGGAGCTTGTTCGTTTCGTCAAAGCAATCACTTCCATTATAAAGGAGCTAAGTATCAATAACTTTTGTTTATTTGATTTTTCTTTGTTTTTTGATTATTGCACCTAACATTCAGGACTATGGATACAACGACTCTGACTTAATCCCCTCCACATACACGATCTACGGGTTCAATAGTGTCGCATCAAGGCCAAAGGGCGAGATCACCTTAGTCGTTCCATATAACGTTATCATCGGGAGACCCTGGTTACACGAGGTTATGGGGTAACGTCAACCTTCCATAGACAGATTCGATTCCCAATGTCATCATGGATCGTAGAAATTTTGGGAGATTGCGTCAACGCGAAAAAGATGTAACGAAGCAGATATAAAACAATATGAAGGGACGGCGAAGTTAAAGGAAAGGCAGAGACATAATGGAAAAGATGATAGACTAGCAGAGAGGCTAATGATCAATGTGATTAGAGTGGAAGGAGAAATTCAAGTGACGAAGAAAGAATGTCAGGCAAAACCCTGAGGCAAAGGGTAGAAGCTCAATCCGAATCTGAAAAAACAAGTGTGAGGGAAAGGTTGAGAAAGATAAAAATCATATTGAAAAACTGGAGGTCTCGCAAAGTTGATCATTCACGAAATCCACTCTTTGGGAAAGCGATAGAAGTGGGCAAGGCAACAGATCATGAGTACCATCAGGAAGCAGATGACTCATTACAAGGAATATTTATAAGTCCTCATGCAGAGCTCGAATTACTCAATACGGGAAATGATACCCTATTCAACTTGAAAAGGGAGCAAGGTGAAAGTCCTAAAGAACTGGTATCAAGATGGAAGACACAGTGTAACAAAATCATGAGTCACACTGAGGACAGACACCAAACCAACATCGGAAACAAAGAAGAAATCATGGAGCCACAGCAAGAGACTGAGACTGATATCGGATACCAGAAAAGCAACATTTGAAGACAAGAATGGTGAAGCATATCCCACAGAAGCCATCATCTAAAAATGGAGAAATGTTGTAACAAATATAGTAGGTCGTGCACTGACTCAAAGAAATCTTAATGTGAAGCAAAGTTCTTTCTACGAGCAAGCAAATAAAGGTGAAACTACATCCATGTGACAAAGCTACAAATTTTCTCGTAAGACCTCAATAGGGGTCAACAAGATACTATTATAAAGCCTCTACCTAGGGAGGCTAGGACTAAGATTGCGGCGTGTCAACTTAGTTCGCATAAAACTGTGTGAATGGAAGACTGCACAGTGTGTAAGAGGCGACCCTTAAGCCTAACACGCGTCGCAATTGGCGCATCCTGGAGAAGTCACTTATTGGGGTGCAATGCCTTTGCACTGGAGGCCACTGAGAACGAAACACTCACCAAAAAGTTCTCCGGCAAGGGGTGGAAAAACGTGCCAATGGAGATAGTAGATGGCCTGGCATGGATTCCACACTCGGTCCAAAGAAACCCAACTTAGGGTGTGATCTCGTGTCTAGTAGCCATATAGGCGAACAAGCACGAGGTCACGACAACACTTACTGTTTATACTGGAGGGGAGGACCCCAACTGCAATGGTTAAGGGTGACCTCCTTGAAAGGACAATACAGAGGGAATATAAATGGACGGCACCCTCCATTAAGGAGATGACTGTGTCAAAGACGGCAATGTATTAGGGATTCTTACTCACTGGAGTACCTAATGCATGGTATATTGTCATATATACAACCCGAGGAGGTCAAAATACTAATACATTTAAGGAAAGATCGATTCCAATGACTCGCAAGAGCACATGGAACTCATATTTTGTCGCCCAATATTGAAGAACCTACCCAAGGCGACCATAAGTCCTTTAAGTTCTCTATATGGGGGAAGAAAATAAGACCTTAACCAGGAGGCAAGTAAGACCTATAAGCTCGTGCAAATATGAGGAGCGCCAAAGGAGCGGAGGCAGGGAAAAATCACGACGAGGCATAAGGAAGGCACACTCTTCACGAGCTAAGTATCACTAACCTATAACTTAAAATTATTCCAACAGTCGCAACATGTCAGAAAACATTTTTCTCACACATATTGCGCGATTGGATGATCATGCGATAAGAGTACAATTTCTAAATCTAATCCCTTTTGTCACATAAAGTTATACACATAAAAACTCCCTCTTCGAAGTTGGAAAGCAGAGGCAAGTAGGAGAACGCCAGAAGCTCTACATACTTCCCAACTCCGAAGGGAGATACCCAAACCATAGCATACATAGAAATTAGGAAATAATCAACCTTTATAAAAGAATATAGGAAAATAATGTAACCATTGATTAATTATCTATTACGACCATTAAATACATGTCTATTACTAAGAATAAAGTTCAGGAAAATGATACAATCACAGTGACACGCGACAGTAGGAGAAATACAAGAAACGCACAAGGAGAAATATAAAGAACACGCGACCAAAATTCCTTTTCGCAAATCATCACCATCACCACCACCACCAGCGCATCAAATCTACCAGAGAAATTGGGATCAGTATCGCGAGGTGACCCCAAACTAGAACGCGTGCAACGGAAAATCAGACCCCTCCAAGAGAAACGGTAGACAGCCCTTCCCGAAGAGTGATTAAGATTTTTCCATGTGGTTGTAGTGATGGTGGTAAAAATAGTGTCGTTCACTCGGACTTGTGTAGACTTGATTTCAGACTCAAAAATATAAAACACTAAAAATATATATACAAGTTTTTCACGAGATCAAGAGACTGAGACTCAGGATTTCACCAAATTCCATGTGATTCAAATTATAATTCCAATCAATTATAGCTCAAATATTAGAAATACGAACTCTTATTCTTTGCCAAATATAGATTTTTGAAAAGCAATGACTGTAAACCACAAGCATGATGTATCAAAAATATATATACCAAGCATACATCATCAAACGAAATTACACTCATTCAATAAAAATCATAAATCAATTAAAAATCCATGCAAATAGTCATAAATAATTATTAGAATTATCACATGCTTAAAAAATGGCTTCCTCCATCATCCCAGTATTGGGATTTAGCTAGTCATATTAATCATGTTCTCAAAATACATAGTTGATGCTCAAAATATGATTAAAAGAGTGAAAAGAATACAAAGCAGTGAATCTACGACCCACATAAGCGTCAGAAATTAATCAACGATAAAAGCTTACTGCAGTAAACAGCGACACAGGCTGCTGCTGTTGGAACTGTTGAAGAACGACTCTTCACAAGCGTCTGGTCTTCGTGTTCTTGAAGTTCCTCCAATGGCAGCAGCAGAAGCAGGTAAAAATTCCTTCCTTTAGTTCCTGTGGCCTTCTCTTCGCTCTGCGCTAACTCCTTGATGCCCCTCCTCTGACCTATCCCAAGTCTATTTATGTGTAACCTCACGATTAAATCTCGAGATAAATCCGAGTACAACTCGGTTTTTTTTTTCTACTGCAGACACGGACTTCTCCTGTAATCTCTCTGTTTATGCGTTTTCTGTTGTTCAAAACTTCTCCAAACTCTTTATAGGATATAGTAGAATCTATATGAAGGTATATGTACACTTTAGTCACGCTGGGACTCCAAGTTCGACTTCAAACAGGACCCGATATGATATCCTCCCCTGTTTAGCTCTCTTCCCCTTTCACGGCTTGTTCAGCCCAAGTTACTCGATCCAAACCCATTCACGTACCCTGTTTAGCTATAGGAAGCCCATCCCAATAATTCCCAGTGATTGAATCACTGTAAAACTCTTCAAAAATTCTAACCCTAACTGCCAGGCGAGAAAGCTTCTTTTCCCGCCAGTTTCCAATTTTGAAATGTGGTTGCCCCTATCCAGAGTAGGGTTGCCTTTAGTAATTTTTCCGGGACATTTTCCGCACTCTTTCGGGGTTCCTCCGGGGTATTTCTGGTACACTTCTAGGGCGCTTCCGGTACACTATCAATGGAGGTCCAAATGCCACATTTTTATCCAATTTCGCCGCAAAACCTTATTCTTCTAAAAACACCTACAAATAAATAAAACAACCAAATAAATACAAAATCGAGCACTAAAAATATATAGAATCGGGGCACATTAGACACAAAAATGTGTCTATCAAATACCCCCAAACTTATTATTTGCTAGTCCCGAGCAAATCAAAACTTCAAAATAAAATCCTAACTCACTGTCGCAGGCATCGTCGGTTGCATTTAGCGTATGCAATAAGCCTTTAAACCCCTAGGTGGCCCTAACGTACGATTTATAGTCTCGGTAGGGCTTACCAGAGATATACCCACAATATCAATACTCCAGACCCTAGCTATTTACGCAGAACTTTGGAAGGCACTAAAGAATCTCCTTGGTTGGCATACTTATTGACTACGGGAGGAAGTACCCTGATGCGAAATTACAATTGTTGTACACGACTTTGCACTCAAGCATACTAAAATTCATATAAAGTGACAGAGCTCTACTCAGATAGTTTCTGGACATCATAAACCGGAGTCAACCAATCACATGGATAGATTAAAAAGGTGGATGTACGTGGATGATGTTGACTAAGGTGAACCTATCCTAATGGACTGAGATACTGGTATGGACTAATATCAACACATTGGCATATACAAGGGAACCAGTGGTCGATAATCCTAACTCTAGGTCAACTCAGCTGGCATATACAAGGGTACCAGTGGTCGACTTTATTGTATTTATCCTGGTTGGTCTGGTGGTCTGGTCTTTTTTTTTTTAATATCTCAATCACTCTATTTCACCCTAGCAATGGTAAAAATAAAACAAAAAGAAGTGATCAGGATTCTTTCGATGTTTCCATCACGAGATATGGCGAAACTACCAAATTTTTTTTTAATTCTAACACATGAGTTTTGTGCTTTTATGAATAGACTCTTTAGATGTTTCCATCTAATCAGATTGGTTCCTCAACTCCTATAACCAAAATGCTTCCATCCACTTATATTGGTTAGTGCCATCCTAAATAAGCATAAATTTCTAGGCTCTGGAGTTTATTTATTGCAACTAAAAAGTTTCTCCCATACCCCCAAACTTAAATCTAACATTGTCCTCAATGTTCTAAAGATGAAATTAAAAGCATGAACAAGGAGAAACGGTTACTATTTGAAGCAAAAGAGTTAAGGAAAGATACCGTGTTGCATGAGATTGGGTTACCTCCCAAGAAGTGCTAAGTTTAAAGTCTTCATCCATACTTAGAAAAGGTTTAGTCAACTCGAACCATATAACAGTAGCCGGAATAACCGTGGGTCTTTAAAACCAAAAAGAGCTGACAAAAGAAAACTACAGTGAACCAAGAAAATGTACAAGACTAGCATGCCCTTACCTAGTTTCCTGATAACTATCGTTAATTGAGGTTCAGGCTCAGGTTCTATGAAGGGGTCTAAATAGACTATTTCCTCGGATGCATTTCCTCATAGGTAGGATCCAAATTATTAGGTCATAGAGTCTGGAGAAACTCAGATAAGAACCTGGAATCACAAAATAACCTAAATAATTTAGGATCCTCTAAGTCAATTAGGTATGAATTACATAGTTGACCACAATCAGAGTAGTGGTCATTCTTAAGCAAATGTGTCGATTCTAATTTCCTAAAGTACTTAGGCTTAGTCTCAGAACTTAATAAGTGACACATTTGAAATCTATATGTTCCCACAATTGGAAGAAAACTATTTGGTGGGAAAACAAAGTCAATCTGGGTATCATAGCTTGGGCAAACCACATCAACCAGAGGATGGGTTTCTAACGACTGAACTTTTTCTTGGATATCATTAGGTTCGGGAAACCTAGTATGAAGATAATCTTGTAAGATGGTTGAGGCATGGATATCAAGTCCTATGTGAGGGGACTTTCTGAGAGTTAAAGGTACGACACTAGGAAATTGATAATCACCCCAAAACTTAGAGTTTTCAGTGTCTCTAGATAGACTAGTCACAATCTCCCTAATTTCTAGATCATCAGATTCTTGGAAATGGTCAATTGATTCTTCTACGTTATTATCAGGTAGTGCATCTTTACTCATCTCTGTGGGTCTATCTTCTTCGTCTAAGATTATTGTTTCTAAGTTGCTAGACTCTAAAACAGCATTTTCCGAATAAACCCGTTCCTCTAAACCACTATCGGCTTCGTTATCAAAAGGAAATACTACATCGTCTAAAACGGTGGTATTCCTAATTAAATCCTCGTCCTCTTGAATAGGTGAATAATCATAAAAATTATTTGGATTTGAAGTAGAAATAATATAATCACTATAAAGCTCAATTGTATTACTAGATTCCTGATCACTATGCCTACATATTTCAGATTCTTCATTACTACTATCCTCATCAGAATCATCATAACAAAATGATCGAACCTCATCTAAACAAGAAGTGTTACCAATTCTAACATCGTTATCTTGATTATATGAATAACTATCTTCATTTTCAAGGGTGGTTTTGGAAACACTATATTGGAATTTAAGAGTATCTTGAGCAAATATTTCCATAATCCTATTTGTACTTTAAGGAAGCGGAATATTATAAGTCCCTTTCATAAATAACTTATGTGTTGACTCATTAAAACTCTTGAGAGACTCTTCTAAAGAAATAGGAGGATTATTTTGCTCGTATGACCTGTGTACATGTGGATAGTAATTGAGCTCACTATGGTATGGACTATAACTTTCAAAAGTTTGGCGTTCCCAACCACTATTCACACTATGGTCATAAAAAGGATGATGTCCATATTCAAATTCAGGTCGATATTCATTGTATTGGCTTCTATCATACCAGTTCGACATTCTTAATTACAAGGGAATTCTACACAATCACAAACAAGTCCGACTTGACTCCACCAAGGCAAACCTAAAGATTTCTAGCAAACAAAAAGCATGATGGCTCCACTTAGATTGTTTCTAGACCAACTTCTATCTTTCGAAAGGGAATTAGTTGCAATTTGAGCACACCCCTCTGGAATCAGTCCGAGATAATGTAAGTGAAACAGAGGCGAGGGAAGCTCAATGGAGCTTTGATACCCAAGGCCTCACCGGCATTCAAGGCGGAACGTTTCAACTTACAATAACCTTCAAGAACTTTGAAGAGTGCTTTAAGAGCAACCAATATTTTTCGAACGAGTTTCCTATTAAGCTCGTTACCCTATCGGTCTCGTTCTATTCCAAATTTTAAAGCTTAGGTTCGCGCGCCGGTTTCGTTTTCCTAAGGCGGGAAAGAAGGAAACGGTGATGAAATCCGAGTCCTTATCTTAATTTAGCCAGGCCTTGCCCTTTACTAGGAATTTAATGCAACCGGTTCAGTCCTCAATCAATTATCACCTTAAGGAAAACAGTAAACCCGCTTGCAGGAGATTCGAGGGTGTTTCAATTGGACTTACCTCCCGTACCAGACGTGGGATGAACCGCTGTAGTCGACTCGGGCCACGACTCCTATGTCATGTGCGAACCCGAGGGGCTGAGACGATATCGTAATCGTCTTCCTTCCCTGCAAACAATTTGTATTTAATTTATTTATTTTTATAGAACCCTTTCGTAGGGTTTTAAAAAAAAAGGTCCAAAAGTCCAGAATAAAGTCCAAATAAAAAGTCCAAAAATTACAAAAATTATGAAAAAAAAACCTATTTACAGATTCTAAAAAAAAAAATAAAAGCTATATACAAAAAAAAATAATAATAAAAATTAAATCCTAACAAAAATTATGTCTTTTTTTTTCTCTCTTTTAGCTTTTAGCTTTAAGCTTTTTGTTCCCAAGTCTTTAGTATTCCACTTCGAACCTGTAAATCAAAGACACAAAAAGAAACGTAAAAAGGAACAAATAATAATAATAAAAAAAAAAATTAAAAACAAATCTATATACAAGTCCGCGTCGGCGGCGCCAAAATGATTAAGATTTTTCCATGTGGTTGTAGTAATAGTGGTAAAAAGAGTGTCGTTCACTCGGACTTGTGTAGACTCGATTTCAGACTCAAAAATATAAAACACTAAACATATATATGCAAGTTTGTCACGAGATCAAGAGACTGAGACTCAGGATTCCACCAAATTCCATGTGATTCAAACTATAATTCTAATCAATTATAGCTCAAATATTAGAAATACGAACTCTTATTCTTTGCCAAATATAGATTTTGAAAAGCAATGACTGTAAACCACAAGCATGATGTATCAAAAATACATAGACCAAGCATACATCATCAAACGAAATTACACCCATTCAATAAAAATCATAAATCAATTAAAAATCCATGCAAATAGTCATAAAGAATTATTAGAATTATCACATGCTTGAAAAATGGCTTCCTCCATCATCCCAGTATTAGGATTTAGCTAGTCATATTAATCATGTTCTCAAAATACATAGTTGATGCTCAAAATATGATTAAAAGAGTGAAAAGAATACAAAGCAGTGAATCTACGACCCACAGAAGCGTCAGAAATCAACGATAAAAGCTTACTGCAGTAAACAGCGACACAGGCTGCTGCTGTTGGAACTGTTGAATAACGACGCTTCAAAAGCGTATGTTCTTCGTGTTCTTGAAGGTCCTCCAATGGCAGCAGCAACAACAGGTACAAATTCCTTCCTTTAGTTCATGTGGCCTTCTCTTCGATCTGCTCGACCCCTAACTTCTTGATGCCCCTCCTCTGACCTATCCCAAGTCTATTTATGTGTAACCTCACGATTAAATCTCGAGATAAATCCGAGTACAACTCGGTTTCTTTTTTTTTTCTCCTGCAGACACGGACTTCTCCTGTAATCTCTCTGTTTACGCATTTTATGTTGTTCAAAACTTCTCCAAACTCTTTATAGGATATAGTAGAATATATAAGAATGTATATCTACACTTTGGTCACGCTGGAACTCCAAGTTCGACTTCAAACATGACCCGATTTCACATCCTTCCCTGTTTAGCTCTATTCCCCTTTCACGGCTTGTTCAGCCCAAGTTACTCGATACAAACACATTCACGGACCCTGTTTAGCTCTAAGAAGCCCATCCCAACAATTCCCAGTGATTGAATCACTATAAAACTCTTCAAAGATTCTTACCCTAACTGCCAGGCGAGAAAGCTTCTTTTCCCGCCAGTTTCCAATTTTGAAATGTGGTTGCCTCTATCCAGAGTAGGGGTGCCTTTAGTAATTTTTCCGGGACATTTTCCGCACTCTTTCGGGGTTTCTCCGGGGTATTTCTGGTACACTTCTAGGGCGCTTCCGGTACACTATCAATGGAGGTCCAAATGCCACATTTTTATCCAATTTCGCCGCAAAACCTTATTCTTCTAAAAACACCTACAAATAAATAAAACAACCAAATAAATACAAAATCGAGAATAACAATATATATAATCGGGGCACATTAGACACAAAAATGTGTCTATCAAATACCCCCAAACTTATTATTTGCTAGTCCCGAGCAAATCAAAACTTCAAAATAAAATCCTAACTCACTGTCGCAGGCATCGTCGGTTGCATTTAGCGTATGCAATAAGCCTTTAAACCCCTAGGTGGCCCTAACGTACGATTTATAGTCTCGGGAGGGCTTACCAGAGATATACCCACAATATCAATACTCCAGACCCTAGCTATTTACGCAGAACTTTGGAAGGCACTAAAGAATCTCCTTGGTTGGCATACTTATTGACTACGGGAGGAAGTACCCTGATGCGAAATTCCAATTGTTGTACACGAGTTTGCACTCAAGCATACTAAAATTCATATAAAGTGACAGAGCTCTACTCAGATAGTTTCTGGACATCATAAACCGGAGTCAACCAATCACATGGTTAGATTAAAAAGGTGGATGTACGTGGATGATGTTGACTAAGGTGAACCTATCCTAATGGACTGAGATACTGGTATGGACTAATATCAACACATTGGCATATACAAGGGAACCAGTGGTCGATAATCCTAACTCTAGGTCAACTCAGCTGGCATATACAAGGGTACCAGTGGTCGACTTTATTGTATTTATCCTGGTTGGTCTGGTGGTCTGGTCTTTTTTTTTTTAATATCTCAATCACTCTATTTCACCCTAGCAATGGTAAAAATAAAACAAAAAGAAGTGATCAGGATTCTTTCGATGTTTCCATCACGAGATATGGCGAAACTACCAAATTTTTTTTTAATTCTAACACATGAGTTTTGTGCTTTTATGAATAGACTCTTTAGATGTTTCCATCTAATCAGATTGGTTCCTCAACTCCTATAACCAAAATGCTTCCATCCACTTATATTGGTTAGTGCCATCCTAAATAAGCATAAATTTCTAGGCTCTGGAGTTTATTTATTGCAACTAAAAAGTTTCTCCCATACCCCCAAACTTAAATCTAACATTGTCCTCAATGTTCTAAAGATGAAATTAAAAGCATGAACAAGGAGAAACGGTTACTATTTGAAGCAAAAGAGTTAAGGAAAGATATTACCGTGTTGCATGAGATTGGGTTACCTCCCAAGAAGTGCTAAGTTTAAAGTCTTCATCCATACTTAGAAAAGGTTTAGTCAACTCGAACCATATAACAGTAGCCGGAATAACCGTGGGTCTTTAAAACCAAAAAGAGCTGACAAAAGAAAACTACAGTGAACCAAGAAAATGTACAAGACTAGCATGCCCTTACCTAGTTTCCTGATAACTATCGTTAATTGAGGTTCAGGCTCAGGTTCTATGAAGGGGTCTAAATAGACTATTTCCTCGGATGCATTTCCTCATAGGTAGGATCCAAATTATTAGGTCATAGAGTCTGGAGAAACTCAGATAAGAACCTGGAATCACAAAATAACCTAAATAATTTAGGATCCTCTAAGTCAATTAGGTATGAATTACATAGTTGACCACAATCAGAGTAGTGGTCATTCTTAAGCAAATGTGTCGATTCTAATTTCCTAAAGTACTTAGGCTTAGTCTCAGAACTTAATAAGTGACACATTTGAAATCTATATGTTCCCACAATTGGAAGAAAACTATTTGGTGGGAAAACAAAGTCAATCTGGGTATCATAGCTTGGGCAAACCACATCAACCAGAGGATGGGTTTCTAACGACTGAACTTTTTCTTGGATATCATTAGGTTCGGGAAACCTAGTATGAAGATAATCTTGTAAGATGGTTGAGGCATGGATATCAAGTCCTATGTGAGGGGACTTTCTGAGAGTTAAAGGTACGACACTAGGAAATTGATAATCACCCCAAAACTTAGAGTTTTCAGTGTCTCTAGATAGACTAGTCACAATCTCCCTAATTTCTAGATCATCAGATTCTTGGAAATGGTCAATTGATTCTTCTACGTTATTATCAGGTAGTGCATCTTTACTCATCTCTGTGGGTCTATCTTCTTCGTCTAAGATTATTGTTTCTAAGTTGCTAGACTCTAAAACAGCATTTTCCGAATAAACCCGTTCCTCTAAACCACTATCGGCTTCGTAATCAAAAGGAAATACTACATCGTCTAAAACGGTGGTATTCCTAATTAAATCCTCGTCCTCTTGAATAGGTGAATAATCATAAAAATTATTTGGATTTGAAGTAGAAATAATATAATCACTATAAAGCTCAATTGTATTACTAGATTCCTGATCACTATGCCTACATATTTCAATTCTTCATTACTACTATCCTCATCAGAATCATCATAACAAAATGATCGAACCTCATCTAAACAAGAAGTGTTACCAATTCTAACATCGTTATCTTGATTATATGAATAACTATCTTCATTTTCAAGGGTGGTTTTGGAAACACTATATTGGAATTTAAGAGTATCTTGAGCAAATATTTCCATAATCCTATTTGTACTTTAAGGAAGCGGAATATTATAAGTCCCTTTCATAAATAACTTATGTGTTGACTCATTAAAACTCTTGAGAGACTCTTCTAAAGAAATAGGAGGATTATTTTGCTCGTATGACCTGTGTACATGTGGATAGTAATTGAGCTCACTATGGTATGGACTATAACTTTCAAAAGTTTGGCGTTCCCAACCACTATTCACACTATGGTCATAAAAAGGATGATGTCCATATTCAAATTCAGGTCGATATTCATTGTATTGGCTTCTATCATACCAGTTCGACATTCTTAATTACAAGGGAATTCTACACAATCACAAACAAGTCCGACTTGACTCCACCAAGGCAAACCTAAAGATTTCTAGCAAACAAAAAGCATGATGGCTCCACTTAGATTGTTTCTAGACCAACTTTTATCTTTCGAAAGGGAATTAGTTGCAATTTGAGCACACCCCTCTGGAATCAGTCCGACATAATGTAAGTGAAACAGAGGCGAGGGAAGCTCAATGGAGCTTTGATACCCAAGGCCTCACCGGCATTCAAGGCGGCACGTTTCAACTTACAATAACCTTCAAGAACTTTGAAGAGTGCTTTAAGAGCAACCAATATTTTTCGAACGAGTTTCCTATTAAGCTCGTTACCCTATCGGTCTCGTTCTATTCCAAATTTTAAAGCTTAGGTTCGCGCGCCGGTTTCGTTTTCCTAAGGCGGGAAAGAAGGAAACGGTGATGAAATCCGAGTCCTTATCTTAATTTAGCCAGGCCTTGCCCTTTACTAGGAATTTAATGCAACCGGTTCAGTCCTCAATCAATTATCACCTTAAGGAAAACAGTAAACCCGCTTGCAGGAGATTCGAGGGTGTTTCAATTGGACTTACCTCCCGTACCAGACGTGGGATGAACCGCTGTAGTCGACTCGGGCCACGACTCCTATGTCATGTGCGAACCCGAGGGGCTGAGACGATATCGTAATCGTCTTCCTTCCCTGCAAACAATTTGTATTTAATTTATTTATTTTTTATTATAGAACCCTTTCGTAGGGTTTTAAAAAAAAAGGTCCAAAAGTCCAGAATAAAGTCCAAATAAAAAGTCCAAAAATTACAAAAATTATGAAAAATAAAACCTATTTACAGATTCTAAAAATAAAAAATAAAAGCTATATACAAAAAAAAATAATAATAAAAATTAAATCCTAACAAAAATTATGTCTTTTTTTTTCTTCTCTTTTAGCTTTTAGCTTTAAGCTTTTTGTTCCCAAGTCTTTAGTATTCCACTTCGAACCTGTAAATCAAAGACACAAAAAGAAACGTAAAAAGGAACAAATAATAATAATAAAAAAAAAATTAAAAACAAATCTATATACAAGTCCGCGTCGGCGGCGCCAAAATGATTAAGATTTTTCCATGTGGTTGTAGTAATAGTGGTAAAAAGAGTGTCGTTCACTCGGACTTGTGTAGACTCGATTTCAGACTCAAAAATATAAAACACTAAACATATATATGCAAGTTTGTCACGAGATCAAGAGACTGAGACTCAGGATTCCACCAAATTCCATGTGATTCAAACTATAATTCTAATCAATTATAGCTCAAATATTAGAAATACGAACTCTTATTCTTTGCCAAATATAGATTTTTGAAAAGCAATGACTGTAAACCACAAGCATGATGTATCAAAAATACATAGACCAAGCATACATCATCAAACGAAATTACACCCATTCAATAAAAATCATAAATCAATTAAAAATCCATGCAAATAGTCATAAAGAATTATTAGAATTATCACATGCTTGAAAAATGGCTTCCTCCATCATCCCAGTATTAGGATTTAGCTAGTCATATTAATCATGTTCTCAAAATACATAGTTGATGCTCAAAATATGATTAAAAGAGTGAAAAGAATACAAAGCAGTGAATCTACGACCCACAGAAGCGTCAGAAATCAACGATAAAAGCTTACTGCAGTAAACAGCGACACAGGCTGCTGCTGTTGGAACTGTTGAATAACGACGCTTCAAAAGCGTATGTTCTTCGTGTTCTTGAAGGTCCTCCAATGGCAGCAGCAACAACAGGTACAAATTCCTTCCTTTAGTTCATGTGGCCTTCTCTTCGATCTGCTCGACCCCTAACTTCTTGATGCCCCTCCTCTGACCTATCCCAAGTCTATTTATGTGTAACCTCACGATTAAATCTCGAGATAAATCCGAGTACAACTCGGTTTCTTTTTTTTTTCTCCTGCAGACACGGACTTCTCCTGTAATCTCTCTGTTTACGCATTTTATGTTGTTCAAAACTTCTCCAAACTCTTTATAGGATATAGTAGAATATATAAGAATGTATATCTACACTTTGGTCACGCTGGAACTCCAAGTTCGACTTCAAACATGACCCGATTTCACATCCTTCCCTGTTTAGCTCTATTCCCCTTTCACGGCTTGTCAGCCCAAGTTACTCGATACAAACACATTCACGGACCCTGTTTAGCTCTAAGAAGCCCATCCCAACAATTCCCAGTGATTGAATCACTATAAAACTCTTCAAAGATTCTTACCCTAACTGCCAGGCGAGAAAGCTTCTTTTCCCGCCAGTTTCCAATTTTGAAATGTGGTTGCCTCTATCCAGAGTAGGGGTGCCTTTAGTAATTTTTCCGGGACATTTTCCGCACTCTTTCGGGGTTTCTCCGGGGTATTTCTGGTACACTTCTAGGGCGCTTCCGGTACACTATCAATGGAGGTCCAAATGCCACATTTTTATCCAATTTCGCCGCAAAACCTTATTCTTCTAAAAACACCTACAAATAAATAAAACAACCAAATAAATACAAAATCGAGAATAACAATATATATAATCGGGGCACATTAGACACAAAAATGTGTCTATCAAATACCCCCAAACTTATTATTTGCTAGTCCCGAGCAAATCAAAACTTCAAAATAAAATCCTAACTCACTGTCGCCGGCATCGTCGATTGCATTTAGCGTATGCAATAAGCCTTTAAACCCCTAGGTGGCCCTAGCGGCGGAGTTATAGTCTCGGGAGGGATTACCAGAGATATACCTACAAAATCAATACTCCAGACCCTAGCTATTTACGCAGAACTTTGGAAGGCACTAAAGAATCTCCTTGGTTGGCATACTTATTGACTACGGGAGGAAGTACCCTGATGCGAAATTCCAATTGTTGTACACGAGTTTGCACTCAAGCATACTAAAATTCATATAAAGTGACAGAGCTCTACTCAGATAGTTTCTGGACATCATAAACCGGAGTCAACCAATCACATGGTTAGATTAAAAAGGTGGATGTACGTGGATGATGTTGACTAAGGCGAACCTATCCTAATGGACTGAGATACTGGTCTGGACTAATATCAACACATTGGCATATACAAGGGAACCAGTGGTCGATAATTCTAACTCTAGGTCAAGTCAGCTAGCATATACAAGGGTACCAGTGGTCGACTTTATTGTATTTATTCTGGTTGGTCTGGTGGTCTGGTCTGGTCTTTTTTTTTTTTTTTAATATCTCAGTCACTCTATTTCACCCTAGCAATGGTAAAAATAAAACAAAAAGAAGTGATCAGGATTCTTTCGATGTTTCCATCACGAGATATGGCGAAACTACCATTTTTTTTTAATTCTAACACCTGAGTTCTGTGCTTTTATGAATAGACTCTTTAGATGTTTCCATCTAATCAGATTGGTTCCTCAACTCCTATAACCAAAATGCTTCCATCCACTTAAATTGGTTAGTGCCATCCTAAATAAGCATAAATTTCTAGGCTCTGGAGTTTATTTATTGCAACTAAAAAGTTTCTCCCATACCCCCAAACTTAAATCTAAAATTGTCCTCAATGTTCTAAAGATGAAATTAAAAGCATGAACAAGGAGAAACGGTTACTATTTGAAGCAAAAGAGTTAAGGAAGGATATTACCGTATTGCATGAGATTGGGTTACCTCCCAAGAAGTGCTAAGTTTAAAGTCTTCATCCAGACTTAGAAAAGGTTTAGTCAACTCGAACCGTATAACAGTAGCCGGAATAACCGTGGGTCTTTAAAACCAAAAAGAGCTGACAAAATAAAACTGCAGTGAACCAAGAAAATGTACAAGACTAGCATGCCCTTACCTAGTTTCCTGATAACTATCGCTAATTGAGGTTCAGGTTCAGGTTCTATGAAGGGGTCTAAATAGACTATTTTCCTCGGATACATTTCCTCAAAGGTAGGATCCAAATTATTAGGTCCTAGAGTCTGGAAAAACTCAGATAAGAACCTGGAATCACAAAATAACCTAAATAATTTAGGATCCTCTAAGTCAATTAGGTATGACTTACATAGTTGACCACAATCAGAGTAGTGGTCATTCTTAAGCAAATGTGTCGATTCTAATTTCCTAAAGTACTTAGGCTTAGTCTCAGAACTTAATAAGTGACACATATGAAATCTATATGTTCCCACAATTGGAAGAAAACTATTTGGTGGGAAAACAAAGTCAATCTGGGTATCATAGCTTGGGCAAACCACATCAACCAGAGGATGTGTTTCTAACGACTGAACTTTTTCTTGGACATCATTAGGTTTGGGAAACCTAGTATGAAGATAATCTTGTAAGATGGTTGAGGCATGGATATCAAGTCCTATGTGAGGGGACTTTCTCAGAGTTAAAGGTACGTCACTAGGAAATTGATAATCACCCCCAAACTTAGAGTTTTTAGTGTCTCTAGATAGACTAGTCACAATCTCCCTAATTTCTAGATCATCAGATTCTTGGAAATGGTCAATTGATTCTTCTAAGTTATTATCAGGTAGTGCATCTTTACTCATCGCTGTGGGTCTATCTTCTTCGTCTAAGATTATTGTTTCTAAGTTGCTAGACTCTAAAACAGCATTTTCCGAATAAACCCGTTCCTCTAAACCACTATCGGCTTCGTAATCAAAAGGAAATACTACATCGTCTAAAACAGTGGTGTTCCTAATTAAATCCTCATCCTCTTGATTAGGTGAATAATCATAAAAATTATTCGGATTTGAAGTAGAAATAATATAATCACTATAAAACTCAATTGGATTACTAGATTCCTGATCACTATGCCTACATATTTCAGATTCTTCATTACTACTATCCTCATCAGAATCATCATAACAAAATGATCGAACCTCATCTAAACAAGCAGTGTTACCAATTCTAACATCGTTATCTTGATTATGTGAATAACTATCTTCATTTTCAAGATTGGCATTGGAAACACTATATTGGAATTTAAGAGTATCTTGAGCAAATATTTCCATAATCCTATTTGTACATTCAGTAAATTGCTTGAGGGAATCTTCTAGAGACATCTTAGTGGTTCGCCCTACGGACTCTTCTGGAAGCGGATATTATAAGTCCCTTTCATAAATAACTTATGTGTTGACTCATTAAAACTCTTGAGAGACTCTTCTAAAGAAATAGGAGGATTATTTTGCTCGTATGACCTGTGTACATGTGGATAGTAATTGAGCTCACTATGGTATGGACTATAACTTTCAAAAGTTTGGCGTTCCCAACCACTATTCACACTATGGTCATAAAAAGGATGATGTCCATATTCAAATTCAGGTCGATATTCATTGTATTGGCTTCTATCATACCAGTTCGACATTCTTAATTACAAGGGAATTCTACACAATCACAAACAAGTCCGACTTGACTCCACCAAAGCAAACCTAAAGATTTCTAGCAAACAAAAAGCATGATGGCTCCACTTAGATTGTTTCTAGACCAGCTTCTATCTTTTGAAAGGGAATTCGTTGCAATTTGAGCACACCCCTCTGGAATCAGTCCGAGATAATGTAAGTGAAACAGAGGCGAGGGAAGCTCAATGGAGCTTTGATACCCAAGCTCTCACCGGCATTCAAGGCGGCACGTTTCAACTTACAATAACCTTCAAGAACTTTGAAGAGTTCTTTAAGAGCAACCAATATTTTTCGAACGAGTTTCCTATTAAGCTCGTTACCCTATCGGTCTCGTTCTATTCCAAATTTTAAAGCATAGGTTTGCGCGCCAGTTTCGTTTTCCTAAGGCGGGCAAGAAGGAAACGGTGATGAAATCCGAGTCCTTATCTTAATTTGGCCAGGCCTTGCCCTTTACTAGGAAGTTAATGCAACCGATTCAGTCCTCAATCAATTATCACCTTAAGGAAAACAGTAAACCCGCTTGCAGGAGATTCGCGGGTGTTTCGATTGGACTTACCTCCCGTACCAGACGGGGGATGAACCGCTGTAGTCGACTCGGGCCACGACTCCTATGTCATGTGCGAACCCGAGGGGCCGATACGATATCGTAATCGTCATCCTTCCCTGCAAACAGTTTGTATTTAATTTTTTTTTTATTATAGAACCCTTCCGTAGGGTTTTAAAAAAAATGTCCAGAAGTCCAGAATAAAATCCAAATAAAATGTCCAAAAATTACAAAAATTATGAAAAATAAAACCTATTTACAGATTCTAACAATAAAAAATAAAAGCTATATACAAAAAAATATAATAATAAAAATTAAATCCTAAAAAAAATTATGTCTTTTTTTTTTCTTCTCTTTTAGCTTTTAGCTTTTAACTTTAAGCTTTTTGTTCCCAAGTCCTTAGTATTCCACTTCGAACCTGTAAACCACAGACACAAAAAGAAACGTAAAAAGGAACAAATAATAATAATAAAAAAATAAACCTAAAAACAAATCTTTATACAAGTCCGCGTCGGCGGCTCCAAAATGATTAAGATTTTTCCATGTGGTTGTAGTAATAGTGGTAAAAAGAGTGTCGTTCACTCGGACTTGTGTAGACTCGATTTCAGACTCAAAAATATAAAACACTAAAAATATATATACAAGTTTGTCACGAGATCAAGAGACCGAGACTCAGGATTCGACCAAATTCCATGTGATTCAAATTATAATTCCAATCAATTATAGCTCAAATATTAGAAATACGAACTCTTATTCTTTGCCAAATATAGATTATTGAAAAGCAATGACTGTAAACCACAAGCATGATGTATCAAAAATACATAGACCAAGCATACATCATCAAACGAAATTACACCCATTCAATAAAAATCATAAATCAATTAAAAATCCATGCAAATAGTCATAAAAAATTATTAGAATTATCACATGCTTGAAAAATGGCTTCCTCCATCATCCCAGTATTGGTATTTAGCTACTCATATTAATCATGTTCTCAAAATACATAGTTGATGCTCAAAATATGATTAAAAGAGTGAAAAGAATACAAAGCAGTGAATCTACGACCCACAGAAGCGCCAGAAATCAACGATAAAAGCTTAATGTTGTAAACAGCGACACAGGCTGCTGCTGTTGGAACTGTTGAAGAACGACGCTTCAAAAGCGTCTGTTCTTCGTGTTCTTGAAGGTCCTCCAATGGAAGCAGCAGCAGCAGGTACAAATTCCTTCCTTTAGTTCCTGTGGCCTTCTCTTCGCTCTGCTCGACCCCTAACTCCTTGATGCCCCTCCTCTGACCTATCCCAAGTCTATTTATGTGTAACCTCACGATTAAATCTCGAGATAAATCCGAGTACAACTCGGTTTCTTTTTTTTTCTCCTGCAGACACGGACTTCTCCAGTAATCTCTCTGTTTACGCATTTTCTGTTGTTCAAAACTTCTGCAAACTCTTTATAGGATATAGTAGAATCTATATGAAGGTATATCTACACTTTAGTCACGGTGGGACTCCAATTTCGACTTCAAACAGGACCCGATGTCACATCCTTCCCTGTTTAGCTCTCTTCCCCTTTCACGGCTTGTTCAGCCCAAGTTACTCGATACAAACACATTCACGGACCCTGTTTAGCTCTAGGAAGCCCATCCCAACAATTCCCAGTGATTGAATCACTATAAAACTCTTCAAAAATTCTAACCCTAACTGCCAGGCGAGAAAGCTTCTTTTCCCGCCAATTTCCAATTTTGAAATGTGGTTGCCCCTATCCAGAGTAGGGGTGCCTTTAGTAATTTTCCGGGACATTTTCCACACTTTTTCGGGGTTCCACCGGGGTACTTCTGGGGCGCTTCCGGTACACTATCAATGGAGGTCCAAATGCCACATTTTTATCCAATTTCGCCGCAAAACCTTATTCTTCTAAAAACACCTACAAATAAATAAAACAACCAAATAAGTACAAAATCGAGCAGTAACAATATATAGAATCGGGGCATATTAGACACAAAAATGTGTCTATCAAAGAGCGATCCTTCCGACAGGCTCGGTGGATAATTCTTTCCGAATGGTGACTCGAGGATAAAATTGGGTACCACACAATCGAGAGGATATCATCATGCTTAAAGAACAAAAACGCATTTACAAGAGGCCCCTAATCATGATGAAAACAAGATATAGACCTGCAGGAACACCAAAATGAGATAAGGAACCCCATGAGGCAAGCAAAATTACGGAGTATAAAGAACCAAGGCAAACGAAGACAAAGACTCACCGGGAAAGCAATACAGCAGCAACAGGAAGGAGCACATCACAATCTACCATCAAAGACATGAAGCTTGAAGAACACATTAAACCCCAGAGACAAACAAACAGTAGAGGAAAGAGAAATATGAAAAATATTTCTCCCTTCCACTAGTATTTATACATGAAATTTAATAAAGACGCACCATCGGGAAAGAAGGAAAATGACAACACGTGTAATAACTACGCGGAAATCATTGAGATACATTGAATAAAGAAGATTAACCAGATATTCTCGCATTATTCCACTTGCAGAATATTTATACGAGAAAAGGCAAAATGTAGGGGCGAAATATCGCACAAAGCTAATCCACAGCCTCCCCTCAACTAAGACAATCATTAGCACGAAGAGGAAGGAAACCTGGCGAGGAGTAATCCTGCGACAATGAAAAAGATATATGAAGAGGAGCCACACGACTAGTCAAGGCGACACCTATCAAGATATGTGCGCAGAAGCAACGCGAGAAGACAACGACATCTTCAATGAGCCTGGCGAATGAGACAAACTGATATAAGATCAGCACAGATATCTTGCATGTGATCATCAGTTGTCTTCTACTGATGTATCTGCCTATATAAGAATTCAAATAATGAAGAAGAATGCAGTCAAGAAAGAGAATCAAGAACACCTAGAGAGAAAAGAGAGAAAGTCATTAAAGCTCACTTCAATTTTTAGGTCTTCCATTGTTATATGTTCAATATCTTTGTAATCTTTATAAAGTTCCATACTAATGTCAAGTGGTGTATAATCTCATTAATGTCAAAGTTGATTCCAATAACTTAGGCTTTTTGTTATTATCATTTCATCGGGTGTGGCTATAGGATTTTCGGTAGTTACAGAGGGTGGTCTTTTTAATTGGATTAATGCCCCTTCAACCAAAAGAAGTGCCAAGTTGTTTGCTCAATGTATCTTTGCGACAGTTTGACCTCTACGTCGTGGATATGATCAATATCCAACACCTTTACAAATATAGAGCCAGATAGTTTCCCCATGGTTGGTATTTGGTGATACTCGATCTTTTTTGCCCCAAGGTGAAGGAAAAAGTCATTTTTTCACCTTCTTACAGGTGCAATTGCAGAATGTTGGGCTAGGATAATTAGAGCCACATAATTGATGGATAAGTGGCTGGGAATAGTCTTATCACCTTGTGATCAAAACAATATGTTTTTTGTCCCTTCAGAATTCATTGCGGACAATTAATTTGAATTTAAAGACCAACCGTTACAAAATATCTTGGATAAGAATATGCAATATGTGGAGTAAATGCAGTCTATGGACTGATTAAAGTTTCAAGGACGAAAATATATAGGGGGTCGTCTTCTATACGCGGGAAAGAAAACTTCCACGAAGTTTCGACTATATTTACAGCTATTGACCACGACTAGTAAGTATTCATTCACCAGAGATATCATAATCTAAATGTACATACCGCATCGCTTGCTGAACTCATATTATATTGCAACTTAATTTACTCTTAAACATCAGTTTTAAGTATTATAATTTCTGAAATTTTGGTCTCTAATTGACTTCTGAATATTCTAAATACAAGTGCATATCTTATAATGGCAATGGAAAGAATTCTTGCTAATGGTGTATCACAAATCTTGAACAAGTTGGTTCCTGTTGTTGCTCAAGAAATTAGTCTAGCATGGGGTGTTAAAGATGAGTTGAAAAAGGTTCAAAGAACATTAGACATGATTCTTGCTGTCATAACCGATGCTGAAAGGAGACAAGAGGAGGAGGAAGCTGTGAGACTTTGGTTGAGATCGCTTAAAGACGTTGCTTTTGACGCTGATGATGTGATGGACGATTTCACCTACGAAACTCTGCGCCGGGATGAAAGAGGGAACCACTTGAAGAATAAGTTACTCGATTTCGTTTGGTTTTCCAACAACCCACTTGGTTTTTCTTTCAAAATGGCTGGTAAAGTCAGAAATATTAACCGACGATTAAATGAAATTACTGAAAATATGAACAAGTTTCAGTTGCAATCTGCATCAGTTAATAATACTTCTATGGTTCATGGTGAGAGTAGTGACCACCGGAGACGTCGGCAAACTGCATCCGTCATCATCCAATCTGAAGTTGTAGGAAGGAAGGATGACAAGAACAAGATCATAGACATGATAACAAAGGCGACTGCATCATCATCATCGTCAGATGTCAATCAATCTTCGGAAAAGGTTTCTATAATCTCTATTGTGGGGATGGGTGGACTTGGGAAGACAACCCTTGCTCAACTCGTGTACAATGACGAGTTGGTAATTAAACAGTTCGATCAAAGAATATGGGTCTGTGTATCTACAAATTTTGATGTGGAAAACATCTTCATAAAAATTATGGAATCCATCACTCTGGATAAGTTCGATAGCGTATCAAGTTTCGATCTATTGGTGAATAAGGTTCAAGAAAAGCTCCAGGGGAAGAAATTCTTGCTAGTGCTTGACGACCTGTGGAACGAGAATGCTCTTCAGTGGGAGAGACTCAAGAATTCATTTCATGTTGGTGCTCAAGGGAGTAAAATATTAATCACTACACGAAACATCCAGGTTGAAAATGTTGTGAAGGGGAGCGATCGTCCATACCAATTGAAAAAATTACAAGAAGATGAGTGTTGGTCTATTATAGAGAAAAAAGCATTTTCTCCCGGTGGAGCATTGAAGACCCCAAACATGACAAACATTGGGAAAGAGATAGCAAACAAGTGTAGTGGTTTATCACTTGCAGCGAAATTCCTTGGAAGTCTAATGCACTCGAAAAATGAAGAAAAAGATTGGTTGTCGATTAAAGAAAGTGGCATCTGGAATACACAAGAAGGTCAAAGCGAAATCCGACCGGTATTAAAATTGAGTTATGATAACTTGTCGCCTCATCTGAAACAATGTTTCTCTTATTGCTCCATCTTCCCCAAAGGTTCGGAGATTAGAAGGGAAATTCTTATTCATTTATGGATGGCGGAAGGGTTCTTTGAGCCATCGTCTAATATTGTTGGAAATGAACGATCGATGGAAGAAATTGGAGAAGAATTTTTTGATAGCTTGCTGTGGAGCTCATTTTTGGATGGGGTGAAAAAGAATGAGTTAGATGACATAGTTACGTGCAAGATGCATGATCTTGGACGAGACGTTGTTGGGAATCGTGAATGTGCAAGTGCAAATATAAGTTAGTTGGAAAATAATTCTGATATTCGACGTTTACAGTTCATATCGGATGACGGTTTATCAGAGAGATGTTCCAAAGCCTTGAGTGAATTGAAGAAGTTGTGGACATTTATCGCTCTCGAACCAAATAATAATATGATTGATTACAAATTCTCAAGTAACAAGAAATTGCGTGTGCTATATTTTGGTCGTAGTGCTAAAGGCTGTCCAGAGGTTACATATCCTGCGGCTAGTAAGATAAGGCATTTAAGGTACTTTCAGATTTCCGGTTTAAAACTTATTAATATGCATGATGATGAATCCATCGGTAAGCTTTACAATTTGCAGACGTTGGTATTAAGTGGGTGTGGCTCTGTCCATAATGTTCTTAAGAACATGGGATCCTTGAAAAATCTCAGGTTCCTTGATATCTCGTCTTCGGATATTAAAAAACTACCTGACTCTGTCACTAGTCTATGTAATTTGCAAAGATTGGATCTTAGTCATTGCAAGAGCTTAACCACCTTTCCCAACTCTGTCACCTGTTTGAAATACCTGAAATTTCTTGAATGTGTTTTACACCTATTGAAGAACTACCAGGGTTCATCATCAACCTTGGCAATCTGCAGACATTAGATGTCAATGGCTGTGAAAAATTAAAGTCCCTAACCAAGTATGTGGCGGGTCTCGCTAATTTGAGTTCAAAAACTGCCCATTGGTTGAAGCATTACCAGAAGATTATGGAGCATTGTGTCAGTTAAGGTCCCTTGACCTAGAAGGTACTGGAATCAACGTATTACCAGACTCCTGTTCAAACCTTCACAATCTTGAGGTGCTGCATCTTTTCCACTGTGAGCTTCCCAAAGATGTAAAGAGTTTTACAAAACTTCAAAGATTTCGTTACACTTATCGGGAAAAACCAATTATGCTGGAGGGTGTAGGAAAACTAGTTCGCCTTCAAGGTTTGATTAACGCTGTGCCGGATAAACTAATAAATGAAGCTGAATGTAACGTTGGTGTTGAAGAGTTGGGAAACCTAAACTTTCTAGAGGCACTAGATATTGTGAATCTTGAAAACGTGAAAGACCCAATTGATGCTGAGAGAGCAAATTTAAAAGGAAAACAGAATCTTCGTGAATTGGGTCTATGTTGGGGTAAAAGAGAAGAAGAGTTGAGCGCGATGTGGTGGGACCAGAATGCATGTAATGATCTTCAAGTGTTGCAAGCTCTCCAACCTCCTCCTGGTTTGACAACATTGGGTATTATTACCTTCATGGGGTCGGATCTGCCCTCGTGGATATGTCCATCTTGTCTTCCAGAATTGGCATATTTGAGAATTGTAAATTGCAGCGGAATGGAACAGCTACCAGCATCTATTGGGCAGCTCCCAGTTTAGATATTGGTGGATTTCCTTGCTTAATCGAACTTTATCTTAATGATCTGTTCCTTCTGGAAGAATTGTGTCCATATCCTCATCTTCAGCTTCTGAGGATTATTGACTGCAAATGTTTGAAGGAAATCCCTTCGTTTCCTTCTTTGACGACATTGGTATTGGTGAAGGTCGACCCCAAGTTAGTATTCTCAGTTGGGAGAAACAAGACATCTCTCACACATCTATGGTTGAAGAATATTGAGGAGCTTACATACTTCCCAATGAACATACTCCAAAGCAATTGTAATCTTCAACTTCTGCGGATAAAAAATTGCAATCTGTTTGAAGGATTTGGTGTAAATGATGATGAGAATAAGAACGACTCCCCTAAATTCCATGGTGGTTCCATTCAGAAATTGATGTTGCAGGACTGCCCAGTTCTTAAGTTTCTGCCAGACTTGCAAGGATCGACTTCTCTTCAGCAATTGACCATCTTCAATTGCCCACAACTGAAGAAATCTTTAACATATGATCTGAAATCCCTCTCATTTCTTAAAGAATTGTATCTTGATTTTAATCAAAGAGAAGAGCAGCGAGGCGATCCATCTAATATGTATGACTTGATTAATTTGATGAAGATGTAGGAGGGACTCTCTCTGTAGGAGTGAAATATCGCACATGTTAGTAAGCATGCGAAGGGAAGACTATATAACTTAATCGAGGGAGATCCCATGTAGCAAGGTTGAGATGACGCACCAGATGATGTCAGCAAAGTCACGAGTAAAATGTGAAGATCTATGCGAAGTATAGTCTGTGCGAGAACGAGTGATTGTACATGAGCGAGTGTATCGCATATAGATTCCGAAAATAAAAGATATCTTAGCTGTCATCCACTATGTATACACATATATAAAGAGAAAAGCAGGAGAGAGAAAGGGGAGACACACATTTTAGACACAATTGTAGAGAGAAAACAATATTTGTATTATTATTATCTCCTTCTTCTTCTTTCATCAACCTAGAGCTCCAAATACTCATTAATGAAGTCTCCATGTAATCTATATATAATTTTAACAATCATAGTGAACCCTAACCCCGTGGATGTAGATCACATTGATCGAACCACGTAAATCTGGTATCTTATTTTACAATTCTAGCACTTTAATCTTTATTTTGATTGTGATCATAGACTTAGATCTAGAAAATATCATAAGAGGTGTGTTGTGGGATTTCCTGCAACTACGCTCTCCTCGCCCTCTCCTTTTATGATTTCAGTTTTTGTCCCTCAATTAGTCAATTATGAAATTTCATTAACAAGTAGTTTCATCATATCTCAGGTTACAGAGTTGATTTTTTTCTCTATTTCTGGGTTGGACATTGATGTAAATGCTTATGTACACATCTATATGTTTCCAAAAGCATTCGATTTTTTCTAGAGAGATTTTATAAATTATCACCAGAAAATCAAGTTTGTTTGATGAATTTACGTATATTCTTTACAGGATTAGCTTGGGTTTTCTTCTCATTTCTATTTCCTTTATAGGTTATAGAAGTATATGAATGGCTAAGGAGAGGAGACTGTAGGTGTGTGCAATTGTGGAAATGCTCAAGGCTGAGACCAGGTCGGTGAAAATGCAAAATGACCCTTCAATCTTTCAACCAATACAACCTTTTCAAAATAGAGATAGATCACAGACAGAACAATGAAAATTACATATAAGTTACAGGTTTTTGGCAGCTCAATAGATCACCAAGCTTAAATTTTATACAAGTACACGAACAACCTAATAAATTATGGGTATCGAGGGTTCATAGATCGATCAAAGAAACAAATTACAGATAATAAGAACACAAGATCTTAACGTGGTTCGGCACTAACGCCTACGTCCACGGACAAATCCCCGAAGGGAGAATTATTATTGATCTCCATATGTTTGATCATTCTGGGATAATTTCGGTTACATTAGAACACTCGTATTTATAGAGTGGTAAACTATAAGTGTTGTTGACTAATTACATGATAAGAAGCATATCTAGATAACAAATTGGATTACAGCATATCTTGGAAGCTTCTCTTCACGTATCTTGATTAAGTCCATGGTAGTTAGATTGGTTTTATCCTCTTTTCCAGTAAGTGTCTTGACTGCTTGTGTTGCCTCGGACCTTTACTAGACTTTAACCTCGGCTACTTGTGTGTGACAAACTCTAATATTCCAATACCCCCCCTCAAGTTGGACACGGAATGTTTTGAAGTGTGCAACTTGAAAATTGTTGAACAGAACTCTGTATCCATGAACCGTCGATGATTATTATCCATGGAACTTGAACTTGGACTTGAAATGACCCATGTAACAACACTTGAGATCGGATGATGAGAAATATGGAAAATTCAAAGTCTTCCACAAATCGTGTACCAGAATGGTAGATGATAAATGAGCAGTTGAACTACTACATTTATGAATTAGCTCATAAACTTAGGAGCTAGGTTGATCTTGCATAAAGATCTAAAAGGAAAGAATCGACCAGTGAAACTTGGTGAAATCATATTTATATCGCATAATCGATAACCAATCATCCGTTTTATTTTGCATCTCCTATTCCTCAGGGAGAAAGTTGTTTTGAATATGATCACAAACTGATCATTATTAAGTCTGTGGGTGTAGCCATAGCCGGGAATCAGACAAACCGTAAGGCGAAACCAAAATGGTATGGAAAACCACGAACTTGAGAGCAGGAAAGAAATACTTGATGTAGTACATTAATTATTAGTTGCTCAAACTAATAAAATTAATTTGATTGTTCAAATGATAATGTCGAATGAACAAGGCATAATGAACTAGTTACAACTAGTATAAGATACGTCCAGTTGAAGAACACAGATGGACGTCAAAAGAGTTTTTCTTGAATCAAAACTAGTTTCGAAAATATTTTCAGGAAACCCATTGTGAATGGATTGTGTTGTATAAATAAATCCCCAACATATGGTTAAAAAACTCAGATGAAGAGTTTGTTTAGAAGAAATAACAGTTAGTCACTGAGATATAGTGATAGACGTGTAACTGTTGAAGAGAGTTTTCTGGAATGAAAACTGATTTCGGAAAAGTTCCGAGAAAATCCATAGAAAATAGATTGTGATTGTGATGAATATATCCCAAAAAATATGAGACATGATAACACGTACATCTTTCATAAAGATGCAAAGTTGATTTAGTTGGTAGTATAATGATCAACTACCTATTTAAAGAATATCTGCTCATAAGATTAGAGCAAGATGCGGACAACAAGATCTTGGAGATCCTGGATTATGATCTAAATGTAGATATATTAGATCATTAAAAAGACTTTTTCCTCACTGAATACTACAGATTTCCAAAGATTTTAAGGAAACCAATGATTAATGGGTTGAGATTGAATGAATAAACCCTCAAGATATGGGTCAAGAGCTGAAAACAAAATAAGGTCCAATTAATATGACCCGTAAAAAAGATAGCAGATAAACAATAAATCGGAATTGAAACACAATCTTTTGCTCAGAATTATGTTCCAATAGACGAAAGGTTTCGAGTATGATAATAAACTTGATCATCATTAGGTCTACAGTAGTATCCATAGTCGGAAACCATTACAAGAAACTAATGATGTTGATTGAGAACAACCAAACCAGCTTGGTTGAAAGCCTGAACAAGACCAGATCAGAATATTGGATTAACAAAATTATACCCAACAAGAAGTTGATCTGTAGCGAGAAAGATAATAACTCATTGATAAGTGAAACAGGTTATTCTAGCTTAGAATGAGAACCTAAAATCCACTTACATCTGTGGATGCATTAGAGACACGCCAAAAACAAGACTAGCAAACATCGTCTGTAATGGGAATACTCTACCATTTACAACACGAGAACAAAGAAAAATAGCCACTTAGACCTGAAAAACATAAAATTAATAATCACCCATTGAGAGAAAATAGACGAATATTAAAGATTTTAGTCCGAACAAAATCGGTGAAGTGATAACAAAAAAAGATTGAAAGCGGAAGCATTTGAGCGGATCTCCCCGCTCTGATACCATAATAAATTATGGGTATCGAGGGTTCATAAATCGATCAGAGAAACAAATTACAGATAAAAAGAACACAAGATCTTAACGTGGTTCGGCACTGACGCCTACGTCCACGAACAAATCCCCGAAGGGAGAATTATTATTGATCTCCAAATGTTTGATCATTCTGGGATAATTTCGGTTACATTAGAACACTCGTATTTATAGAGTGGTAAACTATAAGTGTTGTTGACTAATTACATGATAAGAAGCATATCTAGATAACAAATTGGATTACAGCATATCTTGGAAGCTTCTCTTCACTTATCTTGATTAAGTCCAGTTCTTGATTAAGTCCATGGTAGTTAGATTGGTTTTATCCTCTTTTCCAGTAAGTGTCTTGACTGCTTGTGTTGCCTCGGACCTTCACTGGACTTTAACCTCGGCTACTTGTGTGTGACAAACTCTAATATTCCAATACAACCATCGAACACCAACACTCAATTACACGAGAAGTATGTTTATTCATACAATGCTTCATTGAACCAAAATCCATATCCTAACTTTCAAGCTCCCGGTTTATAGTTTATGGCCTTGGAAAGAACTTCCTCTTGCGTTTTATACCAAAGGGAGTCACCTCTTTGTCGCATCTGTCCTTTCCATGCCATACATGCTGAGGAAGATAACGTCGAAAGTAAAACTCAGTCGATGAAAGATGAGATGCTCCAGACACACGAACTTGTGCTAAACCTGGTCGCCATTTATCGTCTCCCATAGATTTAAGATATAGGTAACAAACCGGTGATTTAACACAGGGACCCGTAACTCGAAATTCATCTATAGTGCACATTTGGAATGGTTTTTTTAGTTTCTCGTCATAAACATCAGGTTGTAACGGATCAACCTGTCTCATGTGTTTGGAGTTCAAATGTTTCACCACAATGTCATTTGATTTTATATCTCCAAATCTAATGCTCACATTGTTGGATGTTTCAGCCCCATGTGCACATGTTGTTTGTATAATAACTGTGTAGCTGCAGTTCTCCTGCATCACATAGGAGGATTAGTTACATTAGTATTTATCCCGCCAAAAGTTGAACCAAACTAGACCGTAATCACGGAGTACTCGATAGAAAAGGAAAAAAATCAGTTAATATTTGAAGAAATTTAGAAATGTCATTTTGTAAAAAAAGGTGGCGAGAAGTTATGGTAGACGTTACTAATATCCATTTTTCCAAGAATTTTTTACCTTCATTGTTGACTCTGTTGAAAGATGATCTTCTTGCGCTAGTGATGATCCACAAATGACAAGAGCAAAAAGAACCCAGAAGGAAAAAATGGATGTTTGGTTCCTCACCATCATCTTAATTTATTGATCAATATCTTAAATTAACAAGAGACACTTGTGAATTTCTATCGACACGTCTATGCGTTTTTGTAAAGCTCTCCAAAGCAACAGTAGGTTTACTTGTCAGGTTCAAAAGTTAAAGATTCCAAGGCTTCTATACAATTTTTTAGTGTTTTCTTCGAAACCCATGTCTTGTTAAAAGAGTTTAATTCCTTATCTTTACCGCTTTACTGCTTCACTTTCTTTGGTATATATTATGAGCTAATTGGTATCATTTGTTGCATCAACTTTTTTAGTGTTTTCTTCGAAACCCATGTCTTGTTAAAAGAGTTGGATTCGTTATATTTTACCGCTTTACTTTCTTTGGTATATAATTCCTTGCTGATTAAGAGCTAATTGGTATCATTTGTTGCTAATCTTAATCAACTTTGGGTTTATGATAAAAAAGTGGTTTCATTTCTTTTTTTTGTGTTGCCTAGCTTTCCATTTCCTTTGCAATTGTAAATGTCAGTGGTATCTATGTTGTGTTAGGTGCTAGGCGTGGCGAGGCGCCAAACACTTTCACGACTCGTTCGCCTAGCTCTAATTTGCTAATTGTGCCAGCTGTATATATAAAGCAAGATCAATCCAACCGTTGGTAAACTGATCCAACGAATGAACTGCTGCTTCCTTATTAAGCTCTCCCGCAGAGTCGTGCGGGATAGCACTGCTTTTTTATTTTTTGTTTACTTCTACATTTTCAGTTTTCTTGAAAACAGGGGATCTTTGGAAAATCTCAGATTCCTTGATATCTCATCTTCTTCAGATTTTAAGGAACTACCTGATTCTGTCACTAGTCTATGTAATTTACAAAGATTGGATCATTCTAACTCCGGTACTGGTATGAAATATCAAAAATTTCTTGATATGTGTTTTACACCTATTGAAGAAGTACCTGGTTGCATCATCAACCTTGGAAGTTTGCAGATGTCAATGACTGTAAAAAATCAAAGCCCTGACAGAAGTCAGCTGCAGGTCTTGCTAATTTGACGATTTTTAAGTCAAAAAATACCCATTGGTAGAAGCATTACCAGAAGATCTTGGAGCATTAACTCAGTTAAGGGCCCTTGACCTAGAAGGTACTAGAATCAAAGTATTACCAGAGTCTTGCTCAAACCTTTCCAATCTTGAGTTGATGCATCTTTCCCAATGTGAGCTTCCCAAAGATGTAAAGAATTTCACAAAACTTAAAATATTTCGTTACACTAAAGGTGAAAAAATATTTCGATACACTCATCGTAAAAAACCAATGTCATGATATGACAGTTAGTAGTGATCGATTTAGTTCGATTATACTTAACTCTGTATTTTTAAACAATCAAAAAAAAAAAAAAAAGCGTAACAACCAAATTCATATATTCTTGTCATAAAAAAAAAAGAAAAAGGATGGAGGAAGCATGCATACGCTAAAATTATCTTCTTCTCTTGGATTTTTCTCCTAATGCTTCGAGTGAAACAAGGCTATTCACATGAGGAATTGCTTTAATGCCGCTCCTTAGGTTTTCATCCCATAGTTTCTTTATTGTAATTTCCGAGCAGTCATAACAAAAGACACTTTCACCATCCGACATAAGAACTTGATTGCTCTTTGTAACTGCAAACGGCATATACGCCGCATCCTTGGTGCATGGAAAACAAAATTTCTTACTTCAACTCAAGGAGTCAATGAACTCATGCAATTTCGTCTCATACCTGCCAAACTTTTTCTTTTTCTGTAATTCCCATATGTGAATAAATTTGTCTTCTTCTCTTACATGAACAACACGTAAATTTCCACGTAACAGCTTAGTAGGAATACTGGCTAGTTCAGTTCTGGCATATCCGGTTAATGGCTAGTCCATCCGTGGAAAAAATTTACTATCTAGTCCAAAAACATGTTTTTGGACTAGATTATTTACTCTCTAGTCCAAAAACTTCTTGAAGACTATAAAGTGTATTATATAAATTCCTAAAACACCCTTCCAGGTCTAATTAGTATCAACGCATGTAAATGTTACTAATAGTATGTTAATACATACTAGTAGTATCAATACGGTGATACTACATATTAATATGTAATGTACTAGTAGTAACAAAAATATCTTATTGTTACTAGTAAATTATGTAACTACTTTACTATACTAAACTAGTATACTACTATAGTATAGTATACTAGTAATTAGTAGTAACTAGTACTAGTAGTAAAATATGTAGTATCAATACATAACAATATTTTTTGATATGTAGTATCAATACATAACATACTACATATCAATATATAACATACTACATGTCAATATGTAGTATCACTACATAATTAACATATTACATATCAATATGTAGTATCAATATATAACATATTACTACTAATATACTAGTATACTAGTTACTACTAGTATACTACATACTACATATGTTATTACTACATATTACATACTAGTTACTACTAGTATATTACATACTACATATGTTATTACTACATACTACATACTAGTTACTATTAATTACTACTAGTATACTAGTTACTATTAGTATATACTACTAGTATACTATACTACATATCAATATATAACATACTACATGTCAATATGTAGTATCAATACATAACATACTACATATCAATATGTAGTATCAATACATAACATATTACTACTAGTATACTAGTTACTACTAGTATACTATTAGTATACTACATACTAAAAATGTTATTACTACATACTACATACTAGTTACTACTAATATATTACATACTACATATTACATACTAATTACTACTAGTATACAAGTATACTACATATTACATATGTAGTAACATATGTAATATTATACGTAATGTTATATATTAGGGTTAGTAGAGTAAATTTACTTTTTTCAAAACTTTTTTGGACTACGGAGTAAATATTTTTTGGCGCTGGACTAGCCAGTAATTTGGGTCGGGTTTTATGGATTAAACAGTAAATCACTCAACAATTTAAGATAAAATTTAAAGACAATCCTTTCCGGTGAAAGTGGTGGTAACGGGATCCACCGGAACCCCTCGTCTGCTAAGTCGAAAGTCACAATTTCAGTTTCCCAGGAGTGTAGCCAGTGAAGAGCCCCGTTTGCACAAATACCAGGGCCCTTTAAAAATTGAATTTTTTTTTTTTTTGAATATTCAAAAATTCTTATATCTTTCCACCCATGACCACCACCCAAAGTGTATACTTGAGCTCTATAAATGAATAACTCACTGTAGATCCGAACAACTTTATACTCGTCCAACGAGTTATGGTAACCAAATCCACAAATAATATATGCTTTACCGTTGCTGACTGCAGGAAGGTAAACATATTCCTTGCTGATGGGATTGCATATGTATATGGGATCCTGGGAAATTGTTGAGAAACAAACCAAGCCATATGTAAGAGTAATGCCCATGCATATCAATATCTTCGTATTGCTGTCCTCCGTAAAAGAATTTGGAATCTGGATACTTCCCAAACAGAAAAAGGAGACCTACCTTGATATTTGCAGTTTATTATGGTTTCGTAAGGTAATCGTCATAATATATCTAGCATTATGTCAGGACAGCAGTACAATCTTGTGGTATAGTTTCTCTGCGAATAATAAAATAAACAAAAAAATACTAGTAGCCACACAACACGGCATCTAATTTGCATTTGGAGCCTTTGGACTTTGCTGCGTTCCTTAACAATTTATGGTGTTCATGGTCGCTTAATGACAGAAAAGACAACAATCCATTTTGTTTTCCCATTATCAAAAATTACATTATGTAGAATTGTCTCAGTAGAAAGGTGACAAATGTCAACAATTCATTGATATTGATTAGCAATTGACCTAATATTATATATTGTCCCCATAATTCCTACAACAAAACATATTACTATGATGACCAAATGGATTACGAAACTAGGTAGCGGAATTTTCTTTCTGAAAATCTCAAGGTAGAAAGCAATGGGAAGTATAGCAGATACGAAAATACAAACGAAGGAACCAGTTAGGCTAAGAACAGTTTCAAAGAAGGGGATGGCAATTGCTAAAATAAGAACAGTTATTAGAAGTAAAGACCCGGCTGCACACCGTATGACAGTTCTCCTCCGCAAAGGCATTTTAGCTGGTAGATGTCGTTCCACTTCAGATGCCATTGGGACGGTTAAAAAAACATACTTGGTCATCGGTACAATGACTGCTGCCCATAGTGCAATCTGTGTAAAACTAAATGCATGGGCATGCTCAGCGTAAATTGTGAGGCAACCCCAGGACCAAACATTTTAGCTCCCAAAAATGCCAAAAATGTGTATAGAGTCGCCATTGCACCAAAGCTTAAAAAGGAAATCTGCACCAAATACGATTCACTAATCAAAAATTAAGTAGGGAATTTTAACAAACTACCACACTTCCAACTTCATGTTTCAAAAACTGCCACCGTTTTTTTCAAACTTTATTAAATGCCACAACTGTTAGTGTTTCCGTCCGGACCAACCTAATTGGTCAAAAGTTTGCTGACCAGGTCAAGATTCTTACACCTGTCTATATATCGACGGCTCAAGAATAGCATCACGAGATTATTACACGTGGCAGTGTGTTAATTAACTATCCTATCCTTCACGGAATGAAACCACAGCAAGGCTTTTACTTTCTCATTCATTTCGTTCTCTCCGTGTCTCTCTTTTCCAGCGGAGAAACTTAGGTTAAAGAAAACTAGGGTTCTACAGAGGGATTTGGTTTAGTTTGTGAATCTGAGTGAAGGGTTTTGCAAAGTTCAAGATGAAGAAGAAAAAGAACGGGAAGAACAACCAGTTGTATGTTTTACTGAAACCCTAACTTCGTTTTTTTCAATTTCTGAAGAAACCCATCTCTTTTTTCATCTTTTTTTGTCTTCTTTTCATTTGTTGCTTAAATCGATGTTGTTGCATGTTAGGGTTTTGAATCTAAGCATGAGTTGATGTTTGGTTTGTTTTCTGATTTAGTTAGGGTTAAATTTTCTCTGAAATTTTTCTGTAATTTTTAATTAGGGTTTGATTGTTTCAGTAAAGTTCATAATGAATTGAAGCATGAGTTCAATTTATGAAGTTCATTTGTTTACTTATGATGCAGTGGTGAAACATATTATCCATATAGAGACATCAGCGTGTTGGTTATGGACAGTAATATGACTTTGTTCTTCCCTCACATGGATAGAGAAAAAATTGACCTCAAGGAATTTGAGCAGATGTTGCGTGTTAAGTTGCGCCTACTGAAAATGAAATTCCTAGTTTATATTGGATGATAGAACCATGTTTTCCTGATATTATGGATAGTAATGAGGACTTTCTTAAGTTCTGGGAGCATGCAGTACCTGATGATAAAGGATTTATATGTTTACATTTGAAGATATTAAATTTTGAATTCGGTAATGACAATGACTTCATTGAGGCTGCAATGGAACAACCAGTGACAGTAATTGATGAGACTCCAAAGAAGTCCCATAAGAGGATTGCTAAAAAGCCAGTTTCAAAGGAAAAGTCTGTAAGGAGATCACCAGAAAAGACTGTAAGGAGATCACCAAGGTTGCAAGCTCAGTCAAAGTTTGAAAACTCAAATGGAGGAGTATCTAGGAAATTGTTTGTGGATCTGTTAAATGAAATGGAATCTCAGGGTTATTCTTGCGTTAGTCAAGCCAGTGTTGTGGGTTCTAGCAGTGTACCAATTCAAGTGACTGAAAACTTTAACCATGATTACTGGGTTGATGCAGTCAAGAATACTGATGCAGTGAACCAGATTGATGCAGTGAACAACAATGATGCAGGGGTCAGCAGTGATGATGATGAGGAGAATGTGGTGTTAGAGAACACTACTGTGGATGAATGTCACCCCATTGAAGACCCAAATGCTCCACCAATATATGACAGTGATGAAGAGGATGATATTGATTATGAAGATATTGTCAAGACATATAAAGTTGGAGATGAAAGTAGTGATTCAAGCAGCGGTGAAGAAGATGATGAAGAAGGTATTGAAGTATTAACCCTTTGATGTTTATAACTTATTGTCTATTTCCCCTTTCTTTAAATGTACTAACACTTTGATGTTGTTTGTTAATTGCAGTTTCTAATGATGGTGGGAGTAATGATAATAATGATTGTCTTGAAGCAATAGATGATAAAGATGTGAAAGCGAAGTTTGATTACAAGAACTGGAAAGAAGACTTCAATATGCACAGTGATGAAGAAGAAGAACCCTTATTCCCTGTAGAAGAAGAGGTGGCTCCTGTTGATCCAAAGAGATTGAGGTAAAGTATGCTTTTAATAACAAGAAGGCATTTAAGAAACATCTTAGGGGTTATGTGTAAAAAATAATTATCAGTACACTGTTTACAAGAGTGACAAAACTAGATTAAGAGTCAGATGTAGGTTTAGGGAAGAGTATGGATGTCAATGGTTTGTAAATGCTAGCATAAAAAGGCATGAGCCTACTTTCATTGTTAGGAAGGTTAATCTAGAACATACTTGTGTTGGAAATCCAAAGAGTTTTAACAGATCTGCCAATCCTGAGTTTGTAAAAGAAGTGGTACATGAGAAGTTAAAGGAGACAGGGGCCTTAATTCCAAAGCCTAGACATATAGCAAGAGACTTTTTTGTTACTCATAACATAGATATACCATATATTTGTGCATGGAAAGCAAGAAATCTTCTTTTAGAAGATCTGTTTGGTAATTATGATGACAGCTACAAGGATGTACCCATCTTTTGTGCAATGGTGGCTCATACTAATCCAGGGTCAGTTGCTAAATACAGTTATCGAAAAAAAGGTAACATTATGTTCAGTACATCTTATTTATGCTCTTCCCTTTATTTATTTGTAAGTTATGCTCAGTTAGTTACATAGTTTGGTTACTTAAAGTGCAGATAAGGCATTCATGAGCATGACTATTTCATTTGCTGCACCAATGAGAGGATTTCAGAAAGCAGGAAGACCAGTCATAGGGTTAGATGCATGCCATCTAACTGGAAAGCGTGGTGGTGTTCTAATGGCTGCAAAACACTTGATGGTCAGAATAATCTTGTGCCTTTAGGCATTAAGGTCTGTCAGAGTGAAACTAAGGAGAACTGGACTGGGTTCCTCAAGGATTTGGCTCCAGCAATCAATGCACATCATGCTGGCAGAATTACCTTTATTTCCGATAGGCAGAAAGGCTTGTTGGAATGTTCCTAAGGTTTTCCCTGGTGCAAGAGTTAGATATTGTTTCAGGTAATTAAGTTTAGTCCCTTGTTTTTTTACAGTAGTTTACATTGTGTATGTGTTTTTCTATTGGTTCAAGAACTTGAAGAAGTACTAACTTTATTTGCATATGCAGGCACTTATACAAGAACTTCAAGAAATACTACAAGGCACCAACCTTGCAACTCATTGTGGAATGCATGCAAAGCTTACAAAGTAAAGCATTTCAGGTTTGTGCCTCTTTTGTTAAACTTCATCCTTGCCTCTTTTGTTAGTTTGTAGGTTATATATAAAATTGTGATTGTTTTGCAATGTAGGAGCACTTTGACAGTATATGCAAAGAAAATGCTGATGCTGGTGAATATCTTAGGAAAGAAGATCCAAGTACTTGGTCTAGGGCCTATTTTGATCCCCTTAGCTGTTGTGAGCATATGAATAACAATTTCTCTGAATCTTTTAATTCCATGGCTTCTAATATGAGAGATAAACCTATAATCCAACTAGGCATGATGTATGGTCAGTTAGTCATGGGTTTGTTATTTAAGAGAAGGGAAGAATCTGCTAAGTGGAATGAAAATGGTTTGGTCCCTGCTGTTGTTAAATTGATAAATAAGATGCTTGACTTGGTTGGAAAGTTTGATACAGAAGGCAGTGTGGTTGGACAAGTTTATTTGGTAACTAATGTGATCAAGAAAATATTCACAGTGAATATTATAGACAAACAATGCACTTGTTTGCAATGGCAGCTAAGGGATTCCCTTGTCAACATGTTGTATGTGCATTGAAACTGCTGAGGCCAAACTGGAAAGAGTAAGTGGTTTGTATTATTCAATTACTTTTTTTGTATATTCATTTACTTTTGTTTTTGTAAGTGGTTTGTATTATTTATTGTTCCTTGTACACTGACACACCTTTGTTTTATTGATTGAACAGTTATTGTGCTCCTTACTATTTGTGGAGTATTATAGGACCACATATGCAAATTGTCACACCCTTAGAAGACATAACTGAATGGGTATGGGAAGATAAGGTAGATTTATAAACTTTATTGAATGTGGTGCATTTACTTTTCAAGATATTAGTTATTTATTTTTCTCTTTTCCCTATTTAAGAATCAAACCCTTTAGGGTTTCATTACTTTAACTTTCTCATTTGTTTTCTCTTCTTCTGGCAGGCAACCATGAACGTCAACGTAAACCCCTCCTTATCAGAGAAAAACTGGAAGACCAGCAAAGAAGAGGAAGAGAAGTTATGATGAACCTGAAACTGTGGTGAAGAAAAGGAAGTGTGGAAAATGTGGATCTATTGCTGGCCACAACAAGAGAACCTGTGCTGGTGGTGATGTTGGTAAAAACCAAACTGGATTCAAGCCAAGCACTGAGTATGATGCTGCAAACTGCACCTTCACACAGAGAGATCAGCCTGAAAGTAGCACTGCAAGGGGTAAAGCCAAGGTGAACAGATCCAGAGGTACATCATTTTTTGTTGGTGAGTCATCTGCAGGACCTAGCACTCAAGGAAGACCAGTAGCAGGACCTAACACTCATGGATCTACACAAGATAATCAAAATTTCAGTCAGAATTTTGCTGGTATTGGATCTGTCAGTCAACTTTCTGTCACAAAGGGAAAGCAAACCAAGGCTAAGAAGACTAGGAAGTAGAAGTGTGTGTGCTTTATTGTTTGTTTTAGATATGTTGTGGACAAGTATCTAATTGATGGTTAGTTTTTTTGGTTGCTTTAGACACTGATTCTGGTATGGACATGTATATGTACCAGAAATCAGTTTTATTTTGATGGGATAATCTTGCTTTATGAATGAAAATGATATTAGTTAGAACTAATTTTCAGATTACATGTTAATTGTCTTTTCAAGTTAATTTTTACATATTCTCAGATGCATTTCTGATTTGCATTGTTCTTTGTAGCATTCTTGTTTATGCAGTGGGCATTCATTGTAGCAATGGCTCTCTTCTTCAAAAGCGCGGCAACAGTTCTCTTTGAGTAGCCTGATGATCTTGGATTTGAGTGGATCAACGGCAGAAAAGTAAGGAGAAATAGGAATAGGATTCAGGTTAACTCGTTTTCTTCACTGCACCGAGTCGCGAGTTAACTCTCTGCTCAATCACTGGCTAACTCGTTCCAGTTACTGATTCAGGGGCTTCAATGTCATTTTACGTTGCTGATTTAATGATACATATGCACTAACGGATACTAACGCCAGTTAACTGTTTCTCAAAAAAACGTGACGGAAAAAGTCAAAAATATAACAATTAATAAACTTTGAAAAAAACGGTGACATTTTCTTAAACATGAAATAGAAAGTGTGGCACTTTATTAAAATCCCCAATTAAATACAACTACAACTACATACCTGCTAGTCAGTAATTGAATTCACTTATAAAATGATATATATATATAAACTCACAATAGAGAATCTGGCAGGATCAACCATTGACCTGTAGAATTCAGGGATGGCTATGTGGGAGGCGATGTTGAAAATGTATAGACCGGACACTGCGAAAATATTTTTTATTCGAAAAACAGGTATAGCTTTGTCGGCTTTGACACCACCGAACAAACAAGTGCAAATTAAAACACCACATATCAAAAAGGTTAATAAAATACTGAATGTCGAAATGAATGATATGCTATCCAGATTTCTTAACCACACCGCAGGTATGCAAACCACTATAGCAATCACTGTTAAGCTCTGAGCTGTAGATAAGCCGAAAAAGGAGATGTCGAACTTATATCCATCCAGAACTCTGCTTAAATTGTCGGTCATGGAAATTGTAAAAGAAACAAGTGCCATGAAAATCTCCAGATTGATAACAACTAATGATACATATCGTCCCGTCCTTCCAAATGCTAGAAACCCGATGTCTGAGTAGTTTCTCATCCGAACATTGGTTGCGAGACAGCCCCCTAGCAAATGAGAAGTGTATGCTCCCAACATGAACAAACCAAATAGGAGGAAAGCGGTAACCCATCCACCATTTTGTAGTGCATAAGCAGTCGATAACTGGCCTAACCCTATAAAATATGAATAAATTATTAATAATTTACCAACGTCGACCAAATTAAAAGAAATAAACTAAAATATAAACAGAAAAAACATACTGGTACGAAATCAAAAGCTTGCATTTATCGTAGTAATTCAACCAAAGGCTTGTGGAAGGGCGATAATGGTATTGGATTTGGTCATACAAAAGGCAATCGCAAAATAACTAATTAGCAAGTACAAGATGTCGGGACAGACATATAGATACGAGATTTTTTAAGAAATACCTATTAGAAGCCCTATCATATTGAGCAGTGTAGTGAAAGGTGTACTTGTTGGCGTTGCCACAGGTGCATCAGGTTTTGCAGTTATATCCATTGAATGTGTGAGTAAAGAAAAATCGAGGAGATGATAATTTAAATTCTTAGTATTTTGTAAAACTCGTTAATTGATAACGAGAAACAGAGGGGGTTGAAATTGCCGGAGCTTTGAGTATATTATTTTGACTAGAAGGATGACGATGATGAAGGAACTACGGGGTTATATATAGTTATTGTTACCTAGCCAATGTTGTGGATAGGTTATATTCCTAAGAAGTATAGATAAGAAGATGCTTCCGATTATGCGTGGGTGTACTTACAGGTGAAATGACAAAGTTTGACAAGGATGTTTGTACACAATTGAGATCGTTCGTAGAAACATACCAAAAAGTGAAAGATATTGAGATATGAAATAGGCTTGTTTTGGAAAATAAAATATTATGATTTTACTAGTATATCCATAAGGGACCACTTTTCTCTCTCCCTTTTCTCTCTTAATATTAAAGGGAGTCACTTCTCTCTCCCATCTCTCTTATAAAAAATTGAGTGTGGACCAAAAATAGATTACCAAAAAATATGAAAAGTGGCTACAATGATTGGTTTTCTTAATTTTATGAAAACCAAACAAGCCTATTTTTTAGAAACCAAGGGAGTAAGTTATTTTTCTAAAATTAATGAATTTTTTCTTAAGTTGAAGATTTTCACAATTTTCTACCAAAGAAGGTTATAACGTGTGTATGAAATCAGTCATAACAGGTCGGAATAATAACGTTGTTATTTTTTACTTAACAGCTTAACCTACATTTTCCGGTGACTCTCACGGACATGTTATATAAGCGTGACTGCTTTAACCTACGTTTTTCAAACCTTGGTTACACTTGGGTTTCATGACTTGTTATAACAGACCTATTTAACCAGATGTCAATGTAATATAGTGATCATGAGAGTGGTGATTATACCAGTGACCTGAGTTGGAAACTTGTCCGCACTGGGATGGAGGGATTTTTCTATCTTTTTATTTTTCTTATCTATTCGGGCTTGTTGGTAATAGACTTCCTTGACATTTAAACTTTAATATAATATTCAAGTAACCTAAACTTAAAAAACCAAAAAAAAACAATTACCCATCCAAGGAATTTCACAATATTGAGAAATTTTAAGTGTTGAAATTAATATCGGTCATTTATGAGGTTTTAATTAGGACCACTTCTATGTAACGAGCAGTCAAACAATTGTTGGCACAAATGTTGATAATGACGTGACTGATGCATCTGGTCAAGTCTAGGCGAATTCGAGGATGGAAGAAAATACATTTGCTACTTAAACGGGCATATACCGACATAAAGAGTGGAAACAAATCGAAGATCGGCTTCGACACCTTCAACTTCTAAGTCACCAGGCAGACCCAATAAATTGCAGCAATCTTGACTACGACTTTTATAATGGGATCACAAGGTTCAACGAACATAAGAATCCCCACGATTTTATGTCCTTCGGGATTGCATATGGCTTTTCCACTATCCCGGCCGAGACCCAACCAACCATTACACCAAGATACCAAAGAAAAATTGCCTTCTACTACTACTGCTCAGCTTCCAATTGTGCCACTTGTCTTGTGAAATCCTAAATTGTATGGAGCCTAGTTAGCACTGCCAACAAAGCCTGCGATTAAAATTAATGACGTGACCAGATTTGATTGGGTCGATCGTCCCTCCTTCACACACATCCACCCGATCATATTCACTTCATTTCATCTGTATGCATGTCGATCAACTTGATGAATACTACTGGTCCTTAGCAGTGCCGTAGTCCAATGGTTAGCCTACTTACTAGGACCCAAATACAGTGCAATGTGTTTCTCCTTTGGTCTCATTCGGTATTTTTCAATAACAAGCCTGGGTATTTAATATCGGGGCCTTGATACAACCAACATATATCACATTGTCATCGAAGCCTTGATATAACCAACATACATCACATTGTCATTATACATCAAATATCGCATTGTTCAGACTCGAAAATGCAAATAGCAGCTGCGAAGAGACCTATTAAATACTCTGTGGTAATATATAATTAATTTAGTAGTAGCGTACCGACATTGTTTCTTTTTTCTAATGTAGTTTAAAGACTAAAATAAGTGTTGTTCCGATGTTAAATTACAGGTGGATGCATTCACAGATAGGCCACTTAAAGGTAATCCGGCAGCCGTTTGTTTGTTGCAAGGAGAAGATAAAAAAGACGATGAGTGGTTACTAGGAGTTGCCAGGGAGTTTAATGTTCCGATAACATGCTACTTGACTCGAGTTGTTTATCATGATGGCGATAGTGATGACGATAATTGTGATAAATCCGAGAATGACAAGAACTATAATCCTGTTTTTAACATTAGGTGGTTCACTACTGTTGCAGAGGTAAATCCTAAACCCTGGTGATCTTAGTTTATGGGTATACATATATATATATATATATTAAGCACAAGTCTCACAACCCGTTCGTTTCTATATACAGGTTGACATTTGTGGACATGCAACCATGGCAGCTGCAAAATTTCTATTTACATCTGGTTTAGTAAAATCAAACCTGATTGAATTTATCGGACTATCCGGAAGTCTAACTGCTAAGAAATGTCCTGTCCGGAAAAGTGAAGATATATCAGATGGATCAAAGATTTTGAGCAATGGTAGTATTTACTGTGAGGATGATAATCGTTGTCGAAGGGATCCAGCAGACTTCTTCATCGAATTAGACTTTCCTACCACTACACTGGTGGATTGTGATCCATTGGAGATACCTTCCGTGCCACAAACTCTAAATGGTGCATCTGTTCTGAATATAAAGAAAACAGCTTCCTTCGGCGACCTAATTGTATGTAAATCAAATCACTACGACTAACACATTTCTTGCCTTTTTAGAATATGGTAACATATAAAATTTTATAAATGATAGCTCATGTGTCTTCAGGTCCTTGTTGTAATTAAATGACTTACTTCATTTCCTTTGTTTTTTTGGTAGATTGAGGTCTCATCGGGACAAAACGTCATAGACTTGAAACCAAACTATGACGAATTAAAAGGGTGGAAGGGAGGAAGAGGAGTCGTTTTTACAGGCAAAGCTCCCCATGGATCTGGTTTGGATTTCATCTCTCGATTGTTCTCTCCAAATCTTGGTGTAGACGAGGTAATTAAATGACAACAATAATATCAAGACGTGCCGTTTCATTTTCATCATACACCAGCGCTAAAACCATTTTTTGGTTTTCCCCGACCTCCAGGATGCTGTTTGTGGGAGTGCGCACTGTGCCTTGGCACCTTACTGGAGCAAAAAGTTGGGAAAATCTGATTTTCTTGCTTACATGGTAAATTCTCTCCTTCTCTGTCTGTCCATCTGTCCAGATCGTACATTCAAATGTAAAATGACAATGCAAGCTACATTTTCGCTTTAATTTGTGCAGGCATCTCCAAGAGGAGGGGTATTGGATCTCCATTTAGATAAGGAAAATCAAAGACTAAAAATTAGAGGGAAACCTTTTATTGTCATGGAAGGAGCTCTATTTGCTTGATAACATCAATATACCTTTCGGATTGATGGGTAATAACAACTACACGCGCATCGTTATAAACCTAAACTACTATTTGCGGCCATAGCTAGATTTGCTTAAGAAGACAAGCTGGACATGTTATTTAATAAACCACCATAAGGTTGATTGTATTGGTACTTGTGTAATTTGAGTTGTTTGAATGTATTAAAACGATTTAGTTTAGGTACTTGCATATTAGTAGAGAGTGTATGGTTGTGTTTTGCTACAAGGATGTGCTTACGGCAACCCAACATGATGAAATCATAAAAGCTTATATAATACCTTTCCGTTGCCGTGGTTTGAGATGGGTAGCCTTCTTTTTTCTTTTTTGAAATCTATGGGCATAACTCACCTCGAAAATCTGCCCCCAAGGTTTGGGTTTCTCAATGCTTATAAACTGCATGATCTTTAGTTGTTCATTTAATGTGAGATTGATCATCTTAACATATTCCTTCATGCGTGGCCTCTTTGAGTTTAGCACGGGGACATTAAATTGGGTGACATGGAGTAGCGGTCATATAATTCATAACAAATTGTCTGCTCTAGTACTCTATTGACGTTCGTGAGCCTAACTCACCTCAAAACCGGCTTGAAAGGTTAGGCTTGTCCAAGACCTATAAAATGCTCGATCAATAGTTGTTTATCCTATGTGGGATTACCCTCAACAACTATGAATATCCTCAAATTCTCGACTAAACAGTCCTCCTTAATTATGGCGAATTTGAGAACCATCATGTAGTCGGATGGTTTTCGTATTCCCTCCCACTGTGGAGGTCAACCTTCAAACACTTGAAATAGCCCAAAAAATTCTAATTTAGCGGATGCACGAGTGTAAAAAATAAAATAAGAGTTGATAGTTGTTCATTCTTTTAATTAAGAAATTGATATTTTGGAACTCATAGTCGTCGTAACTAATGATGTTTCGACCACTACGACACGAGTCATCCCCAAATTCTAATGGAAAGTCGTCAATGTACTAAATTCCCCCCATGATGACTCTCAGAAATAAACTAATTTATTGGATATCGCTACCAAAAATCGTCATGATTATGTGAGAGATTATTGCGATATTTCATGAAAAAATCATCAATCAGACCAAAAAAAACTACAAAACTCACCTATAATTCAAGTTTTTTGTTTTCCCAATCATGTTTGCTCGAAAACAAGGAGCTTTCTCGCATCGGTGGGTGAAGTTCTTCAATCGTTACTTTGAATGGAGCATGTTTCATTAATTGTGGTGGAAAGTCACAAAGGGATTTATATATAATACCAACCCCACAGGATATACGTAGTCAAACCTAGATAATATTGACTCAACCCTAAAGAATATATAATATTATTGTAAAATTTGTGTCTTAATATAAATCATGAGACTTGTGTTATCGGAATTTGGTTCGTGTACAGTTTTGGCATATACTAGGTGAACCTTCTTAACAACTTAACTCTCTCACTTCTACCTTTTCGTTATCCAGAATATTTCGTCCATGTGATATTCCAAGCATCCCAGCATCGCATATAGGAGAATACAATAAGCTTGTATCAAATCCCAGTGGCGTGGATTCAAGGTGATACAATCAAAGTAGGCTACACTTGGGGACTGAAGCCTCCTTCAGTTTTGGAAGTTTAAACGTAGTCACCACCTTACCAGCGAATGCAGTAAAAGCACAACTTCCACGAGAAAATAGGCTCAGGATAATTACATATGGGGACTACCAGCATGGGATGCCTTCACTTCCCTCAACCAGGTTATTTCTGATGACAACATCATCATTGTCGAAGCTTTACGAGCCGCAGGAATTTATCAACATGAAGCCATACACGTGCATCAAAGACTCCAAAAGCACGTCGTAGAGATATTCACATATCCGTCCACGTCATCTATGACCAGACAGAAGTATAACTGTTGACTTCTCATCGCATCCCATTCGATACAATAGCTCAAGATTCAGAAGATGGTTCAAAGGATGTCGCTTGGAATGAAGTTCTTGAAGACTTGATAGCAGCACGTCGGCAACGGAACGCCTCTCAGCTCGTCTACTTCACCCAATGGTAGAGTGATGGTGGTTGATGTTCTTAAGAATTGAAGAACATCAACCATAATCGGTAGTGTTGATGGTGGTTTTTAGGTCAGGGCTAAATTTGTAAAATCCTGCATTTAATGTGTCGTCACTCTGCAAAGAAACAGAGCCATAAAAGTGACGAGTGTTCAACCTCTTCACTGGTGCATTTATTGAGCAACTCAATATATTCAAATGGAATTGATCCAGAATAGTGCATGTAGCAACAATCCCAGATATTCTATAAATTTTGGTACCTTGCCTGTATTACTCAGTTAATATAAGTTTCTTTGAATGCTTTCTATGCTATGTTCCCCGGATGAACCCTTAATGTTGATATGGCATGACAATTCGTGCTCACTAGCAGCAGAGTAGCACGAATTTCCAAGTATCAAGGTTAAGGTCCTTGCATAAAGTATTTAATCGGAAAGCATACTGCTCTCTGGCAATGAACTTAAAGAACTCTGTGTCGACACATAGAATTCAATCAATTTTGTGATAATTCACAAGATTCAGATATTACCCTGACTAATTTGCAAAAATTAGGGTTTTGCGCCCTGCGAAGTATATTAGACCTTGCTTGTCGAAATTAAACCTAGGCAGACTGGGTAATTAATCCTCCATGGATTAGTAGGTGCAAAATCCTACCTAAAATCAGAAAACCAGGAATAAAAGGAGCCGCGGAATAAGAGCAGCAACAAAGGAAGGTGTGGCCATGCCATAGGCCAGCCGACGCCACTTGCAAGTGGCCACACCTCATGCTGCTCAATTGGCCATATTTCCCATCGACCAATCAGGTCGCTTTAAATCCGCCACGGTGCACTGGAAGTGTGGCCACGCCCTTGCTTACCGGACCCCTTTCCATCGACCAATCAGGTCGCCCTAAATGCGCCACATGCATTTAGAATGAGGTCGGCCCCATGCTGCTTGTCGGCCCCTTTTCCGTCGACCAATCAGGTCTCTTTAAATACGCCACGGTGCACTGAAAATGTGGCCACGCCCTTGCTTGTCGTCCCCTTTTATGTCGACCAATCAGGTCGCTTTAAATCCGCCACGGTGCACTGAAAATGTGGCCAAGCCCTTGCTTGTCGTCCCCCTTTCCATCGACAAATCAGGTCACTCTAAATGCGTACACGCATTTAGAATGAGGTCGTCCCCGTGCTGCTTGCCAGACCCCTTTACGTCGACCAATCAAGTCGCTTTAAATCAGCCACGGTGCACTGGAAGTGTGGCCACGCCCTTGCTTGCCGGACCCTTTTCCATCGACTAACCAAGTCGCTCTAAATGCGCCACACGCATTTAGAATGAGGTCGTCCACATGTTTCTTGTCGGCCCCCTTACCATCGACCAATCAGGTCACTCTAAACTTTCCACACGCACACCAGAAATGTGGCAACCCCCGAGTTTGGCCGGCCCCTCTTTTAATCGACCAATCAGGTCGCTAAACCTACCACAGTATTAAAAGAGGCAAAGTTGCGCATATGGTCACAATGCCAAATTGACTTTCCAAAAGTCACGCCAATACGCTAATTGGCATGTCAAACATGCCGAACGCGCCACTTTTCCGCAGAAACATGCGAACGTGGTAACTTACCATAAATAGCACTCCAATGTGCTAACCCACTCCTTGTTCATGGCCAAACGCCATAACATATTCCAATTAGGGTATTCCAAACACGGCTCTGCTTTAGTGGCGTTAGTCCTAACCCTAATTTCAATTCGTGGCTCCACTACACCACTTTGGCTCTATAATATGCCATGAGCCGTGAAGGACCCGCCAAACCCTAAAAATGGCGCCATTCTATAACCACCCATGGCCATCCTTGCGCCTGTGGTTATTCTCCTATTATGGCCTTCCATAATTCCTTTAATGTGGCCATGGCGCTAATTGCATTAGAAACCTCCTTGCCGCGGCCATGCCACACACGCTAATTAGGGTTTCGATATGCCAAACCCTAATTTAGCTAAAGTTTACATGCAACTAAGTCAGGTAATCTCCCAAGGCCTTAAAGTTTGATGTAAAAATAAGGCCAATGTTGTCGGAGCCATATTTGGGTCTAACACCAATATGACAAAATAGCCGCCATGGCTACATCAGGCGCCAACAGAACGTGGTAATAATCAATGGACACCATTTCTCATGAGCTACGATCTTAGTCGTCCAAATTCGCCACAGAAATGACAGGCCTGTGGAAAGTTTTGGGCGACCAACCAAGAAAATCCAAATAGCATCACGTGATATTCTCCTGTGGTAAGTCTCCTGACTTTGAATTGCTACACATATTAATCTGCTACACGTTTTCCACGAAAACATTCGAGACATCAAACATGTCACAAACTGGGGGATGCTCATCAGGGTATTGGTCTGGCGTTACACCTTCGATCATCAGAGACAGAACCGCTGCCGCCACACTCCTTCCTATCGAGGATGGTGATCGCAACCATCCAAGTTGCTGTCAAGAACCGATGCTGCTCGATACCAGCCAGAATTTCACATAGAAACAACCACTACAAATAATATTTCGTCCATGTGATGTTCCGAGAATCCCAGCATCTCATCCAGGAGAGTACAATAAGCTTGTATCAAATCACAGAGGCGTGGAGTCAAGGTGGTACAATCAAAGTAAGCTACACTTGGGGACTGAAGCTTACTTCAGGTTTAGAAGTTTAAACGCATACTCCACCTTACCAGCGAATTCAATGGAATCACATCTTCCATGAGAAAATAAGCTCGGGATAATTACATATGGGGACTTTTATCACGCTGCTTAATCACGGGAGAGCCGGATACAATCAAAGCACAATCATGCGCGAAGGACATGCTTAGCGGACACAGAGCTAAGTAACTATCCTTAAACTAAATATTTTTTATCTATTATTCATATCAAATAAATTTTAAATATCTTAGTGTTGAGAAAAGAAAATTCCTCAACACTCACCACTGTGTGGCCAGGAAAACTGCGTCAACACATTTTTCCTCTTAGTGTTGAGACGAGAAAATTCCTCAACACTCACCACTGTGTTGCCAGGCAAACTGCCTCAACACATTTATCATCTTAGTGTTGAGACGAGAAAATTCCTCAACACTCACCACTGTGTTGCCAGGTAAACTGCCTCAACACATTTATCCTCTTAGTGTTGAGACAAGAAAATTCCTCAACACTCAGCACTATGTTTCCAGGCAAACTGCCTCAACACATTTATCCTCTTAGTGTTGAGACGTGAAAATTCCTCAACACTCACCACTGTGTTGCCAGGAAAACTGCCTCAACACATTTATCCTCTTAGTGTTGAACGTGAAAATTCCTCAACACTCATAACTGTGTTGCCAGGCAAACTGCCTCAACACATTTTTCCTCTTAGTGTTGAGACGAGAAAATTCCTCAACACTCGCCACTGTGTTGCCAGGAAAACTGCATCAACACATTTTTCCTCTTAGTATTGAGACGTGAAAATTCCTCAACACTCATAACTGTATTGCCAGGCAAACTGCCTCAACACATTTTTCCTCTTAGTGCTGAGACGAGAAAATTCCTCAACACTCACCATTGTGTTTCCAGGCAAACTTCCTCAACACATTTTTCCTCTTAGTGTTGAGACGTGAAAATAACTCATCACTCACCACTCTGTTGCCAGGAAAACTGCCTCAACACATCTCTCCTCTTAGTGTTGAGATTCCTCAACACTCACTATTGTGTTGTCATGCATACTGCCTCAATACATTATAGCGCTGAGGGCTCCACCACCTCAACACTCGTCTTTGTATTCAAGGCTCGCTGCACCAACACTACATGGCACCAGTACTCCGTGGATAAGACAGAAGCGTGCCAGCACAAAGATTGCAGATTGCACATGCCTCTTCCCAAAAGTCAATCAAATTTTCCTGGTAATCTTCTCATATCTTGCCCTTTCGATTTTTCATCCTTGTCTGGCACCATCTCATGCTTACCCCGCAACAATTCCACTGTTACTTGCTAAGCAGGGTACTTAATGTTGATGGTGGATTTTAGTTCAGGGATAAAATTGTAAAACCAGTATTTTATGCGCTGTCACCCAGCAAAGGGAAAAGCCGTTTAAGAAGTGATGAGTACAAAAAAACTCTTCACTTTATTTGATGCAATTCAATAAATACACAAAATTCACCCAGAATGGTGCGTGCAACAACAATCCCAAATATTATGTGAATTTTATTAGCATTATTGATTAATGCTTGATTTTCCTAGTATTTTCCGTGTTGTGTTCTCAGCCGAACTCTCATCATTGACATGACGTGACGACTGAGTGTTCACTCTCAGCAGAGTAGCACGAATCTCCGTTCCAATATTGAGACATGCGTGAAGTACCCACACAGGCTACATCATTCTCTAACAAAGAGAATCTCCTATCGACGCGCTTTTGGTTAGCCTGATTGAGCATGCTTCATTTCCTTAAGGGAAATCTAGACTGTCCACGTCAGTCTTAGAAGTGATCACGGCCGCACAAGTTGGACGCATGATTTAACCAGCCTAGCCAAACCCTGGCAGGAATGGGCGATCACCGTGATGACCACCGGCGGGCCCACTAATGCCCCAGTCGGTCGAACATCACACACACTTCTCCAGCACCGTCAAACGCCAGCCAAAAGTAAGGTATCCGCGCTGCTTGGAGAAGATCAAACAAGCATAGACTGTCCAGGGAAGTCTTAAAACCATTGCAACCGTCCAACTTCGCCATCCTGGTTGGACGGATTAGATCATTCCATGGATGATTAGGGAAGCGCTAACGCACACGTTGGCGGTCCCAATTTTCCCTCACCCGATCGGTTTTCTCACGGTGAACCCATGGAGCAATGAAACGTTTTCTCAAACCATAGCCGGCATGATGTTTCTAAGAAACGCGGAATTCCGCTAGTGTCTTAAATTGATCACAACCATCCAACATAGCCAGCCTATTTGGATGGCTTAGATCGCATTTAGGACCATTAGGAAGGTGCACATGCGTTAACCGTTATCCCAACGTTGTCCCCACATGATTGATCTCCCCAAAGGAGACCCACAGCGTCCCAAACCGCGTGGCCAAAGTCGTGTGGGCGTGGCTGTTTAAAAACCCTAATTAGGGTTTGCGGCAATGCACATATGTCGTAAATTGATCGTGACCATCCATCTTCACCAGCCTAAACGGGCGATGTTGATATAGACTCAAGAGGTCCCAAGGATGCCAACGTGATCACTGTGGGACCACCTTTACATGTGACCGTCCGGCCTATGCAGACTAGGGCCCGCATCTCGGAATGCGCGCCCCAAAGGTGGCATGCCACACGGGTTTTAAACTCTTTGCGGCAATATATTTCTGTCGCAAATAGATCTCAACCACTCATCTTTTCCGGTCAAGTTGAGTGGCATAGATCAAATCTGTGTAGGACCGAGAAGTGTAGGCATGCACGCCAGTGAGTCGTCTTCACGCATGCCCGATCATCCCACTAAAAAATAGCGCTAATGCTTGGATTCGATCAAGTCAAAGAGGGATATTTGCGCACCTCTAAAAACCCTAAATTCTTTCAACGGCAGCAAACATGTGTCGTAAATCATCTCGTTCGTCTAACTTTTCCAGCTTGGTCAGACGACTTGGATTAAAAAATTAGGCAATCAATGAAGTGCCTAAATGATCGTCGTCTGCTATTTTGTCACAAGGAGTGATCGACCAGATGATGGCCCACCCATGTGGCCTCCAAACAATCACTCAAAGATGGTTGGACGTGCTGCCATTTTAAGACGCTTAATTTGCGACTTACGGAATCAAGCTTTAAAACAGCGATGCTTCATGTATATCGATTGTTTTGAACTGCTCGCTTAAAAGCGATGCATTACATGCATCGAGCATGCACAATATTTCATGAAGATCAATTCCTTAAATAGCTTAGTTATTTAACCTAATAGCACCGCATGCTATTTCTTGTGGCGGGTCCCACGAATTGACTCGCTCATTCGAGACATCAAACATGTCACAAACTGGGGGATACTTACAGGGTATTGGTCTGGCGGTTTACAGCGTGCGGCGTGCAAAGCGCGCATTACGAGAACATGTCAGGAGGCATGGACGATTAACGATGATGAGGGAAGTGGGAAAAGGCGTCATCGTGTGACAATCACCTACACGAATGATAGACACATTTTTGTGTCTGATATAATCTCAATTGTATATATTGTTAGTGCTCGATTTTGTATTTATTATGGATTTTTGTGTCTTTGTAGGTGTTTTTGGAGAAATAAACATGTGTGGAAAAATCGACTCAAAAAGTTGCGCGGAGAATCCCGGAGGACAGTTGTTAAAGGAAACTCTCATTTGGATAAGGGGCATTCACTTACTAAGGGGCAACCACTTGCTATTTGCACCCCAGGGCACCCAACTGATAAAGGAACCCCATAAGAGGTTAAGGGACACCATCTTCCTCCCCATTTGAAATGGTTTTGGCGGGAAAACAACCTTGTCCATCTGTAGATTTCTTGACCGATTTTGAAGGAGTTTTAATTAGATTCAATCGTAGATTTTTATTGGGCTGGACTTGTTAAGGCTGAGAAGAGTTAGCATGGGTGTTTGGTTCGTTTAAAAATGACCATATAGTCGAGTTTGGAAAGAACAAAGGAGGATTGTGCTCGGTCTTTTCTGGTTTTGTTTTGGACGAGAATCATTCGAGTTGGCACGTACAGATGGTACCCTGTTTTCTCGAAACAGGCTTGGTACTCGGATTTCTGTGGGAAAGAAAGCAGCTTACATGTATTCTTTATGTAACAGGGCATGAGGAAGTTTCCGGAGTTTTGGTTGATTTATATTAAGAAGTTACGTGAGGTGAAAGAAGATATATTCTGTTAGATTTGGAGCTGTCGATTCAAAGGGAATGATTGACACAAAACAGAAGACGTGTGAGAGAATTCCGGTGAAATAAAAGGTGAGAAAGTCCGAGATTTTCATTGGAAGAAAAAAATATTTCTCTGGATAGTTTTGCACCTGTTAGCTATATAAAGGCTTGTACGATTCCTGGAAGAGGGGTCGAGACTTTGGGGTGAAGTTAGAGAGGCACGGGAGAGCCAACGAAGGTCTTTGCTCGGAGAAAGAAAGTTGCAGAGTCGTTTCTGCACTTTCAGGGAAGAGGGGGAAGAAGAAGAAGAACTTACGCCTTAAGTCAGTTGCAGAGAGGTGTAGTTTAGTTATTGCAGCAAATAAGTATCGTTTAGAAGGCAGTCTTATATTCTCTGTAGTCCTTTATAACAGTCAGTCTGTAACGCTTATAAATGTTGCAGTTGATTTGTTTTATCTTTTTCTTGTATTTTCACTCTATTCAAACACTTTGGATCCATGAATAAATATTTTGAGCATGTTTTCACCATGAAGAGGTAAAACCCAACACTGGGATGACGGAGGAATCCATTCTCTACGCGTGTGGTAAATCTATTTTATTCCTTTATGACTTTTGCACTATTTTAAATTGATTCATGATTTTTCTTAATTGATTGTGATTTTGTTTGATTGCGTATGCTTGGTCTTAGTACTTTTGATACGTCATGCTTGTGATTTACAGTCAATGTTTTATAAAATCTACCTTGGAAAAGAATAAAGAGTCAATATTTATTATGTTATGAGCTATAATTGTCTGGAATCGATAGTTGTACCACATGAATATGAGAATTGGTGGAATCTTAAATCTCAGTACCTCTCGATATTTGTGACATCTTTTGTATATATTTTTTTAGTATTCAGTCTGAAATCAAATCTTTACAAGTCTTTGAACGAACTTTATTTACCACTTGAAAAACTACATCAACGACCACACTACTCCATCACTCCACTTCCTCCACTTCCTACGAGATGAGGGTTGCGCTCAATGACTTGTATAAATAGGTCCTTCACCTATTTTCAAACAACACGGAAAATCAAGTGTTGTATCCAACGTATCCAGAAAACACCTAGAACTGATAGCTTACATTGTGCAAGTCAATTCAACATTATGATGCAAGTCATAAAAAACCAACACCTTCATAATCTCAACACCTTCTTCGCTTCCCTCCCTACGATCAACCCCATCTCCTTCACTTTGTGACCGAAGCAAGTCTGGAACGGCCATTTCTTGGTTTAGGCTAGAATTATACAGATTGATCTCTCGAATCAAAAGTACTCCCGTGCAGTGCATTTGTTTAGGGCTTAGATTCATTTCTCATCCACACACACCCAAATTTACCAAAAACAACAGAAACAGTTTTCACCCATAAACAGGTTGATATGAAAGTGCTCATATGGCTAACCATTTGGTTAACTACTGTTGAACCAATTAGGTGTACATGTTTAGGTACGGTTACACAAACCTAAATGGACGTGTATTTCATTTGTGTATAACAAGCTAAGTTCGATGTAACGGTTGAAAGATATTAGCTTGAATCTAATCAGGTTTTCATCTAACGGTGAATATTGAATGTTTTGTTACCAAGGTAACCTAGATTGAAAACCCTGATTTGGAGACTATATAAAGGAGAACTCTAGCAACTGGGAAAGCTAACCCCCACACCTTCTGTGTGATACTAGTTGTATAAGCTAGAGTCGATTCTCCTTTAACCTTAGGCTTCTATCGGTACCCTATAGGTTAAAGACTTAAAGACTTCACTGGATTGTGAAGACAGACCCATCTATTTTCTCTGTAGTTGCGTGATCTGATCTTGTTGTTTCTATCGTATTGAGTACAATTGTAAAATTGGCTCGAGATTAATTTCTCCGATAGGCAAGATAGAAAAGTAGTCACAAACATCTTCGTCTCATCGTTTGTGATTCCACGATATCTTTTTGTGCTAGTCGATTAAGATTATTTTGAGGTGATTGATATTTCTAGGCTGTATATCGGTAATATAAGTCTGGTATATCAATTAGTTACTGTTCATCTTGATTTATCAAAAGACGGAACAAAACTCGTGGGTATTTCTGTGGGAGACAGATTTATCTATTCTAGTAGACTTTTATGTGTGATACAGATTTGTTTATTAAAGTCTTCTACTTTGGGTCGTAGCAACTCTTAGTTGTTGGTGAGATCAACTAAGGGAATCAAGTGTGTAGTATCTTGCTGGGATCAGAGACATAAGGAGCGCAATTGTATCTTGGATCAGTGTGAGATTGATTGGGGTTCAACTACAGTCCAGACCAAAGTTAATTTGTAGTAGGCTAGTGTATGTAGCGGCTTAATATAGTGTGTGTTAAATCTGAACTAGGCACCGGGGTTTTTCTGCATTTGCAGTTTCCTCGTTAACAAAACTTTCGGTGTCTGTATTAGTTCTTTTCCGCATTATATTTTGTTATATAATTGAAATATCACATGTACATGTTGTGCGTTAAGATAAATCAATTAGAATATTCAACATTTGGTTGTTGATTTAAATTGATTGACACTTGAACATTGGTCTTTGGTACCGTTCAAGTTAATTTCTCTTGTATTCAATTAGACTCGCAGATTTATATTTGCTTGAGTAAGTATTGAATAGAGAAATTGAGATATAACTCTTTGATATACTTTTTATTAAGATTGAGTCTGACTGTCTAGTTTATTCTCTTAAAAGTATATTGGAGTTAGTCCATACAGATTGCTAAGTGAAATATTGGGTGAGGTTGTCAGACCCCCGCTTTTTCAGTGGTTATGTTCTTGTTTTTTGCTCTCTCTTTTTATTCCTCATGTTTGGTTCAAATCACCAATTTCCGTTTAGTGAGAAATTTCTTTTAGCAATGTGGGTGAGCAAGTTTTCACCGGTCAGAACTTTGATGCTTTAAGTACACTAAATACAATTAAATGCCTAATTTTATTTTCTTGAAAGACTTTACAACCTCTCTCTCTTCACATGCATCATTTTTAAGTACACTAAATACAATTAAATGCCTAATTTTTTTTTTCTTGAAAGACTTTACAACCTCTCTCTTTTCACACGCATCATTTGTAGAAAAAATAAGCAAAGAAGCTCAGAATTGTTACTAGATTTCATCAATTTTCATATCCACCCATGCATAGTTGTATTGCTACCAAAATCTTGTAGGGCTAGGTTTTTATTTGGAATAGAAAACTAGGATGACTTTGAGAGTTGTTGTGAAGAAAAATATGTTATGTTGTTTCATTTTCATGGTCATCGCACATGCAACAATAAATATCCCGGTTAGGTAAGTAACTAGCAATTTTACACTTAGAAGGAAGGATATTCTCTATACATTTCAAGAGAAAGATCTGGATTTGAGGGAGGACATGAGAGTGTAGAGAAGGGATTGTTCATCTTACTATTATATGCATCTCTAGATATCAAACTATAAGCCGATGTCACAGTAAACTACGACCCTTACTGTGAGGCCATAAGATTATATCCTTTCCAATAAGAGGGATTCTAGTATATTAAGGACTTTTCTACTATTACCATGGGTGGAGAAAGATTCAACAAGATCTAACTACAAGATCAGAGTGTTCTGGTATACAAAATGAGTCACATAATAATTTGGGTTAGGATAGGATAAGCACGGAGGTGAAGACACATAATGAATCGAATTATTAGCAAAAGCATTTATATCTTTACCATTTATAACCTCCTATAAGAACTTTGTTTTATATAATAATCAAACCAATATAGATACTAGTCAAAACTCAACATGAATTACTGATTATTATTATTATTTTATTTTATTAAAATGCTTGGATGAAAATTACTAAAGTATTTTCACTTTAAAATTTTCACCCATAACCCATCTTGTGAGTGAATAAAATGCCTAGCAGTTTGGGTGAGTAAAGATATGTTAAACCTCTTGAGTTTACGAAAGCATAAATTAACCACCATCCAAATTATGAGAACACATTTTATCCCATCTGGTAAGATTCAAGGACCCCTTGCATTCTTATCCCACCAAAAATCTCACCGAAACTGCTTCATGTTATTGATAGTGGAGTCGGGAATGTTGAGATTGTTAGTCCCACATTGCCTGGACATCTAAGATCCTGCGGTTTATAATCCCTTAGGGCCTCTCCACTCATTTCCAATTGGTTTTGAGTTGGATATCCATATTCTAACATGGTATCAGAGATAGGCCCGTGTGCGAGTAGGCCCAACGGTCACCACACAACGTAGGTCCACGTGTTAGACCCAACGAGGCTACACGTGAGGGAGCGTGTGAAGGATAATAGTCCCACACTGTTAATGTCCCCTTAATAAACTTGAAATATGATATGGAAGGGCCGCTCCACTCGTTGTCAATTGGTTTGAGTTGGATGCCCGTATTCTAACATGGTATCAGAGCAGGCTATTTACGACGAGTCATTTAACCGCGCCTTTACTGCGCGTCACCTGATTTAATTGTCCACGTGTTAGACCCAACGAGACTACACGTGAGAGGGTGTGTTGAAATTATTAGTCCCACATTGTTTGGGCATCTAAGATCCTGCGATTTATAATTCCACAGGGGATATAAGTTGTTTACATTTCCATTTGTCAGCTTTCTCATCAAATTGTCCAACAAGGTGGTTGCAAGACTTAATTCTAAACCTACCATGGAACAATGAAATGCCTAAATATTTCTGATCGATAAGAACCCTAACGAGTGTGTCACATTGGTCATCAAGATGCACCTATTTAAGACAAACGTAGTTTTAAAAACTAATCATTTTCCTTGAAGTAAAGTTGAAATCTTTAATGAGGGAAACAAGGTTACTAGCTTCTCCATGAGATACTTTACTAAAGATCATACAATCATCAACAAACATAAGATAATCAATGCTTAGTGACTTTAATGTCATGCATGAGATATTTTCTTTCGAATATATGAGATTTATAGAAAAAGATTTCATACATTAAGTAAAAAATCACTTTATTCTGCATATGTGCGCATATTTGGCGTATAAGCAGATTGGAAAGGACTGGCCGTCTTACCTAACAATGGTTTCGTTTTAGTGGTTAAAATCTTGGATATGATTTTGTTACTTGTATTACATAGAGAAATGAGTATAAAACTGCTCGAGTTATAGGATTGTTAACCTTAAAAATAAGAAAAAGGTAAATATATATGGTTACATTTCCCCGAGCAACTGCTTAAAATCAAAGAAACGCAAATTAAAATAAAAAAAATTATTAGTTATACGGTTGATACCTATGCAAATATGTCAATTCAAGATGTCGTAAAGTCATATACATTTTGGATAATTTATGTTATCTTAGCCTAATTAATAAGGGAAGTGATACACTTACCGACAGGTTCTCCCGATTTTTTTTTCGAGAGGGGAATCGACGGCTCCTGATACGTGCTTAGCATCGGAATCATCAGTGAGGCAAAGTGGGGCCAGCTATGTATTAGAGGCGGGATTTCTCCGTGGGATTCCTGGTCGGTCAATCTAGTATTTTCCAATTAATAATAACGCCACTTGAATACTTCACACACAAAATAATAATTAATTAATAGTGTCAGACCCCAATACTCAAATCTGGATCTTGCTTCCTCCTCAAATTGATCACCCAAATTCCATCTTTTCAATCAGACCTTAGCTAGCTAGTCAACTCAGATTAATAAGAACTGAAAATGAGTAAATCCATGGAAGATGATCATGATGTTAATGATGAGATACAAAACTTCATTAAGGTATGGTTCTATGCTATATTATCTTTACTATATTGTTATTATGTCGTATCAAAATTAATCCCAAAAGGAATTCTTAGATTAATTTTTCTCTTACCAGTTTTCTATCTCTTCACAGTTCTTCCTTTGTCTCTTAATTCTCTCCATCTTGGTGTTAGTAGTGTTTTTTTTCTCACCTGGGTTGGAAATTTCAAACTATTCCTTTTCTCTTTCAATTTGGGTCCTTTATGTGCCCCCTGTGCGGTCGCACACCCACCAGATCGGGTATGTTCATCACCCGATTATCCACCAAAATCATTTCTCCTTTTTGTGTCTTTAGCTTGTTTGCCCATCAGAGTCAAACCCAACTCCTCAACAATACTACCTAAAACCAAAGAATGCTACCCATATGCCACAATAGGTTTACAAGTCTTGATACTCTCAGGTTTAGTAAGACTTTATGATTATAGAGAGGTTCTGCATCCAAATGTAATTTTACTTGCTTATTATTTACATATTTACATTGGTGCTGAAATTGCTCTTGCCATTGGTGGAGCCTTAGACCGAATCATTTTAGGACAAGAATTGGCACCACCATTTGATAAGCCATATCTTTCAACCTCACTCCAAGATTTTTGGGGACATAGATGGAACCTAATGGTCACAGGTATTCTACGGTCTACGATTTACAATCCCGTACGCCGTATTTTTATGCCGATAGCTGGGAAAACATTGGCACAACTATTAGGGGTATTTTTAGCCTTTGTTGTGTCAGGAGTAGTACATGAAGCAGTGTTCTATTATCTTACGCGTGCGCATCCTACATGGGAAGTGACTTTGTTTTTTGTATTGCACGGCATTTGCACAATTATAGAAGTAGTAATTAAGAAGTGGTTGAATACCAGCAGATCCTCCAAGTGGGTGTTGAATCGATGGATTTCAAGAATTATGACTGTGGGATTTGTTATTGTTACGGGGATTTGGCTGTTCACTCCACAACTCATACGCAATGGTGTTGACACGAAAGTCCTTGATGAGTACAGGATATTTGGGGAATTTTTTATAAAAAAGTTCCATATATTTTTGCATTATGTGAATCACCAGCTTAATTAGTATGTATTTGGTTGTGTAAATTAGTAATAACTTGTTGTTTTTCCTGTATCGTTTCAATTTTATCGGATGTCTGTTATTACTTGTATATTACATAGCATTGGTAATCCAGATTCTTTTACATTGTTATACTATTTTCTAAGTAATTCACTACAAGAAAATTTAGCTATTGCTACACCATATATTACCACATCTTCAATATAGGTGTTGCAAAAGCAAACTTCTAGTCACAGTACCTTTCAGCTGCAGCTAAAAGCTATAATTTACTGTTATAAAATGAAATTTTTACCACGCAACTGTAACAAACAGTGTGGCAGAAAAGTGTATTTACTTGTTACAGCAATAAAGACTGGGTGCAGCAAAAAACTTTTTGCTACTTAGGTTATCGCGACACTAGTAAGGACTTATGCCATAACCATTGGGTGCTGCAATATAAATAATTGAATGACATTTTCACCAATCTTATAATTCATTATACACCGTCCACTCCATGACATTATCGATCGGTAACAAGGTTAATCGTGTGCCCAAATGGTGAGGTAAAATTTAATAAGGATAGTCTGGAACAACTTCACACTCTCCTGCAACTGAATTCAAGCTGGTGAGGTAAAATTTCAGCCGTTGGTATGAACCGTTCACTGCATGGTTGCCGAAAAAAGTGTGGTCAATTTATGCTGTTCGCCCGGAAACATGGAAAGAAAGAAAGTGCAGAGTTCATGGTGCTGGACATTACTAGGAAATCATAATGGGAATAAGGAGAACCAGTTGGAGGACTAATAACAGAATGGACCAACTCATTTTGAGTCTTCATACTTTTGAATAAGTCCTTTGCAAAACTATTAATAGTACTCCCTCCATTTCTAAAAAATAGTCAGATTTTTATTTTTGGGTATGTCAAAAAAAATAGGTTTGTTTCCATATATGGAAAGTCAAATGTTATGATTTTACTACTATACCCATTGAGAGACCACTTTTCTCTCTCCATTTTCTCTCCTAATACAAAAAGGGTCTCTCTTCTCTTTCTCTAATAACAAATGAGTGGGGCCAAAGGATATATTACAAAAAAACATGGAAAAGTGTTTCCAATGATTAGTTTTCTTATTTTTTGTGAAAACCAAACAAGCTTATTTTTTAGAAACAGAGGGAGTAGAAATTATCCTGATCTCCTAACGCTGGTCCTTAGATGTGGGAGCCTCCTTCACTTTCAGTTTATTGTCATCAATTTTTCTTTTATCTAACAAAAGAACAAGTCATAATGGGAATCAAACAAGCAGTGATTTTTCTTACACTTTCAGTGACGTTGTAATTTCTTTGTACTGAGCGCTCTGCTTAGTCCCCTTTCTTTTAAAATGAAAAAAGAAAAAGTAAAAAGTAATTGCTGCTTGAGTTTATCTTCGGGATAACCCGTGGGATGTGTATCACTTCCGATATCCAACACAGTTTTTGCTCTCACCTCTTCATCCATTACTTAGTCTTTTTTCAATCTCAATATTTAGCAATTGAATGATTTTTCTGTTGAGTAAAGCGGCTGCAAATAGAGTGATTGAGAAGACTCAGTTCCCGTCCTCCCCCCTGATAAGGAGAAACGATACCAGTTGTAAAGGCGTCCATTAGACCATTTAGCTTTCAAACTACAAAACTTTAATAAGATACCTTGACACATTAACAAGCTTTCATTGAGACTAACAGTGGAAAACACTTTTGACCACAGTCACAGAAGTGAAAACTGCTGACAGAAATCAAAACAGAAAATGGGCCATTTATCCAAATATTTTTAAAACATGGTTCAAATGGACGAGTAAAAATTAGTATGGGTGAAATAGACACCAAAAAGAATAGCAAGGATGAAACTGGATTCATCCTGACTTAAACTTAAAAAATAGCAAGATGAAACTGGATGCATCCTGATGTAAATTAAAAAAAAAAAAGTATTTAAAAATGGTTAGGATGAAACTGTTTACATCCTGACTATTTTTACATTTTTATCCATTTAAACAGTATCAAAATCTAAATGTCCTTTTCACCCAGGAGTTATTAATTTTGGTCTTTTTAACCAATTTTGTGAAATATCAAAAGAATGAAGACATAGTTGACTTACAAGATTTTATATCATTTCGGCAACAGCTCACCCATGTGAAATCGAATTAGTGTAAAATCGTTAACCAGCATGATCCTAAATAGAAGCATTATTATATTTCATACCCTGCATCCATAAAGGAATTGATCAGTTCTTTATAAATAGTGGTAGACAGCAGCAACATAAATCATCAGTTCATTTCACAGTTTTCAACTATTTAATTTGTTCCAATCTAGAGAATTGAGACAAACTAACATCATGGGTAGAGGCAGGATGCAACTCAACGGTGCATCCTTTTTGATGTTGTTCATGATTGGGGCAATTGCGGAGGCAGCAAGAACTCCGCCTGGAATCGCAAACAACCCACCAAACACTGCTACATGCCATAATACGGCGTACAAGGAGTGTCACAACTTGGTTCATGTTTGTCCTAAGTTCTGTGATAATGGTTGTCATGTGAACTGTCGTTCATGCAAACCCATTTGCGGCCCTGACGATGGATCATCTGATGCTCCTCCAGAAGACAGCACTCCTCCACCAGGTGGTGATGACAAAGGCAATGGGAAAGATAAAACTCCTCCAGTTACAGCTCCTTCCGTGCCAGCTCCTTCACCTCCAATTTACCCCACACCTCCCACCGTTCCCGCGCCCACACCTCCCGTCGTGCCCGCGCCTTCACCTCCCGTAGTCCCTACACCACCCGCCGAGCCAATTCCCTCACCTCCAATTACACCAACACCACCTTCTGAGCCTACCCCATCACCTCCTGTAACACCTACACCTACGCCTCCAATTTACCCCACACCTCCAACCGTGCCTTCACCTCCCATTGTCCCTACACCTACTCCTTCACCTCCATTCACACCTACGCCACCCGCCGAGCCAATTCCCTCACCTCCGGTTACACCCACACCACCTTCTGAGCCTATCCCATCCCCTCCTGTAACACCTACACCTCCCTCTGAGCCAACTCCTTCACCTCCGGTAACACCTACGCCACCTGCAGAACCTACTCCTTCACCCCCGGTAACACCAACACCACCTTCTGAGCCAATTCCTTCACCACCAGTGACACCTACACCACCATCTGACCCAACTCCATCACCTCCAGTAACACCTACACCCCCCGCTGAACCAGTTCCTTCTCCTCCAGTTACACCTACACCACCATCTGAGCCTATTCCCTCACCTCCAGTTTATCCAACGCCACCTTCAGAACCAACTCCTCCACCTCCAGTGACACCAACACCACCTTCTGAACCAACTCCTTCGCCTCCAGTAACACCAACACCACCTTCTGAACCAACTCCTTCGCCTCCAGTAACACCAACACCACCTTCTGAACCAACTCCTCCATCTCCTGTTTACCCCACACCACCTTCTAGTCCTACACCTACGCCTACAAGTCCATCAACTCCGCCAAGTTCAGATGTTTCAGCGAAGAGGAGAAGGAGGTGCAGAAACCCAAAATATAGCCAGTGCTACAATGTTGAGCATGTGTGCCCTGCTGCTTGTCCTACTAGTTGTATGGTCGACTGTGCAACCTGCAAGCCCATGTGCAGTAAGTTCGCTATTCCACTAAATAAATAATTTGATTACCAAGTATTTAGATATAGTTACTGAATTACTAGTACATAATATCATCAATATTTTTCTATACAAATGTGATTAATGAATTATTTGTGATGTGTACAGACTGCGATCAACCGGGAGCTGTTTGCCAAGATCCACGATTCATAGGTGGTGATGGAAATACCTTCTACTTCCATGGGAAACAAAATCGCAACTTTTGCCTGCTTTCAGATTCTAACCTCCACATAAATGCCCACTTCATTGGTAAAAGAAACCAAAACATGAAAAGAGATTTTACCTGGGTCCAAGCCATCGGTGTCCTCTTCAATAATCACAAGATATATGTCGGAGCTCGAGAAACAGCAATGTGGGACGATTCTGTGGATCGTCTAGGACTCTCCTTTGATGGACAACCCATCTACTTGCCTGAATCAGAAGGTGCGAAATGGCAATCTGAAGTTGACCCAAGTGTCACCATAACCAGGTCGAGTGTGGCTAACAAAATAATCGTCGAAGTTGAAGGAAGCTTCAAGATAACTGCTAATGTTGTACCCATAACGGAAGAAGAATCCAGGGTTCACAAGTATGGAATAAGTAAAGACAACTGCTTTGCTCATCTTGATCTGGGCTTCAAGTTTTACTCACTCAGTGACAATGTAAATGGTGTTCTAGGACAAACTTACGCAAACGAGTATGTGAGTAAAGTGAAAATGGGCGCTTCTATGCCTGTCATGGCTGGGGATGATAAGTTTATTACTTCAAGTATCTTTGCAAATGATTGCAGTGTCGCTAGATATACTGGCATTGGGTCTTCAAACAGAGGATTTTCTTCAGAGTATGCTAGCGTAACTTGCAGTAGCGGAATCGATGGACGTGGTGTGGTCTGCAAAAGATAGAATTATCTATCATCTTCCGTGGAATGAAGAGAGATTGATTTCAACTGACTCAAGGGAAAACTTTTAACTTTTTTGAATAAGACTTCAGATATTATATCTTGTACTAAAAGCAGTACATGACTATATGTTTGTCAATGCTTTAACTTATTGTTATTGGTGCTATTTGATCTTATTATTGGAAATTATGTGATTTTCTACCTGTGCAATTTATTCAAGTTTAGCAGTCATGTGAGGCCATCTTACAAATATGATTCTCACCCAAACATGATGTTTCAGATGAGTATTATGAGTACCTCACATGACAAGAAAGTAGTCATTCTGATATCCACCTTAACACAGTTTTTGTAGTTCACCAACTCTAGTCACTCTAGGACTGGCAGAGGGAATTGGATATGCATTTTAAAGAACATGGTGATGTTTGACCAGAGAACTGAGGTAAAGATGTTGTTTTACTCTTTTACCCTCACTAAAATGCCCTGATTGTATACACGCTCACACTATTTGTTGTTACACAGGGAGATTTGAAGGAAAGTATGAAAAGAACTGTATTTTGCATCCCATAGGGTCTAATACTGGTAAATATAAAAGAAACGTAGGAACAATTGCAGGAAAGAATGAGTATGTTAAGTAGTAACATCTTTTTGCTTGGTAGAAACATATCTGAAAGTAAAATTCCAAAAACAGAATGAAGGGTATCACAGAGGTTACCTTCCCAATTGCAGTGATGAGACTTCTTTGAGTTCTCTGATTCCAATGCTAATGGATTCCCAAATTTCTTCTTGAGTTTTAAAAGAATAATTCATTCTTTTACATTTTCTTGACTTTTCAGTGAGAGTACTACAGAAAAAAGGAGATGAAAAATGATTCCTTGAGAAGGATTTGAGTAGGTTTTTGTACATGCTTGAGAAGAAATTGAATTATGTTAGAACTTCAAGTTGTTGAATTCAAGATACAGATTGCTGGATAGATAGATAGATAGACTAATAGGGGATGCAATGCAGTGCACAACGAGCTAAGCAGACAGCCTGTCACTAATGCAGTGCTAAGCCAATCCGCTAATTCCATAAAAGTGTTTGGTATGTCAAACACACTCAATTTACCCAATCAGCTCATTCCATGATTACTGTTTACACAAGAGAATGTGGAATTAACTCAATGAAGGTAATACTAAAACCTTCCTGGAGATGCTTTTCCACATTTTCAGCGTACTCTCAAACAACTAAGATGCAGACACATTGATAAGAAAAAAGGTCAAACGCTTAAATATTCAATAGAAGTAGGATGGAAATCTGAAACATGAAGCACATACATTTATCCTACTAATCGATGAGACGAAAATGTTTGTGACTATTTTTTATCTTGCCTATCAGAGATTAAATCTCGAGCCAATCTTAAAGAAGATAGTACTCAAACACGATAGAAACATCAAGATCAGATCATGCAACTACAGATAAAATAGGTGGGTCTGGCTTCACAATCCCAATGAAATATATAAGTCGTTAAGCTACAGGGTTTCGTAAAAAACCTAAGGTTAAAGGAGAATCGGATCTAGCTTATACAACTAGTATCATACAGGAGGTGTGAGGATTAGTTTTCCCAGATGCTAGAGTTCTCGTTTATATAATTTTCAAATCAGTGTTTACAATCTAAGTTACCTTGGTAACAAAGCATTCAATATTCAAACCTGATTAGATTCAAGCTAGTATCTTTCAACCGTTAGATCGAACTTAGCTTGTTATACACAAATGAAATGTACCCTCATTTAGGTTTAGTAACCCTACCTAAACGTGTACACCATGTTGGCTCAACCGTAGATAACCGAGGTTAGCTATATGAACACTTTCATATCAACCTTATTCATCTTAACCATAACTAGTTTAAATGACTGAAATGAAACTGGTTAAAGATTTTTTCAATTGATATATTCTCATAGAAGTATACAAGAACGAAGCAAAATCGGTTTGATTCCCTCAAATCAATTCATGAACATTATAGCCACGGTTTGCAAAGAATGCATTCCTTAAGTCTATCACTAGATAAAAAACAAAGAACGAAAAGAATGTTGTATCATTGGAGATTCTAAGGCCTTGCAATTCTTTACACCAATTATTTCGACCGTTCCCAAATAATTGGCGAGTATAATCGGTCAGTGAAATATTGTTGTCGGGATACAATGAAGCCCTAACAACGTTGTTGGATTCAAAGGTTGTACTCCCTTGACCCAACCACGAACACACTGTAATTGATTCTGAAGATGCTTAGAGAGAAAGAATTTTTGACGATTGCAATGGGAGAAGGCCTTCGCTATTTAAAGAGGAATTCATGCATTTTGGAGACGGCTTTTCATCTACAACAGACGCTTTCAACGGGCATCCATTAATGGTTTATCTTGGGAAGAAACCGTACAAGAAAAGACATGTCGATAGAATTTTCTGTAAACCAAAGTAGGTTTTTCAAATTCAAACACAACTGGGAGGGGCTACGTTCCCCGGACCCCCTACACAGCAGCAAACAATATTGAAAATATCCAACAGAAAATGCTTTTCATCCCCCAAAGAAATCCTCCAAATTTATCCCCACCTCACAAAACACTAAATAAATCTAGTGGACAAATATGGGGGACACATAACACTAGTGAAATCGACGGACTAGAGCAACGCCACCTAATGGGTGACAGATCTGGGAGATAAATATGAGGGATAGGTAGCACTTCCGCTCATTTCTGATGTTAACTACAAGATGATGGAAGCTCTGTACAGAGATTTATAGTTGAAGTATTAAATGGACGGATACAGATGTAAATCAAGAATTGTGACCCATGCAAACTTGCAGAGAAATCCCTTCTTTCATGTCCCTATTCATTGAATTGGCCAATAAGTGGCATGATCTTCCTCGAGTTTAAAGATCTTGCATTTATCATCGCTGCTTTATGTTTCAGAATCTTTCTTATCATTTCGAAATTGATTTAGCAGAGGTTTATCGCATCACTATTATCGTTCAATTCAACAAATTGTTTTAAGAAATTTCAATAAACCTTGATTAATCTAATCAATTTTCATCATATGTTTTAAATTTTCCATCCGAACAAAATACTAAAAAAATGGATTATTTGACAACTTATTGAATTATCCATCCCCTGATATAGAAGTAACAAAGCATGGGCACCAACTCATTCCACTAAATGAAATTAGATTAACTGAAAGCAGAGCGTAAATTTGCAATATATAAGAACCTTCCACTTCCAAATACAAGATACAGGCTATGTATTTGAACCTAGATTTGCATTATGGCCTTCTTCTCCGACCTACATTCCGAGTCTACATTCCGAAAAGTGCTGCAATTTGCAAACTTTAAGGTTCTCAAATCATATTCTATATCCAGCTGATATTCCATTCCTCTCACTATGATAATCAAATTCTCCGGCAGTGATGTATGAGCCTTAACCTCTATGCAAAGCATGGCATAAGCTAATCTTCCTCGATTGTTTGTTTTACGATCAGCATACAAGGGTATTCCTAACCCACTCCCAATCTTGCTGAGAAAAGAAGTATTCCAAAGGAAGAGCGGTAAGTTATAAATCTTCACCCAGATGGGAAGAGTTTCCATTTCAATTCTGTCAAAATTCAACTTCCAGTTCCATTCTCTCAGAATAAGTTGTCTCTGCTGGATTTGCCAGAGATCAGCTGATTCTAGGACTCTGATCTTATCTTCCGCACAACCAAATTTAAATAAATAAAATCCGTTACCAATAGAGAACATGGAGAAATTTCCTTTCACCCCCCATAGTTCTTCAACCATCTTTATGTCTATATTGGAGTAGTCTTCCTCGCCCATAAAAGAACCTACTAGAGAATTCTTCCATTGATCACATCCAGCTTGGAACTCTTCATCTGAACACTCAATATGAAGCGTTCCTTCTTCAAAGGAGGGTTCAGCAAATTCAAGCTTAGTTTTTTGCTCCTTTACGGGTGACTGCTCGTGAGCTGGAAAAGTTGGTGTATCATTTAATTTAGAGGGCTCATATGTCGCAACAATCGCCTGGCTCAATGACACATCACTCCGCGTTTCTTTATTAAGCAAAACACTGCCATCTGAAACAAAGTCCTGGAGCAATTCAATATCACTCTTGTATTCCTCCTCCACAAGTAGCACATGAGAGGAATGCAGAATAGCCCCCGCTTCATTATTGTGAGATGCACCATCTACGGAATTGCAATTCTCGGTTGAAGTACTGCTGCTTAAGTTGTAGATTGATATGTCAGCAATGGACTCTGTTTTACAGTTGAATCTTCCTGTGTAGTTTAAATTGGGTGGAGCACTGTTTATCGGAATACTTAGTTCTAGAATGCTCACTACTGCTGACGTAGTGGGCCTTAGATCAGGGTTATGACGTGTACATGAAAATGCCAAACTCACAACCCTTTGCGCACCTTCTGCTGGAATGTTCATCTCCATGTCTTGTTCAATCAGCTCTACGAGATGTCCTTTATGTACTGAATCATAGGGCTGTGTGTCCAAGCCAAAGTTGTCGGAGTAAATGCAATTGCAAATCTAGAATTCTAACTCACTGGAGATATAACAAGCAATTCATTATATCAGCACCAACGGCAAGGAGTATCAACTTACCGAATCTAGAAGGCAAGCACCTTCATGCTTCGTTTTCCACTGAACTCTGTTCTTTCCGGTCATAAGTTCAAGGATCACTACTCCAAAGCTGTAGACATCTATTTTCTCAGTGACCGTTCCTTGTATAACATATTCAGGGGCCATGTATCCGCTGCACATAAAGTAACAAGCAATTAGATAATGGAATTAACCATAGACAATAGAATATTCTAGTACTGAGCTCCATTAATTAAGATCCTAATTACAATCCAAGAAATCTTAGGAAATGAACATATAAATGTTTTTGTTTTCCTTACACTGTTCCTGCAAATCTGGTGCTGATATCTGTGATTTCTCTATGGTAATGTGTCATCAATCCAATATCAGATATCTTTGGGTTAAGATCTTTATCAAGCAAGATATTTGAAAGTTTAATATCTCCATGGACAATATTCATTTTTAAGTCATTATCGTATAAGAATGCAAGACCACTTGCTATTCCTTTGATAATTTTAACTCTTGCCTGCCAGGTAAGTTTCTTCTTTAAATTTATTGGACCTGAAAATTGAATAGCGCCATCTTTTATACATAGAAAATAATAACTTTCAGAAAATGAGACAGTTCAAACAATGGTATTGGAGTCATATTTACCAAATAAAGCCTTATTCAGGCATCCATTTTCCATGTACTCGTACACTAGTGATTGCTGATCATTCTCTGTACAGTGACCAAATAATCTAACAAGATTTGGGTGTCTAAGGGTAGAAAAAATATTTACTGCATTTGAAATATCTAGCTTTCCTTGGTCTGGTTTATCATGTAGTTGTTTCACTGCAATCATTATTCCATTGGGAAGCATACCCTGTACAACACACCATTCAGTATGAATCAAAGGAGGCGCACATGAGTATTTGGAAAACAGTCAAAGTTAGATTGCAAACCTTGTAAACTGAACCAGAAGAACCTTGACCAATCTTGTTTGCAGGATTGAAATTTTTAGTAGCTACCTCAAGATATCTATAATCGAAACTTCTGGTTTCATACTGCTCATGTGTGTCTTTAGAACATTCAACACACTCAAGGTTACTATTCACTTCGTCTCCCTCACTTAAAAATGCCTTTACATCACAAACAAAATCGTTACTAAATTCAGAGTGAGCAATTCCTTCCTTTACCTTTGCCTGATCAGAAGCCTCGGCTGCAACCCCATCATTTCCATGGTCAGAAACAGACCCTTCGTCATCCAGCTCGATCTCTGTGGAAAAACTGCTGCTTTCAACATCAGACATGACATCCACAAAATTGTATTCTTCAAAATATTGTGGATCGACTGGTGGAGTCTTCATTATAGTCTTTCCTTCAAGAATCTTTACTACTTCTGACATCGTAGGCCTCAAATCACGAGAATGATTTGTACATAAGATTGCCAAATGCAATAACATTGTTGCGTCTTTCGTTGTTATGCTTTCCTTCAACTCTTCATCAATCAGTGATAAAAGATCTGCATTTCTATGCAAGTCATGTGCCTGCATGCCAAAACCAAAGCTCCATAGATGAAGATGCAGCAAAACAAAAAACAAGGTGGAATCAAAACCACGAATCAAACGCCTACTAGTCTACCTAATAACTGAAATTATTATGAAATACTCAGTCGAATAATACAACTTGACGAATTCATTTTTGCTGTCTCATAATGACGCTAGTTGTAACTTACAATTCCCTGAAGGTTTTTTGTTTGATCTGCAGTTGATAACTTGTTGTTTTGCTCTTGTCCACTCATTAGTACAAGTATGACCACTCCGAAACTGTATACATCTGACTTCTCACTTACGGTACCTTTAATACAATATTGAGGGTCCAGATATCCCCTGCAATAAAATCAAATCAAATAACAAGTGAGTTTATATGTGTTCTAGTCTGAAATGAGAATTAGGCAAAAAGTGTAGTAATCTTCTCATATTTACAATGTTCCAACCACATTGGTCGAGCAGTCCGTGTCTTCTTCTCCAGAAATCATAGCGCATTCAAAATTAGATATCTTAGGATTAAGAAATTTGTCAAGAAAAATATTTGCAGGCTTAATATCTCTATGAATAATCATGGTTTTTGATTGGTCTTTGCGATGCAAGAAAGCAAGGCCATTTGCGATTCCCAGGCAAATTTGAACTCTGATGTGCCAATTGAGTCTTTTCTTCAAATTCTCATTGCCTGCATCATAAATCTATACATAATTACACACTAGTAGTACAATTTTAACTAATCTTTTCTTGAGCAGTTATATGATATCGATCATTACCAAACAAAGCTCTATCAAGAGAACCATTTTCCATGTACTCATACACAAGTAGGCCTTCATTTTTCAGTGGGCAGTGTCCGAACAGTCTAGCAACATTTGGGTGTCTCAAGGTAGACATCATGTTTACTGCATTTTGAAGCTCAGATTTTGTATCTTCGCGAGTTATATATATTCGTTTAACAGCGATGTTCATCCCATTAGGAAGAATACCCTGCATATACAAAGACATCATCACAAGTCTAAACCTTGTGAATTGTACTAAAAATCAACTAAAGAGCCAAAAAGTATACAGCTTCTGAGCGTATGCGAAAGGGGAACAAAACTGACCTTGTAAACGCTTCCCCTGCCGATCCTAATTTTTTCTTGACTGAAATTTTGAGTAGCAGCATTTAGCCGCTTCAAAGTGAAGTATCCACTTTCAAATTCCTCATCAGATTCTAGATCATGTTTTCAATTCACAGATTCAAAATTAGTCAGCAAAATCAAAAACCTACCCACCACTTCCAATACCATGATAACTAACAATCAAAATATGTATTACAAAAATAAAATCATACCATGAAATCGATCGGCTCCAATTATATTAACCATTTCTTTTTTTCTGCAATCAAGATAATATAAGTTTTTAGGTTTTTAGCTGAAACCGCGGCCACATTATCATCTTCTTCTTGTCTACTTCACTTAGATATTTTTATTTTTACACACAAGTGGACAACATTGACTTTGGGGGAACTTCACTTTGGCTTGTAGTCTTTATACTTACTTTTGCTTCAAAAATAGACTCAAAAACCCTCACTTAAATCTCTAGTTTTTTGCTCATTACAATCTAGTATGATTTCATTTCTAAATTGACCCAAACATAATTGGTCTGTTTCTTCTCAGATCCTAAAATACATGTTAAAATCTGTAATTTCCTACTAACCTAAAAAATTTAGCTTAAATGCTTCAAAAATATCACAAAATTGAAATCTCCCAAAGTGAAATACATAACCAGTGTTCAAAAATTTGGGTTTTAAAAGGTAAGGGGTTTTGATTACCTTCAATTCCATGGATACTCAAATGATTCCAGCAAAACAACTACGCAGGCCGCAGTGTACTCAAATCAGACCTAAAAACTATTTGCTTGATTCGGTCTTTGATCAATAAGAATCAGATCAATTTCAATTTTCTGATTTCCATTCTCGATTAGAGCCAATCAATGTACAGACCAGTTAAAATGGAGCCAAGCCATTAGAAGGCGAAATCGGCCATTAAACTCACAGAGAACCTTGAAAATCATCTTTGGAATAGCCTTAATATACTGATTTAATATACTGATTGGAAACCTTGTAATGGGATTCGACAAATGAAAGAGGAATTGAGAACTTGGAAGAGTGTTCTTTTAAGACTGGAAATGATAGGAGGGGAGGTCTTTTCGTCCTATCAAAAGTGGGCACGTGACCTACTTAACGCGTGCCTATTTGACAAAACGGTGGGTGGAGGGTGTGGACTAGAAATCATGCTTAACGTTAGGTCCTATGGTGTGCTAATCTAGCAACTAGATTAGCAGTCTACGTCAGCTAGGACAACCTCGTAAGTTCTATGGTAGTGCTAATCTAGCAACTAGATTAGTGTAGATGGTGAAATTTGGATAAAAGGCAAAGGTGTCATTTCAACCCTATAAACAGAATTCAACTCTCACGGGAGATATTAAGACCTTGGTCCTCAAGGCATCCTTAGCCACGATTTCTAGTATACGTCCCCGCGAGACACTGTTGGTCGTGATGCCGTGACTCCTGGCGCACATCCTCAACGAGATATTGTTGGTCACGTAGGTTCTGTAGAGCGTAAAACGTCCCCGACGGACTTATGAACCAGAACAACCACAATTTCAGCATGTTTTCGCGAGACACAGCTGATTGTGATGCCAAGATTCCTAGTATACGTATTCCCTGCGACTGAATCAGCCTTTGAACGGCCATTGTGCGCGGTTTAGGCGAAGACTGTTCGTGCTCAACCTCCCGTAACTCATTTTCAGAAACCCTAGAATCTTACTTTTAGTCTCTCTCAGATTTTAGGTAACTACATTTTGGCGACCACAGTGGGAGAGATTTTTGAGCCGTCTGCAAAAATCTCAGAGAGATTCAAATCTCTCTGCAAAACTCACAAAGGGATTTTTTAGCCGTCTGCAAAAATTTCAGATATATTCAAATCTCTCTGAAAAAATCACAGAGAGATTTTTGAGCCGTCCGCAAAAATCACAGAGAGATTTTTGATCCGTCCGCAAAAATCTCAGAGAGATTCAAATCTTTCTGCAAAAATTACAAAGGGATTTTTGAGCTATTTGCAAAAATCTCTGTGAGATTCAAAATCTCTTTGCAAAAATCACAAAGAGATTTTTGAGCCATCCGCAAAAATATCTGAGAGATTCAAATCTCTCAGCAAAAATCACAGAGATATTTTTGAGCCTTTCACAAAATCTCGAAGAGAATCTCTACTCAAAATATCGGATAGATTTACATGATAACTACACGCCTTACCTAGTGCTCAAGCCTATTTCCCAGCCTCTCAAATACACAAAAACGTGGATAGGCTCTCTTGAGCACCGAATGCTCAACAAAGGGACCTACAAACAATAATATGGTTTTCGCATGGCATGTGTGACCGGCCATGGAAAGAGGGAGATCAGCCTCCGCTCCTTTCACACTCTGCACACGATTCCTAAGGAATTCCATTCATTTTCACGTGACTCATCCTAGTCATTCTCACAAATCAGAGAATATCTTTCTATCTTGGCCAACTCGGCTAAAGAGAATAATTCTCTCTCAACACATCATCATAAAGGCTAACTCAGCTTCACACAAATGGGGGGATTTCAATTAGGGTTTTGGTTTGGCGGTCTATGCGAGAAATACCCAGCTTATTTCTCACCGCATAAGAGAATAAAGGCGGTGGAATAATGAGATAAACTCAACCAAGTTTATCCCTATTCCTGAAGAGACGGGAGAATTATTCCGCACTGCACGGAAAACAATCCTTATCTTCACCGCCTTGAGATTAGAGAATCCAGCTATAAATAGGTCATCTATTTTCCAACCTACGATCATCTTTCTCATAACCTCTCAGAGAAATAATTTGTTCTCTGACCTCTCTCTCTTTATCTGCTTCCCTCCCTAATACCAGCCCTAATCCTTCTTCCATGTGACTGAAGCAGCCTTTGAACGGCCACTGTGCGTGGTTTAGGCGAAGACTGTTCGTGCTCAACCTCCCGTAACTCACTTTCAGAAACCCAAGAATCTCACTTCTAGTCTTTCTCAGATTTTAGGTAACTACATTTTGGCGACCACAGTGGGAGAGATTTTTGAGCCGTCTGAAAATATCTCAGAAAGATTCAAATCTCTCTGCAAAACTCATAGAGGGATTTTTGAGCCGTCTGCAAAAATCTCAGAGAGATTCAAATCCCTCTGCAAAAATAACAGAGAGATCTTTGAGCCTTCCGCAAAAATCTCAGAGAGATTCAAATCTTTCTGCAAAAATCACAAAGGGATTTTTGAGCTGCCCGAGAAAATATCTGAGAGATTCAAAATCTCTTTGCAAAAATCAAAGAGAGATTTTTGAGCCGTCCGCAAAAGTATCTGAGAGATTTAAATCTCTCAGCAAAAATCACAGAGATATTTTTGAGCTTTTCACAAAATCTCGAAGAGAATCTCTACTCAAAATCTCGGATAGATTCACATGATAGGCACACGCCTTACCTAGTGCGCTCAAGCCTATTTCCCAGCCTCTCAAATACACAAAAACGTGGATAGGCTCTCTTGAGCACCGAATGCTCAACAAAGGGACCTACAAACAATAATATGGTTTTCGCATGGCATGTGTGACCGGCCATGGAAATAGGGAGATCAGCCTCAGCTCCTTTCACACTCTGCACACGATTCCTAAGGAATTCCATTCCTTTTCACGTGACTCATCCTAGTCATTCTCACAAATCAGAGAATATCTCTCTATCTTGTCCAACTCGGCTAAAGAGAATAATTCTCTCTCAACACATTATCATAAAGGCTAACTCAGCTTCACACAAATGAGGGGATACCAATTAGGGTATTGGTCTGGCGGTCTATGTGAGAAATACCCGGCTTATTTCTCACCGCATCAGAGAATAAAGGCGGTGGAATAATGAGATAAACTCAACCAAGTTTATCCCTATTCCTGAAGAGACGGGGGAATTATTCCGCACTGCACGGAAAACAATACTTATCTTTACCGCCTTGAGATTAGAGAATCCAGCTATAAATAGGTCATCTATTTTCCAACCTACGATCATCTTTCTCATAACCTCTCAGAGCAATAATTTGTTCTCTGGTCTCTCTCTTTATCTGTTTCCCTCCCTAAGACCAGCCCTAATCCTTCTTCCCTATGACTGAAGCAGCCTTTGAACTGCCACTGTGCGTGGTTTAGGCGAAGATTGTTCGTGCTCAACCTCCCGTAACTCACTTTCAGAAACCCTAGAATCTCACTTCTATTCTCTCTCAGATTTTAGGTAACTACATTTTGGCGACCACAGTGAGAGAGATTTTTGAGCCGTCTGAAAAAATCTCAGAGAGATTCAAATCTCTCTGCAAAACTCACAGAGGGATTTTTGAGCCGTCCGCAAAAATATTTGAGATATTCAAATCTCTCAGCAAAAATCACAGAGATATTTTTGAGCCTTTCACAAAATCTCGAAGAGAATCTCTACTCAAAATCTCGGATAGATTCACATGATAGGCACACGCCTTACCTAGTGCGCTCAAGCCTATTTCCCAGCCTCTCAAATACACAAAAACGTGGATAGGCTCTCTTGAGCACCGAATGCTCAACAAAGGGACCTACAAACAATAATATGGTTTTCGCATGGCATGTGTGACCGGCCATGGAAATAGGGAGATCAGCCTCAGCTCCTTTCACACTCTGCACACGATTCCTAAGGAATTTCATTCCTTTTCACGTGACTCATCCTAATCATTCTCACAAATCAGAGAATATCTCTCTATCTTGTCCAACTCGGCTAAAGAGAATAATTCTCTCTCAACACATCATCATAAAGGATAACTCAGCTTCACACAAACGGGGGGATATCAATTGGGGTTTTGGTTTGGCGGTCTATGTGAGAAATACCCGTTTATTTCTCACCGCATAAGAGAATAAAGGCGGTGGAATAATGAGACAAACTCAACCAAGTTTATCCATATTCTTGAAGAAACGGGAGAATTATTCCGTACTGCACGGAAAACAATCCTTATCTTCACGGCCTTGAGATTAGAGAATCCAGCTATAAATATGTCATCTATTTTCCAACCTACGATCATCTTTCTCATAACCTCTCAGAGCAATAATTTGTCTCTGATCTCTCTCTTTATCTACTTCCTTCCCTAAGACCAGCCCTAATCCTTCTTCCCTGTGACTGAAGCAGCCTTTGAACGGCCACTGTGCGTGGTTTAGGCGAAGACTGTTCGTGCTCAACCTCCCGTAACTCACTTTCAGAAACCCTAGAATCTCACTTCTAGTCTTTCTCAGATTTTAGGCAACCACAGTTTGGCGACCACAATGGGAGAGATTTTTGAGCCGTCTGAAAAAATCTCAGAGAGATTCAAACCTCTATGCAAAACTCATAGAGGGATTTTTGAGCCGTCTGCAAAAATCTCAGAGAGATTCAAATCTCTCTGCAAAAATCAAATAGAGATTTTTGAGCCCTCCGCAAAAATCTCAGAGAGATTCAAATCTTTCTGCAAAAATCACAAAGGGATTTTTGAGCTGTCCACAAAAATCTCTGAGAGATTAAAAATCTCTTTGCAAAAATCAAAGAGAGATTTTTGAGCCATCCGCAAAAATATTTGAGAGATTCAAATCTCTCAGCAAAAATCAGAGAGATATTTTTGAGCCTTTCACAAAATCTCGAAGAGAATTTGTACTCAAAATCTCGGATAGATTCACATGATAGGCACACGCCTTACCTAGTGCTCAAGCCTATTTCCCAGCCTCTAAAATGCACAAAAACGTGGATAGGCTCTCTTGAGCACCGAATGCTCAACAAAGGGACCTACAAACAATAATATGGTTTTCGCATGGCATGTGTGACCGGCCATGGAAAGAGGGAGATCAGCCTCAGCTCCTCTCAGACTCAGCACACGATTCCTTAGGAATTCTATTCCTTTTCACGTGACTCATCCTAGTAATTCTCACAAATCAGAGAATATCTCTCTATGTTGGTCAACTCGGCTAAAGAGAATAATTCTCTCTCAACACATCATCATAAAGGCTAACTCAGATTCACACAAATGGGGGGATATCAATTAGGGTTTTGGTTTGGCGGTCTATGTGAGAAATACCCGGATTATTTCTCACTGCATAAGAGAATAAAGGCGGTGGAATAATGAGATAAACTCAACCAAGTTTATCCCTATTCCTGAAGAGACGGGAGAATTATTCTGCACTGCACGGAAAACAATCCTTATCTTCACCGCCATGAGATTAGAGAATCCAGCTATAACTAGGTCATCTATTTTCCAACCTACGATCATCTTTCTCATAACCTCTCAGAGAAATAATTTGTTCTCTGATATCTCTCTTTATCTGCTTCCCTCCCTAATACCATCCCTAATCCTTTTTCCATGTGACTGAAGCAGCCTTTGAACGGCCACTGTGCGTGGTTTAGGCGAAGACTGTTCGTGCTCAACCTCCCGTAACTCACTTTCAGAAACCCTAGAATCTCACTTCTAGTCTTTCTCATATTTTAGGCAACCACATTTTGGCGACCACAGTGGGAGAGATTTTTGAGCCGTCTGAAAAAATCTCAGAGAGATTCAAATCTCTCTGCAAAACTGATAGAGGGATTTTTGAGCCGTCTGCAAAAATCTCAGAGAGATTTTTGAGCCGTCCGCAAAAATCTCAGAGAGATTCAAATCTTTCTGCAAAAATCACAAAGGGATTTTTGAGCTGTCCGCAAAAATCCCTGAGAGATTCAAAATCTCTTTGCAAAAATCACAGAGAGATTCAAATCTCTCAGCAAAAATCACAGAGATATTTTTGAGCCTTTCACAAAATCTCGAAGAGAATCTCTACTCAAAATCTCGGGTAGATTCAGATGATAAGCACACGCCTTACCTTGTGCTCAAGCCTATTTCCCAGCCTCTCAAATACACAAAAACGTGGATAGGCTCTCTTGAGCACCCAATGCTCAACAAAGGGACCTACAAACAATTATATGGTTTTCGCATGGCATGTGTGACCGGCAATGGAAAGAGGGAGATCAGCCTCAGCTCCTCTCACACTCTGCACACGATTCCTAAGGAATTTCATTCCTTTTCACGTGACTCATCCTAGTCATTCTCACAAATCAGAGAATATCTCTCTATCTTGGCCAACTCGACTAAAGAGAATAATTCTCTCTCAACACATCATCATAAAGGCTAACTCAGCTTCACACAAATGGGGGAATATGAATTAGGGTTTTGGTTTGGCGGTCTATGTGAGAAATACCCAGCTTATTTCACCGCATAAGAGAATAAATGCGGTGCAATAATGAGATAAACTCAACCAAGTTTATCTCTATTCCTGGAGAGACGGGAGAATTATTCCGCACTGCTCTGAAAACAATCCTTATCTTCACCGCCTTTAGATTAGAGAATCCCGCTATAAATAGGTCATCTATTATCCAACCTACGATTATCTTTCTCATAACCTCTCAGAGCAATAATTTGTTCTCTGATCTCTCTCTTTATCTGCTTCCCAACCTAAGACCAGCCCTAATCCTTCTTCACTGTGACGGAAGCATCCTTTGAACGACCACTGTGCGTGGTTTAGGCGAAGACTGTTCGTGCTCAACCACCCGTAACTCACTTTCAGAAACCCTAGAATCTCACTTCTAGTCTCCCTCAGATTTTAGGCAACTACATTTTGGCGACCACAGTGGGAGAGACTTTTGAGCCGTCTGAAAAAATCTCAGAGAGATTCAAATATATCTGCACAACTCACATAAGGATTTTTGAGCCATCTGCAAAAATCTCAGAGAGATTCAAATCTCTCTGGAAAAATCACATAGAGATTTTTGAGCCCTCCGCAAAAATCTCAGAGAGATTCAAATCTTTCTGCAAAAATTACAAAGGGATTTTTTAGCTGTCCGCAAAAATATCTGAGAGATTCAAAATCTCTTTGCAAAAATCACAGAGATATTTTTGAGCCGTCTGCAAAAATATCTGGGAGATTCAAATATCTCAGCAAAAATTAAAGAGATATTTTTGAGCCTTTTACAAAATCTCGAAGAGAATCTCTACTCAAAATCTCGGATAGATTCACATGATATGCACACGACTTACCTAGTGCTCAAGCCTATTCCCAGCCTCTCATATACACAAAAACTTGGATACGCTCTCTTGAGCACCGAATGCTCAACAAAGGGACCTACAAACAATAATATGGTCTTCGCATGGCATGTGTGACTGGCCATGGAAAGAGGGATATCAGCCTCAGCTCCTCTCACACTCTGCACACGATTCCTAAGGAATTCCATTCATTTTCACGTGACTCATCCTAGTCATTCTCACAAATCAGAGAATATCTCTCTATCTTGGCCAACTCGGCTAAAGAGAATAATTCTCTCTTAACACATCATCATAAAGGATAACTCAGCTTTACACAAATGGGGGGATATCAATTAGGGTTTTGGTTTGGCGGTCTATGTGAGAAATACCCGGCTTATTTCTCACCGCATAAGAGAATAAAGGCGGTGGAATAATGAGATAAACTCAACCAAGTTTATCCCTATTCCTGAAGAGACGGGAGAATTATTCCGCACTGCACGGAAAACAATCCTTATCTTCACCGCCTTGAGATTAGAGAATCCAGCTATAAATAGGTCATCTATTTTCCAACCTACGATCATCTTTCTCATAACCTCTCAGAGCAATAATTTGTTCACTGATCTCTCTCTTTATGTGCTTCCCTCCCTAAGACCAGCCCTAATCCTTTTTCCTTGTGACAGAAGCAGCCTTTGAACGGCCACTGTGCGTGGTTTAGGCGAAGACTGTTCATGCTCAACCTCCCGTAACTCACTTTCAGAAACCCTAGAATCTCACTTCTATTCTTTCTCAGATTTCAGGCAACTACATTTTGGCGACCACAGTGGGAGAGATTTTTGAGCCGTCTGAAAAAATCTCAGAGAGATTCAAATCTCTCTGCAAAACTCATAGAGGGATTTTTGAGCCGTCTCCAAAAATCTCAGAGAGATACAAATCTTTCTGCAAAAATCACAAAGGTATTTTTGAGATGTCCGCAAAAATCTCTGAGAGATTCAAAATCTCTTTGTAAAAATCACAGAGAGATTTTTGAGCCGTCCCAAAAATTTCTGAGAGATTCAAATCTCTTAGCAAAAATCACAGAGATATTTGTTAGCCTTTCACAAAATCTCGAAGAGAATCTTTACTCAAAATCTTCGATAGATTCACATGATATGCACATGCCTTACCTAGTGCTCAAGCCTATTTCCTAGCCTCTCAAATACGCAAAAAATTGGATACGCTCTCTTGAGCACCGAATGCTCAACAAAGGGACCTACAAACAATAATATGGTTTTTGCATGGCATGTGTGACCGGCCATGGAAAGAGGGAGATCAGCCTCAGCTCCTCTCACACTCTGCACACGATTCCTAAGGAATTCCATTCCTTTTCACGTGACTTATCCTAGTCATTCTCACAAATCAGAGAATATCTCTCTATCTTGGCCAACTCGGCCATAGAGAATAATTCTCTCTCAACACATCATCATACAGGCTAACTCAGCTTCACACAAATGGGAGGATATCAATTAGGATTTTGGTTTGGCGGTCTATGTGAGAAATACCCGGCTTATTTCTCACCGCATAAGAGAATAAAGGCGGTGGAATAATGAGATAAACTCAACCAAGTTTATCCCTATTCCTGGAGAGACGGGAGAATTATTCCGCACTGCATAGAAAACAATCCTTATCTTAACCTCCTTGAGATTAGAGAATCCAGCTATAAATAGTTCATCTATTTTCCAACCTACGATCATCTTTCTCAGAACCTCTCAGAGCAATAATTTGTTCTCTGATCTCTCTCTTTATCTGCTTCCCTCTCTAAGACCATCCCTAATCCTTCTTCCATGTGACTGAAGCAGCCTTTGAACGGCCATTGTGCGTGGTTTAGGCGAAGACTGTTCATGCTCAACCTCCCGTAACTCACTTTCAGAAACCCTAGAATCTCACTTCTAGTCTTTCTCAGATTTCAGGCAACTACATTTTGGCGACCACAGTGGGAGAGATTTTTGAGCCGTCTGAAAAAATCTCAGAGAGATTCAAATCTCTCTGCAAAACTCATAGAGGGATTTTTGAGCCGTCTCCAAAAATCTCAGAGAGATACAAATCTTTCTGCAAAAATCACAAAGGTATTTTTGAGATGTCCGCAAAAATCTCTGAGAGATTCAAAATCTCTTTGTAAAAATCACAGAGAGATTTTTGAGCCGTCCCAAAAATTTCTGAGAGATTCAAATCTCTTAGCAAAAATCACAGAGATATTTGTTAGACTTTCACAAAATCTCGAAGAGAATCTTTACTCAAAATCTTCGATAGATTCACATGATATGCACATGCCTTACCTAGTGCTCAAGCCTATTTCCTAGCCTCTCAAATACGCAAAAAATTGGATACGCTCTCTTGAGCACCGAATGCTCAACAAAGGGACCTACAAACAATAATATGGTTTTTGCATGGCATGTGTGACCGGCCATGGAAAGAGGGAGATCAGCCTCAGCTCCTCTCACCCTCTGCACACGATTCCTAAGGAATTCCATTCCTTTTCACGTGACTTATCCTAGTCATTCTCACAAATCAGAGAATATCTCTATATCTTGGCCAACTCGGCCATAGAGAATAATTCTCTCTCAACACATCATCATACAGGCTAACTCAGCTTCACACAAATGGGAGGATATCAATTAGGATTTTGGTTTGGCGGTCTATGTGAGAAATACCCGGCTTATTTCTCACCGTATAAGAGAATAAAGGCGGTGGAATAATGAGATAAACTCAACCAAGTTTATCCCTATTCCTGGAGAGACGGGAGAATTATTCCGCACTGCATAGAAAACAATCCTTATCTTAACCTCCTTGAGATTAGAGAATCCAGCTATAAATAGTTCATCTATTTTCCAACCTACGATCATCTTTCTCAGAACCTCTCAGAGCAATAATTTGTTCTCTGATCTCTCTCTTTATCTGCTTCCCTCTCTAAGACCAGCCCTAATCCTTCTTCCATGTGACTGAAGCAGCCTTTGAACGGCCATTGTGCGTGGTTTAGGCGAAGACTGTTCATGCTCAACCTCCCGTAACTCACTTTCAGAAACCCTAGAATCTCACTTCTAGTCTTTCTCAGATTTCAGGCAACTACATTTTGGCGACCACAGTGGGAGAGATTTTTGAGCCGTCTGAAAAAATATCAGAGAGATTCAAATCTCTCTGCAAAACTCATAGAGGGATTTTTGAGCCGTCTCCAAAAATCTCAGAGAGATACAAATCTTTCTGCAAAAATCACAAAGGTATTTTTGAGATGTCCGCAAAAATCTCTGAGAGATTCAAAATCTCTGAGAGATTCAAAATCTCTTTGCAAAAATCACAGAGAGATTTTTTAGCCGTCCGCAAAAATATCTGAGAGATTCAAATCTCTCAGCAAAAATCACAGAGATATTTTTGAGCCTTTCACAAAATCTCGAAGAGAATCTCTACTCAAAATCTCGGATAGATTCACATGATAAGAACACGCCTTACCTAGTGCTCAAGCCTATTTCCCAGCCTCTAAAATACACAAAAACTTGGATAGGCTCTCTTGAGCACCGAATGCTCCACAAAAGGACCTACAAACAATAATATGGTTTTCACATGGCATGTGTGATCCGCCATGGAAAGAGGGAGATCAGCCTCAGCTCCTCTCACACTCTGCAAACGATTCCTAAGGAATTCCATTCCTTTTCACATGACTCATCCTAGTCATTCTCACAAATCATAGAATATCTCTCTATCTTGGACAACTCGGCTAAAGAGAATAATTCTCTCTCAACACATCATCATAAAGGCTAACTCAGCTTCACACAAATGGGGGGATATCAATTAGGGTTTTGGTTTGGCGGTCTATGTGAGAAATACCCGTCTTATTTCTCACTGCATAAGAGAATAAAGGCGGTGGAATAATGAGATAAACTCAACCAAGTTCATCCCTATTCCTGAAGAGACGGGAGAATTATTCCGCACTGCACGGAAAACAATCCTTATCTCACCTCCTTGAGATTAGAGAATCCATCTATAAATAGGTCATCTATTTTCCAACCTACGATCATCTTTCTCATAACCTCTCAGAGCAATAATTTGTTCTCTGATCTCTCTCTTTATGTGCTTCCCTCCCTAAGACCAGCCCTAATCCTTCTTCCCTGTGACTGAAGCAGCCTTTGAACGGCTACTGTGCGTGGTTTAGGCAAAGACTGTTCGTGCTCAACCTCCCGTATCTAACTTTCAGAAACCCTAGAATCTCACTTATAGTCTTTCTCAGATTTTAGGCAACTAAATTTTTGCGACCACAGTGGGAGAGATTTTTGAGCCGTCTGCAAACATCTCAGAGAGATTCAAATCTTTCTCCAAAAATCAAAAAGGGATTTTTGAGCTGTCTGCAAAAATCTCTGAGAGATTCAAAATCTCTTTGCAAAAATCACAGAGAAATTTTTGATTCGTCCGCAAAAAATTCTTAGAGATTCAAATCTCTCAGCAAAAATCACAGAGATATTTTTGAGCCTTTCACAAAATCTCGAAGAGAATCTCTACTCAAAATCTCGGATAGATTCACATGATATGCACACGCCTTACCTAGTGCTCAAGCCTATTTCCCAACCTCTCAAATACACAAAAACTTGGATACGCTCTCTTGAGCACCGAATGCTCAACAAAGGGACCTACAAACAATAATATGGTTTTCGCATGGCATGTGTGACCCGCCATGGAATGAGGAATATCATCCTCATCTCCTCTCACACTCTGCACACGATTCCTAAGGAATTCCATTCCTTTTCACGTGACTCATCCTAGTCATTCTCACAAATCAGAGAATATCTCTCTATCTTGGCCAACTCGGCTAAAGAGAATAATTCTCTCTCAACACATCATCATAAAGGCTAACTCAGCTTCACACAAATGGGGGGATATCAATTAGGGTTTTGGTTTGGCGGTCTATGTGAGAAATACCCGTCTTATTTCTCACTGCATAAGAGAATAAAGGCGGTGGAATAATGAGATAAACTCAACCAAGTTCATCCCTATTCCTGAAGAGACGGGAGAATTATTCCGCACTGCACGGAAAACAATCCTTATCTCACCTCCTTGAGATTAGAGAATCCAACTATTAATAGGTCATCTATTTTCCAACCTACGATCATCTTTCTCATAACCTCTCAGAGCAATAATTTGTTCTATGATCTCTCTCTTTATCTGCTTCCCTCCCTAAGACCAGCCCTAATCCTTCTTTCCTGTGACTGAAGCAGCCTTTGAACGTCCACTGTGCGTGGTTTAGGCAAAGGCTGTTCATGCTCAACCTCCCGTAACTCACTTTCAGAAACCCTAGAATCTCACTTCTAGTCTTTCTCAGATTTTAGGCAACTACATTTTGGCGACCACAGTGGGAGAGATTTTTGAGCCGTCTGAAAATATCTCAGAGAGATTCAAATCTCTCTGCAAAACTCATAGAGGGATTTTTGAGACGTCTCCAATAATCTCAGAGAGATTCAAATCTTTCTGCAAAAATCACATAGGGATTTTTGAGATGTCCGCAAAAATCTCTGAGAGATTCAAAATCTCTTTGAAAAAATCACAGAGAGATTTTTGAGCTGTCCACAAAAATATCTGAGAGATTCAAAATCTCTTTGCAAAAATCAAAGAGAGATTTTTGAGCCGTCCGCAAAAATATCTGAGAGATTCAAATCTCTCAGCAAAAATCACAGAGATATTTTTGAGTCTTTCACAAAATATCGAAGAGAATCTCTACTCAAAATCTCGGATAGATTCACATGATAGGCACACGCCTTACCTTCTGCTCAAGCCTATTTCCCAGCCTCTAAAATACACAAAAACTTGGATAGGCTCTCTTGAGCACCGTATGCTCAACAAAAGGACCTACAAACAATAATATGGTTTTCGCATGGAATGTGTGACCGGCCATGGAAAGAGGGAGATCAGCCTCAGCTCCTCTCACACTCTGCCACGATTCCTAAGGAATTCCATTCCTTTTCACGTGACTCATCCTAGTCATTCTCACAAATCAGAGAATATCTCTCTATCTTGGCCAACTCGGCTAAAGAGAATAATTCTCTCTCAACACATCATCATAAAGGTTAACTCAGCTTCACACAAATGGGGGGATATCAATTAGGGTTTTGGTTTGGCGGTCTATGTGAGAAATACCCGGCTTATTTCTCACTGCATAAGAGAATAAAGGCGGTGGAATAATGAGATAAACTCAACCATGTTTATCCCTGTTCCTGAAGAGACGGGAGAATTATTCCGCACTGCACTGAAAACAATCCTTATCTCACCTCCTTGAGATTATAGAATCCAGCTATTAATAGGTCATCTATTTTCCAACCTACGATCATCTTTCTCATAACCTCTCAGAGCAATAATTTGTTCTCTGATCTCTCTCTTTATCTGCTTCCCTCCCTAAGACCAGCCCTAATCCTTCTTCCATGTGGCTGAAGCATCCTTTGAACGGACACTGTGCGTGGTTTAGGCGAAGATTGTTCGTTCTCAACCTCCCATAACTCACTATCAGATACCCTAGAATCTCACTTCTAGTCTCTCTCAGATTTTAGGAAACTACATTTTAGCGACCACAGTGGGACAAATTTTTGAGCCATCTGAAAAAATCTCAGAGAGATTCAAATCTCTATGCAAAATTCACAGAGGGATTTTTGACCCGTCTGCAAAAATCTCAGAGAGATTCAAATCTCTCTGCAAAAATCAAAGAGATATTTTTGAGCCGTCCGCAAAAATCTCAGAGAGATTCAAATCTTTCTGCAAAATTCACAAAGGGATTTTTGAGCTGTCCGCAAAAATCACTTAGAGATTCAAAATCTCTTTGCAAAAATCACAGAGAGATTTTTGAGCCGTCCGCAAAAATTTCTGAGGGATTCAAATCTCTCAGCAAAAATCACAGAGATATATTTGAGCCTTTCACAAAATCTGGAAGAGAATCTCTACTCAAAATCTCGGATAGATTCAGATGATAAGAACACGCCTTACCTAGTGCTCAAGCCTATTTTCCAGCCTCTCAAATACACAAAAACGTGGATAGGCTCTCTTGAGCACCCAATGCTCAACAAAGGGACCTACAAACAATAATATGGTTTTCCCATGGCATGTGTGACCGGCCATTAAAAGAGGGAGATCATCCTCATCTCCTCTCACACTCTGCACACGATTCCTAAGGAATTTCATTCCTTTTCACGTGACTCATCCTAGTCATTCTCACAAATAAGAGAATATCTCTCTATCTTGGCCAACTCGGCTAAAGAGAATAATTCTCTCTCAACACATCATCATAAAGGCTAACTCAGCTTCACACAAATGGGCGGATATCAATTAGGGTTTTGGTTTGGCGGTCTATGTGAGAAATACCCGGCTTATTTCTCACCGCATAAGAGAATAAAGGCGGTGGAATAATGAGATAAACTCAACCAAGTTTATCCCTATTCCTGGAGAGACGGGAGAATTATTCCGCACTGCACGGAAAACAATCCTTATCTTCACCGCCTTGAGATTAGAGAATCCAGCTATAAATAGGTCATCTATTTTCCAACCTACGATCATCTTTCTCATAACCTCTCAGAGCAATAATTTGTTCTCTGATCTCTCTCTTTATCTGCTTCCCTCCCTAAGACCAGCCCTAATCCTTCTTCCCTGTGACTGGAGCAGCCTTTGAACGGCCACTGTGCGTGGTTTAGGCGAAGACTGTTCGTGCTCAACCTCCCGTAACTCACTTTCATAAACCCTAGAATCTCACTTCTAGTCTCTCTTAGATTTTAGGTAACTACATTTTGGCGACCACAGTGGGAGACATTTTTGAGCCGTCTGAAAAATTCTCAGAGAGATTCAAATCTCTCTGCAAAAATCACAGAGAGATTATTGAGTTGTTTGTAAAAATCTCTGAGAGATTTTTGAGCTGTCCGCAAAAATCTCAGAGAGATTCAAATCTCTCTGCCAAAATCACAGAGAGCTTTTTGAGTTGTCTGCAAAAATCTTCTGAATATTTTCTTGACGGATCCGTATCTCTTTGTGGTCAGCTGGGATATGGCTTAGAGAGAGAAAAGGCTTTGTACGCCCGACTTAATGTCTTTACTAGACTTTGGCTCTCTCGTCTTTGACCAGCGTATCTTGCAGATATGTGCTAGGAATCAACTGTATGTCCATATGATGAGCCAACAAGACCAGTGTATCTCGAAAGGATGTTCTAGGAGTCTGCTCAGAGGTAGCATAACCAGCGTATCTCGCGGGGATGTCTTAGGAGTTATCTGAAAACCTCAATAAGTCGAGTCAGAGCCTAGAGCAGACATGACTAGTGTATCTCGCGATGATGTACTAGGAATCAGTCTTTGATCTCAAATAGGGTGAGTCGTGCTTACGGGAGATATGAAAATCTCCGCTCTGGGTCATAAATCCATCGGGGACGTATTTACGCATCTGTAAAGCCTACATGACCAGCAGCATCTCGTTGAGGACGTATACTAGGAATCATGGCATCACAATCAGCTGTCTCTCGCGAAAACATGCTGGAATTGTGGCTGTTCTTGTTCATAAGTCCGCCGGGGACGTTTTACGCTCTACAGAACCTATGTGACCAGCAGTATCTCGTTGAGGATGTACGCTAGGATTCACGGCATCACGACCAGGAGTGTCTCGCGGGGACGTATACTATAAATCGTGGCTAAGGATGCCTTGAGGATCAAGGACTTAATCTCTCCCGTGAGAATTGAATTCTGTCTATAGGGTTAAAATGACACTTTAACCCTTTATCCAAATTTCACCATCTACATTAAGTCCCCTGCTCAGAATATAACCTTGATTGTTCTATGATGAGTATATAGATGGTAAAAAACCATTCCTACGCAATTACTATTCATCCATCCTTTTTGACGTGCAGAATCCCC